>NC_088395.1:16679750-17327000 GCF_037993035.2 Macaca fascicularis | reverse complement strand
AGAAGAGTATAGAAGTCCATCAAAAAACAAGTACAAGAATATTCACAGCAGCCTTGTTCATAATAGCCAAAAGCTAGAAACAACCCAAATACCCATCAACAAGAAATAAATAGTGATACAGTTATATAATGGACTATTATCTAGCAATTTAAAAATGAAGTACTGATACACACAGCATGGATGAATGTCATAGACATAATGTCAAAACTGCATTTTGATTGCTTCTTGACCTTTTGGCTAAGAGTAAGTGAAAACTGTATTCTATATGATTCTATTTACACGAAGTTTAAGAACAGGAAAAAATTAATCTATGGTGACACGAGTCAGAATAGTTGCCTCTGGGCAGGGTGTATGGACTGAATGGGGACACAGAAGACTGAGGAGTGAGGACAATGTTCTTGTATATCTTGGTCTGTATGGTGGTTGTACAGATATATATAATCAGGGTTATAATTGTAGTTATATATGTATTTGTGTAGTGATTTTTTAAAATCTTCCCTCTAAAATCCTTTTTATTCCATGTTTTTTCTTCCAAACATGATAGAACAAATTCCATGTTGAGGAAAAACATATGCACGCACACACACACATACATGCATACAAGACAAAAGAAGACAGAAAGTTCAAATGCTGTGGAAAACATACTCTACTCAGTAGAAACACTTGCAACATCAAATACACAAAAGAGAAATTAATTTGTGGCTGCCTGTTGAAGGAAAAAAAATAGATTACTTCCAAAAGCCAGAGAACACAGCATCTCTGTGGAAACAAAGTTTCCATGGCTGCAAGACCAGAGTCAAGAAGAGAAGAAAAAAAGTCATGTCAGAAGCAGCAAAGTTTATCTTTCCCTCCTCAAATGTCAGTGCCCACTGATCACTAAATCACTCCCATGGCTTATTAAAGTAAATGTCACAGAAAGTTACGGACACCGCCTTATTCATTAAATGCACTTGAAGAGATTTCTGGGAGAGAATTTTCTTTTAAATCAAATAGGAGGTTTGCACTGCAGTAAGACGGTTATAACCCATACCAGCCAGAAGGTCGTTCATAACACTGAATAGGTGTTTGATGAGATGTTTTTATTCTCAGGCTGCACTAAAAATAGGAAGAATGTAAAGTTTAAACTTTAAGGCAACTTACTTGCAATGCATTCATCTATGTCTAACTGGCCATCATGACCCCTCAAGACTACATGGAAGCCGTGTACTAAGGAAGTCATGGGCACATGCTTCTAGACCATACACTTGGCTCCATGTAAGAGTATATATATTATAAAGAGAAACGCAAAATCGCCATGCATTTTTTAAACTAGCTTCAAAGTAATTTTGTACTTGAAAAATTGAAGCCCCCAAACCTTCAGGGTATGCATTATCTTTTTTCTACCATCAAGAGCACTTCAACGGAAAAGTTTCAGAAGCACTATCTACAGATGCACAGGCTAATATGGTATTTAAGTTTAAATTTAAATTAATTAAAACTTCATGGTTTTAGGGCTTACATTTCACTCTTTAATCCATCTTGAGTTAATTTTTGTGTAAGGTGTAAAGAAGGGGTCCAGTTTCAGTTTTCTCCATATGGCTAGCCAGTTTTCCCAACACCAATTATTAAATAGGGAATCCTTTCCCCATTGCTAGTTTTTGTTTGGTTTGTCAAAGATCAGATGGTTGTAGATGTGTGGCATTATTTCTAAGGCCTCTGTTCTGTTCCATTGGTCTATATATCTGTTTTGGTACCAGTAGCATGCTGTTTTGGTTACTGTAGCCTTGTAGTATAGTTTGAAGTCAGGTAGCATGATGCCTCCAGCTTTGTTCTTTTTGCTTAGGATTGTCTTGACTATACGGGCTCTTTTTTGGTTCCATATGAAATTTAAAGTAGTTTTTTCTAATTCTGTGAAGAAAGACAATGGTAGCTTGATGGGGATAGCATTGAATCTATAAATTATTTTAGGCAGTATGGTCATTTTTATGATATTGATTCTTCCTATCCATGAGCATGGAATGTTTTTCCATTTGTTTGTGTCCTCTCTTATTTCCTTGAGCAGTGGTTTGTAGTTCTCCTTGAAGAGGTCCTTTACATCCCTTGTAAGTTGTATTCCTAGGTATTTTATTCTCTTTGTAGCAATTGTAAATGAGAGTCCAAACCCTAGAAGAAAACCTAGGCAATACCATTCAGGACATTGGCATGGACAAAGACTTCATGACTAAAACATGGAAAGCAATGGCAACAAAAGCCAAAATTGACAAATAGGATTTAATTAAACTAAAGAACTTCTGCACAGCAAAAGAAAACTATCATCAGAGTGAACAGGCAACCTGCAGAATGGGAGAACATTTTTGCAATGTATCTATCTGACAAAGGGCTAATATCCAGAACCTACAATGAACTTAAACAAATTTACAAGAAAAACAAACAACCCCATCAAAAAGTAGGCGAAGGATATAAACAGACACTTCTTGAAAGAAGATATTTGTGTGCCCAACAAACACATGAAGAAAAGCTCATCATCACTGGTCATTAGAGAAGTGCAAATCAAAACTACAATGAGATACCATCTCACACCAGTTAGAATGGCAATCATTAAAAAGGTAGGAAACAATAGATGCTGGAGAGGATGTGGAGAAATAGGAATGCTTTTACACTGTTGGTAAATTAGTTCAACCATTGTGGAAGACGGTGTGGCAATTCCTCAAGGATCTAGAACCAGAAATACCATTTGACCCAGCAACCACATTACTGGTTATATGCCCAAAGGATTATAAATCATTCTACTATAAAGACACATGCACACGTATGTTTATTGCAACACTATTCACAATAGCAAAGACTTGGAACCAACTCAAACGCCCATCAGTGATAGACTGGATAAAGAAAATGTGGCACATATACACCATGGAATACTATGCAGCCATAAAAAAGGATGAGTTCATGTCCTTTCCAGAAACATGGATGAAGCTGGAAACCATCTTTCTCAGCAAACTAACACAGGAACAGAAAACCAAATACCACATGTTCTCACTCATAAGTGGGAGTTGAACAATGAGAACACATGAACACAGGGAGGGGAACATCACACACCAGGGCCTGTTGGGGAGTGAGGAGCTAGGGGAGAGATAGCATTAGGAGAAATGCCTAATGTAGATGATGGGCTGATGGGTGCAGCAAACCACCATGGCACGTGTATACCTATGTAACAAACCTGTACGTTCTGCATATATATCCCAGAACGTAAAGTATAATAAAAAATTCAAATAAAATTCGACTAAAATTAAAGAAAATTTAAAATTCAGTTCCTCAGTTACATTACCCACATTTCAAGTGCTCAATACCCCTAAGTGGCTAGTGGCTACCATATTAGACACTGCAGATGCAGAACATTTCTAGCATCACAGAAAATCCTATTGGACAGCACTGGTCTAGATACACAAAAATCTAGTTAATCTATGGAAACTCTTTGAGATCCTTCCCTCAGAGCTTGAGAAGAGGAGAAGGTCTAAGATATTAGATAGACTGTTGTAGAAACTCACCTTAAATTTCAAGGTCGCATTACTTGAGAGTCTACAAAGTCCTAGGTATTGGAAGGGGAATCAAAGAAACAGGCACAGAACTTGGCTTCAAGAAGCAATAGTCATAAACTAAACTAGTAAAAGAGCATAGAACGAGACCTCTGACAACACTACATCTATAATACCATTCCTCACCAAACCCACAGAACCTTGGTGTCAGTTTCAAGGTCAAGCCCATTCAGTTATAAAGCAGATCAAAAATGGATTATATTAACAATGGGCACAGAATTCATCTTGAGCATGTTAGAGATGGAGATCTGATTTTGGTTGGGAAAATCCCTTGGTCACTACTTGATGTGAACTTTGAAACTTGGTGCAGTGTTCAGCAACAAGATTACTAAAGATCTGGCAAAGTCTTCTTTGTAACACAAGAAAGTGAGTGTTTGTTCTCAAGGAGAACTGGAAGAAGCAAGGATGAGAAGGGAAAGAAGAAGCTGGCCAAAGGACATGGTATTGGGGTTAAAAGGAGCAAAGTGGTTAAGTGGAAGTAGCTTCACAATTAGTTCCTCATCTCTGCCTGGCACATGCATACCCACTGACATCTGTGGTGGGCAGGATCTAAAGTGAATGTGGCATATCTTCTTGGACTTTTCATTTTACTCCATAACATGAGGTGAGGTAGCCCCAGGATATTTTAAGAACAGGGATATTCAAAGTTCAATTTGAGGTCATTTTCCATGGTAGATTGTTTGCAAAAAATGACCACAATAATTTCCCTTCCTCTATCCACACCCCTTTGCAAAGACACTTTACAACCCCTCCCATCACTAGGTGAGTCTATTCCTCCATCCCTTGAAATTAGTCCCACTTTACAATTTGTTTTAGCCAACAAAATGCAGCAAAAATTGTATCATGCCAGTTGCACAAGTAGGGCTCAAGAGACCTGTTCCCACTCTCATCTTTAATTCATTTATTATGGAGTAAAATAGAAGGTCCTAGAAGATGTGCTTTGGACAAGCTCTCCCTGCTTCCATCCACCCCTGCCCTGCCTCAGTATGTTCCCAACACAGTAACATAAGCCATAATGTATCCCTTTTTTGCTAAAAGTCCCCCAATAACTCCCCATCTCATCTCATTCAGAGTAAAAGGCAAAGGCCTTGCAAGCACCCAAAAGATCCTGCATGTCTTGCACTGTTGCCCTCACCTTGGGATTTCTCCGAGCTCTTCTCCCACAGCTCATGCCTTACCCACACAGCTCTGACCACACCAGGCTCCTTGCTATTCCTCAAATATGACAGGCACACACCCTAGCCTCAGGGCCTTTGCACTTACTATTTCCTTTGCTTGGAACTCTCTTCTTCAGATATCCACATGACTCATTCCTTCCAGGTTTTCACTCACATATCCACTTCTCAATGAGGCTTTCCTTGATTGCTTAATTTAATATGGCACCCTCAGCAATCCTTACTCCCCACCTTTATTTTTCTTTTCATTACAGTGTCATCACCTAAGGAGCTGTATAACATATTTATTTTATATTGGTCACCTCCACTAGACTGCAAGTTCTCTGAAAACAGAGATCTGAATGTGTTTTGTTTATTGTTGTATCCTCAACACTTGAAACAGTGCCAGGAACATAGGAATGGTTGAATAAATATTTGTTGAGTGGATAAATGAATGTATGAAACTTGGCTACTGTAGCAGACTCTGTCAGTGCCCCTGCACATATCCCTCAGACCTTTCAGGTAAGCACCAGGAGATTTCCAACTGCTAGTGCCTGCATCTCTGAGCCTATGGGCTAATTTTCCTGAACCAGGACTGTAGAAGGTCACTCTGCCCGTGCACAAGGTGGGCTGGAAATGCCAAGGAACTAATGAATGCCTCCAGGAGCAGCCTCCAAGCAACGATTATTGGGAGGTTGGTGTATAAATACTCCAGCTCCCTTGCCCCTTGGGTGGAATAATCCTTCTGTAGGATTCAGCTTGATAATGTCCTTTACTTGTTGCCCTCCTTCCCTGTATCATATTCTCACTACCTACAGGTAGTGTTATCCTGTATCCTACCCCCCCACACACCCACACACAAAATAAATTACCTACACTTGAATCATTATGCCAGGATCTGTGTCTGGGGGAACCAAACCCAAGACAGTAGGGAGACCTGGCTGATTTCTGCATTACATATGGAGCAAACATTTTCTGAATCCCATTATGTGCCCACATGTTAAGCTCAACACATCTAATTCCTGCTCTCAGGCTAATGAATGGGGCAAAGATGGATTTATGAAGACTGTTAAATTATAAGTTACACGACTGTCCTCACCATTTACTACTTTCCAGGAAGAAAAGGGGAGGGAGGGATTAAAAAGCCCATTACAGCATCCCTCAATAGCTCTGCCCAAGCCCCAATGATATGTCCTCAGCCCATCTCTAAAATCAAATAAACAAAAGCTGCACTGCTTCTTCTTTAGGCTTCTGAAAAAATGTGCTGTACTCATAGTGTGGTCTAGCCCAGCTAATCCAAGCATCCTGAAGCTATCAAGGCTCTAAAAACTCAGGCTTTCTCTGCTAATCCCTCCCCACTTTTACACCCTTTCTTGGTCTCCAGTCTCACCCACCCCCATCCTCCCTAGAGGCATTCCTCTGGTGGATAAATCAGAGCTCTGAATTCTCTTGTGATGTTGTAACAAGCTGGCAGCGGGCATGACATGTAGCAGGGGAGGGCACAGGAGCCCCTAAATCAGAAATAATGAGATTTCTTTCTCAGAGGCAGCGTGAAATGAGAGGCAAAGAGCAAGGCGGCTGGAGATAGGAAAGGGACGAGGTGAGGGGCAGGAAGGGAAGTGAGATAGCTGGAAGCAGCTTTAACCCAGTTTGCACTGACCTGCTTTTAGAGGTGTGTGTGAGTTAAAGAATGTGTGCATGCCTCTGTGAGTATGTACATGTGTGACATGCACAGCTATTAAATTAAAGATAACTGGCAGGAGAAGCAGAAAAGGCTTATGGGAAAATGCCCCTGCCCAATGATCACAGGCTGTTGGGCATCTCTGATGAATCAATGTTTGCAAACAGGCAGGGGAGATGCTTGGGAAGAAGCCATACTAAGATGCAAACTTGTCCTAAAGGACAAAATAGAAAATGGAAACAGAACAACCAGATGGATGGCCAGACAGACACACAGAAAAGAATTGAGGTCAAACTCTCAGAGACTGAATGGCTACCAAGCTCTTATTTCCTCTGCAGCAACCGCAGGTCACTCTCTGAAAGAACTGGAGGCCGAGACCTGCTCTCTTTCTTGGCTTATTATCTGAGTGACATTCGTTCTCCGTGTGGCTGGAAGTCAGTGAAATACTAGCCTACGCTGACAGTCTTGACTTCTTTCTAAATTGATCTGGGCAGGGTGTCTGGTCTGGGACCAGGTTTCCTTCTCATCCTTCCCCACACTTCCGAATAGCTACTGGGTTGTGGCTACCGCCCAATTCAGAAGTTAGAGGAAAATAAAATGGCTCTCTGCCTATCTATGCCACTGGGGGATTTATAAGTGGTTGATTCATCCTTCTATTCTCTGTCTCCAGTTTTCTCTCCCCTCCCTCAATCCCTTATTACTTCTGTGTTATAGAAATTATGGCTTGTTCCAGGGCAGGAAGGAGAGGAATGCAAGAAGACACATACCCTACTCCTCATTCTCAGGCACAGGGAGTTTTATCAGTTCCCCAGGTCTGGGATGATGCCATTTGAAAAGGCTTTGCCTGTCTGGGTCTGGCTGGGGGCTTATGATCAGAATAAGATTGAGATGTCATACTGGATGCTGTGGGGTGCCTCTAAGGTCTCTCATTCTGTATTGAGGTACCCCGTCTCCCAGCTGCTGGGATTATTGGCTTCTGAGAGCTCAAAGCTTTTTCCTGCTCTGGAAATTGCCTTCTGCAGAAAGGAGCTGCCTCACGCAAGCTCCTGCCCCCTACCTAGAAGAAACCTGCATCCAAAGACTGGTCATTCGGAAAATACAAAGACCAGGCCCCCTTGCCTCAATTTGGGACAACTCTAAAGGACCAGCTTGCTTCCAGAGCTGAGGTCTTTGTTGTACTGCATGACAGTTCAGCTCTTCCCCATGCCCAGCCCTGCTTCCCTCACTCCCTGCAGGTGTTGATTCCACTGGCACTCTCCAGTAGCTTTCCTGTGCACAGGTCTCCATCTCAGAGTCTGTCCCAGGCACCCAACCTAAGACAGATGTGTAAGAAGGAAGCACATTGTCCTAAAATCACTTACAAACTAGATTCTTCATTGAGCTTGAGACTTAAATAGCACATGACAAAGTTCATTAATACCTAGCCTTCTCAGGATATAAAGACTTACATTAAATAAATCACCTAGTGGTTAGGCTCAGGAACAGAAGGGAAGAGCAGGGAAGACTTTCAGTTCATACGAGAGTAAAGGATTCACCATTTTTCTCATTTCCCAGTTCATTTCAATCTTCAGTGGCAAAACTAGCCTTATCCACCAAATGTGGCACGTAAAGCCTTGTTCATATAAAGAAGGAAACAACAGGCACTGGGGTCTACTTGAGGGTGGAAGGTGGGAGGAGGGAGAGGAGCAGAAACAATAACTATTGGGTAGTAGGTTTAATACCTGGGTGATGAAATAATCTGTACCACAAACCCCTATGACACAAGTCTACCTATATAACAAAACTTCATGTGTACCCCTGAACCTAAAATAAAAGTTAAAAATAAAATAAATAAATAGATAGATAGATAAAGCATTGTTCATGTGAAATATAATGCAAAAATGCAGGTCACATATGTAATTTAAATTTTTTCCAATAACCACCTTAAAAAATTTTTTAAAGGAGGTGAAATTAAATTTAATAATGTGCTTTATTTAATCCATTATGTCTAAAATATTATCATTTCAACATGTGATCAATGTAAAAAAAATTACTAATGAGATATTTTACATTCTCTTTTTTATATTAAGTCTTTGAAATCCCATGTGCTTTTACAGTTAAAGCACATCTCAATTTGGATGGTAAATTTTCATCAGAATTACTTGATCTATATTTAGATTTCATGAAATGGCTGAAAAAGTAGATTCACACACCAGAATTGTTGCAAAGAACAAAAACTTTTCCAATAACTGAATCAAACACCCATTTTAAAATTTAAACTCATTAAAATTAAATGAAATTCAAGATTCAGCTCCTTAATCGCACTAACTACATTTCAAGTGCTTACAGCTCTGTGGCTAGAGGCTGCCATATTGAACAGCACAACCTTAGTGTCTTTAACAATTGCATATCTGGGTCGATAATAAATCGGTTATTCATTTGAGGAAAAACAATCAGATTACTCTTCTTGTGGGAAGAAGCATCCTCCCTCTCAGTGATCTGGCTGGTTCATATATGTCAAAGAAATAGCTTCCAGTATAAATGGGCCACTGTTCAAGAACACTACACTCACTCATTTCTATATGGGCTCTTTAAAAAGAATTCCATCTACCACCACTTACTCTTTCCCACCACTTAGTAAGTTGGGTTCTCATTTTTCTTCTGGTATCTGTCAAGATTTTATTGGCACACCCTTGCTTCCTGACTTGGCTTGACAGTCTTGATATTCTGTGGTAAATAAATCATGTGTGTTTATGTTCAAACTTTTCACTGTCTACAAATCATTGGAAAATTTGAACCTTCCTCACCCAAATTTGTACTTAATCCATGGTCTCTATTACTTTGACACCTTTGAAAAAGTAGAATATAACCTTTTCCCTCTGTTACAGCTGCTGTTTGGAACTTGAATTCCCTTTGCTAAAAGAAACATGCCTTTGGTATCACACATTGAGAGACTCACCCACGAAAACTGTTCTGCACATGGTGACTACATCACTCCACCAGGTCAGTGTTCTTGGGGTCCAAAAAATCCAGACTGATTCCCATCAGACTCTAAAAAGCACCCTAACCTGAGTCTGTGGTGGTCTGGATGCTAGACCCAAATTCCCCTGGACACAGGATTCACAGGGAACATTTCCTGTGCTCACAGTTGAACATCACTTGGAGGTAAACACTGACCTTTGAACTCTCAAGGTACGTTGAAAGTGGCTACAAAGGACACTACAGGGTCGACTGACAAAATTGAAGTACAAACAGTTGGTTAGACAAGAATATTGTTATCAATGTAAAATTTACTTAAGTGATAACTATATTGTGGTTGTATAAGAAATTATCCTAATTCTTCATACTGATGTATTTAAGATAAAGAGCCAAGACATATGCAACCTACCCTATAATAGTTCAAATAGAGACAGAGAAAGAGAGAGAGAGAGAGAGAGAGAGAGAGAGAGAGAGAGATAGCTAATATTAAAGCAAAATGGGCAAAACATTACAGAGAGATATTCACAGTCACAGCCAACTTGTAGCTCCCTCCCTGCAGGATATTTAAAAGGGTGTTTTTTGTACTATTATTAATAACAATTTTTTCTTACAACTCTTTTGACATTATTTTCAAATAAAAAGTTAAAAACACAGAAAAAAAAAAAAGAAAGTTTCTCTGTCTTGCAGAGAATATCCTTCCCTGCATTTAGAATCAAAGGAGCTTCAAGCCAGAAGGAATATTGGGAATCAGATCTCTTTGTCTCTCTCACATTCTCTCATTGTGGATCTAATGGTGGGAGCCTGAAAAATGGGGTTGGGGTAAAATTTTCATCTTTAACAGGGTACTACAGATATGCTTTTTCATAATCCTAAACATCCCAGCTATGTCTCTTGTCTCTCTCTGTCTCTCTCTCTTTCAATATCTATCTGTCTGTCTGTCTATCTATCTATCTATCTATCTATCTATCTATCTATCTATCTTGCCCTCCCGCATGATTTCTCCTTCCCTTTCACTTTCTCTGATCTACCTTAGAGTCACAGATAATGCCCCCAAGATGCCGAATCCTTGGTGCATTCCCTGATCACATTTCACATACCAACTAAACGCCTTGATCTTAACACAAGTGGACATGGTATCAGGAGACTTCCTAGGAAAATCAAACCTATCATATTGCAAACCAAAGTCAGAATGAGACACAAGAATCCCTGAACAAATTTACGACCACTTCTATGCCACTTTATACAGCAGGGTTCATCAGATGACATTTTGCTGTGAAACCATTCAGTGTTCTCTGGACTAAGATTTCACCCCAGTGGTTAAGTGCTTTAACTAAATATTGAGCTCCCATCAATTCCCTCCCTGCCCCTGCAAGCGCATATCCCCATCCCTGAAGGTCCATGCACAGAGATTCTCCTTGTTCACATAAGCCTTTATTTTCTACTGTCTTAGAAGCATTCCTTAGCTACGCACCTTCCTACAGTTTGATTCTGACTCCAGTAATTTCCTAATTATAGAGACAGATTTTCTGTCTTGTTATTCTAACATGGATTTCACTTTAATCTGGAAAAAGAGCCCCAAAATGTGGTTTGAACTTTTTCATTCTAGCATAAACTTAATCTCCCTATGGTTTCAATTACAGCAGTAAAATAATATAAGTAATACTGCAAGCTATAGAAGACATTTGTTATAAAGGAATTAACAAATGATACTATAACAGCAATCATATTCATAGGTTAGAAACCAGTCCATACCAATTTAAATGTTGTTTTAAAACAGCTTAGTTGAAATGATAATTTGATAATTTGTTATTTTTTTAAAATCTAAGTATTGCTCTTTTCCACCCTGGTGGCTCATGCAAAAATGGGAAAGCTTGGCAAATGAGAGATTTAAACCACAGACCCCCAGACATGGTGGCTCAAAGGTCTAACCTAGTCAGCAAGCCTCATCATAGCTGTGGTTGGCTATGGTCTCTGCACTCAAGCAATCTTTAATGTGCAGAGATATAACAGACATATACAAACCAAAGTAAATAAATACAGAGCTGAACAAGAAGAAAGGCATGGAATAAAAGGCTCAACCAAACCAAAAGCTGGTTCTTTGAAAAGTTCAATGAAAAGATAAACTTTTGGCAATAATAATCAAGAAAAAAGAGAAAAAGTAAAACAAATATTAGAAATGTAAGGAGATAAGTATAATAATAATAAATAAATTTAAAAAAAAAATCAAAAAAAAAAGAAATCTCCCATGATGTAAATTTTAATATTTTGTGTTTTTGTATGACGGATATTTTGTATTTTTAATTTCTTATATATGACAACTGAAATAAAACCTCCCATTTCTTCTTCAAAAAAAAAAAAAAAAGAAATGTAAGGAGATATAGCACCTACAAGTTTCTCCCATTAAACATAAGTTCCAACTACCTTCCTTGGATATCAAGTACCTAAATTTTAACACCAGTTTCATTCATTCATTCATTCATTCATTAAATATTTGTTGATGTGCCAGAGATACACAATGATCAACACCCCCCGTCCCCACTCCCAGCCCACCTGAAGCCTACCTTGTCTGTCAATTGCTATGAAACAAAGTAAATAAATATATCACAAGCCAGGAAGCAGACTTGCCTTGAAGAAAAGTAAAGTAGATCAGGCAGGGGAACATAATGGAGATGTCATTTTAGATAGGGAGGTAAGAAAAGGTCTATTTTATTAGATGATTTTGAGCAGAGCCTTGAAGGAACTGAGAAAGCAAGCCATGAGAATATTTGAGAAAGGAGAATTCCAGCCAGAGGAAACAATGAGTGCAAAGGACCTGTGATATATTTAGGAAGCCAGTGGTAGCTGGAGTGCAGTGAGCAAGTAAAGAGACCTGAGCAGAGAGATTGGCAAAATAAGGGCCAGTAGTACTTACCATGCTTGTATCACAGGGTTCCAGCAAAATCATATAACATCAGGCATGTGAAAGGGTAAGCACGAAGGATTACATTCTGCTTTGAAATGAACTTAAGCGGGGGAGTCAGTTTCATGTGGGCCTGTCTCTATATTACGGCTTCGCTTCTTGGGCAATAGCTTTACATACCAGAGAAACAAAAACCCAAAAAACCACTGTCACCATAACGGCTCATGCAGGCCCTTGACAGTCTGAAATGGGCAGTGCGTGGGAGTAGAGTATTCTGGTTTGGATAATTAAGGGAGCAGGGGAAGCCCTGAGGCACACCACCTGGATTCAGCTCTGCCTCATTTAGATGGGTGGCCTTAGGAATGTCACTTAGCTGCTTCACCCCTCAGTTTCCCCAGTTGTAAACAGGGATAAGAACACGCCTGTCTCATAGAGTTGATTTGCAGAGTTGAGTAAAATAGCACCCATAAAATGCCAGCAGCCCCCACATACATCAATCCACCCCAGTCTGCTGTGTAGACCTGCTTTCCCCTTTCTCAAGTGAAAACGATAAACTCAAATCATCTCTTTTCAAACTCTTCAAAAACAAACAAACAAACAAACAAAAACGGCTGGGCATGGTGGCCTATAATCCCATCTCTTTGGAGGCCAAGGAGAGCCGATTACCTGAGGCAAGGAGTTCGAGACCAGCCTGGCCAACATGGCAAAACCCTATCTCTACTAAAAATACAAAAATTGGCCAGGCGTGGTGGTGCATGGCTGTAATCCCAGTTACTTGGGAGGCTGAGGCACAAGAATCACTTGAACCCAAGAGGCGGAGGCTGTAGTGAGCTGAGATCACGCCATGGCACCACTGCACTGCAACCTCGGTGACACAGTGAGACTCAAACAAACTTATAGAACTCATTCTTGAAACAATATGTTCTTTGTAATTTCACCACTGTCTATGAAACAGATGAAGGGGGCATTGCTCTGGCTGAAGCAGAGCCCCAGAGCCCCACACAAGCTCCCCTCTCCCCTCACTGAAGATGCCTGAGCTCCTTAGAGGATATTGAGGCGGAATCAGAAAAACACCAACCAGATACATGTTCTGTGGGGCCTCCTCCAGTCGTGAAATCCCATAACTACCCTCTCTTAGATAAGAAGGAGGAAAAAAGCAAAACAAGATTTATGAATAGTGCCTTTGAATGATTCAGAATTTTCTCTCTTGGATATACACCCAACAGAAATACAAACTCATGTTTTCCAAAAGTCACATCCAAGAATGTTCATAGAAGTACTACTAGTAATAGCCCCAAACTGGAAAACATCCAAATGCCCATAGAGAGCAGACTGGATCAATACATTGTGGTCTATTCACACCACGGAATGCAACATGGATGAATGAACCACTACTATAAACCATGACATGGTTGACTCTCACAAACATAATGTGGAACAAAAGAGACTAGGTATAAAAGGGCACATACTGTATGATTCCATTTATATAAAGTTCAAAACAAGAAAATTAATCTATGGGGTTAGAAGTCATAAGAGTGGCTATCTTGGGGGCAGGGCAGGTAGACAGAGACAGGAAGGGCTTCTGGGGTACTTATAATATTTTGTTTCTTTTTCTGTCTTGAGCTGGTAAAAATTCACCAAGCTCTACTGTTAATCTTGGTACAGTTTTCTATGTGTATGTTATGCTTCAATTAAAAAAAAATGTATTAAGGCCAGGCAAGGTGATTCACACCTGTAACCCCAGCACTTTGGGAGGCTGAAGCAAGAGGACTGCTTGAGTCCAGAAGTTTGAGGCCAGCCTGGGCAACATACCGGGACCCTGTCTCTACAAAAAAATTTTTTTAATTAGCTGGGCATGGTGACATGCGCCTGTAGTCCCAGCCACTTGGGAGGCTGAGGTGGGAGGATAGTTTGAGTCTAGAAGGTCGAGGCTGTAGTGAGCCATGATCATGTCACGGCACTCCAGCCTGGGTGACAGAGCAAGACCCTGTCTCAGTAAGTAAGTAAGTAAATAAATAACCATTAAAAAAATGAAAAAGAATTTTTGGTGAGGCCCAGCTGTGATAGTAACTAAATCTTCCTGTGGTGATCATTGGTTTTGGCGTTTTCAGTAAGAAAAAATAAAAAAGCTCTCCCTCATTTCTTTAAATGATGAGCTGAGAGTGAACGGAAACAGCAACTTCTACACTGACAGACACCTTCTTTCAGGCCCCTCATATATGGCTGTATCTGCCAAAGGCTCACATCTCAAGCTGCAAGAGAAAGATTTTAAAGTACTTTCCAAACTGTGATCAGTGGCAAGGAACTTTTCTTTTTTTATTTTAGATGTCGTGGTGAGCTCATTCCTCATTTTTTTTTAACACTGGCAAATAGCATGATAGGAAAAACCAGCAGTGGGTATGGAAGGTGAGAAGAGTATAAGAATTACATGTCATGTCTAGAAATCCCATGGCTTTCTTTCCTTTCTCTGTTATGATAGATCAATGAGTCTATTTTTCACATGTTCATAATATAAGCAGAGACAGACCATTCCCAAATCCCTGGGGTGGCAGTGGGGGATGGCAAGAGACAAAAATAAAAATGATTATTTATAATCATGTGTTCAAATTCACAAATTTGTCCTTTCTCACGGAGAGGGTCTAAGTATATTTTACATATTTTTAATTAATCAAAATAGCCAATTAATCAAGTCAAAAATATGGCTCTTATCAATTACATAATGTCTTTTTAAAATGTTTTATTCCAGTTTCACCTACATACCATAAATCTGATCAAATGATCCCTTCAGAATATTCTGGTCAAGAAAAAAATCCTTGTGTGGTTTTGTTGTTTTTGTCTGTTTTGCTTTCTCTGTTAAAATCTAGGCAATCTAATTCTTGGGTTAAGAGCCAATTAAGGAATTAATTAGTGCAATGGTAATTAATTTAATTTTTAAAACAATATTTAGGGGAATAACTTTAAGTGAGAAAATTCAGGTTCTAAAAACATGTTCAATTATAATTGGCAAAATTATAATTTGGAAGAATGGTAAACTAAATTGCTATGAACTAAAACTCTAATTTTAACCACTATGAAATTTAATGTCACCTCTCCATGGCCCTCCATTCTCAAGAAAGAGTCCTAAGGTAGTAGGAACTCAATATGCCCAACTCCTATAATCACGAAACCTTATTAAGTTCATTTGTTTAGTTTGAAATGAAACCAAGAGATGAGATGCTGTGTTTGTCGCTGAAAGGAAAGAACAACAGTTTTGGGAAACTAGATGAACTCCCCTTAGTAAGTAAAAGTACATTTCTGTCTTTTTTTTTTTTTTTTTTTTTGAATTTAAAAGAAAGGAAAGGCAATTTCAGTAAGACCATCTTCATTAATTAGGAATGTTAAGGTAATGTAAAAGAAAAGGTAAATTTAAAAAATGGTACAGCAGAAAGACTACTGGATTAGGAGTCAAGCAGGAGATTCAGGGCTGTTCCCTTCTTCTTACCATGTCTGAGGACCAGGAATCTGAAGCCCTTCCAGGGCCTGCTAAGCTCTTATGCCCTGAGACTAGATGCTGAGTACAGGAGCCAGTAAAAAGGAATCTTTTACTCCTTGTGGGTCCATTGGCCTTTGTACGTTAACAGCAGGTTCACATGGACATCCAGAGCTTACACATGACTGTTCGCAAATCTGATTTTCTTCAACAGAAGCCCATGAAAGGAATCTACGAAGAGAGTGTCCAGCTTCTTACATCACGGGATCAAACATATCAAACAAGCTTCTATCACCAAGGTACAGACAATGACATAAAAGTTGGATGTGTGCATTGCCCAGGGCGGGAAGGTCTGTGTTTCTAGACTGCATCAAAACCTCGCTCTGAGGTGATAATAACAAAGGAGATGATGGGGTCTGGCATTAGATAATGGATCTCCTGGCAGTGGCTTCTGCCCCAGTGATGCAACTGGATTCGTCAACCCTCCAGCAAGGAACTTTCGGTTCCTCCATCCCATTTTATTGTTGACAAGATTACAATAAGATTATTTTCAGACTCTTTCCACTACGAGGTGCTTGACTGCCCCAACTCTGGCCAACTTCTTCCACTCAAGCCTGCCTAATAAACAGACCTAGCCTTTCCATTTATTGATCAGCCACTAAGTCAACATCATTATTCAAAGCTTAGTTATATACCAATTCTACCTGGGAAGTGGCCTTGCATCATCTAATTCTAACCTGTCTTGAGCACTGAAATCCATTCTAATGTCCTGACATGAAGACATTCCTTTAAACACCTGAGAACAACAAATTGGATTTTTCCAGACTTCCCCCATCTGTTTTCCAATCACTTCCATATGGCATCTCTATCTCCTTCTCTCTAGCCTCGCCCTCTTGCCTGCCCCACTGCAGCTCTCTCAGTCAATGAGGTAAATATGATGCCCGACAGGGCAGGAGGGCAAAACTTTATTTGGTTTCAGACCAAATGTATGATTACCTCCACAATAACCACATCTGTGATCTGTGCTCTGTTTGCATTTGTAGGAAGGCACATGCATGCAGATGCACATCATTTTGTAGGGCATGCTTACACACCCAGTGTCACAGCTAATCACCATATGCTAGACATTCAAATTCCGTTATATAATGAAGGCAGGCCATAGAGGAAATAATAGACCAGCAGAATGCTGTTTCCCCAGGGGCAAGGAGGGTGCTGCTGGGTGAGCACACAGCAAGATTTAAGCTCTTTCAGAAAATGGATGTAAAACAGCTTTGGCATGTTAGACATTATACATGATAAAGTAGAACCACACACTGATGAATATGATGCTTTAACATAGACAGGGCAAATAGAAATTGCCGCGCACAAAAGCATAAAACAGTGAAAAGCAAAAATGATGTGTTCCCAGAGAAAGGGAACACTCTTGGACTCTAGCTTCCATTATGTAAGGAGTAACTTTTTTTTTTTTTTTTTGGCCCGGAAGAGCAGATTCCTCTGAGATGCATACAACCCTATTCTTGCTTCTTCATCTACTCCTCCAGCAATCTGAGAAATTAGCCAAAGGGAATTTCATTTTTTATTCCTCTCCACAAAAACCATTATAAGTATTAACAAAGAACAACCTCACCCTTATCTGAGCCCTGCACCAACAAGGGCACAAAGAGCCCTTTCCTTTAATGTCTCTGCTGCTGTCTTGACCACATATGATACACAGAAAAGAAATTTCAATCGAGGTCTCCAAAGTGCTTCTTAAATTCCTTCCATATTTTTGCTTTGGGGCATTTACCAAGACTTTTATGAGTCAAGCAGCCAACTGCATCCATTTATTTGCCCCATAGTATCATTGCACTCTTCCCAAAACCATCTAAAAGTTTCTGAGCTCTGTTCAAACTTAGCACCCCAGACACCTACACTCCACAATTGTAGTCACTCCAAGGGACTTACCTGGAGACATAGATCTTGCTGCCTCCATAAAAATGCATTTGTGCATCAGTGACTTGCTGGCCATGGTAAAGGCTCTCATAAGCTGGCTGCAAGTTCCCACCTTCTGTTCTACATCTTTCCTCCCAGGAATTTAAAGCACTTTGCCGATAAAATACCAGTGTCCACATATTGCCAGCTAGAGCATCAGAGATCATGCCCGCCTTGGTTTGGCAGGTTGGTGTTTCCATGCAGCTGGTTCTAGCCTCCTCTTCTCCCTTTACAGATGCACCGCTACCATGACATGGCTGCTGGTGGACCAAAGGCAGACCTGGCTATACATGGGGACATGAGGCATCTGGCACTAGGACTTTTCTTAAAGTTCTTATAAAGTAAGGGAGGACAATGGTGGGACAAAAGGAGGATGACAGCTTTCTCTGAGCACAGTGGTGGGCCATTTTCCAGTGAAACACTAAGCTGGGATCTTCCAAGTTGATTCTTGCAGCTGGCTGCTGGCACCAACCCTAGAGATTCAGAAGAATCACCTCTCCCCTTATCTTCATTTTCCTTCTATTATCTGATCTTGAGAGCACTTTAGAAATGGGAGCCCTTTCCATCACTTAATTATAGGAGGTGGGGTGTGGAGGTGGGGACTCATTTCAGGACACTGGTCAATCCAGGACAGACTTGCTTGTTGTGGCTTCTCATTGTTATGCACTGACTCTTCACAACCACCCTCAAGGCTAGGTGCAAACCCTCCCAGTGAGGAACCAGCCACCTCTTGAGTCTGAAAGCTGCTTGAGTCATGCTCTTTCACAAGCCTTAAAGGGTCACTGGGCCATCTCCTTGATCTCCAAGAGTCCTCACTTTTCTGTCTTTGGAATTACATCAACCCTACAGGAAACTGGTGGGACTCAAAAAACAATACCCCAAAATGAAGGCCCCAGCAGCAGCCTCAGAAGCAAAAGTTTTTCTCTGACCTTCTCCTGCCTCTATCTCTCAGTCCCATTCTCTCTAAGGCTACCCATGGAAACTAGAATCCCTCTCCCCAAAGGCAGGTCATAGAAACCAGAACACCTTTTCTCCAAAGCCAGCCATAAACCTACAAATACGACTCTGACTTTCACTCTGCTTTTCTGTGTAAAAATTGACTATAAAGAAATTCTTCGACCTACTTTGTTTGACTGTAGGTCATAAGACCCCCATTCCAGAGGGATCTGCCCCACACTCGGGGGAAAGGAATGAGGCTCAGAGAGGCCAAGAAAGATATAGGTAGACAGGCCTTGCTGGGTTTCCCCAGTCTATCAGCATTCAATCAGGCCCTTTTTATCCCTGTTTCTCCACAGCTCTCCATACTTTGTTAAGACTAAGCATAACAAAAAAATGGACAATTTCCCCTGGATCTTTGGGTCTTCATCCTGAAGACCCCCATGTATACATGTTAAATACGTTTACATGCCTTTTTAACAGTTTAATCAATCTGCCTCTTGCCGGTGATTTTCAGCAAACCTCCAGATGGCAGAAGGGAACATTTCCCTTGTCCCCAACAAAATCAAGAGGCAAAAATCTGAAAAGTCAGGGATCACAAGAGGCCACAGCAACCCTGGAATATCAATTTTAATAATATCCTATTTATCTGGCCTTTCAGGGTATGACATGCTTTACCCAAGAAATACTAATATCATCATCCCGAGAAGTACTAATATCATCATCATGATCATCTATGACAACCTTTCCAAATTACATTATTTAATTACCTCTTCTGAACACCAAAGCATATAAACCTAATCTAACCTTTCTTCCTCCAGGGAAAAAAAAAAAGCCACTGTACCAAGTAGCAAGACAATGACCACCCCGCCCCCGCCACCCTCCTCCCACCCAGCAAACCCCCAGGAGCTATGGTGCTTTATATGGGGTATTTGTCTCTACAACAACTGCCCAAACTCTCTTACTTTGAGTTCTTGTGCTTTTTGGTAAACTAGTTCTTCCGAGATTTCCTTCATTGTCCTATGGTAATGAACTTATAAGCTGTTGTCAGATTTTTTCCTTAAGTCCGTTTTAATTGCTTTGCTAATTTATGCAAGGTAGAGACCCAGATGAGTGAGCATGGGAGCATTGCATGGGTGCCACATTGCATAACCCAGTGTGCTATTTGCATCACAGTTCATGCTACTGGTGCCCCTTGGAGTAAGGGCAGTGCACAGTCAGCTCCAACATATACAATGGGCAAGAAATACTAATATCAACTAAAAAACTTCCCCAGCAAATATATAGGCTTTGTGACAACGACTCTAGACGCTCTGCTCTATGCCCCTTATTCTTCTTTCTTATTATTGTCATCTATGTTCTGGAGAGTTTCCAGATCCCCCTCCCCAACATCTGTAAATTGAGACTGTGAAATAAATTCTAAGTAAGTGAAATGATGCCGTGAATTAGATAAGACAGTTGACCCTTCAGACCTGGATTTGAATCTTAACTTGCCCATATACTAACTGTGCAGCCTCTTAAACATACAACTTACTTCTTGGAGCTTTGGTTTCCTTATTTGCGAAATGGGGATAAAAGCAGTCTTTGATGGATCAGATTGCCTTGTACTTCATAAAGTACATTTCAATGTACTTTACATATATTTAAATACCATAATGTATGTAAAGTACTCGGAACAGTGCCAGGCACATCCTAGGTCTTCAATTAATGTTACTACGTACTAATCATTATCCCTATAGTTTGGTGGCACATCAACTCAATTTCAATAAGCTCATAATGGGCAGGATGGTATAGTGGTTAAGAGCCCACAGACTCTAAAGCCAGACTGCCTGGAAAAGAATCCTGGGGCCATCTCTTACTAGTTGTATGATTTTGGCCAACTTCTCACTTTACTTCACTTCTCAGAGATACAAGTCATTCCTCTGAAAAATAAGGGAAATAATAACACCTAGTTCTCAGAGCTGTTGCATGGCTTAATATATATATAGTACTTAAATAGTATCTGCACTCTGTAAACATTTAATAGATGTGTTGGCTGACCTTGTCGCTATTATACTTTCTAACTTGGTGGATAATTATTCAAATGGCCACAAATTCATCCTTTTTCCTTTTTCTGCATTAACATCTTCGCAATATAACATTGCAGATCTCCCATCATGATGTAGAATCTATTTCTTCACTCATTGAATCTGAGCTGGCCCATGTGACTTGCTTTGGACAATGGGCCATTAGCAAGCATAATGCAAGCAGAGGCTTGAAAAGAGGCTTAGGAACTGGGACTTGTCCTCTGTTGTTGCTCTTAGGAACCCTGTGTCTGTCTACCTTTTGAATGAGCCTAAGCTAGTCAGCTGAAGGATAAGAGACCACATGGAAGGGAATTAAGTCACCCCGGCCAATGGACAGCCAAAAGCTAGATCTGTGGCCCAGCCACAAGCCCTACTGGCCACAGATGCATATGTGAGCCCAAAAGAGGTTTGCTGAACCAGTCCAGAAGAGAAAAACTGCCCGGATGACCCACAGAATTGTGAGCCAAATAAACGGTTGTTGTTTTAAGCCATTAAGTGTTGGGGTGGTTTATTACACAGCACAAGCTAACTGAAACAGGCCTTGTAGAGTCTAACATGTAGTTCCATGTACCATTCTTACTTCTGATTCCCTGTCTGCCAGGCTTCTGTGGCCAGCCCAAGAATTGGATGTTGTGAAGCTTTTTAAAATAAACACACACACACACATACCCCCAAGCCATGTCCTGGCTAACTAGTTTTTCTAAAGAGAAAAACTCCTCCTTAAGACATTTCTATTAAAAACAGCTTAAGGGGAAAAGCTTCTTGGTGCAATTATAGTCACACACATGGGATCTAAACATTGGAACACACCAAGAAAAGGACTTTGTGTTTGGAAGGGACATGATGACAAAGGGTGGGCTCTAAATAATTCCAAGTTTCCATTCATGGAATTTGGGATTGATTAGTCCAAGGAGCTAGAACTAGCTCAATGTCACCTCCCCTGAAAAGCTTTCCTTGGCTCTTCTCACTACCATCATTGTCTCGCTGACTTTCGATACCTGGCGTGTGCATTTAGGCTTCGGATCATATGGAATCCTGTGTGGCCCTAGAGAATTCACTTGATCACGTGGATCTGAGTCTTCTTTACCAAATAAAATGCTACATTCCTTGAAGGTACAAAACCTGTCTCAGTCCATCACAGTACCTAGCAAATTCCACGCACAAAGTAGGCATTCAAGAAATTCAGTGGTCATTATATAAAAAGAAACTCTCCAAGTTAGAAGTGAATACATATTTTGTACCCATGGAGAGGCAGCATAGCAAGGGAGCCCAGGAACACAGATTCTGAGGTCAGACTCTCTGGGCTTGAATCGTTACCCCTCAACTTCCTAACTGTGCATCATTTTCCTCATCTGTAATTGCTGATAACAGAAGCAACTACCTCATGGGGTTCTTACAAGAATGAATTGAGGTTATAAATATAAAGCACTCTATCTATATAACAGAATGCTATTTGGCAATCAAAAGGAACAAACAGAAACATTACTCTCAGTGAAAGAAGCCAGTCACAAAAGATCACATATTATGTAATTCAATTTATATCAACTGTCCAGAAAAGACAAATTAATAGGGAGAGTAAGTAAATTAATGGTTGTCTGGGGCTGGGGGTGGGATTGGGAATTAACTGTAAATGGGCATAAGAGGTGACAGAATCAAATTGTGAAGACGGTAGCATTACTCTGTAAACTCACTAAAAAAAAATCATTGAATGGTGCATTTAAAATAGGTGAGCTTTATAGTATGTAAATTATATCTTAATAAAGCTGCTTTGAAAAATGTAAAGGCTTAGAGAACAGAGACTGGCATAAAATAAGCACTAGGTAATTGTTTATGAAAAATAAATAAATAGGCATTGTACTTAGGAAAATGTGAGTATAACAGTGTTCCTGGATGCTGAACCATCTTCATCTTTCTAACCTCTTGTTCACCCCGCCTCCCCCTCACAGGGATCTAAAGCTGGGGATCCTCTTCCCATGAGTCCAGGATGCTGCTAAACCCAGCCATATGTATCTCCTTGGCTGCTACTGTCCCTCCCACTGCCAAAACTAGCTCACGATGCCAAGCTGTATTTTATTATATTGAGCCAACTGCTCTTATGCAAGTTTTCTCTTTTGGAAGGGGGTGTTGGGAGGAGGGAATGATCACACTATTGAGGGAGGGAGATTCCTTAAAACCATGACTCCAAAAGCAGCTGCTGATTACTCACAAAAACCCACACATCCTTGTCCTTGACAAACGTTATGCCACAGGGTAGCTTTAGCCCTGATCAAAACACAGACAACAATAGCCTCTTGGTCAGAAAGAGAAAAGGAGATAGAGGGGGAAGGAAGAGTTAAAGAAAGAGAAAAGGAGAATAAGATGAGAAAGAAAAAACATTTGAAATAGATTTACAGCAAGGCTCTGCCACATATGCAGGAATAGGGAGGGCTTAATTTGTAATAAGTCCCTGGAACAGACAAGAGTCCCAAGCATACAATTCTTGTAAACTTGTGGCTTTAGCATCTTGCCCCAAACCATCTGCACAGAGTTCTCAGCCCTTCTGTGAAATCATCACTCCACCCTGTTTTATCTTCTGGCCTTCATTACAAACTGGCCCATTCACTCGGTTCCCATCAGGTTACATGCTCAGTTGCTCACCATTTCCCACATTGATGCTGACAGAGTCTATCTTCCCAGCCATTTAAACACATCCATCCAAATTTTCTGAGACGGAAGGAAATATGACTCCACCTCCTCACAGTCTCCGCAGACTTGGCAAAATGGATGCCTGGAGTCATGCCCAGACCTAGTAAGACCAACCCACTTTCCCTGTTCATACAGTAATTTATGTATGCAATCAATCAAAAATTATTTATTGAGCAACCACACATGAGAGAACCTGGCTTCCCTATCCTTAGCAGTGCTTCTCAAACTTGAGAATGCATGGGGACCTCCTGGAGAAATGCTAAAACACAAATTCCTGGGTCCCACCCCCAGAGCTACTAGTGCAGTAGGTCTGAGAGTAGAGTCCAGAGTCAGCAGTTCTAACAAGCTCCCAGGTGACGCTAATGCTCCTGGTCCATGGACCAAACTTAGAGTAGCACTGCTCCTGGGGTTACGAAGGTGAATAATAGGTGGAGCTTGCCTGAAGTAACTATAATCAATTACTGGACCTAAAGAATGCATGCACAAGCCAGGTGCAGTGGCTCACACCTGTAATCCCAGCACTTTTGGAGGCCAGGGCAGGCAGATCACCTGAGGTCAAGAGTTCGAGACCAGCCTGGCTAACATGGCAAAACCCCATCTCTACTAAAAATATAAAAATAAGCTGGGCATGGTGGCAGGCGCCTGTAATCCCAGCTACTCAGGAAGCCGAGGCAGGAGAATTGCTTGAACCCAGGAGGCAGAAGTTGCAGTGAGCCTATATCAAGCCACTGGTCTCCAAACTGGGCAACAGAGTGAGACTCCCTCTCGCGCCTGTAATCCCAGCACTTTAGGAGGCTGAGGCAGGAGGATCACTTGAGGTCAGGAGTTCGAGACCAGCCTAGCCAACATGGTGAAACCCTATCTCTACTAAAAATACAAAAAATTAGCCAGATGTGGTAGTGTGTGCCTGTGGTCTCAGCTACTCAGCAGGCTGAGGCACGAGAATCACTTGAACCCCAGGGGGCAGAGGCTGCAGTGAGCTGCGATCTCGCCACTGCACTCCAGCCTGGGGTACAGAGCAAGACACTGTCAAGAAACAAACAAATGAACGAATGAACAAAAAGAATGCATGCACACACAAACACATGAAAAACAAAACTTTAACACCAGCTAACACATGATGAGTCTTAGCCTTAGGAGAGACCCAGACAGCAAGTGAGAGAAATTGAGAGAAAAAGTTGGACTGTATGCATATATCTCCATACATGAATTCTTCATGGGCAAAAAAAACCACATTGTATTCATTTTTCTACTTCTAACACCTGGCACATAGTAGAGGCTCAACAGAATATTCATTTAATAAATGAATAAATATAAATATAGGTATTTGTTCATTAAATTTATGTAAGAAAGTTTCATGTCTTGGTTGTGCATTTCTCTGCCTTATCAAAAATCAATGAGTCAACAAGCACTGAAAGAGCACAAGGACTGTGTGAGGTCTGGAATACATTCTGTGCTGGATCTCACGATTAACCTGATATACATAGTTTCTACCCTCATAAAGCTAAGAGTCTGCGGTTTCGCTGTATATGATGCTCTCCATACTTTAAATCTTAAGCCCACTGGGTCCTTTTCTGAGATCTCTGTCTTGAATATCGCAGTCTCCAGCTCTAAATCTTGGTCTGCTGGCTATGGATTTTGGGGTAAGTTACTTAACCTCTGATATAGTTTGGATATTTGTTTCCTCCAAAGCTCATGTTGAAATTTAATCTCCAATGTTGGAGGTGGGGCCTGGTGGGAGATGTTTGGGTTGTGAGAGTGGACCCCTCATGCATGCTTTGGTACCCAGGAGTAAGTTCTTACTCTATTAGTTCCCATGGGAACTGATGGCTAAAAAGAGCCTGGTCTCTCCCTCCACCCCGTCTTTCTTCCTCTCTTGATATGTGATGCCAGGTGAATCCCTTCACCTTCCATTATGAGTAGAAGCTTACTGAGGTGCTCACGAGAAGCAAATGCTGGTGCTATGCTTCCTGCACAGCCTACAGGACTGTGAGTCAAATAAACCTCTTCACTTTATAAATTACCCACCCTCAGGTATTCCTTTATAAAAACACAAATGGACTAAGACAACCTCTCGTTCTTCTGTTTCCTCATCTCTAAAATGGAAATAATAGAACTGCCATCACAAGGCTAGAATCAAGACCGAGCTCATTGATATAATAAACTTAAAACAGCACTTGATACACAGAAAGGGGTTGTTAAATGTTCACTGTTAATTTTTGTTTGCATTATTATTATCAACACTATCTTCATCATCATTATCATTATTAAAAACTGATCCCCTCAAGGGCAAGATACTATCAGCTTATGGAGTTTGAGATAAACAAAACAGGCCTTCTGGGCCTCAAAAATCCCAGTCAAGTCCTACAGCTTTCTTTCTTCGCTCTATTTGGTTTTCCCATCCTCCCCGAATCCGCTCTTGTAGCAGCTTCTTGAAACATCCAACCCATTTACAAATCAGAGCCATTGCTGTGATGGCTTGGGTCCAGGCCCAAGCTGGCAGGATCAAGAAAAGACAGGCCCCTCTCATTCAACCCCACATATCCTACTTGTCGCCCTTTTGGAAACCAGTGACTCAGATGTAACTCTCCTGCAAGGTAGCAGCTGGTGGGCTTTGGCAAAGCACACAAAGGGAGCGCATTCTCTCTCCCAATGACCCAGGGCACCAAGGAGAAGGTCTTAATGCTGCACTCATTCATGTTTTAGCCTAATTAAAATGGCATTACTAGTTTCAATAGCAGGTTTCTTCTGCCAGCTGCAACTGGTTCTCTTCTCTGCAGCTTTTTCTTCTTGTTTTTATAGTTTATTGATCCCCAACATTAAACTGAGGAAGGTTAGATTAAAAAATAGCAGCTCAACTCTTTCCTCTCTCCCTTGTCCTGTTTGAAATCCCGGATCTGCAGATAATTATTTGCCATCTCTGTTTATCTAAACTGGCTCAGAGGCCTCACAATGGGCGAATTTTTATAAACCAATAATCCAGACTCTTCTAGGTGAACAAATGGACTTCATTTTATAATTTGGTATAAGATCTCCCAGGGGCCAGGAGCCTAGATTTTATACAAACCAAGATGTGTAGATGTATATGCATTTATGTCTGTATGCAAATATCTCAATACATGAGTTCTTCATGGGCAAAAAAACGTATTATATTCGTTTTTCTACAAATGAGCCTGGTTGCTTCAAAAAGACACCATGTTTCTTCTGGTGTCTGGCAGGTTGAGGTGACAGGTAATAAAATGCACCTCACAGCCCCTTTGTAAATTCTAAATTCCTTACTCTCAAGAAGGGGCTGCTTGCCTGCAAATATCTCCAGGACATTTTGTGAAGAGCTCCATTTTGCCTGCCTTGGCTACAAATTACATACCACCTTGCAGTCCGTGGTTCAAGATCCCTGTAGTAGCAACATGGTGGCATTTAGGGAGGGGTTCAACAGCCACATCAAGCAAAAGCAGCTCAACTCTGAGTTGAGATTTACAGGAACAGGGCAACAGGGTTTAATAATATTTGGGATGGAAAGTCAGGAGATAATGATAGAATAAATGACACTCCAGTAAATCCACTACCAGGAACCCTGGTCCTTTTTTTTTCATCCTCTGGTATTTATTCTTTTATCCATCTGCTCTTGTGTTCATCACGGGTTCATCAAGTGCCAAAGAGACTATATATAGTATGCCAGTTGAGGGCATGCACTTTGGGTTCAAGCAGACCTGCTCAATTTCCAGTTCTACGACTTGACCAGCTGTGTCCTTAGTCAAGCCACTTGGCTTCTCTAAGCCTCAGTTGCCTATGTTCAGTTGAGTATGGTTGTTGGAGCTAAATGAGACCATGTACATAACACCTGGCACAGTTCTCCAGCATAGGAATGAGCTATGGAATATGTTATCATGATAATGGTGATGATGATGGTGATAGTGATAGTGATGGTGATGTTGATGACCATGGTGATGAGGAGGAGAAGGAGGAAGAGCAACTGTCTCAGTTATTGTGAGGTAACCAAGGGTAGCTATTAGTCTTGTGAAACTCTTCTTCCAACACCAACATTTCTAGTCTTTTTTTGTATGAGAAACTACATTTGATCCTTCCAAAACCCTGGGATTCCAGCTCACAGTTGCTGGGAATGCCAGCCTCTGACAAAAGTAGTAGAGGGAAAATTAAAGGGCAGTTCCACTTTACTTTTCACTATTACCTATAACCCTCTCTCCCCTCTGGCACCCTCTAGGATAGCCATATTAAACCCATGAAAAGAAGGAAATCTGCACATATCCCTCATGCTTG
This sequence comes from Macaca fascicularis, assembly GCF_037993035.2. NCBI lineage: Eukaryota > Metazoa > Chordata > Mammalia > Primates > Cercopithecidae > Macaca > Macaca fascicularis. The sequence continues at coordinate 17,299,331 of NC_088395.1, read as the reverse complement.
AGCTTGGAGCTCAACCTCTAAGAGGTAGAAACCAACAGGGACCCTCCTCTGATTGAACATAAAATTAAACTCTCTTATTGCAATTTGACAGATGACCATTAGTGGTATTCCAGGCACAGAAACAAACTTCAGTCCCTCAGGCCCTTCTCTTCAATGAACACCAAATGGAAAGACAGCAAGAAGAAATTGTCATGAAGCTCTTATGATGGAGTCCATAGATGCCTTATGTTATTCCCTTGTGCACTCATAAAATTTTGTTCTTCTTCAAGTGTTTTCATACCCTTTGATGCTCACAGGAATTCTAGAAGGCAACTTATTACCGAACTCATTTAACGGATGAATACACTGAAGTGGACAGAGATAAGATGGCTCCCCCAAGATCACAGAGCTGTCACTAGAACACTAAAAGTTAGAACTTCGGTCTCCTTATTCCAAACTTGAGTTCTTTTCACCAAGTGGCCTTCTGGCCAACATTCAGCTGCTGAACTGAGCTTGTAAATCTCCATTAGCAGAATGAACGAATGAATTGCTTGTGGCTAGAATAGAAAGGGAGTCAGTAGCTCTGAGTCAGGTACCAGGAGAACCTCAGAAGTCGCCTATGTGAATGTCCACCTGGGATTGCCAGTGGCTAGGACCACTGACCAGATGGTGTCCATGAGGAGTTCTTGACTTGCTGTAGCCCATGTCTTCTGTGATCTCTTCTGCCTTGAGTTTATTCCTTCATCCCATCTACCCAGCATCTTTCTTTACTTGGCGTTCCAGTGGGAAAGGACTGGTTAACCAATGAGCTTCAATGCTATCAAATAGCCTATAAATCAACAGGGCTCCAAAGACTCAGAGTTGGGCTCCTATGCAAAATTTGCCTGCTCTACTTCCTTCTAATCCAGAAAGGGAAGCATCAGCTTCAGGACTCATATCATTCAATAACAATACAAACATGTGGGGCTGATTAACACCAGACAAGAAGACGTGAACTCTGGAGCACACTCATAGACATAGACATACCATGGGTATGGGTACATCAGGATGGCTTTAATTAAAGGCCCCCTGCTGCCATCTTCTTTAAGTTACTGTTCTACTTGCATAGCTTTGTCTCTTGACTACAAATCACCTGAATCATCCTCCCCAGGATCACTGTAAGATTTCAGCTTCAGGATTTCCCTCTCAGACTGACACATATCAGTAGGAACTCCTATAGTGAGCAGTGACCTCCATGATGAGTTTGTTCATCAAAGGATTACATCCTTGAGCAGTGGTTCCAAACCTTTGCTGTGTATTGGTCCCTTTGGAAAGCTGGGGAAGCCAATGGACCCCTTGTCAGAATAGTTATTTTAAATGCATAAGGTAAACTACATGGGATTATAAAGCAAATCAATTGTATCAAAATACAGTTATCCAAATACTAAACAGTAAATTTGTCATACAGTAAAATGTGCACTTGTTTATCAACACACTGAATAACAAAATCTAGTAGTGAGTCTTATACCATCATAATTTTGAGGTAATAATGAGATCTCTATAGGAACAGTAACATGATACAGAAATGTTTATGATTTCTGCTAGTGACCAAGCTACAGGTACAGCTAACACTACTGTGATTTGTGTCTTTATTTGCAATGGAAGAAAATGTTAAAGTCCAGTTCAAAATTAGTAAAACTAAAAATGTCATTTTTTGCTGAACCCCATGCCTTCTATACACAGGTCCTTTGGGTGGGGGATGTGGATATCAGGTTAGGATCAACCCTTGTCCCCTGGTCCTAGAGACAAGCCACATGGATAGACTGCTCAAAAGGAACTCAGTGAGCTACCTATATCAATGAGAGTGTATGTCAACAGTCAATTTTTGGTGGTGGGGAGAGGGAAATTTCTAAATATTGAAATAACAATCTGAGCCCCTGACAATGAAGAAAAGATTATGTTCTGGGGCATGGCACTACAAGCCCGGTTTAACTACAGTTAAATACTCTCAAAGCAAGGGATCCAGGGACCATTCCTGATACAATTAAAGAGACAGGCTTGTGGATTTTTCCAACTTGCTCACTTGTCATCCATTATATTGTTTCTCTAGGTATTAAAAGAACTTTCCAGGTCAGTGGTCTGCCATGCCACATCCCTGGATAAACTGCCCAACCTACCACAGCTCAGGAAAGACATGCACATAGAAGAATGACTTTGGCAGCCTTTTTCTTTTTTACCATCTGCTCCTGACCCTTCTCATGCCATAGTTGATTGGACCAAGGGTGAGCACCAGATTCAAGGGCAACCTAACTATTGCCTGGTAAGCAGCCAATGATGTGGCTGGAAAATAATAATCTTTAAAATGATCTACATCAGACAGCCTCTCTCTCTCTCATGCTCCCCTGGAGAATGTGAACTGAGACACACTGCAAAAATGCAATTACAGGTGGAAATCAAAGCTGAAAGAAAGTACAGAGGAAAGCCCAGAATTTGACTAAGGGCAATTACAGGGGGAAAAAAGAACAGATACTGAGCCCAGGGAATGGTGGAGCACTGCACTGGAGACCATGGGCCCCACTGCAGGGTCCCCGGGGAGGCCCCAGATTTAGATTTTCCTTTACTTCTTGTCTCTGTAAAGCCTCTACTTCCTATCTCCATAGCAAAATTTCATGAATAAAATTCAGGGCATTATAGAAAAAAATCATATTTTTATTTTCACTAAGCTGGAAATGAAACTTTGCATTTCCTTCCCCACTTTTGGGAAGCCTTCATATATCCTCCAAGATTGGGTGAGGTGCTTCAACAATGTGCCCCCAAAACCCTTTCACCTATTGCTATCAAGGCAGAAACTATGTTCATCATAATTGCCTATTTATATATATCTACCTCCCAGTTAACCATAAGTTCCTTGAGGGGAAGGGCCCTTCAGGAATTGTTGGTCTCCTTTGGATTCCCATGGCTTGGCACAGTAAATGTCCCATAGTATATACTTAATAAATATTTATTAAATCAAAGAATTACATAAATCAACAGGGCTCCAAAAACTCAGGAAGCCATAGAGACATAAAATAGCAATTTGAGGATGCAAGTTTAGTAATCCAGCCACAGCAATTAAGAGGAAAATAATGGGGCCAATACCAAACTCTATAGGAGAATATTAGAATTAGGTCTTTCATACAACATATGTTAAAGCAATTTGGTTCACTGAACATTGACTGTGACCTACTATAGGTTACACTACCTTTTCATAAGGATTTAACAAATATAAGAGGGTAAAACATGCAGAACTATCTCAAACACAATGCAGAATGAGATACATACTATAAGAGATAGACCATTTGGGGGAGAATTGCTATTAGAACTGGAGTCAACTGACCTTTATCTAAATCTTGCTCTTCCCCCTAATTAGTAATAGAAATCTAGACAAGTTGCTAAACTAAACCTCAGTTTCCCTGTTTGTAAAATGGAGCTGATAATACAAACCTAATAGAAAAGTCACAAAGATTAAATGCAATTATTATGTGAAAGGACATGGTGCCATAATTGGTGCATGACAGGCATTCATTAAAGGTTTGGATTTTTTCCCTCATATATAAAAAACTGTTGAATTGTACATGGTCAGCAAGGTGATGGTGGTGGAAAATAGGAATTTAATGTGTGATATGTTACTCCCAAGTCCATTTTACCCATGACTATGCTAGAACAAAATTTTACTGTATTTGGAGCAGATTGGAAGGAAGGTCTAGCTCAGCACTAGAAACAAAGAGAAATACAATATGAGCTGCATGTGTAATGTTAGCTTTTCTAGTAGCCACATTAAGAAAAGTCAAAAGAAACAGGTAAAATTAATAATTTGTTATATTTAACCTAATATATCCAAAATATTATTTCAATATGTAATCAATATAAAAACTTATTAACAAATACTGTACATTCTTTTTGTCGTACTAAGTATTTGAAACCAAGTGTGTATTTTACACGTACAGCACATCAGATCTCACTTCCAACTAGCCCCATTTCAAGTACTTAATAGCCATGTTTTGCTAGTGGCTGAATGGGGCGGGTCTAGCTTGTATAAAGACAGCTGTGGAGGTCACCTCACCAGAAAATCATTTTTTTGTTTTCCGACGGAGTTTTGCTCTTGGTGCCCAGGCTAGAGTGCAGTGGCATCTTGGCTCACTGCAACCTCCGCCTCCCAGGTTCAGGCTACTGCCTCAGCCTCCTAAGTAGCTGAGATTACAAGCGTGTGCCACCACGGCCAGCTTATTTTTGTATTTTTAGTAGAGACAGGGTTTCACCATGTTGGCCAGGCTTGTCTCGAACTCCTGACCTCAGGTGATCCACCTGCTTCAGCCTCCCAAAATGCTGTGATTACAGGCGTGAGCCACCACGCCCGGCCCAGGGAATCAATTTTATTTAGACAGTGAATAAGAGCTCAGACTCTGGAACCAGACTGCTCAAATGCTGGCTCTGTCACTTACCAGCTGTGTGATCTTGAACCACTGACTTCATCTCTCTGTGCCTAATTTCTTCATCTATATTGAGGAACAGCAATACCAGCTTCCAGAGTTGGTGAGGATTAAATGAATTAACACATGCAAAATGCTCAGAGTGGTATCAGGCACACAGTAAGCTATCAATAAATGTTAGCTGGTATTATTATTACAGCTCTGGGGGAGACGGGCATGAAGAGAGTAGCAGAGAAGTATAAAATCTACAAAAAATTAGAAGTTTGCTACTCCCCTTTCAGTGTTAGCTGAACTGATTAGGGAGCTCTGCTGTTCTCTTACAGGCCAATGAAAGTGAGAATCCTGGTACATAGCATCCCAGCATGAAATGGTCCTTGCAGAGTGGCAGACCCTCAAATTTTCAATCTGAAGGCAATCCAAGGAGCTATGGTTCCAATTAGGAAGGTAAAGCTTGCCCAAATACCATTCCCCGCAGTTTGGCAGGAAAAGCCATTTACAACAAACCAGACCATGTCTCCCATTTTCTGTCTTTGTTTCTCTGTTCAAACATTTGTAAATCGTTCAGAACTTGGGAGAGGTGGCAGCAGCAACTGTTTTAAAAGGCAGAGCCAGAATCAAATGAAGGCAGGGCAAACACACAAATGCTCAGGGGGATTAGAAGCCAAAATACAAATAAAAAAATACAGATGAAATTAAGAGCAATATAATTCTTGTCTTCCGGATATAAGCAATTAAGTCTTCCTGGAAATCACTTCTGATTCTTACAGATTAAGAGCTATCTACATCTCTAAACTCCTGACTGATTTTTCCTTTAAATCTGCATCAAATATGTCTATTCCTCTCCCCTGGCATCCCGCACATTACTTCTACAATAGTGGCACAAGTCAGTTTAAATGCCTCCATTTTTATGTACTTTTTAATTGAAATATCACTTACATACAGTAAAGTGCATAAAACTTAAGTATACAGCCATGTTAAGGTCATTCAGATCCAAATATGGAATATTCCCAGTGCTCCAGCAAACTTCCTCAGGCCCCTCCCAAGATAATCACTCTTCTGTATCTCAGAGGAGGACTTTGCTTGGTTTTGAACTTCACATAACTGATATGCCACCTTTCTCTTTCCTATCAGAAATGCAGCCCTAGATAGGACGACAGGTCCCCAAACACATCAACATGCTACACTCAGGCCCTCTGACCCTAATGCATGAACACTATAGCTCTAGGTTCTCAGGTATCCAAAATCCACTTCTAGTTCTGCTCTGTAGGACATCAGACCCACTGCCATGGGGCAATGAGCTGAATCATAATAAGATTTAGCTTTATCTGCAGCAAGATGGGGAAGTCTTGCTTCCCATAGGGACTTCCCTTTCAGTTGAGTGGACAAGTTAAGAGCTGGAAACAGCCAGCCTGGGTCTGAAGCCTAGCTTTCTCATTTTCTAGCTGTGTGACCTCAGGCAAATTTCTTCATACTTCTGTGCCTCAGTTTCCTCATCTGAAAAATGGAGACGACAACAGTACCTGCTGCCATAGATATTGTAGGGATTAAATGCTTAGAGCACTGCTTGAAACATGGTACTTCATAAAGTTTAGATATTATTATTATTATTATAATCTAGACAATGCCCTTAATGCCTAGACCAGCCAGCAAACGAGCACTGTGCACATACAAACACATGCTCACAGATGCACACATATATATGCACATATACTTACACACACACGTGTGTGTGTGTGTCCACACATATGCAACTCCAACTCCCCTCTGCTCAGGCTATAGATGACAAAAATTCTCCTCACCTTCCTACAAAGCTCCTGCTCATTAAAAACCAGAGGCAAGAGATCAAAGTAAAGGAAGTGTAAAACAAGGAGAGGAACCTCATTCATAAGGAACATATTTGCCTTAAGTAGGTCTGGGGAACTCAAATGTCTCCCTCTCTGAGTGCACACTGGGTTCACTCATTCTGAGATGGCACTATGTGAGCTGGAAGTCACCAAATAGCCATAATTCCTGATGGGAGACCTGATTCATGGGCCCCAAATCGAAAGGAGAAAGGCAGTTGGATTACTCGCATTCTCATTAGAGTAAATACTAGATACAAAATCAAGTCATTCCAGAGTATCATCTTAGAAATTCTGTTGGCTTTTAGAATTCCATGACATCTATGAAATGTCCCAGATCTCCAGGCTGGAGAGAAATAGGAAAGTGGCATTAGGTAGTATCAAGATGTCCTTGGCTCTAAAGGGAATACATTTGACAACTCTAAAGATTTTTTTTCTAGACAACAGTGAAAGTTTTCAGAGATGCTATGATCATAAGTAAGGAACTTTCCCACTAAAACATCTAGTATAATTACAAATATCCTATGATATATCTGTCTCCAACATTTCACCCAGGAGGTTACCATGGGCTAAAAATATACTGCTATACATAAGAGGATCAGAAGGAAGCAGCTCAAAACCCAATCTTAAAGATCAGTTCAACAAGGAGGGGACTTGGGAATGGAACAGTGATGGAGCTAAAAGACTCTGAAATCCCAAGATGGCCAGTAACATATTGTATGAAATAAGGAAAGGCCTTTCTAAGCAAAAATAGTTATACTTCTTTAGATCTCAAAGAATTTCAGATCTAGCTATTTCTTCTTGTTTTACAATTAAAGAAGAAAGGACAGAAAATCCTCTCTCTCTCTGTCTCTGTCTCTCTCTCTCTCTCTCTCTCTGTGTGTGTGTGTGTGTGTGTGTGTGTGTGTACGTGCGTGTGTGTGTGTGTGTGTGGCCAAAGTCCAAACTTTTATTGTTGACTCAAAATCTTGCTAATACTGTGTCTATTTGTTTTCAAAGTGCTGGCCAGCAAATGTTGATATTAGCCAAAATTACTTGGACTTTGGCCATTACATGTATATAAAAACAATGAAATTTTATTTCCTTTTCCTCATCATTAGTGAGCCTATTGGCTTAAAATACTTTGAAGTTTTCCAAAGCAGTTCTGTGGTTTATAAACACTCCAATAGCATCACCAATAAAAACTACAATGTCCACCTGTCCCTTTTGCCCTCAGTTAGAAAACTGCATAAGAACTAGATATCTAATTCCCACTTAATTTCTTGTGGTAAAAAGAGGGGGAAAATCAACCCTGCTCACAGGTTCTAGTTAACAGGATTGAATTATTTCATAAAATTAAAAAGATGTGCTTTCAGAGTTAGAATCTTGTGATCCTAATGCCTAGCAGACACAATATGACTTTGGGGCAGATGGGAAAGAGAAAATTCATAATCCCTGCCCTAAAGGTGAGTCAATGAAACATCACCCCTTAGCTCCTGGCCTTCTGAAAATAAGCAGAAATCAAGACAGTAGACAATTAATACTGGCCTTCATTTCAGAAACACATGGAGACCTATCTTGACAACTATCTTACCCAGCTTCTCACTACCCAGCAAATACCAACTGGCACCCACAAGCTAGGTGCAGTCATATGTGCCATTTAGGCCAAAATTAAAGAGTTGGCAATGTTACTTACTGATTGCATCTTTAGGACAGTGAAAGCTGAAGTGACTCATAAAGTTCATGCAAAAGAAAAAAAGTTTAAGATATATTAAGCCTAATTTTGTTATCCAAAAAAGAAAATCTGCAATAATTAAAGGGGATGTTGTAAAAGAATATTTAGTGACACAGAAATATATTCTTGCTCTAATAAGTGAAAAAAAATCAATTTACAAAGCAATATGTAGACTATAAGCCACTTTTTTTTTTATTATACTTTAAGTTCTAGGGTACATGTGCACAACGTGCAAGTTTGTTACATATGTATACATGTGCCATGTTGGTGTGCTGCACCCATTACTCGTCATTTACATTAGGTATATCTCCTAATGCTATCCCTCCCCTCCCCCCTCCCCACAATAGGCCCCAGTGTGTGATGTTCCCCTTCCTGTGTCCAGGTGTTCTCATTGCTCAATTCCCACCTACGAGTGAGAACGTGTGGTGTTTGGTTTTCTGTTCTTGCGACAGTTTGCTGAGAATGATGGTTTCCAGCTGCATCCATGTCCCTACAAAGGACATGAACTCATCCTTTTTTATGGCTGCATAGTATTCCATGGTGTATATGTGCCACATTTTCTTAATCCAGTCTGTCACTGGTGGACATTTGGGTTGACTCCACGTCTTTGCTATTGTGAATAGTGCCGCAATAATCATACGTGTGCATGTGTCTTTATAGCAGCATGATTTATAATCCTTCGGGTATATACCCAGTAATGGGATGTATAAGCCACTTTTATTAAAACACATACAGAACAAAACCTGAAGGATATATACCAAAATATTAACAGTGATTCTCTCTGGGTGACAGAGTTGGATATTATTGTTATTACTTTTATTTTATTGATCTTTATTTTTTAAACTGTGTTCATTTAATAGGTTTTATACTTCTATACTAAGAGAAAAAGTAAAAACTGCTGCAAGATTCAGTTTTACTTAAGTCCTAACTCTGCCAAGAGTCCAAGATCAATGTTTGGTCAAAATTCTTCCCTAGAACAATCTGCAGCTATACACAACAACATGGATGAATCTCAAAAACATAACACTGAATGGAAAAAGCCAGACACACAAAAAATAATTTAGCACAAACTAAATGATTTCATTTACCTAAAACGCAAAAAGAGGCAAGATAACACTACGATGTCAGAAGTTAGGGCAGCATTAACCCTTGGGGTAAGTAGATACTGTTAGCATTATTTATTTTTTTGCATTATTTCCAGGGTTTCTAGTTGTACTTAGTGGGAAGGACCTAGGAGAAATGAGTCTTTCGCATCTTGTGTGGGCTTCCCAGCCTAACACAGATCCTGTTTAAAATACTTCCTCTGTTGTAAAAGACAATCTGGTGGCCAAATGAAATGCCTGACGTGCCCTTTGGGCTCTGATCTACACCACAACCAGCCAATAGCACATATCCAAAATTTTACAGATACAAGCCTGCATCCCAGCACACGCATCAGGAAGGAAGCATTTCCAAACTCATTTTCCCCCACATTTCAGTGCTCACTGGCTGGTAGTACCAAAAAAATAGTATAAACTGGGGGTGAAATAAAAGCCATCATAAATAAATGATGCTTTTGCTATAACATTGCAAAAACACAAAGCCAACAAGACAGTTCTGGATGGAAAAAAAAGTGCATAAGACTTCCAGAACCCTTCTCAGCACCATTTCCCAACACTCTCACATATTGGGCCAAAGAAACTCTTCAGGACGTAGACAAATGGGAAGTCAGGAAGGACAGAAGGAACTGTGGTGAAGGTAGGAAGGAAGAGAGGCCTCTGGGTGCCTGTGGTGTGCTGGGTAAATTCCCAGGGTTGCCTCCCCAAATCCTCCCAGCCAACTACAAACCAGGCATTGCAATGCAGTAAAATATAGGGGGAAACTTGAGGCTCAGCCAGTGAGAGTAGTGTTGCCCAACTTTGGCTGTATATTAGAATCACCTAAGGAGCTTTTAGAAATCCCAGTGTGATGCTCAGGCACAGTCTATACCAATTACTTCTGGATGTCTGGAATGGGGCTCCGGCACCAGCATTTTAATAAACCCTCCAATTTATATCCAACGTGCAGCTAAGTTTGAGAACAAATGGCTTAGAGAAGCACTTCTTAAACTTTAATGCACATACACTGGACATTAAAATCACTAGGTCTAGGGTGGGACCTGAGAATGTGGTGCTGTTGGTCCCTGACCCAACCTGGCCTAATAAGGGTATGGACCACAGCCTGTCAGGAGCTGCAGGAAACCTAATTTCAATTAGGGGCAGAAACATGTTCCAAAATAGATATTTTTCTAGCCCCTTGTGCCTGCTTGCACACAATGAGTTTCCAGATCCATTTCCCCTTTGTACTAACGCATATGTGTGGGCCCTCATTTTGCCTTCCTCTGCTTTACAGAGAAGCTAATGCAAGTGCAAGACACCAAGTTTCTGGAACATCAAGTCAGAAAGAGCCAGCTGCCTCCCTCAGTCCCACCCTGGTAGCTAAGAGAGGCTGAGTCCACTGGGGAAGTAAGGGCTCCCTTACTTCTATACACTCCCTTATTTGACAAGATATTAGGCACAAGCCATGCCAGAGTGTGTGCATTAATGAAGTCCACATGTAACTGCTTAAGAGTAAACACTCACTTAATCCCATGTAGCTGAAATGTCTAACAAATGAATTAGCTGGTGGCATCCACTTAGGATATATGATCCAATTTATATTATGATTTCTTTCTAAGGGCTGAACTGATTTCGACACGTATAAAAATGTGGTTTCAATCACCCACAATTGCTCCATTTGAACAAGGCGGAGGGAAAGGCTTTTAAAGGGCCCAGACCTGAACGGAGCAAATTACAAGATGGAATGAAGGAAATTTGCAATGGGGCTGGGAAGGGGAGGTAGGGAACCTTAGAGGCATTGCTACTGCCATCAAGGAGCCCAGGAGACTCATCTGCACTGCTGGGTTCACTCAGTGGTGGGCCACTAATCAAGCATGTAGGTGCAGCCTTAAGAAACAGCTCAGAGTATTCCTCACCACCTCCTCCTTCAGACTGCTTTCATGTCCATGGACCGTTCAGGGGACCCAGAATCATTCATGAACAGTCAAGTTATGGGGAGAGGACAGGGCTCTGGCAAGCACCAGGTGGTCATCCTAAGACCAAACAGAATAGCATGTTTACATGCTCAAAGGACCTCTATCCATATTGGCCTCAGTTAACCATGCCAAGAGGAAGACATGGTGGAATACCTCAGGAGGCTAGGAAATTCACGAAAATATTTCTCAGTATATAGTTGTTGGCTTTTTCTCATTCTATTGTCACAACAACTCTATAACATAGTAATATGATTAGTATCTTTTTACACATGAGAAAACTGAGGTCCAAAGGCCAAAGTCACCTAGCTGGGTAATAGTGTTGATTCTAGGGAGTATGACTCCAGAAACCAAGTACTTAATGAATCCTGTGGTCTGAGGCCTACGTGTTCCCTTGGGCCTTGCTGGCATGGCCTGATTTCCTATGGTACATCTGAGACATCAATGTAGCAGTCTTTAGAATAGCCATGCAACTGCTGAGATCAGGCTATGCCAATGTCCTTTAAAATGTGAATCCCACAGCTGTCCACATGAAGAGGCTCTCAGGGCCACAATAGCTTGTCACTGTCTGTCCATCTGAATGCAGAAAACACAGAAATAACTACTCTGTTTTTATGTGCTTAGGACCAGGCTAGTGATTTTCACGTATATCTCATCTCAGTTTTTATAGAGAAAAAAATAAACAGGTACCGAGAAGTTACGTAACTTTACAGTCAGCTATTTTGCTTTTGAGTAAAGAGCATCTGGGCCTAAATCTGGTGATTTTCCCCCCACTCTAATCTATGCTAGAATTATTCTAAATAACGACCCGAATTATCTGATGCAAATTTCCTTGGAAGAGCATGAAATGTCCATTTATTCTCTCAACATGAATGTTGAATGCTTCTCCCTAGTCAAACCAAGTTCCATGTGAAACCTTGTGGCTGGGACACATTTCCCAGACTTTCTTGCAGTTAAGTAGACCTGTGTAACTGAGTTCCAGCCAATGGCAAGTGCAGAAGTGATGTGTTTCTCCTTTAGGTCTGACCCATAAAAACCTGCCAAATCCGCTATATTTTCCTCCCTTATCTGCTGGCTCAATTCAAGGCTCTTTGGCACTGGGGAGTGGCAGAGCCAATGATAGAAGGAGTTTGGTCCTTAGAATGACTGCATGGGGCAGAGCACTCTTCTATCAACCCACACTGGACTATAACATGAGCAAGAAATCAAATATTACTGTGCTATACCACAAAGACTTTAGCATTTATTTGTTATGACAGTTAACCTATCCTGACTAATACACAGATCACACTCATTTCCTTTATCTTGCCACTTAAAAAATCTTACTTACTGTTTGTGTCAGTGATTTTTCAAGTGTGGTTCCTGAAACAGCAGCAGCAGGAGCTTATTACTAACACAAATTCTCAGGCCTCCCTCCAGACCTACTAAATCAGAAACTTGGGGGCAGGGGTGGTGAGCCCAAACATCTTGTTTAAACAAGTCCTCCAGGTGATTCTGATGCTCATTCAAGTTTAAGAACCACTGGCTTAAGTGAGTAGAAATTCACTGGTGAAATCTACAAGACTTCCTGCAAGGCTCACCCAGCTCCTCCTTTTCTGATCTCTGTTCCATTCACTCATTTTGGCCCTTAACTACATATGGTCACTGTCATTGTGACCACACTGCTTCCCCTGTGCTGTGCATGCTTGTCTCAGGTTCCCATGGGGCAGAGAACACCTCCCTTGCCTATTGGTAAAGGAAGGGAGGAAGGAAGGAAGGAAGGAAGGAAGGAAGGAAGGAAGGAAGGAAGGAAGGAAGGAAGGAAGGAAGGAAGGAAGGAAGGAAAGAAGGAAGGGAGGAAGGAAAGATTGAAAGGAGGAAAGGAGGGAGGTGGGAAGGGGCATTACCCATGATACAGTGCAGGGCAGGAAAACCAAGTCACTAATTACTGACATTCAGAAAATAGAAAGTGTCAAGCGCCAAAACATTAGGAGACTGCTCAAGCCACAATTCAGTCAACATTCTCACCCTCTCAGTATCTCAGTTTCATCTATATAGTTGAGATAATAATGAAACCTACTCTCACTGGAATGAGATGAGGATTTAAAGAGAATTGTGTAAGGTGCTCAGAATAATGCCTGGCATGTAGAAAGTGCTCTATAAAGATTAGGAGTTACATCTTATTGGATGACTGACCTGGGGAAGCCATCCAACCTCTCTGAGCCTCAGTCTCCTCATCTATAGAAAAGGGTATTGCAAGGATGAATTGAGATTATGGATGGTAGGTGCAGAGCACCAGGATCAGCATGGAGGAGGGGCCAGACTGAGGACTCATGAGCTCCCTCTTCCCCAGCGTCTGCCGTCTTTATATTACTAGGTCTTACTTGTGCAATGCAGTGGAAAAGAATACACATTTCCAGGAAAATAGGGTATAAGTTATACAGAACACAGTTCACAGCTGGGAGTGGTGGGTGAAGGGCAGTCACTGAGAGCCTGGCCTTCCTGGGAGAGTTTGGAACCAGAACAGAAACTGACCCAGTCCCCCAGAGAGATGATCTATGGGAGGATAGCTCCTTGGGCTCCCCAAATCCCTGCTTAATTTTAAAACAAACAGCAACAATGGCACCATTGACTTTGATTCAGAGAAATCTTTGTCTAACTTTGAAAAACTGCAAATGGCAGCTAGAGAGCAAAGGTTAGCCACAGCTCACCTCAAACTTGCTATTAATGGATTCCAAAAAGGAGAGGGGTTGCTTATTTCTGACCTCCTTCCAGTTCGCCCCTTCCTGAACTGAGGCCAGAGAGACAGGAAGACAAGGAATGTCCTTCCAAACTCTTTTCTTTTTTAAGATTAAAAGCAAATTTACAAGGTCAAGAAAACCCATAATGTTTACTTAGGGTGAAGAGGCATGCAAGAGGAGTAAGGAAGGTGGCAATTTTAAGCTTTATTTTCTTCTCACTCTCTTGCTTCCATCTGTCCTTGAGGTCCATTTCTTTTCCTTGGATGTTTCGATGTAAAATCTCCTAGACTTGTGAACTGGTACACTTGAAAGAGCAATTTGGTCATCTCCCACAAAGCCAAAGACATACATGGCCTTCAACCCAGCGAGTCCATCCTTAGGTGCATCTCCCACCCTGGAACTTCCACATTTGTGGACCGTGACCCACATGGTAAAAGTAGTTACTGTATCATTAAACTGTTTCCTTTATTTATTTTATTATTATTATTATTATTTTTTGACTGAGTCTTGCTCAGTCACCCAGGCTGGAGTACACAGGCACATTCTCGGTTCGCTGCAACCTCTGCCTCCTGGGTTCAAGCAATTCTTCCACCTCGGCCTCCCGAGTAGCTGGGATTACAGGCATGAACCACCATGCCAGCTAATTTTTGTATTTTTAGTAGAGACGGGGGTTTCACCATGTTGACCAGGCTGGTCTCGAACTCCTGACCTCAAATGATCCACCCACCTCAGCCTCCCAAAGTGCTGGGATTGCAGGTGTGAGCCACCACACCTAGCCTGGTTTCCATTTTAATTGGGTGTCAAAGTAAATTTGTTACTTTGTTATTGAGACAAGTTTAATGAAACGGTAACTACTCTTACCATGCGCAACATATTCTGATATTTTCCAAAGCCGTTGATTCTATGTCATTTTCTAAAATACTATTTGCAACCCATTTGTTCAAGTTCGTGATCCATGAATGGGTCACAACACACACTGTGAAAAGCTCACACATATATGCACAAAAGCAATGTATGTTCATTGTAGCATTGTTTGGAGGAAGAAAAACTAGAAGCATCTGAAGTGTCTATCAATAGGAGAATCGATAAATAAACGGAAGTAGTTTCATATAATGAACTCTACATAGCAATTAAAAAGGAATCCATGGGAGCTACAAGTAACAATATGAATAAATCTCCATACATAACGTTGAGCAAAAATGACAAGTTGCAGAAAGATACAACCAGTACAAAACAAGGTCTACAAATTTTAGAACATGCACAATAATACCAAATGCTGCTTAAGAATATATAAATATATATTAAAATATGAGGACATGGCTGGGCGTTATTAACACCAAATTTCAGGGTGTGGTTGAAGAAGGTGATGCTATTAGGAAGAAATCTACAATCACCGTTTTCTTTGTAACAGTTTACTTCTTAATCTTGGTGGTGTTTCTTATAGCATTCTCTTTTTCTCATATATATGACATTTTTATAGTTTAAAAAAATTCCTCCATGGAACAGAAGTCTTGGGACAATTTTGCTTCCTCCTTTTGGAGTCAACAGAATACAAGTTTTTCACTCTTAGCCTCAATCTCCATCAAAGAGCAGAAGGTGACCTCAGGATGTAGACCTATGGGCACATGCCCCACCCCCCACCCCTGCCACCTTTCTTCCCAATCTCTCTTCCCAATCTGTCAATGTGCACCAATTTTGAAGGAAGATGGAGGAACTGATGCTAGGTCTGGGACTTCTCTGGAAAAATGGGGAGATCATGCTGAAATTCACTGAGGTCCCTAGAGAGGTGTCAGTGATGGTGGAGGCCATTACTCCTGACCACATGCTTCCCCAACACTACCCATAACACCTCCCCTGGGTCTAGAGAAGCCACAGAATCTAAATATGGTATCCAGTGCCTCATTTCCAATTTATATCAGGATCCTCAACACTCTCCCCTCCCAACCAAATTCAGGCAAATGCTGGTTCAGATTAAATTTTGTTAGTTTGGCCATCTCTGTATATCACCAAGGAGAGTGTTGGAGAACTATTTCTTGCTGAAGACATCCCCATTTTATAATTGGAGTGATTTGTTTTTTTAGATTTCTGTCACCAGAGCTAGAATTAGAACTTTCCAGATTCACAGACTCTTCTAGCTGAAAGAAGTCTTAGACCAGTGCTTTAGCAATGTCAATGTGCAAGCAAATCTCCCAGGAAACTTGTTCATATGCAGTTTAGGGTGCAGGAGATCTGCAGTGGCCCAATGATGCTGGGTTGAGAACCACTCTGGGAACAGCAAGGTCTCAGAGCACCCTCCCCACCTCCTTTAAGATGAGAAAGCTGCCGAGGCCTAGGGAGGAAAATGACTCACTCATTGCCTCTCAGGACTAGGATCTGGCTCTTCAGAGTTGTGCTTCAGTATTTTTTCTACAGCAGTTATCAGTTGCTGGATACAGCGATCCAGCTAATTAGCCGTGGGGCCATGAAGTTTCTGGTTATTCCAAATGTAAAGGACAGCATCAGCCCATGAAACTGTTGCTTCTGAAAGTGGGGTTCACAGACCAACACAATTGGTATCCCCTGGGAGCTTGTGAGAAATGCAGAATCCCAGGCCCTGAGCCCAGACCTACTGAATCTGCATTTTAAGTAAGATCCCTAGATGATCCACATATGCACTAAAGTTTCAAATGCACCAGCCTAAGCAATACACAAACCCGCATACCTGATGGCAATTCTCCATGTGTCACTATATCTTTTAAAAAATTTATTTTTAATTGACAAATAAAAATTGTATGCATTTATCACATACAGCATGATGTTTTTAAATGTATCCTAGGCACAGACCACTAGCTCGCTTGTTCGCTTTTCCTCTCCCTCCCTTTCTTTGAAATGCTCACACACAGCACACACAAAATTAGCATACACAACTGATGCTTCCTTAAGGGCTTGTATCTGTGACTTAAAAATAATAGGGAATATTTGTTGGACACTTGCCAAGTACTTTATATGTGTTATTGAATCCTCATGACAGTCCTGTGATGTGGAAACTATCACTATCTCTATTTTACAGATGGGAAAATCGTGGCTTAGTGTGGTTAGGCAATTCACTCACACCTTACCGGAAGTGCTACTGGCCGATGAGGAAAAGCTGAACGTCGATTGCTTCCCAAATTCTGATCTAAAAAGATGCCAGAGAGTTGATCGCTATGACACTGAAAACTGAAGCCTTCCTGGGAGAGGCCCAGGGATCTCATTCCTGTCCTGGATCTGGGCCCCATTTCCCAAGGAGGGAAGGTACAGCACTTTGTGACTCTTGCCTGAAAAGCCTGCCTCCCAGAGAAATGGGTGACTGGAAGGAGAACAAACAGTAAGAAGAGAGAGACAATCTAACCTCAATGTGTCAAAGTTGAGGAACGCATCAAATCCTCCTAGTGTAAGGCATCTAATTCTTCTAAACAATGAATGGTTTTCCTGGTGCTTTTGGACTACAATGTATGTGTGCATGTGTGTCTGTCAGGTCATCCTGAAGAAGCTTGGGCTTGCACCAGCAGGGGAGGGCAACAGGAACTCTTGAACCTATGGTACTTAAAAAATCAAAACACAGCATGGTATGGTAGCTGGAGACACACACAAAGTGCAACGAATCCTCTCACCTGTACCTCAGGCAGACCAAGCTAATGGCCCACCGCATGTTTTCTGGGTGTGTGAATATCAAGCTGCAGTATCCTTCTCAACACAGTGCTTCCACATAGTGTTGAGCTACTATCAAGT
The DNA here is from genome assembly GCF_037993035.2 of Macaca fascicularis. Lineage (NCBI taxonomy): Eukaryota > Metazoa > Chordata > Mammalia > Primates > Cercopithecidae > Macaca > Macaca fascicularis. The sequence goes on along the minus strand of NC_088395.1, from coordinate 17,281,830 downwards.
GATGATGGCATGCAATAGGAAACCTACCTGCCATCTCTGCTGAGGTAGTGAGGTTTCCCTGAGCATCAGGAGACCAGGTTTCCGGTCCTAGCTTTGCCACTAACTAGTTGCATAACTTTGGAAAAGGCACTTGGCCTCAGGTCTTCTGTTTCCCCAGCTGTCAAATGGGAGAACTTTGGGAGAACTTTGAGGTAAGAGAGGTTATTTCTGGCACAGAACCCAAGGTGACTCTCCTGGACTTCTTGGATTCCAGCAAGACTTTTTTCCCTGTGTGGTGATGGGAACCCAGGCATTCAGCTGGATGTTACACTCACATATCTGAAAAGATACAAGTCAGGCTCCATATTGCCACAGCTGCCCCCCCCGCATCAGAAAACCACCAAGGGGAAAGGTGGCTTGATTTTTTTTTTTTTTTTTTTTGCCTAAATATGTACCAAGATTCTCCTGGCAAAATGGCTGCAGTATATGACACAGAAATAATCACTAAAATTTTATTTGTAAAGTAGTTTCTATATATCTATATATATTTGTGAGGAAAGCATCTAGATATAGATCATTTCCAAACATTTGTTTCCACACCAAGTGTCCAAGGTGTCTAGAAAAATGTATGCCCAAGAGTTTCCCATGAGAAGACAGAACTCGGATAAAGGGAGGGCTTCTCTTTAAATCTCTGAGAAAATCCCAGTAACGATAAGGGATTTTGTGAGAAAAATAGTAAGAATGGGTCTAAGTTTTTCCTTCAGTTTTATTCTTAAACAAGCTATGGTCTATATTTGGGATGTTTCCCCCAAAACCTCACAACCTTCTGAGAGATGCAGGGTATCTGAGAGATACCCTGACTTCAATTCAACACCCAGCCCCAACTTTTTAAAGTTGTTTTTTTAAAAAAATATAAAACAACAACAAACAAATTTAAAAAAAAAAAACACTTTTTTTCCAACTCTGTAGTTTGACTGATAAAACCATAAGGTTAAGGCACTGGTTTCATGCTTTCCAAATAAGAGCAAAGTTGTTTGCTTTTCATTTTAAGGTAACTCCTCTTGCGTGGGCACAGGCATCTTTGATAGCAAGGATTTCAGGGGATTCCAAACACATGAGCAAAACAATGTGGCCTGGGGAAGGCAGCATGAGTCCTGCAAAACCCAAGCCTGTTTAGTATGCAGGCCTGGGACCTGAGGGTCTCCATGGTTCTCCTGATGGCGGCAAAGACTGATAGGCCCAAGAGTGAAGCAGAAACAACAGCCAGTGGACTCCTCCAATATGTGCAGGGCCCCATGCTGACCAGATAAATCCCACTGGATTCTTTGCAACTCCGCTCACTAGCCTGCTGAACCATAAGCTGACAATTCTGATGCTGCAACTTGCCCAACCCCAGTGAAACGCAAACAACAGCAACTCTCGAGCAGGGCTTGCACTTTGGCCCTTTTCTGCTTAAGAACTCAGAGAGAGAGGCAGGTTTTCACATTCCCAATCCTTGTGCTTGTCTTGCCCTCCCAAAATCACCAAGGGCAAGGGAGGAGATAATTAGAGCCCGCAGGCAGAACCTCACTGCTGGTGAAGGCCCATCAGACTTGGAGCTCTGGAGAAAAAGGATCCCTCTCTCCATACAAAGGAAAGAGTGCCTGAGAGGCGGCTTATCTTCAATGAACCATTTTCCTCCTTTTGCCCTGCTCCCCACCCATCCTATGACACATCTCACTTTGGGATGCCTTCAGCAACCTGGAAAGCCTTCAGTCCCTCACATACCAGCTAGGTGCTTTACTCCTCCTGGCCTCTCTTTGAGCCTGCCATTCTAATGACTCTTGACCCTGGCTGCACATCAGGATCACCTGGAAAGTTTATTTTAAAAACAAAACAAAACTGATATCTGGACCTACTCTGCCATCCTGTACCCCACCCAAGATTCTGAGTTAACTGGCCCAGTCTACCTCATGTGGCTCCAAAGTACGTCAACGCCGAAAACCACTGAGCCTTTCCCTCTGCCTGGCACACACCAACTGCCCTGCCTTCCTTCAGCTGATGAACTCTTCATATGCCTCCTTTTGGGTGTCAGTGGAAATGTCACTTCTTTCTAGAAGCTTCTCTGGCTCTCCCAGCCTGGCCCAGGTCTCCAGCTATGAGCTTCCATGACACCCCTAGTTTTCCTCACATTGCCTTCATAGTATATGGAATTTGTTCATTCAATTGCCTGGCTTCCAACAGATGCCAGCTCCAAGAAGGCAGGGGCTGCTTCTGGGTATTGCTTGCCATCATGGCCCTCACACCCAACCTAATGCCTGGGCCAGAGTAGGTGCTTAATAAAAAACTGTTTGAATGAATGAACGTGCTTGATGTCTTCAGCATTGGGTCTTTTCCCCAGGACACATTGGTAGCAATTTTTGAATCAAGCGTTTTCTAAACTACAATAAAATATTCTGTTCCTCATTATACCAACTAAGAGGGGAAGTTTCCAGTTGGGTTTTTGATACTTGGGGTAGAATACCTCCCTGGACTTACACTACCAGCAGGTTTAGGGTCCCAGTTTCATTTATATGTCTTCATCCCATGTATAGCAGTGGCTCCCACCATTCGCAAAGACTGAATTTGAAATGCCTTGCTCTGGAATTCAAGACCATCTGTGATTTAGAGTACAGTGTATATATTTAGAGTATAGAGTATAGTGCCTTTTCCAAAGTTATTTGAATGGCAGGCTCAAAGAGAGGCCAGGAGGAGTAAAGTACCTAGCTGGTATGTGAGGGACTGAAGGCAGAGATTGACTAGTTTTTCACAAAACCACTTGCCTTTCCTCTGGACACACTGCTAGACCACGGCTTCCAACCTCCCTGTGGCTAGATGTGGCCTAAGGCTGGCCAGTGGAATGTGGATGGAAGTGATAAGCCATTTCCAGGCAAAGCCCATAAAAACTGCCTTTGCACTCCCCCATACTCACTTGCTCTCATCCTTGGGCTGCTGGCTGAATTCAAGATCCAGTGGAGGACTCCAGGGCCCAAGAGAGAATGAAGCCACAAGATGGAAGAAGCCTGGGTTCTTGAGTGACCATATGTAGCCTCCACCCGCTGCTAGCCCACATTGGTATGAATGGGAAATAACACTTATTGGGTTAAGCCACTGAGGTTTTGGGATGTTATAGAAGTTAGTTTATCATGGATATGTACATTTTTAAAAACTGCACCAATTTACCAAAACTTCAGGGTACATGTAATCCATAAATTCAAAGGTCAAAGTGAAGAAAAATCACCTTGAACCACTCCATATTCCTGTTTTTCAGGCACACAGCTTCTTCCCCCAGAATATGTGTGAAAGAGTTCAGTAAAACTCACTTCTCTACTTTGCAGTTTGGTCAAGCGTTGTCTGATCCTAAACCAAGTGCAGGGATCCTTTCAGGAGCCAGCTGGCATCCATCTCCCTTTGACCTGCCACCTTTCCTCTAGGCATCCAGGAAGGAGCCTGGCCTGTGTGTGGACCAACTCTGCTCTGATCTGTTGGACCACCGGCCAAGTGACTTCTCATTCTCTCTAACCAGCCATGCCCTAGAATAGACAGGCCCAGCTCCCCACTAGACAACCACAGCATTTCAGGCTATGAACCTGAAGGAAGGAAGGAAGGAAGGAAGGAAGGAAGGAAGCAAGGAAGGAAGGAAGGAAGAAAAAATATGTGCATAATCTGAATCTGAGATCATTTTGGGTGTTCATAGCCGTGAACCTCTTTCATGAGGTTTCTAGCCTTCAGCCAAGTTAACCAAAGTGGGTACAGTGAGGGGGAAAAGGCATCAAGTGCTGCAGACCAAGCTGCAAAGTCAGGCATGGAGGGAGGAGACTGGGCCCAAGGGTCCCCCAAACAGCAATGGTGAGAAGTTCTGTGATGCCACCTAGAGAACATTCTTACCACAAACACTCAAAATAATCCACATAGGGTAGAAAAATGGGAAGGCCGTTACGTAATTATTAATGCTAACAGCAACTCAGCAATAACCTGACCCTAGGATCAGAGTCAACAATTTCCCATGGGCCACAGCACAAAGGGGACAATAGCTCTCTCTGTACCATTCTTTTCTAATGCAAGGCTCCTGGGTTTGCCTGATCCCCCCCAGTGTGGGAAGAGCCACAGGGTTCCAATGGCTGTTTTCTTTCCATCAAACATTTGCTTATTTTTCTCATCTTAAGTCTTGTTATTGGTAGGACACATGCCTAATGGACGATGAAAGATTCCGTGCGTGTGTGTTTCAGACAAAAAACAGAATGAAATTATAAGACTGACCTAAAAACCAATAAAGTTCCCCTTCTCCAATTTCTCCAAAGCTCTTACTGGATTTTGATACCCAGCAAGGGTCCTCAGACACCTTGGAATTGCCCGCAGGAACACTTGATGTTACCGTGTTCAAATCAAAGGGTATTAAACATTAAAGCACTTGGAAAACATTGCAGGTCTGCGATGGTTTCATCTGTATAGTGCGCGTGCGCGCGTACACACACACACACACACACACACACACACACACCCCAGTACACACAGGCAGATGCATCTTTTCTTTGGCAGACTTCACTATCCTTTCTTTAGGAACTTAACCCCAGTAAGGAGGTTGATTTCCAAGGATAACATCGGAAGTTGCTTGCCATCCCTTCTTTTGAAAATCTCTATAGAATTCCACAAGTGTGTGCGTCTTCGTTATCAACAATGGCTATTTCTGCGTGTCTCCATTGGTCATCTCTACATCCCCAATGCCTGGTGTAGAGCCTGATGCACAGTTGGATTAAATAAATATTTGATAAATTTAATTGCAGTTGGAATTCAAGAGGAGATGAGGGAACAGGCAGAAGCTTTGGTTGTGGTGAATTGGGGCTTAATGACTCTTGTTTATACACACACACACACACACACACACACAGAGAGAGAGAGAAAGAGAGAGAGAAAGAGAGAGAGAGAGAGAGAGAGAGAGAGAGAGACGTGCATTCAAGGAGATAAGAAGGCTGGAAACCAGGAAGTTCCAAAAGGGCATAAATTGACTCTCCAACTCAACTTTCTTAAACTGGGGCTCACATACCACTGGGGTCCCCAGAGACTTTCTGGCAGTATGTAGGCATATGGATAGCTTTAAGAGATTCAGTTTCCATATTTTCTGCTTCCATATGCATGCCTCCCAAAGCTGACCTGCCATCTCTGTGGCCGCTCTGCTTCTCCATATTCCCTTTTCACAGCTGCCCTCCTCCTTCTTTAATAAAGAAAGGAAAATTGCCCACCTATTCTCAATCTTACGACGGTGCAATTTCCTAAGGAGTAAAAATCTCCTCAGCCCCAAACCAAGGTATTTGAGTCAGCATCAGTTTAGAGGGAGAATTCCCAGGGCAAAGAAAGAGCATTTCAAAAAAATTTGAAGGCCACGGTGCCATATTTTATTCAGGCAATAAATTCATAGCACAGCTTTGTGCCTTATATATCTATCTGGCCAGCCAGCTGCCTACTTATCCTAAAACCAGAACTCAGAAGGATGAAGATTGGCCAAGTACACATGTTAACACATTCACTTGAATCAATGAAGAAACTCCTTTCTTTACACTGACTAAAAGCTAGTCTAGCTTGGCTGATGGTTTGACAATCAGAAATGACTTTGCAGTTAGGTCATGTAACCTGACCTAATAACTTTTTCATAAATTGAAAGGTTTTAATGAAGATATACTTAAAGCATGTATACGATATACACCAGTGCTTCTCAGACTTAAATGTGCACATGAATCACCTGGGGATCTTACTAAAATGCTTGTTCTGATTTAGTGGGACTGGAGAGGGACCCAAGATTCTGCATTTCTAACAAGCTGCCAGGGGATGCTGATGTTGCTGACTCATGCATCCGACTTTGAGCTGTGAGAACATACAATGTGCTGGAAAATATACTTTTGTGATGAATTCAACTTATGATGAGAAAATTCAGATATCAAATGTAAAATATACAAGGGGTGCTTGATTTTTTCAAAAAAAAGTATTTTTAGGAAGTATTCCAGCAAGAAAAGGTGGTAGACCTCCAATGTGGGTCACAGCTGGCAGTCTGACCCCAAGAAGTTTGAATCCAGCCTCTATTATCTGTGCAAGACAGAACTATACTCCTGCTTTGGAGTTAATCCCAGAAGAATTTACTTCTTTTCCAGCCCTTCACATAGCTTGTGCTTTATGGTGACGGACTCAATGGCCCAAACCTTCAGCTGTGGGAATCATGGCTTCAGCCATTGAATGCACACAGCCCAGTCAGCTGGCAGAGTGGGCAACAAACCTACAAACAATCAGCAAGGCACTCAGGTTCTTGATTAAAGAGTAAATGGCTTCATAAACACAATCATAACAACAGTGGCATGAGTTGGTGCGTGTCAATGTGCACATTTGGGTAGAGAGGGCCCAGAGACACATGTTTTGGCAGGTGCTAGGTCTTGGCAAGACTGTAAGCAGAATCACAAAGCAGCCCAAGTCTGTGGTCAGTCCCAACTTCCTATCAGTACCCCTTTGCCATCCAGGTACCCCGTAAAGGTGGATTTGGTCTCTTCCACATTCCATTAAGTGTAGCCTCAATTCCCAACACAAACCCACACCACACCTCTTTTAAGGAATTTTATAGCAAAAACTTAACCTAAACATGTATCCCCAAATCCTCTGGACTAGCAAAATCCTATTCAGGTTTATCTCCATGTCAGAGAGGTGGGAAATATATCAAGTTCTGTCAGCAGGTCAGCCAGGCCGAGCATGCCAAGTGATCTGGCTTTATAGACAGCAGATTAATCTCAAAGCTGGAACTACTTTAAGACCAGGAAGTAGCCTCTTTTCTGATTAAAAGGTAAGTCAATAATTCTGGGTCCTTGGTCCACCACTGTGATAGATCCCTTGCAAAACAGGCACTCTCAGGCAGTCTTCTCTGCAGAGCAACCATGATGGATACTGACTACTGCCTTGAAAGTGCTTTGACACCCCCAGATGGAAGGAACTAATCAATTATGCTTCTCACTTAGAAGCACGCTGCTCATTCATGCTGAAGATAGAAGTCCAGATAAAAGTAGAATTACTGGGAGCCCAAGATCCAGAAAGAAAATGAGAGAGCTGAGCTGGTCACTTTGAATGATGTGCATGTGCCCCAAGCCTTTGAAACACATGACATTTTCCAGCAGCCAAGCACTCATCAAATTGCAGAATGTCGAAGCTACAAGGAAACTCAGCAATTATTTAACGATCCAAATTACTTTTATTATAGTGAAGAGGAAGCTGAGGCCTAGAGAGGTAAAATAACCTGTCATATAGCTGAACAGCAAAAGGAACAGACTCATTACCCTGGTGATCTCCTGCCACACAGCCCACCTCATGAAGCTCTCTCTCAGGCCAAGTTTAACAGATGAGAGAACAAGGGGCAGTCTGCCTATGCAAAGCAGGTACACACAACAAGATTAGAGCAAAGCGGGTTTCCTCCCCTGAAGCTAAACAGCCCCCATAAGTGAGCCTGAGGGGATGTTACGTGTTAGGATAATTTCCTAGGTGTGCTGGCAGATGTTTCACCAGCAGGGGTGGTGGGGACCCTTATTTGCCATATTTGCCAATTTCTGTAGTGTAAATACTCTCATCATGGCAGATTTCAAGCTACCAACTTGATGTCACTGAACAGCAGTTGAGGAGAGATATGTGCAATCAACTCTTGTGAGGTGATAGAAGCTGGATCCTCCACACCACTGGAATTTCTGAGAAGTCTACATCACGGGTTTAGGAATGAAACAACTTTCTGGCCCACAAGAATAAAACACTAGGTTTATGAGGAAAATCCTAGAAGCATACACTCTAGCGTTCACTCACTGAAACTCTGATTCTCTCTGGATCTCCTAGACCTCACAGTTCCTATATCCATGGGATCCAGAGAGAATCAAAGTTTGGAGAAGTTACTTGGTCCATCATGTCTATATCTCTGGGTAGTGTCCTACCAAACTAATCCAAGGCAGGAGCATTGAGAGGTGGAATCCACATTCCCTATCTTAATGCTTTGGGCAACCAAGCATTCCTTTCCCAGCGTAACAGGATCCAGTTTCCAAGGTCATACGTGAGCTCAGAGCCCCATCTTTACCAACGTCAAAGGTGGTGCTTGGATTCAGCTTCAGGTAGGCCTCCTCAGTTCATGTAAGCAGGAAGAAAAACATGTAAAACTGAATTCCTCCTCAATTTCTTTCTTTCTTTCTTTCTTTTTTTTTTTTTTTTTTTTTTTTTTTGGCTGAGAAGAGTTCCAAGGCTGAGGGCAGCAACTCATCAGGAAAAGTTCTTAGCCTGTTCTTTCTTTTTGCCAAACATTGATTTGCTAATAGAGAAAATAACTGGTGTATAAACAAAAGTGGCTGATGACATCCGAGGGTCTGGAGCAATTCCTCCACATCATTCTGACAGCTAACAAATGGAACTAGCTCTTAGGGAGCATGTTTAAGGAACAGCTGGAATATGTAACGGACATTTTTCTGTGAATTTGACAGGTCAAGCTCCATCATGGTTGAGCTACACTCACCTGACGTGGATCAGAATGAACTCTGCCATTCCTCGGAAGGTTGCCAAGAGGGCTTTGAAGAGAAGGGAATCCAAGAAACTTAGCTTCAGACATGGAGAACAATAAAGACCAGACAAATCAAAAGCAAACCTGATTTAAAGAGAAAGATCTATAAGTGCCAGTTGTTCAGGTTTCTCCCTGGTTTCCTGACCCTATTATGAGCGCCACCAACATGAAATAAGTACAGCCCTTTCCAGAGGGTCACTTGGAGGGAAGACCCTGCCATATGTCACCTATTGGTCTTTAGCTTCACCACCACCCCAACACTTGATAAGGTCAACATATGTGAGTTCCTAAAAGATATAGAATATACAAGATACTTTCTGTTATACAAGGATTCACTCCAAGCATCATTAAAATGGCAAACTCACTTAGGACCCCTAAGATAAACTGATTTACCAAAATCCGGTTTATTCTTAGCATATGAGGAGCACATCCATTCTCTAAAGCAAGGAGATTTTCAAGATCAATGAGCAGAGAAACTTTTCAAAAGAATTTTACAGAACTGTTTAAGATAACAAGCAAACTAACAAACTATTGAGTAAACCTAGTACTATTCATTTTATTCTTCCAAACTCAAGGGAGTTATTCCAAACAATAACGTACCTAGAAAAGAACCTGTGAAGATTGCAAGATTGTCTAAAGAAGCCACCGGGGCAAGAGTGGTGGACATGCTTCTCCACACGACCCTGCACCGAGACCACTCATTGTGAACTCCACCCAAATGTATAAACCTTTGGGAAGCAAAGGATGAATTGATTAGCTGCAATCTGTAGGCCCAATCAATCCATCTCCACACTGTAGGGACCTGCACAGGATCTCTCCTCAAAGTCTGGTCTTTCATGAGGAGAAATTCACTTCATAAAAGACATGATCAGAAGACATGACAGCCTGGAGGAGAAAACTACTGCTAGGTCAGTGGAAGTTCTCCTGTTTATGAAAGTGAGAAGAGCACGGAGCATTTGTCTCTCAGCTTCTGTCTCCCTTGCAGTCTTCTCACTTATTATAATTCAAAAATCACCTCCATTTCAAGGAATCCTTCTCCTTCGGGGCTTCCAGCTCAAGGTGGTCCGGTTTGACCTCTCCTGACACCACTTCCTCCCTCCACCCCAAAGTAGATTAGGCTCACCTTGGATAACTACCAGAACTTGATGATTAAAACATTCAGAGCAAAAGATCTTCAGAGGTCATGCCAACTGATAAGCCAAGTTAGTAGTAAGGCATAAAATAAGGCGTTACTGTCTTTGTTCTGTGCTGATCCATGCGTCGTCCTGCCTACCGTGCCAGCACTTTGGTCTGTGAAACATGCAGAAAAGGCAAGAGAAACACAACTGCTGACAAGAGGATGAGGAAAGGAAGAGCACTTCCAGCAGGCACTCACTGCCTTGCCTTAATTCTTACCACTTCCACAAGCCTTTTCATCTTCAAAGCACTTGAGGAACACTAGCTAATTAATCCTCCCAACATCCCTGCAAGGTGAGGAAGGATTATCTCCATTTTACAGATGGAGAAATGGAATATTTTGAACACAGGCATAAAACCCAGTGACAGATAGAATTGCCAGAAACTGGGCTGGGATCCTTCCTGGTGTCTTTGATGCCCACTCAAGCCTGCCAAGGTATCTCATCCCCAACCTGAGGACTGCCAAAAGCTCCTAACCAGGATGTAGCCACGCAGACAGAGGGCCAGAGGCAAGACAGACAAGGCTCTCATGCTAACCCTTCCAAGTCTCTAATTAATTCATTATCTCACTGGACTGTCTGGTTAGGGGAGGCCCCTTTTGAAGTTTAGATGGAGGAGGAGGAGATGCCTGCTCAAGTCTTCTTCTAAGCAATTATTTGATATTCCTCTCTCATATCTTCACCCTGGTTGATATTTTAAACCATTGATGAAGACAGCACATGCAATGATAGAAATCCACATTAAATCCTTCCTGGAACCAAGGCAGGTTCTAAACAAATACATGAAAAGCCATTGGCACAGTGCTTTTATTATTCAAGTTTTCTCATATTTTGAGACAGGACTTTCTCTTAATCAAACCCCAGCTGCAAATGCCAGTTGGAACCCTGATCAAAACCTACTAATTAAATGCAGTGTAGGAATTTCATGTCTGTCCCAGGCCTATTACTCAAGGCATAGTTCCAAACTGTGGTGGTCTTAGAATTTCTTGGATTTTTCAAAAGATCTAAAAATCACGTGGAGATTCAGACTGCTAGTGCATTTTCAGAATTGCCACTTTGAAGTTTGACCCAGTCACCCTGTCAGTAGCTATCATCAAATCTTACCAATTTCTACATTTTTTTTCATAATATTACCCACCCCTAGAAATGAAACCTGTGTGCTTCACTCAACCAAGTATATAACAAATAAAGAACTTGGAGCTCACCTTCCCTACTCTTCCAAAGTGTCTCATAGGTTCTTCTTATCAGAAAGTACCCAAAAAAGTTTGTGAACTAAAATGTAGAAGCAGTGGCAGTAGGTTTATGACAGTGACTCTCAACTGAGAGTAATTCTGCCTCACCAGGGATATCGGCAATATCTGAAAATATTTTTGGTGTCACAACTGGACAAAAGAGGAATAGATACCACTGGTACCCAGTGAGTGGAGAACAGGGGTGTGACTAAACATCCTACAGTGCACAGACAGCTCCACAGCAAAGAATGATCCAGGCCCAAATGTCAGTAGTGCTGAGGGTGGGAAACCCTGGATTTGAAAAGAACCACCGAGATGAGACACATGCTAAGCATATAGAGGGTTTTCAATAAAAACCTATAGATCGATGGTCTGAATCATTAGCTGCCCTATCACTGGGGCCAACTCCTACTGCCAAAACAAAGTCAGACAGACCCAACTAACAACAATTCAGTTGGCAATTCCACTTTTTTAGAACCTAAGTAGAATCCTGATAGTTTTGTTACCCAAGTCTGTGAATAAAAGCATAAGGTTTATTTACTTTAGAAGTCTCACAGGCATAATATTGATCAAAAGAACCCAACACAAAAGATACATATTATTATTGTATGATTCCATTTATATGAAGTTCAAAAACAAACAAAATAAATCTATGATAACAGAGGTCTGAATAGTATTTTCTGTTGTGAAAGGCGAGGTATGAGTATTGACTGAAAAAGGTGCATGAAGGAACTTTTTGGATCACTGGAAATGTTCTATATCTGTATCTGTTTGGTGGTCACATAGATGTGTACACACATCAAAAGTTATCAAGCCATATACTTAAGATTTATTCACATTACTGTATGTCAGTTATACCTCATTTTTTGAAAAGGAAAACATTAATTCAAAATAAAAAGTAGAGGCCAGGCACAGTGGCTCACACCTGTAATCCTAGCATTTTGGGAGGCCGAGGTGGGCGGATCACCTGAGGTCAGGAGTTCAAGACCAGCCTGGCCAACATGGTGAAACCCCATCTCTACTAAAAATATAAAAATTAGCCAGGTGTGGTGGCACACACCTGTAATCCCAGCTACTTGGGAGGCTGAGGCAGGAGAATTGCTTGAACCTGGGAGGCAGAGGTTGCAGTAAGCCAAGATCACACCACTGCAGTCCAGCCTGGGCGACAGAGCAAGACTCTGTCTCAAAAATAAAATTTAAAATAAAATAAAATAAACAAAAAGTACAAAAAAGAAAAACAGCAACAGTATAAAAGTTTAAAACCACGGTTTTCAACAGGTAGATTTACATTAACACAACTCGTTCAAATGGTAAATATTCACAGCTTTCATCCAAATTTCATTTCCAACAGTTGTCTTCTTTCTTAATTAAAATGCAAATACAGACTTGATAGCTAGAAAACAAGGCAGGAAAAAATGACTCTCCGCCAGAAAGAACACACCAACTTATTTCTCCTTCAAGCAATGAAATTAAATCCAGGTCTGAGAGACCAGGTCTGTCTCCACAATCCAGGCTGGCGTGTGTGTGTGTGCGTGCACACACACATACACACACACACACACACAGAGCTGCCTTTGATGTGGCTGCCTGGGGCAGCTCATAACAGGAATAACACTACCTAAAAACCTAAACAATTGCACTTCATAATTAAGAAACCACCCCTGTCCTCTCCCTCCCAAGAATAAAAAAAACATTAGTTTCCTGCTACTGAAAAAAAAAAAAGATGGCAAGTACTTTTAAAATCAGTAAATTCTCATCTGTCCCCCAAATGAATTCCTTCATTTTAGTAGTCCCCTCCATGTAACACCTGTCTCTATAGTTCTTATTTCCATTTTAAAAGCATACCATTATAAATCATTATAAAAATGTTATAACTGTAAGTAAGAAGTCAGAAGAATGCAGGAAAACAATATTCAACTGCCAAAGGAGAAATTAGTACTTTTTAAAATGACAATTATTAAAGAATGCCAATACACATTTACTGAGATTAGGCCACTGTGAGGTTGAAGATTGCTTTTCTATAAGGAAGTTCAAAATATCTACAAATAATTTTTTATGTGATCTCTCTCTTTGCTTGGATTTTGAGCTTTAAGGGGACAGGAATTACTTTGCCAACTTTATATTTAAAATGCCAAGGTAAGTGCAAAACCATCAAAGGCCTTCAGCATCTGTCTGGTGAATGATAGATGGATGGATGAATGGACAAGTGAATGAGTGAAAGCATGGATGGGTGGTTGAATGGATGGGTGGACTCGTGGATGGGTGAATGAGTGGATGGGTAAATGGGTGCAAGAATGGATGAGTGGATGAATAGATGGGTGGATGGGTACATGGATAGTTCAGTAAGTGGGTGGACAGAAGAATGAATTGATGGGTGGATTCATAGATGAGTGTGTGAATAAATGGATGAGTGAATAAATTAATTAATGGATACTTGGATGAGTGCATGGGTGCATGGGTGGATGGATGAGCAGATAAGGGATAAGAAGACGGAAGTCAGGTTAATGCGTGAATGGATGAATGAACAAAGCACTAGCAAATAAATCATAGGCTTTGGCAAATTATTTTTTAGCTTCTCAAGTTTTTTTCATTAAATAGCTCATTATAACATTTCTCAGAGTCAAGTTTATAGTCGGTACTCAGTTAATATTTATTACCTGGTTAATACTAATTTTAAAAATTAAAATACAAACTCATTTTAGAAAGGGGAAGGAATCAGCAGATTGCATGCTGAGATAGAATACTATGGCATAGAGAATTAAAATAAATCTACAACCACCAGATTTGCTGAAGAAAGTCACGATCAATACAATGGAAATCGAAAAATCCATGAGGGATATACATAAGGTAAACATGAATTTGCTCCCAATATCTAGAAATATCAGGAAAGACAGAATTACTTATTCCAAAAGTATTTATAAGCAATTCAAAATTATGACTTTCTAGAAAAGAAGCTATCATATGCCTTACATTTTAAAGTGATATCAGGAAACAATTTTAGCTTTTCATGATACATACCTTACAGTTGGTTGGCCGCAGAGCCTTGAGGTGGGCAATTCATGGCCATGACTAGAATTTTCTAGAACTTCTAGGCCATTATTCTTTATACACTAAATCTCACATTCTCACTTTCTAGAACTTCTAGGCCATTATTCTTTATACACTAAATCTCTAAATATTATCTCTTTCTATCATATACATGCACACATGGGCACATATATGATTCTTAAAGCAGCAGACCAAGTTTAAGCAACATTACATGAATTGACACAATTCAGGGCAAATACCACCCAGGCTTCCCACAGCATTAAAGACAACAGTTATTTTTTTCATGTTGTCTACATGTGCATTTTGTCTACATTTTTGTTCTCACTTCAATCCAGAAACAGCAGTCACCCAAAAGCTTTCTTTAAATGTTCCTATTCTGAGAAACATACTAGATGGCAGAAGTTTATGTTCAAGTTCAGAAGGTCCACTTGAAAAAGAAAAATGTTTCAATTGAGAATTTTAGTGCAAACCAAAGATTAACAGCTCAGAATTCAATTTAAAAATGTTCCTGGTGCTGATGGCAGGCCACTGAAGAGTTTAAACAAATGATCTGCCCATAAGCAGTACCATGTCTTTCAGATTTCCAGGCTCTGTACTAAAAATGGAAAATTCTGTTTATGAAAGTCTATAGCAAAACTTGCTGATTTTACGATGCATTTAATAAAAGGAAAGGATATATGTTAAACTATAAAGACACTAAGATTAAACTGCAACAAGAATATCTACAGCAGAATAATCCCATTCCTTTTTGGTCCTGTCCACAAATACATATACAAGAGAAGGAAGGAGTGGTCTCTGCTCCGAGAGCCTTAGCTGAGAAACTTAACGTTTATCAGTCTCCAGCCGGACATCAATATTCTCCTCTACTTGCTCTTTGCTGTTAGAGCTGTTCTTTCTTTTCCTTCTTCTTTCCTCCTTCTCTTAGTTTTCCTTATTCATTCTTTGACTCTCTCGTGCCCTCAGTTTCTTTTCATTTATCCTCTTTCCTTCACTTCCAAATTAAATGGGCTGAATAAACATCATCACAAAGAGAAGCCTTGCGAAAATGCACTGGGAAGGACCATTGCACCAGGCCTTTGCAAAAAAAAATTATCATAGGCTCTAATGCCACATAGAGATTTGAGGATGCACAAATCCTCAGATAATAGAGATTTATCTTTTCTGCAAAGTTAGCCTGAACCTGGAAGAAGTTGAGGGAATTTCTGGCCTCCTTGGCATTGGATTGAAGGCAGCCAAGAGTGAGGAGAAAGAAACTATCCTGTTTTGACAGATTAGAATTGGGACCTCTGGGGACATTCTCCAGGTAGGCCCCGCTGAAGAAACTGTAGTTGTAAAATTTCTCCCAGAAATGTAGGAGGAAATTACCCAGAGGGGCCAGTCCATTTCAGGATGATGAAGAGGTTATCTCTACACTTCTAACCTATTTTTAAACAAGCAATAGTAAAACGTCTCCAACATTCAGAGAATGAACGAATTCTCTGAATGCACCATCTTGCTCTCTCATAACATTAAGGCATTCACACATACACTTGCCATTTAGCTCACTGTTTACCTTCTCTTTTTGCATTAATGCCTTGCTACGTGGTTTTGTTGGAAAGAGTCCTTGATAGACAAGGACAGCACCTTCCAAATATTCTGCAGTGAAAATATCAGGCTTTGTGCTTAAGAGGAGATTTGAGCAGTCTCATGATAAATAATAAAAATGAAGCCTATGCTTTTCCAGGACTTTGCAATTTTTGAAGTTCTTTCATGAACTTGCTCTTGGGTGGCAAGCATAATCCTGACCTGAGTTGCTTAAAATGAGGCATCTGCAAATGTGGCTGCAAATGGAGGCCATCACTGACAAAACGGAAAATTGCAAAATTAACCAAAGGCACAACATTGACACACAAAATCTGTGGTCTTTTATTTCTTATCCAAATGTGAGTCACTAGACTGTTCACAGAACATTCTGCAGAATATGCAGATATCTTTACCACACTGTAACTTCTATGAACATGTTTTTAATGCCCAATTAGGATTGGTCTGATTAACACAATGCCAATAAGGACAGTAATGCAGGAAAAATTTTTTTCTCAGATAAGCCAATGATTAATCACTGTAAATGACAAAATGGGCCCTGAAGGCCATAAGTTAGTAAAATTATTGCTAAAAATTTGGATTTTATATTGCATTTTGTTTTACTTTTGGCAGGTGGAAGAGTTTCATCACAAGTTTTGTGGCTGACATGATGACATGAAACCAAAGTGGTTCTGATGCAATCGCCCAATCTTAGTGCATTTGCTCCTGCTGCTCTGCCTATCTACCCTAACATGGTTTATATAATTCCAAAAGGTTTCAGGAGAAGAATAATTTTTCAGATAAAATCATTACTGAATGTTCACTATTTAAATGTAGAGAGCTTGTATGTTAATTTTAAAAACCTTTTAAAAAATATGTTCTTATAAATTACATATTGTCTATGGCTGCTTTTTCTTTACAACAGCAGACTTTGGGTAGCTGTGACAAAGACTAAATGTCCCACAAAGCCTAAAATATTTACTATCTGGTCCTTTACAGAAAACAATTTGCTGACCCTGGTATGCAATACTTCAATTTAAAAAAAAATCTTAGTTTTTGTGTCTTTGAAACTTAGACTCTGTGTGTGTGTGTGTGTGTGTGTGTGTGTGTGTGTGTTCTGTCTTCTTAAATTCACAGACCCACACATACAGCAGCATTGTGTCATCACATAACAACATTGAAGTGTTTGTCCAGAAGGGCGATAAAGAGGGTGAACGTAATTATCTTTCTATTTCTTGAAGAGAACACCCCCTTTTTCAAGGCTCATTGAAAGAAAACCATGACTCTTTGGTAACTAGATAACAATTTACACCAATCGCAGTGACTGCCTTCCAACTCAGATGCACTCCCTAGTTTGTTTCCCTCTCTCTCTCTCTCTCTCTCTCACACACACACACACACACACACACACATACACACACACACTCCTACATTTTCCTAACAGATTCCAACCACTCATTCAGAAAATATTTACTGAACACTGACTAGATGCCAGGTGCTATGCTGGGCCCTAAGAATCCAAAACAGAATATGATATGGCCCCGGCCCTCACCAGGCTTGCAGCAGACTGCAACAGACATGTAACATTTGATTACAGTCCCATGCAGTAAGTACTGTTAAGAGAAATATCTGTAAATATGAAAACATTTTGGCAGCAAAGTGGATAGAGTGAGCAGATGAAGTTAGGAAAGACTTCACAGAGGAAGTTATATTTCACTTGTGCTTGGAAGTCTGAGTAGGAGTTGTTTGCAGTGAAAAAGAGAAGAAAAGGTATTTTAAGCAGCAGGAGCAACAGCACATGCAATGAAGTGAAATAAACATGGTAGGTCTGAAGATCTGCACATCACATGTGCTGGAGTCCAGGGGAAGTGGGGAAGTGTAAAGGGATGAGCTGGGAAAAGTGAGCTGGGTTTTGAACTTTATCTTTTACAGGTGACGGTTATAGGCATTTGTTAAGCAGAGAAATGGCATACTCTGATTTTTGGTTTAAGATGAAAATGTTGGGGGGTAGGGTGGAGAGAGGATGAGGGTAAGAGAGAGACTGAAAGCAACGACTTCCCAGATTTATCAGTGTATGTTCACCGACACACAAGCCCTCTCTGGCACACTGAGTGAACAGGGCATCCATAAATGGAAGATATCCTGGTGCCTGAGGGAACCAAGGAAAGAGTCCACACAGTCTGTTGGTTGGAAAATACAGAGCAATCATAGCATGTCAATTTTACTTTCTAAGAGGCAAACACCGGTCGCCTTTCTGTTGCAGCTTGTGAGCCTGAAAATCTCCAGTACCCAGAGCAAGCCCATGCAAATGGCAACAAAAGTAGACAGAAATGCTACAGTTTCCAGCTTTTATGCTTGTGGTCAAAAAAGAATGAAGACTCTGTTTCTAAGTCCAGAAACATCGATTATTACAATATCCCAATCGCAGCCCAGACATCTCCAACTTGTGGAATGTTTGTGCCATACTCTCCCTTCAGAAATGCCTCCTCATTACAGAATTCTTGCAAAAGTGAAATAATTCCAGCTACTGTTTTTCCCATAAAAGGGACCACTGTGCTTCTGCTACTTCCCCCCAGCATGTTTCTGTAGGTGGTCATTTCAACAATAAAGGAAGTTCAAGGGTTCAAACAGATTTCCACTGTTACAGCCCAAAAATTTGAGGTTTTTTCAAGGAAGTCCCCCCTGCTGAGCAATTATGCTTGAATTCAAGGCTGGCTCTTTCTTACCAAAGCTGTGGGGAGAGGAGCGCTGAGGGGAAAAGGGGTAAGGAACTGAGGGAGGGAAGGGGAGAAGATAAGAGACTAAAGAAATCAGGGCACTCAGTCAGAAGTAAATGTTTGCAACCGGTCATCTGATACCATGGAGACTCAGGAAGGCGGAGGAAAGAGGAGTCCAGAGGATTGATTCATTCCCCATTCTTATTTTCAGCTAGTTTTTACTCTGATAGATCAATGCACTTAGGAAAAAAATATCTAGAGGAGCCACATGCGGGCTATATTGTGTCCCAGGGAACAAGTTCAAAAAGGTCCTGAAAGGAGCCAGATAGATAGAGCCAGTGTCCCGGCAGAGAACATTTGCTTGTTCTTGGTGCAGACTTGTCATCTGCTCAGCTATCCCCAGCCAGGTCTCCACCCCTATGTGATATCCCACGACCTCCCAGGGCAGGGCAGGGCAGGCTCAGTACCAAGATGCCAGCCAACCCCCACCCCCATGCAGTGTTGCCAAGGGCAACAGAGAACTGCAGCCTCACCATTTTCTCTTCTTTCTGTCCTCCATTCTTGAACCCTTACTGCTCTGCCTCTAATCTTTCTTTCCTCTGCCTCTGTGGAAGGGTGCAAGGAGGGGGAAGGTCTGTCTGTCTTTCTGTCTGTGTTGCCTATCCTAAAGTAGAATTCATCCAATTCATCATTTTCAGAGTGGATACTTGAAAACATTATAGGCTAGGAAAACTCTTGTTCCCCTTTGCCCTCATGCTAAAACTCTCAGGGTCTCAGCCACCCAGTGGCTCACCTCCCAGGTCCCAGTGCAGGGAGATCTCTCAGGAAAGCATCTCAGGTGCCATTTCTTTGTCACTGCTAATGACCAAACTGCTAGTAACGTCTTAGAGAAAACAGGCCCAAGCTAAGAAGAGGCATTCTCTAAAACATATTACCTAATTGTTTCACTGGCACAGGGCTGGGGGCGGGGGTGCGGGAAACATGAAATAAAAGCCTGGAAAGTCCACATATTTTTAAAAGCAAATTGCACATAAAAGT
This sequence comes from Macaca fascicularis, assembly GCF_037993035.2. Lineage (NCBI taxonomy): Eukaryota > Metazoa > Chordata > Mammalia > Primates > Cercopithecidae > Macaca > Macaca fascicularis. The sequence continues at coordinate 17,262,503 of NC_088395.1, read as the reverse complement.
ACATGACCGTCAATGATTTAAATGACTGAAATGTCACACTAACATTCATGACCAAACATGCTGATGGAATTTATGAATGCACAACTGTACCTCAAGCCACCGGGATTCATTTCTGGCCTTCCTGCCTCAGGTGATTTTTACACCTTTGCTTACTGCTGCCTTGTACTGGGATTCACTCATTTCACAAAAAAGCAAACTAAGGTTAAGAGAATGTCAGTGGTTTTGCAGAGATGCTGCAACCAATTGCACAGAAAGTAGTAAGGGAAAAAATTCTCATCTCAACACTGTCTGGGCCAGTCCTCCTGGAAATTTGACCTGGCAGATCAAATGTCCAGAAGAAGTAGCGTGGACCATAGGACAGTGTCATTTTGTGTGCCTTTCTGCACCTGCAGTTTAGATGTGGAAAGATCAGTTATTTCTTTGAAAAAAAAAAAAAAAAGGAAAAAAAAGTTAAAGCTGAGAGTTTAGAAGGTAAGACCTGCAGCCTGATTCTCTATACGATGGAGCTTCCCAAATACAAGTCAGGACCTGGTTACAAAAGGCCAAAGCTCTTGTCTGATTGCCTTCCTCTTATAAGGAAGTGCCCCAGGATGCTGATTCAAAGCATATCCAAAGTAGAAGTGTAAGGTTTTTTTTCTATGCTTACCTGCTTTTTCTTTGGGTGCAACTTTTGAAACTGTCTATCGTTTCAACATTTCCAGTGTAAAAGGATTAACAGAGTGATAGCTCCCCCGAGGACAAACAGGTGAGCAGATAGTACAAGCCAGATTTATCATCCCAATAAATCCAGTTTTCAAACAAACAGTCTTTGCCTTTGGAAAAGCATGATTCTCTCCCATTTCTGGGCAAATGACTATAGTTTTCCTTTTCTGTGAAGAAAGAAAAGTATTTTGAATAGACTCTGAAAAGATTAATCAATCTAACCAAGCTTGTGGTTTCATTTCAATTAATGCCTAGTTTAAAACAGCTAATGACATCAAGAGAGAATGACTCATAACAAAAGCGACTTGCACAGCCCACATTAAAAAGGTCCATGTGAATAGCATCATCACCACTAAAGAGTAATAATTAAGCAACCCATATGATCATGATGCAATGAACTTGAGAGGAGAAAAGATAACAATGACAACACTACATAAACTTTAGTTGGATAAGGTAGCCACAAACCCAGAGAGAATCGGAGTATTTATTTAGAAAATGGAACATATTTATTGACTGTAAAACAAAATTACATGTACAGGAGTTTTTCCAGACTGATCTCAAAAAGGCATATAAACATTCATTCTTGTGTGTATGTGCAAGCACACACAAAGCACTAAATACACAGGTAGTCACATATTCGACTAGGTGCCATATAGAAACAATTTTTCAATTAGGCTATAGTTTAAAAGCTTCATAGTTAAGATCAGAGACTGACAAACTTCAGCCCACAAGCCAAATTGACCCACCACCTGTTTTTGTATAAACTTTTATTGGAACACAGCCATGCTCACTCATTTACGTATTGTCTATGGCTGCTTTCGCACTCGGTGACAAAGTTAAAGAGCTGTGACAGAGACTTCATGATCTGCAACGCTCAAAATATTTACTCTCTGGATCTTTAGAGAAAAAAATTGTGAAGCTTAGATTAAGATAATGGATACCTTCTGACTCACACATAAGTCAGCATGCAAACATTGTTCAAGTTTGAGTCAACAAGCACTAGACTTTTTTTCAGATTATTGGAAAGTGATGTTAAATACCAGGACACACTAAGTATTCAGTTAAAAGGAACTTTTGAGACTTAGCATAATTGCTACCTTTGCTTTCTCTCTCTCTCTCTCTCTCTCTCTCTCTCTTTCTTCTTAAGACAAGATCTCACTCCCATTGACCAGGCTGGAGTGCAGTGACGCGATCACAGCTCACTGCAGCCTTGACTTCCTGGGCTCAGATGATTCTCCCACCCCAGTCTCCTGAGTAGCTGGGACTACAGGCGCATGCCACCACACCCAGCTGATTTTTTCTTATTTTTAGTAGAGACGGAGTTTTGCCATGTTGCCCAGGCTGGTCTTGAACTCCTGGGTTCAAGTGATCTGCCCACCTCAGCCTCCCAAAGTGCTGGGATTACAGGTGTGAGCCACTGCACCCAGCAACGCTTGTTTTCTACCTCAATTTCTTTGAAAACATTTTTGAGTTATGTTCTTGATATGATGATAAAATACATATATATTATCTTAATATACAACATATGTTATAAAGGAATACATTATTTAAGTATATAGATATCATTGAAATGGAGCCACACTAATGTTACTCATCCATATTTCAAGAACTTCATATATGCACAAGGTTTTTCTCACTATTTCATATGAACAGATACACTTAACACTATAATGACATTTACCATCATTCTTTATCACTTCATTCTATGTCACTGCAAACTTCAGGGAGCTATATAAATAATCATGGGTGGCTGAACATTCATCTAAAAATCTCCTGTTACCAAAAGTATGAAATTACACATAATTCTAATACCATTGTGAAATACATCTTTCCTGGATATAACAACAACTTACCCCTTACAAAACAGATTATCTTATTTCAAAAAAAAAAATTTACTTGTTCTTATTTCTCACAGAGAAAAAGCTGTGATTAAAAGTGCACTTGGGGCGAATATAAACATAGGGTAGGGAACCAGGAAAAGGAAAATCTTACAGAATATGGTCATGGGTTATTCTACACTACCTGGATATATTTCAAAGAATATTTCATTTTTTCCTCTATTTCTAAGTTCAATATTTCTAATTTCATTTTTCACACGGAGTCTGTTGATTATCTGTATGTGATATGAAATTGTCTTCTTTTTTAAAAAAAATCCAAATGTAAGGCCTTTTGCAGTTTGAGGTGAAGGATTGAGCATAATATGCATCGCTACTGTCATCTTCTGTCAAACCCATGCCCTGAAGGTGACACAGACTACGATGAAGTATAGTACGGTAGCAATGATTGGGTTATACTGTATGTAGATGCAGGCTGTTACATTCATGATTTGGATCAAGGATACATGACCTCATTCCATGGCTAGTCAACCTAGAGCAAATGTAATTTATTGGCGCCAGGAGGCCTCATTATGATCTGGCATTCAACACAGCCCATTCCTCTTACTGAAGTACACATCTTAACTCCCCTTACAAAGGAAAATGATAGCTACGTAAGAAATTCATAATACTAGTCTTCATTTTATTGACAGGATTTCTAAGGTAGCAGAAAGAAAATAAATTTGCCAACCCATTATGGAACATATGTGGCATATTAAAATGATTATGAAAAATGAATAAGAGACGATCATTCACTTGAAACCTCACTGAAAACATTGGGATAACCCTTTTATGATACTTAGCCAAAATCGCCACCTCTTGGGAAAAGATTAACCTGCCATTGCTTAATTTAGGACTCCAAAATATCCTTAATGTCTTGAAAGCCACTTGTAACTATAATTTCTCTTTATAGTTGGACGTATCTCCACCCACACCACACTGCTTTCTAAGTTTCACACAAAGACAATATGGTGTGCTGGCTCCTTCCAAATGATTCACAACAAGCTCTTTTAAAGAAATTTGGAAGATATAGCCCAAGAAGCAGAAGTTTCCTTTGACTAAATGATAGGATGTTTGCCTTTTTTGATGCAAAGGCAAAATTTTGGAGCAAGGAAGAGGTGTGATATAGCATATAAAATTGGAGGCATATAAGATACTAACATCTGCTCATGGGCTTATGTGAGAGTTTTCCAGGAACGTTCTATTATAAGTACTTTAAACAAAGGCAGCCATTTCAAAACCAATGGAAATGAAGTCCTGCGTTTTGGGAATACCAGGAAAGGGAAAGGAAAGGTGTCAGGAGGGACACGGGTTTCTTTACTCACTGGTGTTCTAAGTGAAAAAAAAAAAAAAAAAAAAAAAAGCAGAGAGTTGCTGTCAGAAAGGTCAATCTGGTTTCCTTTCCATGCTTTGCTAAAAGCCTGTACCACCTTTATCTGGGCAGATAATGAACTAGTTATTATCCCAACGCAAGGTCCTGACTCTTTCTACACTCCACATCATCAACTCGCCATGCTTAATTCAATCTGTGTTTATGCAACTCAAAGTAATCCCACCAGATTCAGCCAGCCCCTTTCCAGACAGCGATACTGTTGCTAACATGAGGCTGGTATCACTTTCAGGAAGGATGAGGAGAAAGCTTTATCATGACAAGGAGACCACCCTCAGACATAGCCATTTTTTTAGTGTTCTGGCATGCTTAGGGGTTTTCATTTCTCAGTGGATCTGAGATAAGCCACCCGGAGAGCCTTTAATTGTTTCTTTGAGGCTATTGTTATTTATACTGTATGGACACTTGAAAGGCAACTCTCAGGATCTCAGTAAAAAGGGGTTTCATTCTCTGAATCTCACTCTAGGCAGAGAAATACTGGCTAGGCAAGAAATCCTGGATGTTAGAGCTGTTTTGGAAGCAGCATTTTTCTAAAAAAGCATTAAGTACATAACATTTCTCATTTGTGCCACAAGTTTTGCTCAAGTCCTACCCTGTTTACCTAGGCCTCATTATTACCCCATTATAGTATTAATCAGTGCTGTTTGCCAAAGGAAATCTTTAGCTTTCCTCCTTCTTAATAAGATTGTTTCACCTACTTATTTGAGTTTGGATGTGGCCATGTGACATGTGACTTGCTTTAGCCAATGAAGGATGAGCAAAAGTGGTATGTGGCACTTCTAGGTGAAAACTTTAGGAGTCAGTATACAATGTACTATATTCTCCTTTGTGACACATGTGTCAAAATGAAGCCTCCATCAGTCTGGATCCAAGAACAATTACAACTAACAGAGCACCCCTGTTGACACCCCTTAGACATGTTGTGGTATAGGGGAGAAAGGAACATTTGTTATATGAGCCATTGGGATTTGGGAGATGTTTATTGCCATGGCATAATCCAGCTTATCCTGACCTTCCAGTTTCACCTCTTTTTACAACTGCTGCTCTGTCTCCAAAACAAGAGCACCTGTCTGTAATTGACAAGCTTAGGAGAATCCCCATGGAATAGTAATTTAAAAAAAAAAAAAAAACCATAATGGAAGGAAAAGACAAGGGCACAGTAAACCTATGTTCGATTGACCATAGATTTTCATTAAGTGCTCCTGCCTGACTCATTTAAGATGCTTCACACACAGTACTATGTTTTTTTAACATGAATAGTCTAGTACCACGTTTAATTTTCATCATCTTTGTCTTGATCAGGAAACAGAAGATGTTACAGTGGGCAACAAGTACCTTGTGTTACAAACTGATTATTTGTACCCAAAATGCATATGCTGAAGCCCTAACCCCCAGTGGGGCTGTATTTGGAGATGGGGACTCTAAGGAAGTGATTAAGGTTAAACAAGTTCATGAGGGTGGAGCCCTGATGCAATTGAATTAGTATCTTTATCAGAAGAGACACCAAGGAGCCTGCATGCGCTCTCTCTCTCTCTCTCTCTCTCTCTCTCTCCTCTCTCTGTCGGGTTCTCCCTGTCTCTCTGTAACATATGAGGATACAGCAAGAAGGCAGTTATCTACAAGACAAGAAAAGGGCCCTCACCAGAAACTGAATTGGCAATCACCTTGATCTTGGACTTCTCAGTCTCCAGAACCATGAGGAATTAATTTCTGTTGTTTAAATCACCTAATCTATGGTACTTTCTATGGCAGCCCTAGCAGACAAATACACACTGGGACTAGTTAAATGGACATGAGTTGGTAATTACTTGGAAAAAAATTTCTCTCAGGGCTGAGGCACTAGAATAAAAGAAAAGAGCTTATCCTAAGGGAGAAGGGAGAACGAGTTGGAAGGAGGGATTTGAACAATCCTTGACAGATGGATGTTGTTTTGTGGGAGCTCAACAAATACTTGTTATGTACTGTTATGTACTGCGCACTGGGGATGGGGCTGGGGACACAAAGACAAAGGACACATGGGCCCTGACTCCAAAGAACTCATAATCTAGTGGAAAACACATTGAATAAACACATTGCTTCAATACCACAAACATCTACTGAGCACCCACCATGTGCTATTAAACATCACGCTGGGAGTTGAACCAAGCAATACATTAATATTGATCATCTGATCATTCTTCATAGAAGTGCATATACTGTTCAGGCAGGTGCAGTGGCTCATGCCTGTAATCCCAGCACTTTGGGAGGCCGAGGTGGGAGAGTCGCTTGAGCCCAGGAGTTCAAGTCCAGCCTGGGCAACATGGCAAAACCCCATCTCCACAAAAAATACAAAAATTAGCCAGGCATGGTGGCACATGCCTGTACTCCTAGCTACAAGAGAGGCTGAGGTAGGAGGACTGAGTCCAGGAGGCAGAGGTTGCAGTGAGAGGAGATCGCATCACTGTACTCCAGCCTGGGTGACAGAGTGAGACCCTGTCTCCAACAACAACAACAACAAATACATATACTGTTACATTATGAGCAGAATCAATAAATAATGGGGTGGGTAGGGGTATGGGGAGACAAATGCTCCCTGGCCTCTTCACCACATGACCACATGACAGCACTATTTTCTATTTTCTTCAGAATGTTGCCCCATCTTCTTGGGTCAGTCTCAGTCTGGCTGACTTACCCTGGGAGACCTCAAGAGAGAGTGTGACCAGGACGGAGTCTTATAAACATTCAGTGCTCACTAAAAATGAACCAGTAACAACCAAATATTCAGCTCCACCATGTAAATTGCTTAGTTCAAATAAAAGGTTATGTGGTCACATGTCTTAATATGCAATTCAAAGTAAGTGATCACTACACAGTATCTGAATGAAGCACACCATTCAGCTATCATGAATAGTAACAGAAGCAGATTTGAATTCTTACCTGAACACTGGCAAAATAATCTCCCCCCAAAAAAACATCAACACTCCTCAGAAAGAGCTTGATTTTCAGAGCCTTTCCTAAAATCTTATGGATCAAGCCTTACAGTCTCATTCAAGAGACCTAAGGCCCAATCATAAAGACCCATAACTTCACTGTTGGAGAAAAATTGGGTTATAATCCCTGAAAGAGGTGGTACAGATGCCATCCAAATTGTCTAGGCTTTTTATTACTATTAGGAAAATCAAACAATTGGAGAAGGGCTTCAAAATATGGTTTATAGGGATGAGAAGGGAGGGTGAAAAAGGAAAACAAAATATAGTATTAAGAAAACAACACTCTGACACCAGAAGAGGAAACACCACAATCTCCCCATAACTCTGGATTTACTACATTAATCTTTTAATACAGAAAGGATTTGCTGAGACAGATACCAACATAGGTATTATTAGATGTTGGTCACGCTCTGCTTCTGCAAAAACAATGCATGGGAGATGATGCCAGCAGCTGTAGGTTTCTCAGGTATACTTGAGCCTTTGGGAGGGAGGAAGGATGGATGGAAGGTTTGCGAATTGACATGCCCTGGTCCTTCTTCCACAGGGATGCTTTCTTTCTGCTGTTAGGATTTTGGTGCTAAAAATTTGGTGTTAGGTTCTATGGGGTAAGAAACTCATCCTCACCCTCTTTGCCCCTGGCTGCATCCTCCCACATCACAGTCAACCTTTAGCTTCTCCCTCTTCCTCCACAATGGCAAAATCCAGAAACTAGACTATGATAGACTGGGGAAACCATAGCCTTCGTCTTTAATAAGGTAGGATGGCAAGGTAACGTCAGCTTTCTGTCTGAGTGAGGTTGGGAGACAGTGTTAATGATTCCTGAGAGTGTAATAGTGTGTCCTAGCAAGTTCACACACAAACATTTATGTTTAAAACGTCCTAGCTCTGTGGTCTTTTGTTTTGTTTTGTTATAATGAAAAAGAGCCCCATGGCACAACCCGGCCTAGACACTGCTGTAACTAGCTGAGACATGGGGTGCTGCAACGTGAGAAACATTTTAGCTGTCTTGGTTTTCTCCACCAACAATCAAAGGGGACACTGGAAGGCATGGATCCACAGCTCACAGAGATGTAAACATAGGGGAGGATTTTGTGGTAGCTTCTTGCAGACCCACTTGTTTAGACAGGAAAATAAATGGCCAGCGGTGAGGGATAAGGTCAGTCATGAGACATATTTTCTAGTCTCCCTGATTGCAAACTAAGAGGACATCTTCCAGAAAATACTTTGCCAATGTGAAAAAGGGGGTTTGGGGTGGAAATGGCAGGAGAGGTAAAGCAGTCACGTGGTCTTGGGAAAGTCATCTGAGCTACTTTGAGCCTCGGTTTTATCATCTGTAAGACTGACATAATAACTCTTGGTTTTCTTACCTCACCATGTTGTTACAAGGATGAAATGAGATAAGGTGTGGGAAAGTGTTTTAGAAAATTCTGAAGAGCCACCCACAGGTAAGGAGTTATTATATCCCAGCTCATCCAGAAGTTGAGCCTTTGGAGGCAAATTTTCAAACTAAATTGTTGGTCCATGCTAGCTCTCACAACGTGGTTCTCTTGCTTCTGCCTACCCACCTGGAGCATAGTTCTCTTCCACCCATAGGGAACTGGGTTGTGGGTGAAGCCTGAGTGAATGTTTCAGTTGAGGAAGCGTGGTCTCAGGGATGCTCTAACTGTGAAATAGAGAGTGGACACATCACGTGTGCTACTACAAACCTGTTCCCTCTCAGGCAGAGGAGTGACAGGCAGCTGGGTGCACGCACCAGCATGCCGCACACTACTTCCATCAACCTAGGAGGCACGTGTGGAAAAAGCTGACACTGTCACAGTCTACAAAATCCAAGAAGCAGTCCTTACCCCTCTCCTATGTTACCTCCTCCTTTGTCCTCTCCAAGAAAAGAAAATTCAAGATTAATTTTTAAAAATTTCTTTCCCTGTTGGATTTGAAGGAAAGCACCTCACTGGGAGCTGGACTCCTAGGCAGCACTACTCTTCTCTCTCATTATCTGTAACCCTTCCAAGGTGACCAGAGCCCTGAAATCCACTGTGATCAGTCATCACATGTCCCTCCTGACGATTAAACTGAATCATCTAAGAATCAAGATGAAACCTAGAATCCAAAGTTCACTCATTCAACAAATATTCACTCAGCTCCTACCACATTCCAGGCAGGCACTAACTGGTGGCGCACAGAGACCTACTACTTGCTCACCAAGCCTGCTCATGGCTAGATGGCATTTTCTAGCAGCCCCTGCAGGTATATGCAGTCATATGACTGAGTTCCAGCCAACGGAATATGAGTGGGGGTTTATACCCAACTTTCAGGCAGAGCCCATTAGAAAACTTCCTATACAATTCTCCATTCTCTCTTCTTCCATCTGTCTGTCAGATGCAGACTTGGAAAGAGAGGACAGCCCTAGGAGATAAGAGAACTACAAAATGAAAGGGGCCTAATTGCTGAATAACAGTGTAGAAGGTTATCTACTGAACACCCACATTGAATTCCACGTGAGTAAGACATAAAACTTCTGTTGTCTTCAGATACTGAGACTTTTGGGGTTCTTTGTTACAGAAATTAGCCTATTCTGATTATAGAATTAGGAGTACAATGTGGACTAAGCCATGGTCCCTGATCCTATGAAGTTTCCAGTTTAGTGGAGGAGCACAAAAATAAGCAGATAATTGCAATAGAATGAGATAATTGCCATGGAGAGAGAGACACACACAGAGTGTTACGGGCAACTAACTCAATGGGGAGGGTTAGTCAGGAAAGCTACCAGGAAAAAGTGGTATCAAAGTTGGGACCAGAGGAAGCTGTATGAGGTGCTAGAGAGCTTGGCATATAAGAAGGAAACAGAAGAATCTTAGAACTGGGGCCATGGCAATGAATCTAGGGAGGCAGAAGGAGAGATGAGGCTGGAGAGAGGCTGGGACCAGGCTCATATGGCCTTGAAAACCAGTTCATTTAGATATTATTATAAGAAGCCATGGAAGAATGTGAACTAGGAATTGTACCTTGCAAGATTTCACTCTGCAGGAGTGTAGAGAATGGTTTAGGGGAGAACAAGACAAGGCAAACATAATCACCATTGAAAACCTCTTCCAGAAACTAACATAGTGCTTCAGACTCTTAGACATTGACACCAACCTGGATCCCATCCTCCTTACTGCACACTTCGGTCATTGTTATTTAGACCTTTGACCACCTTTTCTGAGGGCCCACTCTTAACAGAATCACATCTCTCTGGCCCTGGTGCTCCCTCCCTTTCTAATTTATATCCCTCTTCCTGCCAGCCTGGCCTCACTCCCAGCATCCTTTTCAGCAAGCCCAGAGGGAATTAGGACACAAAGCAAGAGGCTATACTATTCCGTTTTACACTCCTTGTAAACAATGCTCATCAAATATCCAGCATTATACCAAGAGACAAGTGCCTCTGAAAACAAGGACAAGACAGCAAGGTGATTTTTACTATAGCATTAGCAGTCAGACACAAGCAAACAGTCTGTCAGAAAGACAGGCAGCAGTTGTCTAGAAGGGCAGGCACAACCACTATAGAAATACAACTAAAATAGCTGCACCTGTCCAGGTAGCCCTGGGAAACTTATGAAAAAGGTAAGTGGGGAGGGGGCTTCAATCTGAGGGATCCACCAGGCAATCTGGTTCCTGAGGAGAACTCAGGCGCCTCAGCCACAAAGGAGCAGATGTGGCCAGGAGTGAAGGACACTAAGAGAGAGGGAGCCAGGAAGAAAAAGATCAAGAAGGGCCTGGGGCAGATTTCTATTTAAAGCACAACCTTAAAAGGATACAGAATCTTATTTTTATTCAACCCTTGTCCAAGTGCAAAGAAATAGCAGTTTATTTCCCACATTCATCTCCTGCTCCCCTTTGAATGACAGTGTGGACAGCATGGCTACATTTCTCATTCTGTGGATGAGATGCCAAAGTGTTCAAGGTTGCTCTGGTCTTCATTCCATCACCAGATATTACTGGTGGAGACTGGGCTACATTTACCGGCAGGAATGTGCCCCATAGCAGTACTTTCAACCTATGAATGTTCCACCAAGAATAGTGAGAGAAAACGATCCAGCCCTGCTCTCAGCCACGAAAACATGCCACCTCAAGCTGGGCTTGGAGCCTGCAATCCTTCTCTTTGTCCTTGGTCAGCCCTTGTAGCAGAAGCTGGCTAGCTGTTCAGCAAACCTGTTTATCTTTTCCTCCTGGACACATAAGTAGACTGTATGTGCCAATCTCTCCTGCAGTTAGGTGTGGCCATGTGACCGATTTCTGGCCAAGAGAATGTGAGTGGAAGTAAAGGAAGTTACCTCCAGGCCTGTTCCATAAAACCCTCCCAGGTTCAATCCTCCATTCTCTTTCCCCATCCAGCAGATGAGTGGGGAGGCCCAGGACCTAAAGATCCAAAAGACCAAGGACCAAAAAGATAGCAGAGAAAAAACATGGAAAGAACCTGGGTCCCTGAGTCACCATTTGGAGGAGAGCCATTGAGGATTGTCACCTGACCAAGGTCAGACAACTGTATGAGAGAAATAAGCTTTTCTTGTGTTCGGCCACTGAAAGTTGGAGTCTGTTTATTACAGTAGCTAGCCTAATATGACTAATACAGCTCCCTCTCCTATTCTTTTGAATGGGAATTTCAAATGTTCAACATTTTCCTCAAGTCCCCTAATATCCTCTACTCTTGGTAAAGGACATCATCTTATTTTTAACAGCTTTATTGAGATGAAATTCATTCTTTAAAATGTGTAATTTGATGGGTTTTGGTATATTCACAGAGTTGCACAACCATTACCACTATCTAATTTTAGAATATTTTCATCACCCCTAAAAGAAACTCCATACTCATTAGCAGTCACTTCCCATTCCCTTCTTCCCAGCCCTAGACAGCCACTAATCTACTCTCTGTCTATAAATGTATCTGTTCTGGATATTTCATATCGTTGAGATCATGCAATATGTGTTCTTTCACTTAGCATGTTTTCAAAGGTCATCCATGTTGTAGCATGTATCAATAATTTTTATTGCCTTTAATCACCTTTTCGTTGACAATGTTTTATTGCATGGATATCCCACATTTTCTTTATCCATTCATCAGTTGATGGACATCTGTGCTATTTCAACATTTTGCCTACTATGAATAGTGCTGCTATGATCATCAATGTACATGTTTTTGTGTGAGAATATGTTTTCAGATCTCTTGTATATATTTTTAGGAGTGAATTTGTTGGGTCATATGGTAACTCTACATTTAACATCTTGAGGAACTGCCAAACTGTTCCCACCAGCAATGTATGACGGTTCCAATTTCTTCACATTCTCACCAACACTTGCTATTGTCTGCCTTTTTTATTTTATCCTTCCCAATGGATATGATGAAGTGGTATCTCATTGTGGTTTTGATTTGCATTGCTTTAGTGACTAGTGATGTTGACCATCTTTTCACGTGCTTATGGCCATTTTTATGTCTTCTTTGGAGTAATATCTATTCAAATCTTTTGCCCATTTAAAAAACTATGTTGTCTTTTTACTGTTGAGTTATATACGTTCTTTATGTATTCTGGATACAAGCCTGTTATGGGTTGAATTGTGCACCTCGAAATGATATGTTAAAGTCCTAATCCCCAGTACTTGTGAATATGACCTCACTTGGTAATAGGCTCTTTGCAGATATAATCAATTTAAGATAAGGACACACTGGATTAGCGTGAGCCTTAGCTCCAATGACTGTTGTCCTTATAAAAAGGCCATGTAAAGACACACTGAGAAGAGAGCACCCTGCAAAGATGGAGACAGAATGTAATCATGTGTCTAAAAGCCAAGGAACACCAAGAATTTCTGGCAACCACCAGAAGCCAAGAGACAGGCAAGGAAGGATTCTTTCTTAAAACCTTCAGAGAGAACATGGCCTTGTTAACACCATGATTTTGGACTTCCAGCCTCCTGAACTGAGAAAATTAACTTCTGCTGTCTTATGCCACCCCAGTTTGTGTTAAGTAGTCACAGCAGCCCTAGGAAACTAATACAAAGTGCCTTTTCAGGTAAATGGCCTGCAAATACTTTCTCCCATTTTGTGGGTTGACTTTTCACTTTGTTTATGGCATCCTTTGAAGGACAAAGTTCTTTATTTCTATGAAGTCCTATTTATTTTTTCTTTTGTCACTTGTACTGTAAGATTCATATCTAAGAATTAATTGCCCTATCCAAGGTCATAAAGACTTACTTTGCTTATAAGAGTTTTATAGTTTTAACTCTTAAATTTAAAGCTATGACTGCTTTTGAGTTAAATGTTGTGATGATATGAGGAGGGGGCCCAACCTCATTCTTTTGCATGTAGATATTCAGTTGTCCCAGCACCATTTGTTGAAAAGACTATTGTTTCCCCCCATTGAATTGTCTTGGCACCCTTATCAAAAATCAACTGATCATAAATGTAAAAACTTATTTCTGGACTTTTGATTCTGTTCCATTAATCTATATCTGCATCCTTACACCAGCTCCACACTGTCTTGATTACTGCAGCTTTGTAATAAGTTTCAAAACTGGGAAGTGTGAGTTCTCCCACTTTGTCCTTCTTTTTCAAGACTGTTTTCTGGCTATTTTGGGTTCCTTCTCTTTCCACATTAATTTTAGGATCAGTTTGTCAATGTCTGCAAAAAAGTCAGTTGGGATTTTGATATGGATTGCATTGAATCTGTATATTGATTTAGGGAGTATTGCCATCTCGCAAACATTGAGTATTCTGATCTATGAACACAAGATGTCTTTCTATTTATTTAATCTTTATGTTCCTTCAATGAACTTTGATGTTTTTCAGTGTATGAGTCTTGCACTTCTTTTGTTAAATTAATTCCTGAATATCTTATTCTTTTTGATGCTATTGTAAGTAGAATTGTTTTCTTCTCTGTCTCTCTCTCTCTCTCTCTCTCTCTCTTTCTCTCTCTCTCTTTTGAGATGGAGTCTTGCTCTGTCACCCAAGCTACAGTACAGTGGCATGATCTTGGTTCACTGCAACCTCTGCCTCCTGGGTTCAAGTGACTCTCCCGCCTCAGTTTCCCAAGTAGCTGGGATTACAGGCACCTGCCACTGCGCCCGGCTAATTTTTGTATTTTTAGTAGAGACAGGGTTTCATCATCTTGGCCAGACTGGTCTCGAACTCCTGACCTCGTGATCCACCCACTTCAGCCTCCCAGAGTGCTGGGATTACAGGTGTGAGGCACCACACCTGGCCTTAGAATTGTTTTCTTAATTTCTTTTTCTGATTGTTCATTGCTAGTGTATAGAACACAACTGAATTTTGTGTATTGATCTTGTATCCTAAAAGCTTGCTAAACTCATTTATTAGTTCTAATAATTTTTGTGGATTCCTTAGGATTTTCTGTATACAAGATTATGTCATCTGTGAGCAGAGATGCTTTTACTTCTGCTTTTCCAATTAGATGCCTTTATTTTTTTTTCTTCCAATTGCTCTGGCTAGAATCTGCAGTGTAATGTTAAATATAATTGGCAAGAATGGACAGCCTGTCTTGTTTCCAATCTTAGGGGGAAAGCATTCAATCTTTCACTGTTAAGTACGATGTCAGCTGTAAGTTTTTCATAGATGTACTTCATCGGATTGAGGAAATTCCCTTCTACTCCTAGTTTGTTAAGTGTTTTTGTCATGAAAGGATCCGAATTTTGTCAAATGCCATTCCTACATCCATTTGGGTGATCATACAACCACACCTTCTTATTACACAGAAAATAATGACCACTGAAAAAATTCAATTTCCAACCATCTTCCCCTTCTTATTTCACTGTAACAATCTGTATATCTTTCTTCCTTCCCTGCCAGACTGTGAGTTACCTGAAGTTAGGGGTCCATCTTAGACTTATTTGTATCTTCAATATCTAGAGAGGTGTATGATATGTAAGAGTCACTCAACAATAAATGTTTGTGGAAATGATGAGGATAAATTCATCCCTCAGAGACACCTAACAGAATCAAGAGCTGAAGGTTCCTTTCCATAGGAGGAGCTGTTGATGGAAAGACTGTGACTGGGAGTAAAGCAGGAATGCTCTTAGGGTACAGTGTCCCTTACCACAAGCAGTAACTATCACCAGTCTCAAATATATACAATCTGAAAACTCAAGTAGGGGTCGGGCATGGTGGCTCATGCCTGTAATTCCAGCACTTTGGGAGGCTGAGGCGGGTGGATCACTTGAGGTCAGGAGTTCTAGACCAGCCTGGCCAACATAGTGAAACCCTGTGTCTACTAAAAATACAAAAATTAGCCCGCTGTGGTGGTGTGCACCTGTGATTCCAGCTACTGGAGAGGCTGAGGCAGGAGAATCACTTGAACCCGGGAGGCAGAGGTTGCAGTGAGCTGAGATAGCACCACTGTACTCCAGCCTGGGCAACAGAGCAAGACCTTGTCTGAAAACAAAAAAAAAAAAAAGAAAAGAAAAGAAAAAAGAGAAAACTCAAGTATGTAGGAATCCCCATGGTGTATAGAAAGAGCCATGCTTTCAGATCCTTGTAAAAATGGCTTTGGAATTAGATAGTTTCAAACATGTATTTTTCCAATGTCCAAATTAAGAAGAAAAGATATAGCAATAACTTAGTATTCTTGTGGTAGATAGCAAAAAAGGCAACAATTCTCCTCTTCTTGTGTCCAAAAACCTTGAAATTCTCCAGTCAAGAAGTAGAGTCTATTTCTTCACTCCCGAAGTGTGAACTGGTCTCATGATTTGCTTTGACCAGCCCTAAGCCTGGGCCTCAAGAGGCTGTGCATGCTTCCCTTCTCTGTTGAAATTCTGCTAAAGAAGAGAGACTATCAACTCAGTAACCCAATTACTCGGACCAACACCCAGACAACCCTGAGAGGTAAGACCACTTTAGACCAGTCAGTTCTCAGGTGACTTGCCAGTCGACCAGTAACTCATCACAGACCAGAACAAGCCCAGCTAAGACTAGAAGAGCTACCCAGCTGAGTCCAGCCCAAATTGCCAACTCGTAGAATTATGGGCTAAGTAAATGGTAGTTGTTCTAAGTCACTGATTTTTAGGGTTATTTATTACACAGCAAAAGCTAACTGATACAGAGGCAATGTCCACATAAAGTTAGAAGACCAAGTCTTATTCCTGGATTGTTCACATGCTGATTTTACAACTTTGAGCCAATCACTTTATATTTTTGAGTCTCGATCTTTAAACAAGAGAAACAAGGAAAGATGGTGGACTGGTCAAGTGCTTTGCAATTATCATTAAGCAGCCAACCCTTTTCCTCAAATGATAGTTTACAAGCAACCTCAATATATGAAATAGATGAAAAGGAATCTGTTTTGGTTCTGGAGAAAGCTCCAGAGCTTCTGCTCAGCTTTCCTGTCATTCCTGTCTCCTACTCCCACCTTCACTCCCTGGAATGGCACCACAGGGATCTTGAGATAAAGTCTGGAAAACATTATCCCCTTCAGTTTTTCTAAGGCCTCTCTTAGGTTAACATTCCATGATTGTAGGCCTGAAGAGGAGAGGTAGTTTCGCATGAATCAAGACAGGTTGGTCCCTTTTGTATCACTGCCCACTCTTTGTGGCAATTATTTGTTTACTTGCCTATCTGCTTCACCAGACAGTAAACAACTCAACTACACAGACAGCTTCCTCCTTATGGAGTTCCTTCTCCCACCCCAGTGATTACCACATCCCTCAACACACAGCATCTAGCCAAGAAATACCATGTAAATGGATACCTGGAAAAATGGGTGGATGGATGGATAGACAAATGGATGGATGAGTGGATGAGCAAACAACCACATGGAGGGATTGTTATTGCATAATCAATGAATAAATCAATGAGCACATGAATAACTTTGATATGTTATTCACAATGTTTCAAAGGTAGGATGAATTTAGCCTTCTCCATGAGCAGAAGGCCAGGGCTCCAAATTACAGTTTTAGCAATGCCAAGTTACTCTCAGCATAAAGTCTGAAAGAACAGTAATTAAATTACTACATCTTGAAAAGCAACCCCGGTTATTTCCAATCATTAATTCCTTTCAAAGGCAGGAAGCATCTCTCTCCATACTTTTTCCCTGAAAATGCCAGCCAGCCTCTCCCCAACCACAACCCAGCAAATCACCCTCCTTCATGGGCAGTTAGCTCATGGTGCCCAGAGATTTAATAGAACAAGAAAATAAAACATGATCTTATACCTTCAAACTCAGAAGATCACCAAGCACCCATACATATCACTTTACTCCAGTGATGCTGCATCATTTCTGTGGGATTTATTATTCATCAAGGGTTTTCCCAGAGAAGACCCAAGGAAAGCTCACTTAACATGCCACCCAGTTGGTTGTGTGGCCATGCCGGGAGGGGCTCCTGGAGTTATTCTGCAGATTTCCAGCTCTGTGCTGAAAGCAGGAAGCCCATAGGGAGGTGTACTGGCTCAAGCCAGAGATTCTTCCCATCCTCCTTTAAAGCTTTTGCTTCCTGATCTAAGTTCTTAATGACTACCTTCCATTTAAACTTATCTTTAGCTTTAAAGGAGGCTAACTTCAACAGTACTGTAAGCCAAGATAATCTGGCCAGAAAGAAGTCTGATGAATTTAGTAGCTTTTTTTTAAGGTGGGGAATGAGCATGAAAAAAATGCAATCTGGAACAGAAATAGAAATAAATCCCACAGACATGATGCAACGTTGCTGGGGTAAAGCAATATGTATGGATGCCTGATGATCTTTTGAGTTTGAAGATGTAAAGTCATGTTTTATTTTCTTGTTGTTCTATTATTTAAACTATGTGTCTCAATGGATATATTTTTCCTGCCACAATGTTATTTAAAGTTCTCAGAACATTCTGAATGCCCAATAACTGTAGAGCAGCTACTCGGAGGCTGAGGCAGGAGAATGGCGTAAACCCGGGAGGCGGAGCTTGCAGTGAGCCGAGATCGCGCCACTGCACTCCAGCCTGGGTGACACAGCGAGACTCCGTCTCAAAAAAAAAAAAAAACTGTAGAGCAGAGTAGGCATCTTACTTTATACAATCAGTATCCTCCTAAAAAGCTGTGGGCATCAATTTGTTTATAAATGGAATTATCGTACCATTTTTCAAATTTTCATTAGTTTTTGGATCATATAGGTAACACAGAGAAGCCACAGTAATCTTGTCTCCTCACAAAACAGAGTTATCTACCACCTGCTAGACATAACTATTGTTAACATTTGAGAGCAGTTTTTCAAACCGTGGTTTGTGGCTCATTAGGAGATCATAAAATCAACTTAATAGGTCATGACTAGCATTTTTTAAAATGAAACAAAAGAAAGGAGAAGAGAAAAGGAATAGAATTAGAATAAAGTAGAATAGGGTAAGAAATGATAGGATAGAATAATACAGTAAAAAAAAGAGAAAATAAATAAATAAATATATCAGAACATACCACATAAGAAAATACAAGTATTGCTATTAAACTATTGTTTCAGCTACACGTGTCTACTGGCTCACAAATGTAAAATGTATTTCTCATAGTAGATCATGATCAAAATATGTTTTTAAAATACTGATTTGGTATATACCCTTTCAGAGATTTTTTTCCTGTATTCTTATATCTTCTTAATAAACATGCAATAAAATGCACAGTATTTGGTAACAAGTCATTTTAACTTTGGAATGTATCATAAACATATTTCTGGGCTAATAAATATCCATTTGTATAATCATTTTAATGGTGGTAAAGTATTTCACTGTACCAATGTGTAGTAACGTTGTTTGCTATACCAATGCACAGTAATGTTGTTTTTTTTAGCCAATTTTCTATTGTTAATCATGTAGGATATTTCCAATATTTCTTATTTATAAGCAGTACTGAAGTGCTTACATATTATTTTCTTTTATTTACTTTTGCGATTATTTTCTTAGATTACATTCTGAAATAGGCATACAGCTTTTTGTGTAGCCAACTGCCTACCAGAAAAAGTATACCAATTTATAGTTCCATCAATAGTGTCTAAAATTACCCTTATGGCCACCCCAAACTTAACCATTATCATTTTTTTCATCTTGGCCTATCTGAATAAACGAAAAAAAAATGGCAATCTATTATAATTTGGGTTGATTTGTTCCTGAATTGGTGTCCCCCACAGTTCATTTACACCAGGTTTCAAGCAACCTTGGAGAATACAAAAGGGTGACCACTCAGCTAGAAAAGAAACTTGTGTATCCATAAGGTGAATGTTTTGGCTTTAGGTAGTAAAGGCCTTGATTCATAAAATGACTCCTGCTACAGTGAATGACTTATTTTAGTCAATCAGCATGTTCCTATTAATTTTGGGGGGAAACTAAGCAACTAATTAGAACCAGACATAAAGCCACAGCCTCACCCAAGTACATGTGTTAACTTATAACCCAGTTATATGCCTGCTCTGGCTGCACCAGAAGTACCTCTTGATTCATGGACCATTTTGCTTAGATGTTCCAATTTCAGCCCTTTTGAGTGTTCAAAGTTGCACCTGGACATTGTCTTCATGTCTTTTTTTTCTTTGCCTCTGTTCCTCCATCATAAACTGGGAGGCAGAATGTCATCTCAGTGGCCATAAGGTGGTGGTGATGGGAGGAAGAGTAGTAGGCTGACAGAGAGAAGCAGGGCAGAGCAGAGGAGGTTCCCAAACTGAAGATGCAAGAACCACATTTGAATCCAAGACCAGACAATTTTGTAACACTGTGGTCTTAAAGCCAGCAGTGGAGCCTTCATTTCCTCATCTACTAAAAGAATATTATATTTCCATCACAGAATTTTGAGGGGCTTGTGAAATAACATGACATAGTACTTGCAGAAGGCAGTCACACAAGAATGTTGGGGTGGTATATGTGAATTTGTTTGGTATCTGCCTCAACACATTTAGAAGAATCCTGTTGATAACACTCAATCATCTAAGACAAAAAATCAGCGATCTTCCAAAAACTGGGGGTGGGGTTGGCCATAGGAAGAAGTTAAGGGGTTGAAGAAAGATAAAGTATAGGCCGCGGTTTTAGCTATCACCTACAGAAAAGACAGGCAACCTGGGAGAAGCAGTGGATTGAAGCAAGAGTTACCAGGTCCTCAGAGGCAATCTGGATTTTTAAAGGCCTCTTATTCTGCATGAAGCTCATTTGCATTCCACACCTGGTGAGTGAAGAAAAGCATCCCTTGTCTAACTTCTGACTTCACAGAGCTGCCTCACTAGGCCTCCATCAGTTTTTAAAAGGCAAAAGCAAATTACATAGTCACCTCTATATTTGAAGAAAATCTTGGTTAATGTTCCAAAGTAATTCCCTCATGGAAAAATCAGCTCACCTTTTCTGTAGTTAGGGGGAAAAAAATGAAGCACTTATAGTAAAGTCTAAAACCATGTTCAAATTTATCATAAAAGCCCACTTTCAAAGGCCCAGCTGTGTGTCACTCAGCAGCCAGGTCCCCGGGGCTTTTCACAACCATTTTTTCAGACTTAACTGTAAAGGCGTCATACACCTCACACCCAAAGTGAACTAAATGTTCAATCAAAACACAAGGCAGCCTTCGGTCTGCTTTGGCCTCAAAGATGTTTCAGATATTCCTGATATGCTTGAAGGGAAAGGCTCAGACTAAAACATTCACCCCTCAATTCTCCAATCATGGTCATTTCAAACCAAACAGTGAGGGACCCTGTGGGGCTGAGGGTGCGGGGCGGCGGGTGTGGAATGTCATACTATTCATTGAGTCCAGTATTTCAAACTCAGCAAGGAAGTCAGGGAAACTGAGCCTATGCCAGGAGTTTCAAAGAAAGTTTTAGAATTTGCTTGAGGCCTTTTAAACCCCCAAATCTACAAAGTTCTGTCTAGCTGGGGTTGCTCCATCTCAGATCAGACATCCAAGGCTCTGACAGCAAAACCACAAGAATAAATCCTCTCTGCTGTGGATAGGAGGTCCTCCTCACTTCTTTGTCTCTTATCCTTCTGAGGAAGTTCTGCCTTGCCTAGATTTTCCATGAAACCTTGATAGCAGGGGCACTTACAGAAGGCAACTCCCGATAACTCCAAGGCTAATCCAACCAAGTGATTAGAGAACTCATCACTCTTCCTCCTCCACTGTTTCCCCAAGGAAAGGATGCAATTTGAAAATCCAAGAGGATTCTCCTTCTCACAGAGGAAGAGCTGAAGCAGTGCCAGTAAAGATTCCAATGTCAAACTCCAATTACACAGTTTGCAAGTGATTTGAAACATGGCTTTGTGAAGAGCCAGTGTCTGTGAATCAAAAGGCCCCCAACTATGCTCCAATTTTTTTTTTTAAAACTGGGGGGATTCCTTTTAAGTAGATCGGGTTTCCGCTATTTTAGGCATCAGAACTTTGTTATTAAACATCAGTGATAATCTTTTACATTACAGAAAAACAGATCAAAGCTTTTGCTTGGTGTAGATCAGAAAGTCAAGGTATAGCAAGGAATAAGAACAGTCATTGTCATAGCCTTGAAATGTCTTATTGAGGAAGAAAGTTTTGTAAAACTTCAAGGAAAGAAGTTTTTAACCCAACAGAAATGTGTAGGTACATTCACCAAAGGACAGGAACTAGAATATTCACAGCAGCATTATTCAAAATAGCCCACAATGGAAATTATCCAGATGCCCATACCATGGTATACTCATACAAAGGAATACTATACAGCAATGAAAATAAATGAACTACAACTACATGTAACAACATGAATGGATCATGAAATATAATTTTAAACAAAAAATCTAGATATAGAAAAGGCATATACTATATGATTCCAAAACAGGCCAATGTAATCTATGCTGTCAGAGGTCAGGATGATGGCTACCCTTGGGAAGGCAGGATCAGAAGAGAACATTGGCAGGATTTCTAGAGGGCTGAAAATGTTCTGTATCTTGTCCCAGGTACTAGTTTTAAAGCTGTGTTCTGTTTGCAAAAATTCATTGAGGCAGTACACTCATAATTTGTGCACATTTGTTACTTGCGTTATAATTAGGTTTTAAATGTGTAACAAATCAATCTATATCATTTACATATGAAGAGAGAGAAAGGAAGAGAGGCAGAATGAATTCTTTTGGTAGCAACATTTCTCTAAAAACTGGAACTCTGCTAACAAGATTTTATTTCCATTTGCTTACTCAAGGAAAGCTGTCACATGGCTTCTGGTCACACATAGGAATTCTGTATCTCTCAAAAAAGAAAACTCTGCAGTTTAGTACATCCTTTATTCAGAGAAGGAACATCAAATACTTTGGAGTAACTTTGTCATCTGTGCATTTTCAGGAAAACTGACCCTTTTTGCTCCCAGCACTGTACCTCTGTATTAGTCACGGTTGACTAGCTGCTGTAACAAACATCCCCTAAATCTCGCAATAAAAGTTTACTTGTTCCTCACATGAAATCAAATCAAATGTTGGCAGATAGCCTTTCGTGTGGTGATTCAGGAACCCAGGCTCTTTCTTTCTGGTGGCCCTACTATCCCTTAGGGCCTCAGAATCATCTGTTGAACCCTCTGCATGCAGCCAGCAGAGTGGGAAAGAAACAAACTACAGAAACAAACTACAGAGGGTTGTTTAGGAGCTTTTATATGGCCTTCCTACAAGTGGAGCAATTACTTCCACATTCCATTGGACAGAGAACTCTGTCACATGGTTACAACTAACTGCAAGGGAGACTGGGAAATGTAGTCTAGCCATGCACCCAGGAGCAAAAGGGAAGGAGTTGGTGAACATCTAGGCATTCTCTGCCATGCCAGGTCTATAATCTCCCCTCTGCTAGCTGTTCCATGCCTGATGTCTGACTACAAAGAGAAGACATGTCATTATAGGAGAGGATACCGTCATTATAGGAAAAGATACAGAGTCTCAGAAAGCAAAGGCATGGGTGCTTGCATTCTACACCACCACTTCCATGCAAACATTCACATCCAGGCCTCCTCCACCCATCAGCAGAAGTACAAACTGCCCAAGAATGAGAGTGTAATGGCAGCCAGATGCTAAATTGTTCTTGCAGTGCTTCACAACATGAGTTAGACGAGCCAAGTCAGAAAATGGGCAGCATTCTTTTCTTCCCATTTCACCATGCATCCAGCTGACCAGAACATTTACACTGTTTCAGAACTCACAGGGCTGGGTTTTATCCGTTTTCATACCTATGTCCTTTACCCAAGCCTCTTGATAATAATAATGATAAAACAACAACAAAAGTAGTACCATCAATGGCGTACACATATTAGCCCATAGTATGTATACTGTGTATATGCCATACACTGCTGGCACTGTCCATGAATTAATCACTTAATCTGCATAACTCTATAAAATGATTACCAACAGTATCCCCATTTCACAGATAAGCAAACTGAAGTAAGAATTTGTCCAAGGCCACACAGCTGGTAAGTGGTAGAACTGATAGAATCAAAGACTGAGATATACTCTTTACTAGAAAGTTTATTCAGGTTAGGAAGGCAAGCATGTGATCATGACAAAACTCCAGTCCCTCAGGGAGCAAACCTTGAACCTAAGCTTCAAAAATGCAAAGCTTGATCCAACCAGGCTGGCTGGGCCACAGAGAAGCATACAAAGCAACTTGGAAAGGGAGCAAAGCATAAGTTGATAGTTAAAAGGGGGTGTCTGTTTGTTTGTTTGTTTGTTTGTTTTAATTTTCCTTCCCACTTAACAGCCACTAAAACCTTTGAATTGACAAATCAATCAAGAAAACCCAGAAGGGCTTCAATTTTACACTTACAAGCCAATATTCTTAATAGCCTGCTCCACTCATTGTCTTGACTGAAATTTATTTGTAAGTGAACCCCATTTCTCATTATCACCTTCTACCCTATAACCAGCCTGAGATTTGCTGGTGTTAGGATATGGGGCAAAGGGTTAAAATAAAGCCACACAAGAGGCAAGCTTACGCAATATATTTTTCTTCATGCAATTGGATTAGTTTTAATTAGCAAAGGCTAAAAGTTTGCCAGATGAGTACTGGGTGACATCTGATACCTGAGCAGGGTTCCAACATCTCTTTTCTCATACCAAAGGCATTTAACACAAGTGATACTGTTTGAAAATCTTCCAGGGAACCCTTCCCAATGTCTCTTCTTGGTTTTCCCACTTCTCCCCCACATTGCCCCAAACTTTGAAGCCTCTGTCTCTCCTGTTTGTGCAGCAGAAAGCCCTATGACTCCTCACATGGAAAAGGATTTCTGTGGTATTTATTCCTGCTGCACTTCATGATGCACTTCTTGAAGTTAATCTCTACAATCAAACTCTCAATAAACATGTGCCATCTTGTAAATGAATCACTTCGGCGGGGGAGGGGGTGGGCTGAGGTAGCAGAACTCTGACACAAAATTTAAAAGGAAAATAAAGCTTTCCTCGCATTATTAAAATATAAATACCAGCTCAAGGAACAGAGTCCAGATGAAGACTGGAGAGAAACATAAATATTGATGTTATATTCTAATGAACATTAGATCTCACAGGCTGTCATCTGTCCTCACAGCTACCACCTCTTCCTTCCCTTAGATTTCTAGTAGGAAAAATCAAGAGTAACTGAACTCTAGAATAGGGCTTCTTATTTCATGAATCTAAATGCACTTAGATAGGACAGTCATAAATCCAATTCTAAACAATTTTGTCCTCCATCCAGGCTTCAAGCATCATCATAAGCTGAAAACACAGTTTGCGAATCAGTATTTCCTGCTACTTAGAAATGTACCAGAGAGTATTAAGGTCTTTTTATTTTTTCGTGTTTTATTAAAATGTTATTTTAGCTTTATCTTAGAAAAGGCTCCTACTGGCCAGGTGCGGTGGCTCACGCCTGTAATCCCAGCACTTTGAGAGGCCGAGGCAGGCAGATCACTTGAGGTCAGGAGTTCGAAACCAGCCTGGCCAACATGGCAAAACCCTATCTCTACTAAAACTACAAAAATGAGCTGGGCATGGTGGCAGGCACCTGTAATTCCAGCTACTTGGGAGGCTGAGACAGGAGAATTGCTTGAACCCG
Source organism: Macaca fascicularis (assembly GCF_037993035.2). NCBI lineage: Eukaryota > Metazoa > Chordata > Mammalia > Primates > Cercopithecidae > Macaca > Macaca fascicularis. Next base: position 17,237,578 of record NC_088395.1, on the reverse strand, counting down.
GTGGGTGGACGTTGCAGTGAGCTGATATTGCACCACTGTACTCCAGCCTGGATGACAGGGCGAGACTCCGTCTCTTAAAATAAATAAACACATACATACATACATACATACATACATACATACATACATACATACATTAAAAAGAAAAGAAAAGGCTCCTACTTCTAAGTTATCCCTGGGGCCTCTGCAGCTAGATTTTTATCCTTGTCAAAAACCTGATTCTCTGCAAAATCAAGAACCATGATGTCATAAACAGCCCAACACCATCAGACCAAAAGTGAGGAAACTCCAGTATTTCAATTTGTCTTGTATGTTTTATAAATGGAATCACTAATTCTTGGTCTTGATTGAAAGCCCAGAAGTCCCCCCATGGAATTATCTTCTTCCATGTCCATATTCACACAACAACCTTGGTAGGAGATAGTGCTAGGCTATCAGAGTTCAAACACTGCTTTCCTACCTGAAAGTAGTATTACCTATCTGGAGTGAGGAGAATGTTCTCTGTCTTAATAGAGGTGTGTGTTATACAGGTGGATACAGCTGTTAAAACTCATCAAGATCTGTACATTTCACTGCATCTAAATTATATCTTGATTTTTTTAAAAGAGTATTAGTTAGGACACTTTTTAAATTTTTCCAAGACAGCAGATTAATCAACAAGACCATAGGAGAAGTGCCTACTTCCTCAATATTCAATGGTTTTGCAAAACGCATTAGACTTGGAGTAAGTCTGGCAGAGTGAGAGGGGAGAGGAGGGCTTTCTTGTTCTTTTCAATGTTGTACCCCTCTGTATGAGTTGCATGCCTAGCCCCAAACATGAAACAACAACCATCAACAGCTCTAAGTTGGATCCAACCACTTCTCAATACTTTTAGCAGACCACCACTGTCTCTCACCAGGATTACTGCAAAAGCCTCCTACTTGGTCTCCTTGCTTCTACCCCTCTTGCTTCTCCCGCGGTCTCTTCTTGCCACAATACCCAAAGTGATCCTTTTAAACTCTAAATCAATCATGTTTCTCCTGGGCTTAAAAGCTTTCAATGACTGCCCACTCCACCTGGAGCAAAAGGCAAAGTCCTCTCAGTGGCCTACTAGACCCTAGATGATCTGCCCCATTACCACTTCTCCTTGCTGGCCTCTTATCCTCCTACTCTCCTCCTTGCTAACTCCTCATCTACCACACTGGCCTCCTTGCCATCCCCTGATCACATCAGGCATGCTCTCACCTCAGGGCCTTTGCACTAGCTCTGTTTCTCTCCACTGGAACACTCTCTTCCTCCAGCAATCTATGTAATTTACCCTTACCTCTTTCCAATCTTTGCTCAAATGCCACTTCCTCAATGAGGCCCACCTGACCACTCCATTTAAAATGGTAACTCCACCCCAACTCTCTGGATCACCTTCACCTTGCTCTAGTTTCTTTTTGCCCACAGCACTTACCACCTCCTAACATGTTTTGTAATTTCATCAAACGTATTGTGTTTATTATTTAGGATTTGTCTCTCTCCTTTGAAGCATAAGGTCTTGGTAACTTTTTTGTTTACTGATGAAACTCAAGGGCCTAGAATAGTGACTGCTGTGTAATAAATGAATGAATCTGGATGATAAGATTATTGGTCAATTTTTTCTCTACTTTTCTGCATAACAGAAAGAAGCCACACACACACACAAAAGAAACTTAATAGACATCTTTGACCATGCAGAGACACACAGCATTGCTTGGTCAGCTGTATACTTTACCCTGACCCAGCACTTCACAGATTCAGGCACAGGTTTTCACCTACTTGAAAGAAATTAACGCATACCTCCTACTCTGTCTGATCCAATTATAGCAACAATAAAATAGCCAATAATAGCCAATAATTATCAGAGGCTAACTGTGTGCAAGGCACAGTTCTCAGTGCCTGCACACCTTGACTTTCTTAGTTTTGTCAACAACCTGATGCAATCAATACTGCTTTTATCTCCATTCTGTAACAGATGAAGAAAAAAATTCAATAAATTGTCCAGAGTCATACAGCTTTGAAGGAGTGGAGCTGGGATTTGAACCCACGTAGTCCAGCTTCAGAGTCTACACTCTTAATCACAAACTCTCTTGCTTCTCAACAATTAGCTAAACTAGACACTTGCCAATGTTACTCAAACTGAGCCTCAGCAAATGCCAAAAGGTCATGAATTTCAACCTTTCCTTAAGGAACAGAGAACAAGGACATCCAGGTACCTGAAAAGAAAGGAAGGGAAAAGCACTCTGACACTCTAGAGCCAGAGAAATGAACCCTAAGACCCACAGAGTCCCCTTGTAGTCCAACGTTACAGTTATTCTGTGACCAACATGCCAAAACAGATTTCCCCTAAATAAACTCCTTACTCATTATATATAAGGAAATTAAAATGGCCCCTCTGATTGCTGGAATTGAGTCCAGTTTGAGCCAGATTAACCTCATTTCCCTTTTGAGTAGGGTAATTACACCGGGAGATCAAAAGAATGCTACAGACATATGGTATCTTGATTTCAGCAAACCACTTAACAGTTGCTCGTGATGATAGATATCATGAGTAAGGTGGAGAAATGTGATTTGAACAGGAAGGTAGGGGAGTGCACCCGTGGCTGCTGCAACAATGAAACCCAAAGAATGTTGATTAATAGATCTCAACTTGGAGAAACATTGCTAGTACTGCCTGCCAGTGGGCTCTGGCCTTGAATCCATCTGAACAATAATTTTATCAAAGATGTGGGTGATAGCATAGAATCTTGTTCATGGTGTATGCAGAGAGCAAAATGCTGTGAGCAGTAGCTGACACATTGAATCAAGATTTTAAACCATCACCACTGACTGGAAATGAAAGAGCAAAGCAAGCAAGATTCAATTTAACAGAGACAATGGGAGACTCTTGTGAAATTTAAGTTCAAAACACCAACTGCACACATGGAATAAGGAAAACCTCATGTTAAAAACTGCCACTATAAAGCAAGGGAGTTTCCTGGGCCAAAAGAGCATTTTTACACCAACAGTGTCATGCAATGGTTAAAACAAGGACCACATTAGGGACATTCTTCTTTTTTTTTTTTTTTTTTCTTTTTTTGAGACAGAGTTTTGCTCTTGTTGCCCAGGTTGGTGTGCAATGGTGCAATCTCGGCTCACTGCAACCTCCGCCTCCTGGGTTCAAGCGATTATTCTGTCTCAGCCTCCTGAGTAGCCGGGATTACAGATGCATGCCACCACGCGCAGCTAATCTTTGTATTTTTTAGTAGATATGGGTTTTCACCATGTTGGTTAGGCTGGTCTTGAACTCCTGACCTCAAGTGATCCACTCGCTTCAGCCTCCCAAAGTGCTGGGATTAGAGGCATGAGCCACCACGCCCGGCCTGGGACATTCTTATAAAGAAAGGAATGGGTCCATTTGTGCCCTGCACCTGTGGCAGAGGACAACCAGAGTGGGAGCAGCCTGGAAACTTGACATTAGGAAGCCTGGTTGAAGGAACTGAAGTTGTTTTACCTGGGATGAAGAAAGCTTAGACAGTGCCATAACAGTAACCTCCAGATCCTTAAAAGATGTTCTAGAAAAGCAGTTATAGGTAGATTCCCTATGACATGAGACACCAGAACAAAGACGAAAAGGCTTGCATTACAAAAAGACAGATTCACTCTCAATGTAGATAAGGACTGTTTGAGAATGGGAGCTATTCAGCAATACAATTGGGGCAGGGGTGGCCACTTCCCACTCCTTGGAGTCTCAGAGGGCATGGAAACCAGATGAGCTGCCATTTGGGACAGCTTTAAAAAAATTCCCACTCTGGGTGAGAAGTTTGATTCTATGGGTACTAAGGTCTTTCCCAACTGTATGATTCCAAGATTCTAGGACTTTTGTTAAATTAACTTTATTTTTGGTTAATTTCACTTTGAAGGATGTAGGCACAGATATCTTTAGATCTAGCAATTACACTTTTAAGAAACCATTCTTAAAAATTCATACATATAAGCAAATATATATATGGAAAATGTTTATATGAGATTTGTTTATAATAACTAAAACCAAGACAATGCTACCATGTGGGTAAAAGGTGGTTAAATGCTTTGAGCATGTTTGTGCAGGGGAATATTATGCAGTGTTTTAAAAAACTGAGGAGCAACCTCATGATTTGAGATGTCACATGTCTGTCACCAATTAAACTTAGAACACACAAAAAAATGAAAACAAAATAAAAATAATAATAATAAAGTAAAAAATTTTGGGGGATATAGTCTTACTCTGCCACCCAGGCTGGTATGCAGTGGCATGATCTTGGCTTACTGCAACCTCCACCTCTTTGATTTAAGCAACTGTCCCACCTCAGACTCCTGAGTAGCTGGGACTACGGGCACATGCCATCATGCCTGGCCAATTTTTGTATTTTTTGTAGAGATGGGGTTTCACCATGTTGCCCAGTCTAGTCTTGAACTCCTGGGTTCAAGCAATCCTCCCACCTTGGCCTCCCAGAATTAGGACATTTTTTAGCCCATAAATGCCCAGGTCCTCAGATTACTCATTCAATACAGCCAAACCTCATGTACATTAATGGATTGAGAGACGTCAGAAACAAAAATTGACCATACCTGTTTTAGTCATTCACAAAAATAAAGTAGACAGTTTCCCTGCCTTCTGGGCTTAATCTGGTGGGTGGGCTCTCCAAAACTTTGTTTCAATAGATTTCAACCCCAGAATGAGATCCTTACATTCAGGAACCATTCCTACCTCATTATTTTTGTTCCCACTTGTTATTAAGATAGGATTCATGAAGAATTCTTGATGCAAGAAAAATTTTCAGGAATTTTTGTGATTGTTTGTTCCAGTCTTACTCCTCCTATGATTTTTTAATAGAATGTCCCTCAAAATCTTGTGCCCCACAATTTTTAATAAAGCAAAAAGAAATTAAGCTGAACTATCAAATAAAATTCCAACTATATTTAAAATTGTCCTTGACTCTAAAATTTCAAAATGTCATACAAAAATCAGTGAATCTTCAAGACTCTGGGACTAACATGGGACAATAGGAGAGATTTTTATGTGTCATTGCCTTTTAAAAGTAATGCCCATTAAAAGTAGACTAGAAGTGCTGAGACTGAAGATGTTTCTGAGAGTTTATGTGGACTTTACACTGTCCTGATGGCACTGTGTAGAAAAGGCCTCCACACACAGGAAGAAAGAAATCTTTATTATTATCATCTTAGTAATATCCATCCAACAGAATCTCAAGGATTTCTTAGGTAAAGTAATTCAGGAGTTTTGATTTAAAAGTCCAATCCAGTATAACAAGAAAAGTCTAGAAAGAAATGTGACACTGCTACTGGTTATGAGGAAATTACAACAATGAATCATTAAACCCTTGAAAGATTGTATTCTTCTCAGCCGTTCTGTGATGGGTTTCAAAGCAGCTTTCAATGAAGCTGTTAGGATCTCATAATGCCTCACAGAAGCTCACTGAACAGGGCCAGGAGGAAAAGAATCTTAACCACAATTACAGAAACATCCAAGAGAACACACTAACCAAACTGCAAAGGTTTTTTATAAGTGGTGGACTGAACAGAAAGGGAAGGAAAAGCAGGACTATCCTTCCAAAACCAGAATGAGCCCATGATCAGTGTTGCCACACCAACCCAAAATGATGAATTCACCCAAGGTATTACCTCCTGGTTCCCTTCAGAGATTAGCAGTTTCTGTGTCTGTTCTGGCTGAAAATTATCCTTCTCAAATAGGTAGTTTGGATCTCCTGGGGCTGTCACTTATGCATTCCAAAGGGCAATAAACAACACTCTCAAAGGCTTGTCAATAGAACATGGAGAAATTGAGGGGGTATGTCTTCATTATCATAGATTTGAGTTCCTTTTGTTACCCTTCTCACTGCTGAAGCACTGAAGCTCTCCCATGCCAAGACAGGGATTCAAACTGTGCATCCGCTAATGGTAGTAACAGCTATTTCCAGACCCACTGATATGGTTTGGCTCTGTATCCCCACCCAAATCTCAAGTCGAATTATAATTCCCAATGTTGGAGGAGGGACATGGTGGGAGGTGACTGGATCATGGGAACAGATTCTGCACTTGCTGTTCTAGTGATAGTGAATGAGTTCTCATGAGAGCTGGTTGTTTAAATGTGTGTAGCACTTCCCCCTTCACTCTTGCTCTCTCTCCTGCCACCATGTGAAGATGTGCTTGGTTTCCCTTTTCCTTCTGCCATCATTGTAAGTTTCCTTAGGCCTCCCTTGCCAGGCCTCCTGTACAGCCTGCAAAACTGTGAGTCAATTAAACCTCTTTCTTTATAAATTACCCAGTCTCAGGTAGTTTTTTTATAGCAGTGAGAGAACAGACTAATACACATACCATAGAGTGTTCTGGCAGGGGCTGGGGGTGTGGCTAATATAATAATCCTGGGCTAAATAGTTTAAGGAAGAAGAGTGAGAAACATCATCTCTACTATACCCCCAGCCCTAGGTCTTTGCCTTCACAGTTTAAAGATTAAATAGATTGTCTTGGTTGCAGTTCCCCCATAAGTAGACCCTATGACTGCAAGTACAGGTTTGAGTGCAAGTAGTTTATGTGGGAGGTGACTCCAGAAACACCCATAGGTGCGTGAAGAAGTGAGATGGAGAAAGGAAGACAGCAAAGATAGATGTGTCATCAAATAAGTCATCACTATGGGTAACTGGAGCTCAGTCCTACTGGAGGATTTTGAGAAATGGTGGAGAAAATGCTACAGAGTTCTCCTATCCAAGGAGTAATGGCACTGGTGCATTCATCCATCAACTTCCTCTCCATATTTAGTTGAGTGCTGCTTCTCAGGCATTAACCTGCTGGCACTTCTGGCCTTCCCTACATGCAAGGCCAAGCATGGTCCATAACCCAGTACAAAACAAAAGTTCCAGGCAGAGTTACAGGAGTTTGCAGTAAGTAGCCTTCAGCATGAGAGATGACAGCCAAAGGAATATAGACAGGGCACCAACCGTGTCTGCTGTACAGAATGAAAAAAGCTAAGATAAAGGTGAGCACAGAGTTCTAGAAAAGTTCATAGGTTGAGGAGGTGACTGAAGTGTCACTGCAGTACAATGGGGAAATGATGGTCTTTTCAATAAGTGGCAGTAGGCCAATTGTGCATCCATATTTGGGAAAAAAGTAATCTTGAGCCCTACCTCACACCATTTGCAAATATCAATTCCATATGAAACATGGATCTAAATGACAAAGGCAAAAGAAAACTTTCTGGAACTTTTGGGATATCTTCATGACCTCGAGGTTGGTGAAGAATTTGTTTAAGAACAAACAGAAGATAACACAAAAACACACTAACCATAAAGAAAAGGATTGATAAACTGGACTATACAAAAATAAGAACTTCTGCCCTCAAAATATAACACTAAGAGAGTGAAAAGGCAAACCACAGAGTAAGAGAAGGTATTGGAAATACATACAGCTGACAAATGACTCATATTCAAAATACATAAAAGACATCTGTAAGACAGTAAGAAAAGGTGCAAAGAACCTTATTGAAAAATGAGCAATTACTTGGGCAATGAAATAATTTGTACACCAAACCGCTACAACACATGATTTACTTATATATCAAGCCTGCACATGTACCCCTGAACCTAAAATAAAAGTTAAAAAAAGAGAGAGAAAAGAGAAATAAAAATGAGCAAACATCTTGAAGAAGTAATCCACAAGGAAGAATATCTAGGTAGTTAAAAATTATATAAAATGGTGTTCAGTCTCACAAGCCATTAGTGAAATGCAAATCAAAACCAGTATGAGATTTCATTACACATCCACCAAAGTGGCTACAATTTAAACATCAATACCAATATCAGTGAGGATGTAAAGCAACCAGAACTTGCATATACTTCCAGGATTATAAATTGGTACAACCAGTGTAGAAAACTGTTCAGCCAAACAAATCATCCCCTTTGATCTAGCAATTCTTCTTTTAGATACATACCAAATAACTGTATACATAAGCTCATCCAGAAGCACGTAGAAAAAATTGTTCATGCAATAGCTCCCAAATGGAAACAACCCAAATGTCCGTCATCAGGAGAATGGATCAAGAAATTGTGGTATGTACACACAATGGAAATTTATTCAGCAATGAGAATGAACAATTGGCTATATATGCAATAAGATGAAAGAATCTTACATACATAATGTTAAGTTAATAATGCTAGAAGGAAGTATATATGATTTCACTTATATAAACTTCAAGAACAAGAACATCTAATTGATAAGCGTAGAAATTGGGAGAGTTGTTACTTTTAGGAAGGGGGATATTGACTGGAGGTGGCTTGAAGGGAGGGGAGGATGTTTCAGGTGCAGTAACATTTCTTGATCTGGGTGGTGTTTACATGAGCTGTTCACTTTGTGAAAATCAACCAAGCCAAACACTTATGGTCTGTGTACTTTTCTGTGGGAATGTTAAACTTTAATATAAAATTTATTTTAAAACTTAGTAACTAAATAAATCAACAGCAACCAAAATGCCAACAACATTAAAACATCTAAGGATGAACATACTGGAGTTGAAGCCCAGGAAGTGCTTCCAAAGTCTCAGGTTTCAGTGACCGAGAAGTTGGACTCTTCAAATTGATGACCATCAGTCTCAGAAGGCTCTCAACACAGCGATATCATCCCAATACAGTTCCTTAATGCCTTCACGTTCCCTCTCCGAGACAACTTATTAACACCCTCTCTTCTCTCTTCACATTGCCAACACTCTCAGCTAATGACCTCACCCCATACTTCACAGATAAAATAGATCCCCTTGTAGAAGAACACCCCATCCCACCACCAGCAGTTCACCAGCCCACCTGCCTCCCTGCTCGTATCCTTCGGCTTCCCTCCAGGGGCCATGGATGAAATAGTCTCTCATCTCATCCCCTCTCAGCTTCTCAGTGATATCCATAATCATTCAGTTCTCTCCGCCAGGATCATCAATTCACCCTTCTCTTGGAATCCAAACATGCCCAAGATATCAATACCTTTTAAGACATTTTTCCTTGATACTGTATTCCCTTCCAGCCACTGCTCCATTTCTCCACTCCCCTTCAGAGCCAAACTCCTTACAAGAGTTGTCTGTAGGGCTGGGTGCAGTGGCTCACACCTGTAATTCCAGCACTTTGGGAGGCGGGAGGACTGCTTCAGCCCAAGAGTTCGAGACCACCCTGGGCAACATGGCAAAACCCTGTCTCTACAAAAAATACCAAAATTAGCCTAGCGTAGTGGTGCACACCTGTAGTCCCAGCTACTTGGGGGGCTGAGATGGGAACCTGGAGAGGTCAAGGCTGCAGTGAGTTATGATTAAGTCACTGCACCCAGTCTGGGCGACAGAGTGAAAAAAAAAAAAAAGCTGTCTGTAGTTGCTATTTCCTCTCCACCTCTCCTATTGTTTCTCCAACCCTTTTGGTTTGGCCTTCTTCTCCACCCCTCCAATGAAATGGCACCTCTCAAGGCCACTAATTAATTACAGGTAGCCAAACTTAATAGCCTCTTCTCAGTGCTTATCTTCCTCTCAGAAGCACTTGACCAAGTTGACTTCTCCCCAGTTCTGGAAACACCTCCTGGCTTGCACCATACCACACTCTTCTGATTTTCCTTCTAGTTTTCCAGCTGTCTTTTCTCAGCCTTTCTCCTCCCCTGTGAAGTTTTCAAAGTTGAACTGCCCTGGGCTAAGTCCTGGCCTCCATTTCTTTACTATCTCCACTGTGTCTAGCTCCAAGGCTTCACATGCTGTCTCCACTCTTAGGTCTCACATTCACATCTCCAGCCTGGACCTCTCAACTCACACATGTAATTGTATAAGACACATCAGGTATCTCAAACTTAACATGGCTCAAATATAAAACTATTGATTCCATTCCCTCCACAAGAAAATATCCACTCTCCCTCTAGCCTTCCCCAATTCTACAAACGGTAATACATTCTACAAGTTATTATTTTTTTTGTTTTTTGAGACGAAGTCTCGCTCTTGTTGCCCAGACTGGAGCGCAATGGCGCAATCTTGGCTCACTGCAACCTCCACCTCCCGGTCCAAGCATTTCTCCTGCCTCAGCCTCCCAAGTAGCTGGGATTACAGATGCCTGCCACCACACCTGGATAATTTTTGTATTTTTAGTAGAGATGGGGTTTCACCATGTTAGCCAGGCTGGTCTCGAACTCCTGACCTCAGGTGATCTGCCCACCTTGGTCTTCCAAAGTGCTGGGATTACAGGTGTGAGCCACCACACCCGGCCACATTCTACAAGTTATTTAAGCTTTTCATGCAAAAACAACAAACTAGGAGTCATCCTTAATTAATTTTTTTCTCACACCCTGTACCCAATCAAATTAGTAAGTCCTGGCAATCCTATTTCCAAAATGAATTCAGAATCTAACCACTTCTCACAGTCTCTACAGCTACCTCCCTGGTCCTAGCCACCATCACCAGTCACAGTGTCTAACTGGTTTACTAGCCGCCAGGCTTGCTTCCAGAGTGACTCTTCCAAAGTGTACATCAGATTATTTTGCCCCTGCAAGAAGACCCCTAGCCTGTCTCAGGGCAACAGGAAGCAGCTGTCCAAGGATGAAATAGCAAGCAGATTGCACAGGGGAATGGTGATCAGGTGACAAGGATATACAGGGGGTGTGAAGGCACCCTCAAAGGAAGAGGAAAAAGAGCAAGGTTTACTTTTAGGCTTCCTCTCCCTTTCAAACTCCCCTAGGCCTGAGCAATACTAAAGGGAGATAGATGCATAATGCAGCTGATGCCACTGGTGCCCTACCCACAGCTACTTTGCCCTCCCCAGAGGACCTCTGTCAACATTCCTGTGCACATCATAGGCTTTTTGCATCTCTCTACCTGGCCTTGGGAGCATGCTGGGACTACATGTGGGGCAAGACCCAGAAGCCATGGAGTTCATGCTCCAGGTGCTACCTTCCATCTGTGAGAAGAAGTTGGTGCATAAATACTCCAGCTTCCTTAATCGTTAGTGGAACATGTTCGAGGTGTGTGCTCAGAGGGTCGCCAGCTGGATTGAACCCCAGTTGCCCACAGGGCTAACCCGCTTACATGGTGTACTGGCTTTCCTCTTTCCTCCCTTCCCCATCTCACTTCCCTACGTGCTCTCTGTGCTTCCAGGGAACCCTTCCCAAATAAATTAATTGCATCGAAATCCTTGTCTCAGGCTCTGCATTCTAGGAAACCTAAACCAAGATACATAATAGTGTGCTGTTTCTCCCAAAGGTAATACCTTTTATAACATCAAACAAGAACAATGTCATCCCGAATTTAAATGGACAAAAGAAGAGAGAGATCTGGACATAAAGTGTGGAGATAGCATTTTAGAAAATAAAATTTAAAATAATAGGAGATTTTAAATCTATCCCAGGCAGAAATTAGCCCCGTGTTTATTACTCATGTACAAATATGTGTAGAGTATATATTCACCAACTATATGCATACACTCAAGATCCTCTCTTATCTCTATTAACTATGAGTTTGTACCACCGACAGTTAAAAGGACTTGAAAGAACTGTGATACATTCCAGGTACATAAATGCCCACTGCTGCATTTAAAGAGAGAAAGAAGTGGGCACGTTCTGCTCTGGCAGTGAGTTTCACTGGCGTGAAATCTAACTTGAGGAGAAGTGTGTCACACACACACATACACACACACAGACACACACACACACACCCCCCGGGAAATGTATGCACCACTCAACAGTCTGCAAAACTTCCCTCCAGTTCTTTTGAAGTGAAGTCACCACTCCCCACAACCGCACTCCCAAGATATCTGCGCTGTTGAAAGTGAAGGGCCTGTCCCCGCTGTGTGGTTTGGGGTAAAAAGGAGGCAGGATTAAAGCGCTCATTTCAAGTCCCAAAAGTAAAATACGACTTGGCCTACGGCAGTCCTAATTCTTTCCAGAACTCATCCCCGGAATTGCCCTTTTAAACAACCAGTCATTAACCCAACTCCGGGTCTTTTATAGCTGCGAAAAACGATCGAGCACATCATTTATTCATTACGCTTATTATTATTGTTATTGCAGAAAAGCAGTGAATTCCCGGGGCGGGGTTCAAAGGGTTTTTCGGAGGAGGAGGGGGAGAGGGAGAGAACACGCGGGCGGGCAGGGACCGCTAGGAGACTGGGCTGGACTGTGGGGCAGAGGTGTCCGGAAATCCCCAGGGAAGGATGCCTCCAAAGCGCCTCCGCCCCTCGCGCTCCTAGGCCACTGCGCACCGGCGCAGCTGCTGCAGCAACCAAGGAAGCTTCTTACGTAAGTCAGAGCCGCTGACATCACCTTCGCCGCGAGCGTCGCAGCCTGACTAGGCGCCAAAGGACCGTCGCGCCAACCCAGCGCCCCTGTCTACCTCCTGGGTCGTTCCTAAATGATTCTGCCGTCGCCAGATTTGGGCGATCGTGAGCCAAGGGGACTGCCCTCGGAAGGGAGATGACATAGAATGACTATTTATTGGGAGCCCTTGGGTGTCGTAAGAGGGAAGTCAGCGGACAGCAAAGATGCCCAGGGGTCTCCCAGACTTCCTTCCTCGTCGTCTCCCTGCAGCCCGCCTGGCAGACTAGTTAAGTGCTAGACTAAGTCCACGTGCTAATAGATTTGGGCGACAGTGCACCGGGGCAGAGGAAGACAGCCTGTGGGATCCTCTGGGGGCAGATGGCACAGAGCCATTTAGTAGGAACCCTGGGCTGTTCAGGGTAGAAAAGATGCCCAGGGGTCTCCTCGATCTCCCTGGGGCCCCTGCCTGACACTCCCACCCTCATCTCTCCCTGACCCTCCCCGCGGCCCCTCCGGGCCACAAGGGTTTTCGGCAGAAGCACTACGGAGTTCACTCTAGGAGGCGAGCAGCGCCACGCTACGTCTCACACGAGGGCAAGGCACAAGTTCGGAGCTAGGGGCAGCACCTGAGGTCACAGCGAGTGACGAAACAGCCGCGGTGCTGCAGCAGTCTCAAAAGGACACTCGCTACTCCTGGAACCCCAACCCCAAACATGCATGGGGTGGGCTATAGGGCTCAGGGCTGGGCTTCTGGAAACCACAGGAGTTGCAACCCTCCTCGCTGCCTCCCCGTGAAGGATGTGAAAGGCGAGCCCCGGAGGTGAAGGACAGACCCTCTCTGCCTCCTGTGCTCCCATGAACGCTCCCTTTCTGCTCCCTCTCAGCCCACGCTGCCTGCGACTTCAGAGGTCGCCCTTTTAACTTTCCACCGTCCACGTCTGCATCACTGAATCGGGGTCCAGCCCAGCCACTCAGCACCAGGAGGATTGGGGTGGGTCCCAGGGGATGGTAAGGGTGGAAAGGCGAGAGTAGTAAGGTGCAAGCTGTAACGGGCGCGGCGCCGCGGGGCTGGGATTGCCGCTGCTGGGGACGGCGCGAGGGTGCGGCGCGGAAATCCAGAGCCTGGCGGGCGGACGGCGCGGGTACTCACGCACTGCCTCCTGCTTAGGGTCAAGCGTGCTGAGGACGCGCTGCACACCGCCGAGCTTGCCCTGCAGCGCCCAGACGCGGCGGTGGGTGAGCTGGATGTCGCTCTCGAGCTCCTGGAAGAGGCTGCACGCGTGCCGGGCCACGTCCGAGAGCTGCCGGAGGACACGGGCCAGAGCCGCGTTGCTGACCGCGCATAGGTCCAGCATGAGCAGCACGGCCGCGGCCGCCGCCGCCGCCGAGGACGCCTCGCCAGCTGTGGGCGCCGCCTCCGGGATCCCCGCCGTGCTCTCCTCGCCAGCGACGGACGCCTCTCCGTGCGGCGGCTGAGCCTGGTCGGCCGGCGCGGGCAGTGGCGGCGGCGGCGGTGGCAGCCCTGGAGGTGCGGGGACCGCGCGGGCTGGCTCCTCTGGCCCTGGCGCCTCGACCTCGTCCAGATCCCTCCGGCCAGGCGGCTGCAGGGGCGGCGGCGGCTCAGCGCTGCCTCCACTCGCGTCCACCGCTGGGCCAGGAGCAGGGCGCCGCTGCCTGCACAGCCATTGCGGCTCCACGATCCGCTTGGCGAAAGGCATCCCGCGCAGCCAGGCGGCGACTTTCTGGTCTCCTCCGAGCGCCCCTGTGAGCCGGAGACCGGGCGCGCCCACCTGAGCAGGGAGGGGGCAGGAGTCCGGCAAAGGCGCGATCTGGCAGTCCGGATACGCAGGGGGCTCCTCTGCTCACCTGGCCTCCTCTTCCCCGCCCTCTCCCTAGCAAATCAGTCCACCCAGTCCTCCTTTGGGTGCACCGTTCCCTGGGGAGGATGACAAGCGCCCCGCACAGAAATTTAGGGGTGCGCCTGGTGTCTTCTCACTTGCTTCCAACCGGGGTCGACTGGCTCAGCTCCATCGTTTCTGTGCTCGCCGTCGCCACCCCGGCCACTGCCGTCGCCGCCGCCTATATAAATGGGCGTGCGTGTGTCTGTGTGTGTGTGGGTGAGTGGGTGGGTGGGTGGGTGTGAGTGTGTGCGCGCGCCTCAGTTTGAAAGTACCCCGGCGCAGGCCTCTCCCCGCGCGCCCTTCGGCCGCTCCGGGGAGCGATTGCGCCCGGGATCTCTCTCCCTGGCTGGGCGGGGAGGAGGTTTCGGAAAGGCGCTCTGAAAACCCGGAGAGAGGAATCTGCCTCCAGCCCGGGCGCAGGAGGCCGCGCGGGGGTGACGGGGCGGACGCAGGGTGGGGGAGGCCGGGGCGAGGGGGGCGCAGCGCCCTGTGCGGCCGCTGGGAGTCACTGGTGGCCTCGCCGTGCTGGGCGCTTTCAGGCGCAAAGACACTTCCTCACATTCAAGGGGTTGGAATTGAGACTGTCAGCTTGGTGGGGGCGGGGAGTCCTCAAGTTGGGAGTAAGGGTGTGGGTAGTAAGTGCACAGGGAAGAGGGTGGGGTATTGGGGATGCGGCAGATTTGGCGTGTTGGAGCAAGTTTTTCGCCGAATTCCAGCTCTGTACAAGACCTTTGGGTTCTCACAGGGAAAACTGGGCTGCTCCTCGGAGATTCCCCGGCTCTGAACGCAAGGAGACAACTGGGGAGGGCGAAGGGCGTAGGCGCGTCTCCATGTGGCCAGAGCAGCCAGAGTGCTGTTTATACCCCTTCCCAGGTATCACGTGGCCCCCTGCTTTGGGCACGGTCTCTAAAGAATATCATGAATGAGACCCAAACCACCAATGAGCAAAATCCCAGAAAACTGCTTACAAAACTCATTGCACGTTGGGTGAGATAAACGGCGTTACCTCTTCATCACCCTACTGTGCTGGTCATACACTGGATTTTTAAAGTTCTCCATCAGAGAGATGATGATTTACAGAAGGGAAAGTTTTCCCCTTCAGTTAACTGAAAGGTATAATTTCTTAAAAGGCATGCATTTTCGATTGCAGCAGGCTGCAGGCTGTATGCCGTCAGCCCAAAATGTAAAAAGAGTTTGGGAAATGTTAATAAAACACGTGCTTTCATGCCTCCAAAAAGTATACTGTAAAAATATTTTTTATTTTAAAGCCACAAGCCTGATCTTGGGAATGCAGCCTCTTTTCGTGTTTCTAAAGAGAACATGGAAAAAATATGTTTTATGGCAACAATAAAGTCCTCCAGACCTGCGGTGGTGTCTCCTCTCCTCCCTGTAAAGGCGGGAGAGGGAGGAGGCTCCAATAGTCAGCACTTTGGACTGGCCCAGACTTTGGTTTTAAAGGCTTCAACAAACCCTTGTTTTAGTCTAAAAAAAAAAAAGATCCCAAATTTTTGGCAAGGACATATCCTTCTTCATAAAAGATCCAGGCTGAGGCTTTGGGGGTAAAGGGCCATGATGTCTGCAAAGTACACATAAATGTTTCAGTAACAACAACAAGAAGAATGATGATAATAATAAAGATGTGTATGTATGAAGAGAGAGAAAGAAACAAAATACGGCAAAATGTTCAAAATAGTCTAGGTTAAGGGCATATCGGGGTTCATTGTACATTTCTTGCAACTTTAAATTTGGTTTTGTTTCCAAATAAAAAATGAAAGAAAATAGTATTTTGGAACAAGGTCTTTTAAGGTTTGTTTTTTATCTCACAAATCTGAAAAGCATTGAGCTAGCTGTTTTTAAATTGAGCTTGACTTTTTAATACGTTCAAAATTCTGAACATGAGTTTTGCTGGGTAGGCAAGCCAGACACTTCTCCCTAAACACATGGAAGCATGGAGAACAATGAGGGGTATTAAAGGCATCTGGTTAGCAAGCCTTGTGGCAACAGGCTGCCCTGCCTCTCACTCTCCCTTACCTAGCACTGTCCTATTAATAGCAAGGGCGCCAGTGGAGTGGGCCCAGCTGAGCGTTGACAGGGGCAATGAATAAGTGGTGTGGGACTCTCACTCCTAAAGGGAGTTTCAGATTATTGGCAAGTTCCTTCCAGGGCTCCCAAAAGAAGCGATCAGAAAGGAAGGGCAAAGGCTCAGGAGAGAAAAGGTTCAAGGGGGTAATTAAGCTAAAAAACAGGCCAGCTACCTTAGTGTCTGCCCCCAAGTGATCAGCTCAGATTCAAGCCGAGATTTCAAAATGATTCAAAGCACAGTTCAAGGATGCAAAAAGGAGTGTCCTCTTTGTAATCTCCTCGACTCTGACTTGTGTGCTAATAAAGCCCTTTGGTTAAAATTTTAAAAACCTTTAATTTTGGCTTTTGATCTCCTTCATTCTCGCTGTCCCCTCCCCTTCCTTTAGTGGTGGTCCCCAGTGACTTTTCCAAGAGCACATTACGTTTTTGTTTTGGTTTTGGTTTTATCTGGGGGGAAAGACACCCTCCTTCAAAGCCGCCAAAAACAAAACTAATACAAATGATCATATTAATCGATACGGTTGGTTGGTGTTTTCTCAGTCCTCTGTAAGATATGAATAAAGGTATCTTTAGAAAATGTAACGATTGTTATGCATTAGTGACACCATTTAAATAAAAACTGCTAGCTTTGGGAAGGCAGCTTCAAGACAGTCTGCTGGCCCCATCCTACCCTTTTCCCAACTCAAGTCCCTCCCATGGGGATTACACACACACACACACACACACACACACACACACACACACACACACACATTTTTGGGTTTTATTCCTGCTTCCTAGAACTGAAATACTGAAATTTTAAAAAGGGTAGTAACACATATAATCCTGATAGGATATGTGAATAGTTTTAAGCTGATGAGTTTTCAGCATACCCAGGAGCTATGTCTTTCTTGTTTAAATCCTGAATTGTAACATTTTACTCCAAGTTTTCCCACAAAAAATTCTGATGAAGTCAAGGTTGCTTTCTGAAGCCAGATTGTTACACCTGATTGTTACACCAGATTGTTATGTGTGTGTTGATCTCTCCCAATCACACTGCCTCCCCACTATTCATGTACACATATTTACTTACCAGGCACTTGTAGCCAAAATAGAAGGGAAAGGAAGCATTTTTAAATGACCCCATCGCCGAATTCCCAGCAGTCATTCATGCAGCTCAAAGGCCAGCACAATTTGCTCATAAATTCAAATGTTTGGTCAGTATAAACTGTATGCCATTGTAAAATGAACGAAATATCCTGTGTCACCACGCCCCACAGTTACATTCTTGCCTGCTCCAGCACAGAAGGAAGAAGGGCTTTGCTGAACGAAGATTGGCATTGAGAGCGCCGTGAGGCACCACTGTCCTCAACCTGGCTGTCCTCATGCCTCCACGGAACCCTAGTCAGGCTTCCTATAGAACCTCACAAGCTGCAAAGCAGAGATTCCTAAAACACTCCTCACTAAAAATGTTCTGATTCAAATATCCTACCATTATTTACACTTGAAAATATTTCTTTTGGCTAAGAAATGCCAGGAGATACATGGGGCACGTTAGCATAATCATTGAATTATAGTGACTGAAGTGTCTTTTCCTCCACCTAATTGCACCAGTCCTCATTTAATCGATGTAATCTACTCCTAAAAAGCCCTGCCACTAAGTAAAATCCTGCTAAATAAAAATATTTCCATTAATTTTATTGGAAAAAATTATGAGCATTCCATCCCAACCTAAGTTACTTAAACCATTTCACAGATAGAAAAATATAGCAAGTTTACATCAGTGAAGGGCTACAATTTGAAAGTAAATAAATATAGTTTGTACATAAAATGCAATGTTACAATATCTTGTGAAGGAAGAAGAGCAGATTTGAAACCGGGTGGTGAGGAGTGGAGGAGGAGGGTGAGGTTGTCATTCTTGGGAAATTGCTGGAGAGTCATGTGGTTCACAATGAAGCAGAAAACTTTTTGGAGCTCATGGCTATCCTACACTTAAACTGCACTTACGAATAAAGTTACAGTACAGAACAACACCTTAAGGGAAAAATAAGGGATAAACTTCAGAGAGCCTTAAAACGTATGAAAAGAGCTCATACACATAGCTGACTGAAGGATCACAGAAAGCTGTTACTCACTCCTCTCTCCCCTACACCAGGAGGCCACCATCGTCAGGCTCTCCAAGAGGTTTCCCCAAGTTTAATGTTAGTTGCTGAGCTCTGAGAGTCCCCAAATCCCTCTTTCCTTTAGTTTTGCTGGCTCATGGGAGGAAGCTCACAGCCCATGGTTGTATGCTATCTTGAATGAGGAAGCATGCATTCTTCCATATGTGTGGAAGCCTTCATAGCTTACTTTTCTTCCATAAGCCTTCATAGCTTACTTTTTGCAACTCTAAGGTCCAACTTCCAGTTCGGGAACCTTGAATGTGGCTTTGTGTGCAGGTATTCCCACGAAACACTGGGAGAGAAACGTATTTATTAATACTTCAAAATATTAATCCACCATACACATAAATATATTTACACATATATTGATAACAACCATGTGTATAGTTTCGAGGGAGAAAAAAGACTATATACCACCACTGAAGGTTTTCCCTTGTTTCAGCTTGTGCTTTTCTTCCTTAAAAATCTTCATTTAGTCTATCAAGTGTGAAGGACAGGAGTTTCTCTCTGCATTTTATTGATAGCAAAACATGAGCAGAAAAAAATAATGCTATTAAAATGGTTTTCCCAAAATGCCAAAGACTGTGAATACAAAGGCTATTCCAACCAGCCTTTTTATCTTCCTGTGCAGAGAACTGTTGATTACTCATATTGTTTCCTGTGGGAGGAATTCTTACTTCTTTCTAATCTTCAAAAATCCTAGCCTCACATTTTACAATTGAATATAATTTTAAACATGCCAAATCTGGATTTAGTCAGAACTGCAAATACGTAACTCAAAATAACTGACAGAATTAAAGCAGATGGCGATAGCAAACAACAATGGAGTTTCATTCACTTATTCGTTCCTTTGGTGATGTAACAAACATTCACCGGATGCTTCCGTTTACTGAGTGCAAACATCTATTGGGTGCTCAGGCCTCTGTGAGATGCCAGAGATATAAGAGGAAAGAAGACATAAACATTGCTCTCAAAGGGTGGGAAGACAGACACGTAAACAAATAATTGTAGTGCAACGCCAGGCAAGCTATAATAGAGATAAGAATTAAGTGCTATTCAGAATCCCAGAGCGATTAACACTGTCTGGGGGGAACACAGACTGGAGCAGCGATTCTAAAGACAACACAAACTTCCGCGCTGGTTCTCACAGGTTAGAAACCGAAAGACCAAAGCCAAGACAAAGCATCACTACACGGTTAAAAACAAAACAGAGTGGCTAAAATTAAGACACCCTCCAACCAGCTGCAAGAGAAAATGAACTTTTGACTGTAATCACTAAATGGCCTTCCCAACAAGTCTTTTAAAAACCCTGAAAACCAGGGGTAGGAGAAAAAATGTGGAAATTATGTGGGTTTTTTTTCTTTTAAAAAATAGCTGATTTAGAATTTTCACTCTTTGGCAGGGCTCAGTTTATAAAGAGGAAGTGGAAGATTTTTAATATATTTCCTATGAAGAAAAGTCTTCAATTAGGTATGATGAACCACAGTCTCTAGGGCACAGGGTGCTAATAAAGCTAAACAACCATTCTCCAGGGGTTCATAAGCTCCCCCCACTTTTTAACTGTTCAGAATTTCCTCCCCAAGCACGCTTCTGTGATGAAAACACCCAGTGCTGGCCGTGACCCAGAGGAAGTGCTTTTGACTGTGGTGGTCCTATAATAAATCAGCTCTTTTGGAGAGAAACCTGAGGGAGTAAAATCTACAACTCACATTATCAGTCTGGGGTTGAGTCCTTGTGAAGAGCAGAGGCAGCAAACTTCAAACTTTATCAAGATTGTGGTGCTCATTAAGGAAGTGAAATTGAGCCAAATTTGAAGGAAAGCACTGTAGTAATTACAGAGTTATGAAGATTTAAAAGCTATGCGCCTGGGCATGCAGAGCACAACGTGTTTCCTTTGGGTTCAGAGACACCGCAATTACAGGGCTTAAGGGTAGCAAAGCACCGAATTAGAACTCCCCATTAGTTTGATTAATCACTGATGTAAGTGCAGGCACTAGAAATGGCTGTCTTATTTGTGTCTCTTCCTGGCTCCCCTCCCCCTTTCTCTCCTTCTATTTCCTTTACAAAATCAGGGGGCCTGGGAGGAATACAAACCGTATATTAATGATAAGAAATTGGGTACAAGAAGGTAAAAACTTCCCGAAGCTTAATGACTTCTCTACATCAGTGTTGGCTTTGCCAAGAGTTGTATAATATAGCATGTTCTTTCCTCTTCCTAGGCTGTTAAATGTTAATGGTACAATAATGGCATGTTAGTAAATCTAATAAGAAAACTAGAGAATAACGTATTTTATGTGGGTGTATAACAAGTTAACATCACCAGGGGAAGCTCACTTGGATAATAATATATGATATTGCATTAGACAAGCTGTAACAAACAACGATAACAATATCTGGCCAATTAGCAATACTAGGTAAGAGTCTTATTCTTTGGAAGGAACTGTTACACCCTTCTGATGAACTTAGCTAACAAATCTACTTGCAGAAATGGTGTCTTACCCTCTTGGGGCCAGGATATTTGACTCGGTGCCTCCTCATCAATACAACCAAAATTACAGCCAATTTTATGAATGGGGAACACAAAGGCACAAAAATACCAACACACCACTTCAAACCCAGCATGATCAACCACTCAGAGAAAGAACTCCTCTGTAAATGGAAATTCAGAACTCTTGGAGCAAAGGCACTTTAATAGAAAGGCCAACCCTTAAATTGTGCACCCAGATGACCTTAATGGGAAAGGTGATTTTTCACCGGGAGATTTGTAACTAAAAAATGTCACTAAAATGTACTTATGTGGTCCTTTTCATATTTGTGCATGAACTACAGGACTCCTGGGATCAAATCTGAGACAACCAACCAGCCATGCCTCTTAAATTATTTTTTCGGAGGTGTTTTCTTTCTCCACTTCAATTGTAAAGATCCAGGAATAACAGCCCAGTGCACAAAGTAGTCATTTTTATTTCTCATCCTGTCTCGATGGCCTCATAATGGGTTCAATAAGAGTCTGGAAATAATAAAACCTTCTCCATGGAGAAACCCAAGACTCGCTATAAAGCACGATAGCAGCTAGGAGTCTCCTATAGTAACGACAACACTAGCAGAAACATTGCAAGAGTCTGAATTTCCTACTGTAAAGAAAAAGAATTTAAAAGATGACCATCCTACACACTCACTAGTGTACAGATGGAATACCAGGCCACTAGGATGAAAATAAACAGTGGTACAAGAATTTTGTTGGAAAAAAAAGGCTGTAGGCAAGTGCCTTAGTTACAGCTTCATTTTGATCTGTTTTGAAACATGTTTAAAGTATTTCCTGCCTACTGACTTTGGGGACAACTTCACCTCTGGTTGCTAAGAAAGTCATAATAAAAAGATAGAAAAGCAGAAAAAGAGGAAAGAAGGGATTTTGAGTTTTTAAAATTATTTTCCATTTTTATTTGAATGTTGCCTTCTTTGCTATTGGGTATTTGTGTTCACACACCCATAGGCTTAGTGTAGTTTTGCTACAGTGGCAGACACCCGTTATCCCCTTCTTCCTTCCTAATACCATCCCAATTTTGTCCTGTGTGGCAATGTCACCAGCCAGTCTGCTCCTAGTCCCAGACTCCCTTGCATTCAGGATTGGGCAGATGACACAGTTCTGGACAAGGACATCCACATGGAAATCTGCTAGAGATTTCTGGAAATGTTTCTGTTTTCCTGATACAGGGGCTGCTGCTTCCTGCTCCTTCCCTTTTCATCTCCCCCGTCCCCCCTTCCCCCCCTCCCCCCCCCCCCCGCCCCCACACACACGTCAGAATGGAATCCAGACTGAGATGGAAGGACCATCCTGTGACTGTGTCATACATGAGGATAAAAGTCACATGCAAAGGATGGTAAAGCCAAAGGAAAGAAGGCTCCTGGATTATAAATAATAAAGCCAAGTGTCCTCCCATACCTGGATTTGTCCCACTCCAGATTTCTTGTATTTGTGAGAAAAAATGTCCCTATTTGGGTCAGCCACTGTACAAGCAGTCAGATGTGGTTCTGACTCGCAGGAGTACCAATTCCCTACAAAGCAATTCTACAAAATTCAGGAGATGAGAGTTCTGGATCTGTCTCACTCATTCACTCCATAGATGTTATTCAACAAATACCTACTATGTGTCTGTGACTATTCTAGGAACCAAGGAATCATCTGCAAACTAATGAGAACAAGACCTGCCCTTATGGAGCTTAACTTCCAATTAGGGAGAGACAATTAGCGAGAGACAGGCACACAATATTAAACATTCATTTGTTCCACAACAAACAGTTTATGTATTCAGGAGCTGCTTCTACTGGGTTTATATACTTAAAATAATAAAAGAAATTATATCTGTAGCAGATGATGGTTGATTCCCCTTCCAGATTCCCTTCACCCAGCCAGCACACCCAGCCCCCATGGCTGTGGATGTTAACTGCTCACAGGTGCACCCTGCTCTGGAGGATTTCCTGTATATCACAGGGTCCCACCTGGAAGATTATATCCCCCAAGAAGGGAAGCCCATGGCCAACGACTCAATGGTAGGGTGCAAAACAAACCCTCACAAAAACTCACATTCCAACACTCTCTATGGCATCAGGCTGAGGCTGGCCTTCTCCTGAATCCACATCTTTGCTTAGATCCTTCCCCTGCCACCTCTGCTTCCTTCACACTTCACAGGTTTCTCCTGGGAGCATTCTCTTACTAAATTATCTGCACTGAAAATTCCCCACCTCAGGTTCTGCTCCTGGGATCCTGATCTAAGGCAGTGTCTGTTGCCATTTTTCTTTAATTAATAAGGAATAGAATTTGTTGCATTTCTCCTTTGGAACAAACCACCAGAAAACGTTCCCATTTTAATTAAGGTTAGTAGAAATTAGAGGGGCTTGCTTATAACTCACACAATATATCATCATCCAACTAGACATAGCTAGCTACCATGTTGGTTCTGACCAGTGTAACATACTAATAATTTTAACTGCTAATCATAATTTGACCCTCAATTGGCCAGTACATAAGATAAGATGCATAAGAGTTCTTAATATTGAGGCACAAGTTAATGTGAAGCATAAAAACTAGAATAATTATGATAATCTCCTCTAGATCAGTATTCAACTGATCAAAATCTTATGTACTCATCAGGATGTTTCTGGTACCTCAATAATTAATGTTAAATTTAGAAAGTATACTGATAATTTTACCATTTTGCATTTCCATTAAATAAAAACTTCACACTGTGATTTGTTATGCTCATAGAAAATAGCAT
Source organism: Macaca fascicularis (assembly GCF_037993035.2). NCBI lineage: Eukaryota > Metazoa > Chordata > Mammalia > Primates > Cercopithecidae > Macaca > Macaca fascicularis. The sequence goes on along the minus strand of NC_088395.1, from coordinate 17,213,886 downwards.
TAAAACTTTTATCCTGGAGGGCGGAGCAAGATGGCCAAATATGAACAGCTCCAGTCTCCAGCTCCCAGCGCGAGCGACACAGAAGACGGGTGATTTCTGCATTTTCACTGAGGTACTGGGTTCATCTCACTGGGGAGTGCCAGACAATCAGTGCTGGTCAGCGGCTGCAGCCCAAACAGTGAGAGCTGAACCGGGCGAGGCATCGCCTCACCTGGGAAGCACAAGGGGGAAGGGAATCCCCTTTCCTAGCCAGGGGAACTGAGACACACAACACCTAGAAAATCGAGTAACTCCCACCCCAATACTGCACTTTACCAAGGGTCTTAGAAAACGGCACACCAGGAGATTATATCCCACACCTGGCTGGGAGGGTCCCACACCCACAGAGCCTCCCTCATTGCTAGCACAGCAGTCTGTGATCTACCGGCAAGGCAGCAGCGAGGCTGGGGGAGGGGCGCCTACCATTGCTGAGGCTTAAGTAGGTAAACAAAGCCGCTGGGAAGCTCGAACTGGGTGGAGCTCACAGCAGCTCAAGAAGGCCTGCCTGTCTCTGTAGACTCCACCTTTGGGGACAGGGCACAGCTAAACAAAAAGCAGCAGAAACCACTGCAGATGCAAACAACCCTGTCTGACAGCTTTGAAGAGAGCAGTGGATCTCCCAACATGGAGGTTGAGATCTGAGAAGGGACAGACTGCCTGCTCAAGTGGGTCCCTGACCCCTGAGTAGCCTAACTGGGAGACATGCCCCACTAGGGGCAGACCGACACCCCACATCTCACACGGCGGGGTACACCCCTGAGAGGAAGCTTCCAAAGCAAGAATCAGACAGGTACACTTGCTGTTCAGCAGTATTCTATCTTCTGCAGCCTCTGCTGCTGATACCCAGGCAAACAGGGTCTGGAGCGGACCTCAAGCACTCCCCAACAGACCTACGACTGAGGGTCCTGACTGTTAGAAGGAAAACTAACAAACAGAAAGGACACCCACACCAAAACCTCATCAGTACGTCACCATCATCAAAGACCAAAGGCAGATAAAACCACAAAGATGGGGGAAAAGCTGGGCAGAAAAGCTGGAAATTCAAAAAATAAGAGCACATCTCCCCCTCCAAAGGAACGCAGCTCATCACCAGCAACGGATCAAAGCTAGATGAAGAATGACTTTGACGAGTTGAGAGAAGAAGGCTTCAGTTCATCAAACTTCTCAGAGCTAAAGGAGGAATTACGTACCCAGCGAAAAAAAACTAAAAATCTTGAAAAAAAGAATGGAAGAATGGATAACTAGAATAATCAATGCAGAGAAGGCCATAAACGAACTGACAGAGATAAAAACCATGACATGAGAAATACGTGACAAATGCACAAGCTTCAGTAACCGACTCAATCAACTGCAAGAAAGACTATCAGTGATTGAGGATCAAATGAATGAAATGAAGTGAGAAGAGAAGTCTAAAGAAAAAAGAGGAAAAAGAAATGAACAAAGCCTTCAAGAAGTATGGGATTACGTGAAAAGACCAAATCTACTTCTGATTGGGGTGCCTGAAAGTGAGGGGGAAAATGGAACCAAGTTAGAAAACACTCTGCAGGATATCATCCAGGAGAACTTCCCCAACCTAGTAAGGCAGGCCAACATTCATATTCAGGAAATACAAAGAACGCCACAAAGATACTCCTCGAGAAGAGCAACTCCAAGACACACAATTGTCAGATTCACGAAAGTTGAAATGAAGGAAAAACTGTTAAGGGCAGCCAGAGAGAAAGGTCGGGTTACCCACAAAGGGAAGCCCATCAGACTAACAGCAGATCTCTCGGCAGAAACTCTCCAAGCCAGAAGAGAGTGGGGGTCAATATTCAACATTCTTAAAGAAAAGAATTTTAAACCCAGAATTTCATATCCAGCCAAACTAAGTTTCATAAGTGAAGGCGAAATAAAATCCTTTACAGACAAGCAAATGCTTAGAGATTTTGTCACCACCAGGCCTGCCTTACAAGAGACCCTGAAGGAAGCACTAAACATGGAAAGGAACAACCGGTACCAGCCATTGCAAAAACATGCCAAAATGTAAAGACCATCGAGGCTAGGAAGAAACTGCATCAACTAACGAGCAAATAACCAGCTAATATCATAATGACAGGATCAAGTTCACACATAACAATATTAACCTTAAATGTAAATGGACTAAATGGTCCAATTAAAAGACATAGACTGGCAAATTGGATAAAGAGTCAAGACCCATCAGTTTGCTGTATTCAGAAGACCCATCTCACATGCAGAGACACACATAGGCTAAAAATAAAGGGATGGAGGAAGATCTACCAAGCAAATGGAGAACAAAAAAAAGCAGGGGTTGCAATCCTAGTCTCTGATAAAATAGACTATACAGCCATAAAAAAGGATGAGTTCATGTCCTTTGTAGGGACATGGATGCAGCTGGAAACCATCATTCTCAGCAAACTATTGCAAGAACAGAAAACCAAACACCACATGTTCTCACTCATAGGTGGGAATTGAACAATGAGATCACTTGGACTCGGGAAGGGGAACATCATATACCGGGGCCTATTATGGGGAGGGGGGAAGAGGGAGGGATTGCATTGGGAGTTATACCTGATGTAAATGATGAGTTGATGGGTGCTGACAAGTTGATGGGTGCAGCACACCAACATGGCCCAAGTATACATATGTAAGAAACCTGCACGTTGTGCGCATGTACCCTAGAACTTAAAGTATAATAATAACAAAAAAAAACCCTTTTATCCTACATTATCATTTTTAAAACCTTCATATATGTCATATATAAAAAGTACAATATAAATTATTAGCATCATGTCATGAAAATAGTTTTTGTCTATTTTGATATCTGAACATAGATTTAAATTTCTTCTGAATTTTGATGTACAGTCAGTCCCAGAACCACATACAAAATAATATGTCGATTTAACTTGTTGACAGTCTAGTTTTTATTAGATAAGCAATTTAAGGCCAATAAATAATGTCATTTTTTAAACAGGAAAATATTAAAATTTGTCTTTATAGATTATGAATAGTAGTAAAAAATTACATTGAGTGTGTTTCCTAGTAAGTTTTAATTACTTGTTTAATCACTATTAACCTAAAATTAAACAATATTTGATTAAAACTGGGTTTTTAAATTATTTACCCTACAAAAAGAAGAAAATGATCTTTTAATGTTTTAAGGAACTGGAAAGATGGCATTACTTTCAAAGGGATTCAAGCATCCATAAAATGGAAATGCTGAGATAGCTGTGGGAGGAATGATCTGAGTAAGTATGATTGTTCTGCCATGAGCTCAATTTGCAGCTGTAGCATGCTTTGGGAACTTAATCTTTTATCATATTAGTAGATAATTAGATAATAGTTTGTAAGTATTCAAAAGTAGAACATTGCCCCACTCTTCCCTACTGTTTCATTGCACAGCCCTAAGGTGACCACTTTTGGCCAAAGACTACCTTGTTAGTGTCCCATAGCCTATGAAACCTTCCTCTGCCCTAGGACCTGTCTTCTTATACTGTGATTTTTTCTAAACAAGAAGAATTTGGCTTAACCCAGGGGAAAAAATGTGATAAGATATGAAATAAACCAATGATACAAATCTCTTAACTGTAGAAACCCTGAATTGAGTTTATGGACTCTCTAGTCCTAGAGATCTTTTACAATGACCTGTCTCCAAACTCAACATCTTGGTGTTTAAACATTCAAATACCTAGAGGGAAGGAACGGAACTAAATGACCCTTCTGATTTCAAGGTTGCATGTTTCCAACCACTGATGTTTTCAACATTAATCCATGCTGAATTCTTGCATGCTGGTTTATTGTTTTTAATGTTAAAACACATGAAATGTACACTGCAGATTATGTCCACACCAGAGGAATAAAGCAATGTATAAAATGAAGGTAACATGAGAGAACTGTTAGACTTGGGAGGTAAGAAAAGCTACTGAAATTGAGTTTCCATTTGGGCCAATTCCATCAGTTTTACAATAACTATGGCTTGGTTTTTCCACCCAAAACAGGATTCCGTCTTAGTAAAGTCCTGGAATCGGTATAACCTTTCTTCCTCCTTAGTCTTGTTTTCCTATGTATGCCACTTGAGTGGCTAAAACATAGAACAAATTGACAGGCTAGTCCATGCATCTTCATAGCTCTGCAAAATCCCTCTGGGCAATTCTTCATAAACAGAAGTATTGGCCACGTAAACATAGTATTTTAATTAAACATTGTATTGAGTTATAATACCTAACTTAAGTACTTTATATATTAATGTCAGTATCTATTTATTATATATGTTACAAATAGACAAAATCTAATTCTGTGCTATTGCACAGCGGTTTACTTTGCTGTTCCCTCATATTTTAAGAAACCCTGTAATGTATTTAAGAAACTGTCATTGTAAGGAGTTCTAATTGCATGACATTGGCCCTCTGTGGTTAGGGTAGCATCCCAAGGGTGGAACAGGGGCTCAAAATTGGGAACTCTGAGAACCGCATTCTCTCCCAGTGATTTCAATGACTTAAAGCAATCCTTGGGCAAGTCACCCATCCTTTCTTTTCTCACTTCTCTTTCAAGTCATAATTCCCAGCTTCACATATGGCAGTTCTGAAAACAAGCCTCAAGCAAAGGGCTTGGTGATTCTGGGATAATATGAACCACCAAGTACTACTGCTATCCAACATGATGTTTTTCCTGGGAGAAAACAACTCCTCCAACCTATTACCCATCATTGCCTAAAAGGGTTTCCTTGGTAAACACAGCTGGAGGTTTGCACATTTTAAATGACGCAAACAAAAATCCACCTCAAATCTCTGAAGTTACTCTTCTGTGGTCTAAGAGGATTATTAGGCAATAGCTTCCCAGTAACCAGTCTCGAATACATTCTTATTACCTATTTTCTTCTAGTGCCTACACCCACCTTACAAAACAATTTCTCTGCCCTCAGGGTTCACTTTTGGAGATTAACACATGTTGGTTCTTACCAGGGTATGGCCCAACCCAACATGATGATGTGCTCTCTTTCTCCCACAAGCTACCACCATTCGAGGGCATGGGAATTCAATGTTCAATTCACGCAGTGAGGTTTTTAATTTTTCTCAAACTTTTTCTATTAGATGCAGTATGAGGAGTGTGGGGTTACCTTGGCCCTACTTCATGATTTAATACAGTTCTCAACCTTGGCTGAACATCAGAACCACCTGGCAAGCTTTAAGAAATATTTACACCTAGACCCCACCAAGAGGTTCTACTTTAACTGGTCTAGAGTATAGCCTGGGCATCAGGATTTTTTTTAACTCCCCACGTGTTTCTAACGTACAGCCAAGAATATGAATCAACTGGAGTAAGAAGGCTTGATTTACATGCTGCCACTAATTAGCTACATGGCCTTGAGCAAAAGAAATACTCATTTATCCAACAGGTATTCCTCGACAGCTTCCTGTATACAAGACAGTGCTAGGGGCTTTATCTCCCAGCCTCTCAGATAAGTGAATTGGACTCAACAATTTATTCATTCATCCAGCAAGTAAGTATTGAGCACCTATTACCTACCAGGCACGTGCCAGGCACAAGGGATACAGAAGTGAACCAGATGGACAAAACTCCTGCCCTCATGGGCTTACAATTTATTTGGGGGAGGCATGACCACATACAAGTAGTGAAAAAGTGAACAGCAATGGCAGATAAAGAATGGGAAGGATGACGGGATGAACAGACCGGCAGCCACCATGCCAGCAGTGGTGGGAGTGGTGGAAGTGGGAGGAATGGAAAGAGGCAGATAGGTTCCAGAAACAGTCAAGGACTTAACATCACCAGAACATGGTAATGTATGTGACATAAGGGCTAGAGCATGAAAGGAGAAAAGGCCAATTCCTAGGTACCCAGATTGATGGGCCATTCACTAGGGTAAAGAATGTGGGAAAAGAATCTCAGCCACCCCAGGAAGTTGTGAGGGTGTAGAGCTCAAGATATATGGAACCGGAGGAATGAAACCAAACCCACTCTATCGGGCAGAGGAGGGACCTTAACTAAGAAATGCAATATCTCATATAGGTTGCCATCTCTCCACCTGGACTGGGTCTTTGCATAGAGAAAGGGGTGGCCATTAAAGAGTCCATTCTCAAAGAGCCAAGGCTGAGCAACTTGAAAGGGAAAAATGAATAGACAAACCAACTGTGATCATATAATGATGTGAGGTACCAAGTTCACCGTAGAAGAGCGGCCTTGCAAAGTGTGGAAGCACTTAGGGAAAGAATTCTTTCTCCATCTGGGTATAGACTATGTTGTCCCTGAGAATCAATATTTGTCCTTGGGTGATCTCTACAGGTGTATGTGTGTGTGTGTGTGTGCATGTGTGTGTGTGTGAGAGAGAGAGAGAGAGACAGAGAGAGCGCGCTGCCCACAGCTACTGTCAGACAAGCTGAAGAGTAAAGACATGCATCTGTCCCTCACCTTAGCGTGCAGGTCTTGAGAGAGAGAGAACAGATATATACCACCCAGGGGACAGGGCAGAGGTCCTCCCATTGACTAACTCACACTGGGGGAGGGGTCCTGCTGGGGGAAGAGGGATGCATCCTGGGGGTGAGAATGGTCCTAGTGGATGAACATTTCCAAAAGGGGAGAGGCAGAGGTGGAAGAAGGAAGGACTTCCACAGAGAGAGCTGACTTGAGGTGGAGGCGAAGAGCCAGGGCCAGGGCATGAACTGGGGTGTGCTTCTAAGAGTTCCCCTGTGACAGCTAAACACCTCAAAGGGTCCTGCGATTTTTCATCCTTCCCTTCACAGGTGGTTTTCCCTTTGATGTTACTCAAACCTTCCTCACAGACTGACAGACCCGCATCACAGTCTGGTTGTGTCGGAAAAGAAAGTGAGAGCTGGGACCCAGCAATCATCACTACACCCCACTCCACCCCCACACCGCAAAACTCCCAGACATACCAAAGTGCAGGCCTTCTTAGGGCTCCAGACCTCCACCCACAGTGAAGTTCTTTGTGCCCCCTGTTGGAGCCGGAAGTAACATGTGACTCAGGGAATCCAAGAGACACCAGTGGACAACTTGGGAATGGATCGGGATTCAATGTGACCTTTTCTCAAATACCGTGCGGAAGCCAGCCCTTAAGAGTGAGATGGAAACTTCCATTTGGTTTACTGAGGCAAAACACCAGGCAGAGCGCCTGGTTTGGAGTTGGCATTCAGTAATTGGTAACCATTATGATGATTATAATTATGATTATTATGATTATTGAGATGCAGTTGCTGTATAGCTTACTGTGGCCTTAGATGATCTGGGAATGATTCACAGACGAAGAAGTCCTACAGGCTCAGGACAAGTATATTGTAATGTGGAGGGCTTGAGCCATGATAAAAAATCCAGCTCCATTTTTCTTTTCAATCACTGCTGTAGTCAAGGGAGACCAGCTGCAAATCAATCCTCATCCTTTAACTCCAGCAACTGAAGCTCATGCACAACACGTTGAGATCATAAGTCTGAAGATTTCTGAGAGGCTGTACTTCTTGCTCCAGAAAGGCTCATCCCTGCCACTGTGCCCCTTTGATGTTGTTTTTCTAAGGGTCAGGAGATGCCTCAGAAGGCTCGCTGTGCTTCATGCTAGAGGCCTAAGGAGGCCAGAAGATGCTGCAGGAAGTGAGAGAAAAATCAGAGCAAAGTAGGATGACAGGGCAGGATGGGGACGGAGAACAGGTGAAGATAGGACCAGTTGGGATCTTAACAGGAAACCAATGAATGATCTGAAGAGCATTCTTTTTTTTTTTTTAAGGATATATTCTTTATTCTGATTGTGATTATGATTTCATGAGTGTACACATATAAGTGTACAATTAATTTCTTATATATGTGCACCTTATTGAATAGCAATTATATTTCAATAAGGCTTTCTTGGAAAAGCTGTAAACGAATAATGAACTCTGCTTTTTTATTGTACTTATTTACTTATTTAATTTTTTTATTATACTTTAAGTTCTAGGGTACATGTGCACAATGTGCAGGTTTGTTACGCATGTACACATGTGCTATGTTAGTGTTCTTTTACTGAGGGACTAATTACACAATGGCAGCAAGTGGGCACAATGCAGGGACTCAGGACTTAGCAGCAGAGCTGTTACCACCCCTAGGCCCAAAGGAAGGGTGCTTACCAGAAGGAGAGAGTAACGTAGGCAGGTTTTCTTGAAAGAAGCAGTGACCTTAGGGCATGGGACAGTATCAGCCCAAAGATGGAACTGAGCAGAATAAATACCTAAATCTCACTGTCCTCCCACCCCTGACCCACCATATCTACTTCTGATACTCTCCCCAGTTCAAACTCATCTGGAAGCCTGTGGATTAGAGAATTCTGTTGATGTAATCCATGTAAATAAAGCTCATAGGCCACAGAGCAAGGTGGAGAAGAACAAATAGAAGATCCCTGGCACAGTAGAGGAGGGACATCTAAGGATTGGGATTGGGTTATTGGGTTTCTTTTTCTTTTCTTTCCTTTTTTCTTTCTTCTTTTTGGTCAAGAAGATAAGACCACAGGCCCATCAGCAGCAGGATAAGTGAAGTATAACTAGCCCAGAAATGGTGATGAGTTTATGTTCACCATCCAAACCCTCTCTTTACCCCTGGGACAAAAGGCAAACCTCATTTTGGAAACAGTGATGTCTGGGAGCAGGAGTAGGAAGAGAAAACCCTAGAAAAGAAAACAACGATTTGGCAGTAAGACAATAGTAAGGAGTAGAAAGTGACTATACAAAGTGTAGGTAGCTCCTTAATAAAGGGGCCAAGCCTGGAAATCTAGGAGTCCAGTAAGGGGCAGGGAATGAGGTCCAGATGAGATACCACATTTGCCATCATAGTCCAAGATGCCACTTTATTTTCTTTTTACCCATTCTCCTCCTGGAAGTCATACAAACCTTTCCCCAACATGACTGTGTGTGTGTGTTTTCACTTGTCACTAAATGATTGGTATTCAACGAAATGCTTCTATTTTTGGGGGCATTAACATCTCTAAAACAAGACGCAGAAAAGCAGAGGGAGGCAGCTAGGGGCTGCATTTAATCTTCTCTAATATCGCACTGTGAAGGAAACCAGGGAATGAAAACATAGTCATTTAGAAAATGGTTGATGAGTCACTGATTGGCACAGGGTAGAGAAAAAGAGAAGTCATTATTCATTCAGAGTATGCCTGGTCTTTAAAAATAGGCTCATCACTCTGCTGGAGGGGGTGTCTGGGCTTTAGAGACTGAGGGGCATGGGCAGGGGGCAAAGGGCAGGGACAGAAACTGCCCAAGGCAGTCAGAGCCCCCTCCTCCATCTAGATGTATCTCAACCCTTGGAAACCCTCCAGCTCTAAGAAGCAGAGAGACAGCTTAATGCACCTTGCTCTTCCTGTAGCTCTTTCTTGAGACTTTAGTAATACATTTTGGGAAATTTCAGCTTCGAGGGAACCAGGCCAAGTAGAAGAGACGGCACTTTTTGTGACGATGTTTTTGCCAACAAATGCAACACTCCATTACTTGCAGAATTCCTTTGCTAGGTCCTGGACTACCCAGATCTCCCTGCTTTTGACCCCCTGTCATTTATTGGCCATTCTATAATTTCATTTATGGAGGTGGGGGGGGATTTAGAATCTATCACATTAGAACATGGTGAAATATTTACTGGAGGGGGAAAATTAAAGGCCTGGGTAAGCAGACGTTTAAAGGTTGCCTGGAAATTTTGTTTCTGCATGTATTACAGGAAAACAAAACAAAATAAAAACTCTGCCTAGTAAGGATTTGCCTTTGCCTAATAGTTATTGGGCCTTAACATACATATCTGGCCAATGGGTGAGGGCTTGAACTGAAAAGAGGTTGATTGGTTTGCAATGGGAAGGGTCGAGAGTACATAACTTCAAGGAAGAGAAAAGAAATGGGGCTTTCATCATAACACAATAGTTAGGATGATGAAGTTATGATGAAAGGTGAGTGAAGAGGAATTTGGTTGAGTGCTATGAATGGAATTCCTTCTTTACATTTTGTGGATACCGCTGTAAACAATTTAAATAGGTTTTCAATTATTTTGGATTGTTAGAGCAGTGTATCTTCTGAATATGCACTAAGCGGAGGTGAACACTAGGGTGGCCCAGATTTATGCAGATTACAAAGGTGGCCAGGTGTGGTGGCTCATGTCTGTAATCCTAGCACTTTGGGAGGCCTAGGCGGGAGGATCGCTTAAGCCAAGGAGTTCAAGACCAACCTGGGCAACAAAATGAGACCTCGTCTCTACTAAAATTAAAAAAAATAATAACAACAACAAAAACAAAAAATGTAAAGTACATCCCTTCCATGCATATGTGTGCATCACACACATACATACAACTCCTTTATGCTACATTTTGGTTTGTTACTTACTTAGTTGTCTTTGCTCATACTAGGATAAACTTACCTACTCTAAGTAGGTACAGAAAAATAAAAGTCTGATTCTGGAGTGGAAAAAAAAAGTAGAAAGATTTTCAAGGCCCAAGTTAATCTCTGCCTGGAATTCTATTCTGAAAGGGCAAGAACAGCTGAGACAGAATCTTCTAACTTTCGGTCCTTCCATTCTTTGAGAAACTGCTAAGGTGCTGGAGGTAAAAGAGTGACTCAGTAGCCTGCATACCAGTGAAGGATGTTTCTATTTTATTGGGAACATGCAACTACAGTTATTTCTCATATAACATTATTTTAAACATTATTCTACGCACAACATAAAATTTTACTAATAGGCTCTTACATCCTTATTCTTCATCAGAGTAAATAGTAAGTAATTTTTTTCACATCAGATGGGTAATGCACCAGCGTCGTAAGAAGGTTTGAGGGAGGCACATCTCACACACGAGCATGAAAACCCAATCATCATGCTTATGAACCACAAAAAAACTATGTACTTGAATGTTATATATATATATTTAGTTCCTCAAAATCCTGAACATGGGACATAGAGAGTAGAAGAAAGGTTACCAGAGGCTGGAAAGGGTAGTGGGGGGTTGGGAGGAGAGGTGGGGATGGTTACTGGGTACAACAGAAAATAGAAAGAATGAATAACACCTACTATTGATAGAAAATAGGATGACTATAGTCAGCAATAACTTCTTTGCATATGTTTAAATAACAAAGAATGTAACTGGATTGTTTGTAACTCAAAGGATAAATGCTTGAGGGGATGGATACTCCATTCTCCATGATGTGCTAATTTCGCATTGCATGCCTGTATCAAAACACCTCACATACCCCAGAAATATATACACCTACTATACACTCACAAAAACCTTTAAAAATAATTTTAAAAAAATTTTTTTTAAATCTTGAACATGACTTTTAGGCATACACACTCTCTTTTTATTCAACCAAGATCTGACTCTTCTAGAAAGAATAATTAAAAAATATAATAAAATAATTATACATCATAATCAAGCAGGGTTTATTCCAAAAATGTAAGGTCTCAGCTGACATTTAAAAGGCATTTGATATTTGCAAACTATGCACCTGACAAAGGACTAGTATCCAGAATCTATAAGGAACTCAAGCAAATCATCAAGAAAACACAAATAATCCCATCAGAAAGGGGGCAAAGAATAGACTTTTCTCAAAAGAAGTTATACAAACAGCCAAAAAACATATGAAAAAATGTTCAACATCACTAATCATCAGGGAAATGCAAATTAAAATCACAATGAGATACCACCTTACTCTTACAAGAATGGCCATTATTAAAAAGTCAAAAAAATAATAGATGTTGATGTGGACGTGGTGAAAAGAAAATGCTTCTGCACTGTTGGTGGGAATGTAAATTAGTACAACCTCTATGGAAAACAATATGGAGATTGCTTAAGATCTACCATTTGATCCAGCTATCCTACCACTGGGTGTCTATCCAAAGAAAACGAAGTGATCAAACGAAAAAGATACCTGCACACACACATTTATAGCAGCACAATTCACAGTTACAAAGATGTGGAACCAACTCAAGTGCCCATTGACCAATGAGTGGATAAAGTAGTATTCCATGGAATACTACTCAGCCCTAAAAATGAATGAAATAATGTCTTTTGCAGCAACTTGGATGGAGCTGGAGGCCATTATTCTAAGTGAAGTAACTCAGGAAAGGAAAACTAAAAATTGTATGTTCTCACTTAAAAGTGGGAGCTAAGCCATGAGTATGCAAAGGCATACAGAATGATATAATGGGCCTTGGAGACTCAGAAGGGGGAAGTGAGGGATAAAAAAATGCTACATATTGAGTACAATGTACACTACTCGGGTGATGGGTTCACTAAAATCTCAGAATTCATCACTGTATAATTCATCCATGTAACCAAAAACCTCTTGTACCCCAACAGCTATTGAAATAAAAAATAATTGGAAAGAAAAAAAAAGTATTTGGTAAAACACAATGCCCGTTCTGATAATAATTCTTCGTCAACCAGAAATATAAAGACACTTCCTTAACAAGATAAAAAATATCTTTCATAAACCCATAGCCAACATCATGTTTAATGTTACTAAAAACATCAAACAACAAAAAGCTAGAAGCATTTCCACTGAAGTAAGGAAGAAACAAAGAATTCCAGATACCACCACTGTTGTTCCATTGTTGTTCAACATTGCCCTATAGGTTCTAGCTACTATGATAAGACATCATTGAACAGCAATAAGAGGAAAAACTTATCAGTATTCCCAGATGATGTGCTTGTTTGCCTGGAGAAACCAAAACAATCTAATGGAAAATCAATGTACCAAATAATCAAATTTATTAAGATGGACCAGTTATTTTTAAAATACACAAAACTCATTTATATCATTTTTTTTCTATAAATTAGCAATATATAGTTAGAAAATGTATTGGGAAAACATCATGTTAGTAATAGTAACATATGTTTTTTAAAGTTAGCTTGAACATGCACAATGTGTTCCACTACATGTTCATCTGCAACTTCCAGCAACAGAAATGACCACTGTCTTGAGTATTTACTATGTTCCAAGCTCTGAACTGAGACCAAACTTCCCAAAATGTAGTACATATGTGCACACTTTCCATTTTAATATTGATTTTACTGTATATTATAAGGAAAAAACTAGCACATCCAACCTGTGATTTCATGGATATCATTGCTTAGGATGAGCTTTAAGAAGTCTCTTTTAGAAAGCAAATTTATTCCTTGAGGAATCGCCATATTGTTTTCCATAATGGTTGAACTAGTTTACAATCCCACCAACAGTGTAAAAGTGTTCCTATATCTTCACATCCTCTCCAGCACCTGTTGTTTCCTGACTTTTTAATGATTGCCATTCTAACTGGTGTGAGATGGTATCTCATTGTGGTTTTGATTTGCATTTCTCTGATGGCCAGTGATGATGAGCATTTTTTCATGTGTCTGTTGGCTGTATGAATGTCTTCTTTTGAGAAATGTCTGTTCATATCCTTTGCCCACTTTTTGATGGGGTTGTTTGTTTTTTTCTTGTAAATTTGTTTGAGTTCTTTGTAGGTTCTGGATATTAGCCCTTTGTCAGATGAGTAGATTGCAAAAATGTTCTCCCATTCTGTAGGTTGCCTGTTCACTCTGATGGTAGTTTCTTTTGCTGTGCAGAAGCTCTTTAGTTTAAAGGATCTAGAACTAGATGTACCATATGACCCAGCCATCCCATTACTGGGTATATACCCAAAAGATTATAAATTATGCTGCTATAAAGACACATGCACACGTATGTTTATTGCAGCACTATTCACAATAGCAAAGACTTGGAATCAACCCAAATGTCCATCAGTGACAGATTGGATTAAGAAAATGTGGCACATATACACCATGGAATACTATGCAGCCATCAAAAAGGATGAGTTTGTGTCCTTTGTAGGGACATGGATGCAGCTGGAAACCATCATTCTTAGCAAACTATCACAAGAACAGAAAACCAAACACCGCATGTTCTCACTCATAGGTGGGAACTGAACAATGAGATCACTTGGACTCAGGAAGGGGAACATCACACACAGGGGCCTATCATGGGGAGGGGGGAGGGGGGAGGGATTGCATTGGGAGTTATACCTGATGTAAATGACGAGTTGATGGGTGCAGCACACCACCATGGCACAAGTATACATATGTAACAAACCTGCACGTTATGCACATGTACCCTACAACTTAAAGTATAATAATAATAAATAAATTTAAAAAAAAAAAAAGAAAAGAAAGCAAATTTATTTCAGCTAATAAAAGGAAATTTTATTTTAAAAGGGAAACGGGCAAACAGTAATCAAGGCAGTGTAGTGATAGGTCCATTTGCCCCTCTGCACCCACCTCTGTCTGCCTCCTTCTCTCTGTCCTCTACCAAGAGGCTGACTGGCATGGACCATATCATCAACTCCCTTGCTTCTGGCATTTTGCTGAACTCAGCCAATGGGAAGCCCCAGCAGGAGATGGCAGGTAGGAGGAGAGTGAGGCTGAGGTACATGCTCAGTTCCCTCCTTCCTCTCCAGCTGGACTGTTGCAGGCTGACTGGGCCCTTCATTGATGGCCATAGTCCTGCAGCCTTCTCTAAACAGCTCCCCAGTTCTGTGTGTGTTTTCTCCTCTTGCCCCCTTCAGGCCTGGCGTGATAACAGATCCCCACAATTGCTAACCTTGGGTCCTGCACTGTCCCTCAGTTGGTTCCCTTGAGCCCTGCCCACACTTTTGTAACAGATCCCTTTCCTAAACTTTTCTCAAAATTACTCTGACTGATATGGTAATATAGGAATGACTCAGGTCTGGGAAGCCACACTGTGCTATTAAGTCATCATAACAACCTTTTAAGATGAGTATCATTATCCCTATTTGACTCAGGATGAAAGTGCAGCTTAAAGTCTAGGTAACTTAGCCAATGTCACTGAGCTATTAAATGGCAGGCCCAGATGGGCAATCTGGGTTCTGTCTGTCTGCTGTCAAAGCTTCCTTAGGCTTGATCACTTCACCACACAGCCTCTCAGGTAAACACAAAACTGTGTCCCACCTTGCTGCTAACCCATCACTTCCTTGTTGTAGTTCCTCCAAGTAAAATATAATAGTAACTCCGGCCAACCGTGACCTAACTCCTTGGGTTTCTTTTCAGTGCCAAATGTTTTGGAAGGTCTTGTTCTGAGGAATGGTTGGTTATGTATCCTTGCATTTAAAATCCCCTCAACTATCTAGTGGTTTGGGGGTTCAGTGAGGAAAATGAGCCCTATACTAATTTTTAGTATCCTACAGAACTGACACTGCTGTAGTTAGTTATGTCCCATTTGAGGTGATAAAAATAAAGCACAGTAATCCCACACCCATCCAAGAATGGCAGACTCCTGAAGTGATGCCAGCCCTTATTCACCCACAAGAGTTCTCATAACATTTAAGCCAACTAATAATAATGACTCACGCTGTTCTCTTTCCTTCCATGCATTTTAAAGGTTTCATAAACCACATTACACTTTATAAAATCATTCTTTTCTGGGAGAGGACTTACACTTTACTCTAGAAATAGAGAGAGAAGATCAGAAATTTTAAATAATTTGATGAAGTGCATTTCACTTTTTACTGAGAAAAATTTGAGGGATATTAACCTTTATTTAGTGTTTTCATTTTTTCTTCCTCACTTGGAGAACAACTAATTTTATAGATTCAAGTATTTAATACTTTCCAAGTACAAATTATCTTTTCAGTTTTTAATAACAATAAAAGAGATTCAGGTCCCCACATAGTCGTTAGAAGGAAGTGTAGCATTGTAGATAAGAGCTTGAACTTTGGCATCAGCAGCCCTGCGACTGAGTCCCCAGTTGTGTTATCTCAGGCACGTTTTTCAATCTCTCTGTGTCTCAGGTTCTTCATATGTAAAATGAAACTAATAATGGCGTTGACTTCATAGGGTTATTGGGAGAATCCACGTAAACTTTAAACATGGGGCTTAATACCAATTACTATTATTACTCTATGGAACCTTCTGTGATAGGCACTGAAGAGGGTCAAAGATGAAAGAATCTCTGCATGCAGGTGGATTATAATTTTATAGAGAAAGAATGAGAATAAACAACTACAAAAAAGGTACAACTAATGGATGTTCCAACAGAAATACAGAGTGTCATAGCAACACAGAGGATGGAGAAATTATTTCCAGCTTTGTATTCCAGGGAAAGATGCATGACAGAGATTGCATTTACACTGACCCTGAAGATGGGTGGGGATTTTAACAGTTTGATTAGGTGGAAGGGAATCTTAGGCAGAGGAAACAATGGGAACCAAGGTCCAGAAGAAAGACCATCAGTGTTGTACTCAGAGAAGAATGAACGGTGATGCTTAGCTGAAGCACAGTATGCATTAGGGTTGAGGGAGACAAGGGGACTAGAAGGGTGGACAGCAGAAGACAAAGCATAAGATACGCTGGAGGTGGATGGGCATATGGGCACATAAGAAACTAAAGCCAAGAAGGAAAGGAAAACTGGAATAGCGTCAGCAATTCTGGGTCCTACTCCTGATTTGTATTAATTAGGCCATAGGACCTCTGGATTGAGTGTTCCTTCACTTAGGAATGGAGGGCATTGGACCAGATGATAGGCAAGATCCTGTTCAGACACATCATTGTAAGTCTAAAAAGCCAAGGTGGTTAGTAAGCCATCTTCAGCCTGAGTCAAAATGCAGTAATGATGTGTGCTGGTGATGTCTCGGGTTGAGTGACCATATCAGCTGCCCTTCACAAACCTTTAAATTGCAGGCCAAGCCACCTTTCATTGTGTCCAGTCTGAAAGGGGAACAGCCCATATGAGACCAGAGGTATACATCTCTCCTAACAGAGCTGAAAGATCCCCCCATGAAAGAAGATAATGACACATTAAAAATAGGACTTCCCCATCATCTATCTTGGGGCAAAAGCAAAGACTACATGGTTTGGCCTTAGTAATGATGCAATGAATGCAACCATTGTTTGAATAACATAATAATAACATTTGGCAGGGGTTTCTAATTTTGCTAATGGGAGAACAGCAATTTTAACCAACACTCTCACAGAAGACACATAAAAAACTAATGAAATATGAATCAATGAAAATCTAATGAAGGGACAGAAATCACCCATTTTAATGAAGATAATTTAACATAAAGAATTGTCAACTAGGAATGAACTTATTAATCAGGTAATGGAAAATGCAAAACAAGAACACTAAGTTATGACAAAGGTAACATCTGCTGCAGGCTGCTACAACTCCTGGGGTTGGGAAGCAAAGGAAAGAGACATAGGAATTATAAAAACTTAGAAGCTTGGAGGAGAGTCCCGTTGGGCTAAGACCCAGACCTCTCAGTAAGTGACATCAACCAGTGGTGCCGGTGTCTCATGGGGGAGTGGTGGTGGGGAAGGGTGGCAATGAAGGTGATCTGGAGTGTTAGAAAACTGCAAACTACATTTAACTGCCACTGTCAAGGAGCCATGCTTCTGGTGTGATGCTCACAGGAACACAAAGCAAACAGGAAGGAGAATATCCTTTCCTCCATCTCCTGCCTTCCAGTCTCCTCTAGTGCTCCCTAGGTGGCCAGCTTGAAAAGAAAAATGGGTTTGCACAGTCCCTGCCCCAACATCACAGGATGGAGTACAGAAGAGTGCTGTATCAGTCTTGCTATAACAAAATACCACAGACTGGGTGGGTTAAGCAACAAAAATTTATCTCTCACAATCCTGGAGGCTGGAAGTCCAGGATCAAGGTGTCAGTCACCTTGGTTTCTTCTGAAACCTTTCTCTCTGGCTTGCAGCTGATTTCCTTTTGTTTCCTCTCATGGCCTTTCCTCTGTGTATGCACATCCCTGGTGACTCTTCTTCTTATAAGGACATTAGTCCTGTTGGATTAGGGTACCACTCTTATCACCTCATTTAACCTTAATTCCCTCTTTACAGGCCCTATCTCCAAATACAATCACATTGGGGGCTAAGGCTTCAACATGGGAACACAACTCAGTCCATAACAGATGGGTTTGGAGCAGAGAGACAATTACATTACTCACCTGCACAAAATATATGAAACATCCTAAAAATCATCTAGGAGCTATGAGATGGTGAGAAACAATCAGACTAAGATCCAGAAAAGAACAGAAACCTTAAAAGTTAAGAAAAGCACTCAGAGCAACTTCTGACCTAGGGGCTTTTTCTGATTTGGAAGGGACCACTGAGATGCACTTTCAACAACTTCATGGGACTCGGGGATAAAAGTTAAAATCTAGGCCCACAAAATGTGGGAACCCAGGTAAAGAACCCCTCTTTTCACTGAGATTTTGAAGGCTGCACCCTTTAAGGAAGAATGAAAAGGAAGTAAATGAGCCTTTACAGGATTTGCTGCTTGGTTTCACCATCATCCGGGGGCTCTAAAAATCCCAACCTTTGACTTTGAATAAAGGTGATACTAGACTGCTCTCACCCCCAGGATCCAGCAAAAGCAAAAGCAAATCTTTTCCAGAAGAAAGTAGCATCATCCTAGGTAACAAATAATTGATACAAATAATTTTTTGTATACAATATCCAGCACACAATAAAATATAACCAGGGACATGAGGAAACAAGATAGCATGGCTAAGGATAATTGAAAACAGTGGATAATAGAAAAAAGTAACAGATGGGTGACATATATAGAATTGTTAGATACAAACTGTAAAATTACCACTTATTATATTGAAGAACATAAAAGCCAAGCATGAACATTTCAGCAAGAAAGAGACAATATAAAACATGACAAAGCCAACTTCAAAGAGAAAATACAAATTTTAGGGCTGAAAAATAAAATGATCAAAATTAACAACTCAATTAACAGCTTTATCAGCAGCTGAAGAGAGAATCAGTGGATGGGAAGAAGGGTCACAAGAAATTATCCAGATTAAGTCAGGGAGAGACCAAAGGGAGGAAACTATAGAAGAGTGAGATTACAAAGGACAGAATGAGAAGGTCCACATTATGTTTATTGGAATTCCTAAAGGAGAGAAGACAGAAAAACAGACGATTTTATATTTAAAATCCAGCCTAGACAGATCATAGTTAAATTGCAGAAAACTAAAGGTAAAGACAAACTTTTAAAGGAAATCAGAGAAAAAGACAGACACTTTTAAAAGAACTGTAGTTAGACTGACAGCTGACTTCTCAACAGCAAGAGTAGAAAGCAGAAAACAGATGATTAATATATCCAATGTACTGAAAATAAATGACTGACAACTTAGAATTCCACATCTGATGAGAATATTCTTCAATAAAACATGCAAAATAAATATTATTTCAGGCAAAAATTGAGAGTTATCTATGAGAAAATCAATGCTAAAAAATGCTTTAAAGCATTAAATAAAGCTCTTCAGGCAGAAGGAAAAAAGAAAATGACCCAAGATCAAATGTTAGAAAGGCAGAAAAAGAAATGAAGAACTATGAAAATGATAAATATGTGGCTACATGTAAATGAACTTCGTATAAAACAGTAATAGCTTGTGGATTTAGAAATTTTATTTAAATATACGTAGATATAGATAGGTTGAAATAAATAGGTTAAAAACAAAAAACCCAACTAAATGCTGTTTATAAGAAATCCATCAGAAACAAAAGAAAACGGAACAATTGAAAGTAAAATGATGGTAAGATGTATACCACCCAAATACAAACAAAAAGAATTCTGGTGTAGCTTCATTCATATCAGACTAAATGGACTTTAAAGTCAACATTCTTTGTAATAATAAAGATAAAATGTATCAGGATGATATAATAACTAAGTTGATATGCAAATAGCATGGCTTCAAAATATATACAGCAAATTAACAGCACTACAAGGAGAAAGAGGTAATTTCCACTATCATAGTGAGAAATTATAACATCCCTCTCCCAATAACTGATAGTTACCTGACAAGAATCAGTAAAAATACAGAACTGAACAAAAGAGCTAACAAATTTGATCTAATGGGCATCTATAGAATACTCCATCCAACACCTGCAGAATACACTTTTATTTCCTAGTACACATTGAACATTTACAAAAATTGACTATATACTGGGCCACAAAACAAGTTTCAACCAATTTCAAAAAATTAAAATCTTGAAAAATACGTTCTCAGATTGAAAGGAAAATATTTTAAAAATCAACAACAAAAAATGATCAGAAATCTGTAAAGATTGAGATTGCCTTCTAAGTAACCCATGGGTTCAAAAAAGAAATTACACTAAAATTTACAAAATATTTTCCCAACTTCTTATTTTGAAAAATTTCAAAATCATAGAGAATTTGAAGTAATACAAAAACACTTGAATACACTTCTCTTAGAATCATGAGTTGTTAGCATTTTGCTGTGCTATTTTTCTTTCTTTCTATGTGTGTGTATGGCCTGTTTAAAAAAATTGCAGACACCATGTTACTTTACTATATATTCTATAAAAATAAAGATGCTCCCCTGTATAACCACAATATCCTTACCACCCCAAGAAAATTAAAATTGCTATAATACTATTTACTGCAGAATATTTTCAAATTTCTTCAATTCTTCCAATTATATTCTTTATAGCTGTGTTTGTTTGTTTTTGTATTCAGGACCAGTTAAAGATCATGAATTATTTTCAGTTGTTATGGCTCTTTAGCTCCTTTCGTCTAGAATAATCATCTTTTCTTTGTTTTATTTTATGGTCTCTCATGACATCGACATTTTTGAAGAGTCCAGGCTGATTTTCTTATGGAATACCCCATGTCTGATTGTTTCCTCATTATCAAGTTTAGCTTCAACATTTTTGGTGAGAAAACTGCATAGTTAATGCTGTATGCTTCCCACTGACTCACATCAGGAGACATAGAATGTGTTTATCCCATTTTTGATGATGCCAAGTTTGATCACTAGGTTAGGTGAAATATCAAGGAGCCACAAGGTACTTTTCTCACTTTGTAATTAATAAGTAATCTGTAGTGTGATAGTTGGAGATGATGTGAACATCCTGTCCTCAAATAAGTTTTTACTCTGTGGTAGAAATTATTTTGAACTATATGAAAAAAATGCTACATATCAAAACATGAGGGATGCAACAAATGTAGTGCCTAGAGGGTATTTTATAGCCTTAAAATGCATAAAACAACCTTAATACTAATGAGCTAAATATTCATTTTAATATGTTAGAAAAAGAATAGCAAGATAAATCCAATGAAAGTAGACAAAAATAATAAAAAAGAAAAATATTTGAATAGAAAACAAATATATATTACAGAGGATTAACAAAGCTAAAACTTGATTTTATTTAAAAGGCTAATAAAACCAATAAACTTCTGGTTAGTCTAATCTTGAAAAATAAGAAACAGCACAAATTTTCAAAGTTAGGACTGAAAAACTCTTATAGACACTAAAATGATAAGTTGACATTGTAAATATTTTATATTCCTCGAAAGAAAATTTAGATAAAATAGACAATCCCTATATAAAGACAACTTATCAAAATTGACATGATAAGGAATAGAAAAGCTTGGTGAAGAAGAACACAAAATGAATTTAATGCATAAATAAAAACCTTCCAATAAAGAAAATCCCAGATCTACATGGCTTTATTGATTAGTTCAACCAAACAATTAACAAAGAAGTAGCTCTTAATCTATTGTTTTTATGGAGTCTTGCTCTGTTGCCAGGCTGGAGTGCAGTGGCACGATCTCGGCTCACTGCAACCTCTGCCTCCTGGGTTCAAGCAATTCTCCTGCCTCAGCCTCCCAAGTATCTGGGACTACAGCCGCAAGCCACCATGCCCAGCTAATTTTTGTATTTTTAGTAGAGACGGGGTTTCACCATGTTGGCCAGGATGGTCTCGGATCTCTTGACCTCATGATCCACCCACCTCAGCCTCCCAAAGTGCTGGGATAACAGGTGTGAGCCACCACACCTGGCCTTAGCTCTTAATCTTAAACAGACTTCTCCAGATAATAGAAAAAGGAGTAAACCCCAACTTATTATCTAATCCTAGTATAACCTAGGCTGCAAAACACCACAAGGACATAATGGGGTAGATGTAAAAATCCTTAATGAAATATTAACAAAATATAGCACTATATAACAAAGTTGGCATTATCCCAGGAATGCAAGGCTGGTTGAGCATTAGCAAATAAATCAATGCAATTTGTTACAATAACCAACCAAAGGGTGGAAATCATATGCTTATTTCAATTGATGCTGATAAAAACTTTATTTGTACAGCTTCTATTCATGATTTAAGATTTTAGCAAATTAGATACAGAAGGAAACATCCTTAATCTGATAAAGAGTATCTACCAAAAACCTACAGCAAACATCATCCTTAACGGTGAAGTGTTGAAAGCTTTCCCTTAGAAATAACTTTTTATTAATCAATTTCTCAAACATACACAAATTGCAGAAATTGCTAAATTAATACTCATGTACCCATCACCTTGAGTGTATTGTCTCTGATATTAGAAGTAAGACATGTGTGCTTATTAGGATATTTTCTATTCAACATTGTTCTGAGAGCTCTGGCCAGTGCAAAAGTCATGAAGAGGAAAACAATTAAAAATAAGAAAGAAAGAAAGAAAGAAAACCATCATGACTTGCAGATGATGTGATTGTATGCATAAGAAAATCCAAAATAACCTACAGGTAATTAATTAGAAATAAGATAGTTTAGCAAAGTTGCTGGATATACAGTATATTTAAAAATCAATTGCACTTCTATATACCAACAACAAACAGAAAATGAAAAATTTAAAACACACCATTTAGAATAGCATCAAAAAAATACCAAAGATCCAAAGGTAATGTTAACAAAATATGTCCAAGATCTCCACTAAAAAATTTACAAAATTTTGTTGACAAAAATTAAAGAAGACTTAAATAAATGAAGAGATTGTTTATCAAAATGAATCAGAAGAGTCAACATATGAAAGTATTGGTTCTCTTCAAGTCCACAAATTCAATGTAATTTCAATAAAAGTAATAATGTTTCTACTTGTTTGCTCTGTAAAACTTGATAAGCAGATTTTAAAATGTGCATGGAACAGCAAACGGTCAAAGACAGGCAAAATCTTCCCGCAGATACCACAGGCAGCTCAGGGACTGCACTACAAAATGATCCCTGACTGGCTGCATTTTAAGGTTTTACTCAATTTTTTCTTCTCATAGTCCTTCTGTGTCATGATGAAAATGATACAGAATGGGATCAGAATCAGCCCAACCTGCCACATTACACCTCCAAAATTCAGTTTTATGTGCAAAAGAAAGAGACTGATATAAAGAAATTTCAAGAGCCTTTTTAGCTCTAAACAGTTTCTCCTTCATTAATTCAATTTACACTTGTCATGCATTACGTATGTAGGAGACATGGGTCTAAGCACCCTACACGTGCTACCTCTTTTCATCCTCAGGGTACACTAAACATCTCCCATGTACCCAGCACAACTGTAGGCAATG
Organism: Macaca fascicularis; assembly: GCF_037993035.2. Taxonomy (NCBI): domain Eukaryota; kingdom Metazoa; phylum Chordata; class Mammalia; order Primates; family Cercopithecidae; genus Macaca; species Macaca fascicularis. Next base: position 17,190,465 of record NC_088395.1, on the reverse strand, counting down.
AGGATTAAGGATGACCCAAACATACCCCTTATGCTCAAGGAATTCACCATCTAGACAAAGTCACAAGAGTTTGTTTTCCTGTCTTTCATATCTTTCCTTCTCCCTCCCTTTTTTTGCTGCTTCAGCTCTTCTTTCTCTCTGACTGAACTTCCATATAGCTGAACATATGTCTGGCTGTCAACACATGGCATGTTTTGCAAACAGATAAACAATGGCACAGATGCAGCGCATATATATATATATATATATATATATATATATATATATATATATGCATCTATATAAATAAATACATATATTATATATATTTATTCCTGGCCCACAGATTCCCTAGCTTGGCTTCATCAGACTCAGCAGAAAGTTTTGATAATTCTCTTTCAAAAATTCCAGAATCCACAAGCAGTCCATGTATCCTCTGGCAAGTGGTAAAATTTTTCGATGTCTTCTTTGGTGTGAAAGCCAGAACACCTTTTCCCCTCTCTTTCAATTCAGAGGCCTTTAATACCAAAGCCTTCATCCTCACTCTCAACTATTTGAGATGTTTTGATCAAAGGCTGCATTGTTCATTAAAGGTTCTTTTGTTTTTGCATTTGGCAGTGATTCATTATCTTCTCTGTGCCAGTGGGTCAGCCCTACTGGGACATGGATGGGCTGTACTCTAAGAGGCTTAGGTCTATATTGCCTGCTTAAAAGTAAAAATAAATCATGTTGCAGATAGTAGAGGCTGCAGCTGTATCTCACATCAATTGCCATTTCCCTGCATGTCGGCCTGATTGACCAAACCTGCATTTCTTTGTCTGAGAGCTTTCTCTTCTCTTGCATACAATAGGCCCAAAGTGCTCGTGTACCCTACTCTCCAGCATCCCTCAATCAGTGGCCATTGGGAGGTGATGGATAAATGCCCCAGCTTTCTTGCTTTTCAGTGGGATAACTCTGAGGCACTGGATCCCAGAGTTTCCACTTTGAAATTTGCTTGATGGTGTATCCTTTATTGGCTTCCTTCCTTTTCTTCTCTCTTCCCCACTACCCCCTCTACCAGTCTTTCCTGGGATCACCCATGAATAAACTACCTGCACTTGAATCCTTGTGTCAGAGTCTTCTGTGGATCCTCAAATTAAGACAAGCTATAATTCAACTTTTGAAAAAAAGATGATCAATGATAACACAGGATCTCCTCAACCCTGGACTTTTACTTGTGGTCCAGGAGGCAATCCACAATTTACAAATGTTCCTGGATGTCAATGAAAGCAGCAGCAGATCTGAAGATGTTGCAAATACCATGCCCAAATTCTACTGGGTCACTTGGTCTGGAGAGAATTTCTCCCAGCAGCTAAGTCCTGTCCTCCAGCCATGTGGAGATCGTAGTGGAGGAGAGAGTGACAAAGTTGGATCCTGGCACTTCTTCTACTCCTGTATGGTTTCTTGTCTCCTCCTTCTTAAGATCACATTTTGCTCCTTTCCCTTATAAAGAGTAACAAGTACACAAACAAATCAATAAGGGAAAACAGGAATCTAAAAAGAAAGTGAAGATGACTCTGATTGTTCTAATAGTTCATCTGAAGATCAATTTCTACTAATTCTGAGTTAACATTTCACTTCTAAAAACTCACGTTAGACCTAAGAAGTCAAATGTCATTTAAGAAAAGTAGCTCCTGACAGAAAGTTTTTAAAATGTTTCTGTACTATTCATCTTCCATTTGCTTCTCCAAATTTTTCAGGGAAATCCCAGTGGCCAAATTTGACTTATTATAAGATTAATATGAAGAGGGAGGTAACAAGAGTTTGGGATAAAAGTGAGGCCATTACATCTCAACTCTTAATCTGTTCGATAAGCTCTACATGAACACTAACAGAACTTTTTGTAGTGATGGAATGTCCTAGAGCTTTGCTGTCCAATACAGTAGCCAATAGCTACACATGCCTACTGAGTACTTGAAATGTGGATAGTGCATTCAATATGTACTGCAATTATTTAAATCATTTGTATATTTTGTTATTGTATATGTTGTACAATATAGCTTTATAACTGTATTATACTAACGGTTATTCCAGTTGCAGTTTTTTCCTCCCATCCTCTTCTTCTCAGTGAAGCCCTGGCTTGAGCTAATTTTTCGGTCTTTGACCCAAGCATCCCTTTCAGGATTGATTTTCTGCTCTTGATTTCCAGACCTTCTCACTGTCCACCACCTCCCCAGTCTTTGGGATCTATTGGTAGAGTTGCCTTCATGAGGGAAGTATCATATACTTGAAGTCATCTGTCTTCAAGCCAAACTCCTCTGTAACCTCTTTTCTATTGACTCAACTTAGAGGGAGGGACATCAAAGAAAATATGGCTGCCTGCCTCATATCTTACATTACCTATGTAGTACCTCCTTCCCCTCATCCTGGGCTTCCTCTTCATTTGTAGAGGAGACCTTCACAAATGATCCCTTGAGTAGTGAGGCAGATGCTATCCGATGTCTGCATATGTCCCCTCGGAGCCCTTTACCATCTTCATCCTCACCTGTCCCCCTCTGTTCCACACACAGCTGACATCTGCATCTCTATGTTGGAGGACAGTCCTCGGGTTGCAGAAGTGCCTGGAAGTCCATAATGCAGGGAGTCCTGATCCATTAATTACCATGGTGGTGGTGGGGAGAGGGTCTCTAAATAGTCTAGCTGTCTTGTTCCCTGATGAGGACCTACACTGCCCCCAGAGTAGGGCTGTCCCCCTCTTCCGGACATTGCTGGATATCTCACCTTCTGGGCACTCTCCCCGTTCTGCTCCCATTTCCTTACTGGATTTTTTGAATCTTCATGTCAGAGGCCACTACTGGGGAATCCAACTCAAAACAAGTGTTGTTTTGAAATAAAAAACCAAACCTTAAAATCCACTAGTTTTTTAAACAATCTCTTTTTTTTAAAAAAAGTTTGCTTTTAAAGTGACCAGTGGGTGGAAATGTCTTGCAATTAAACATTTAAAAAACATTTAAAAACATTTTGAGCCTAGCAGAACAGATCAGTCCTACCTTAAACTCTTGAAAAAGTTTTTACCTGTCCCATGAAAATGTGTTCCTAAAGGTGACCAATTCAAACATTTGAATCAATGGATCAGTGTCAGGCCCTCAAAATAAAAAAGGAAAGAGAGGGATGCTTTTCTATTGAGCAAATATTTGTTGTGGGTGCACCATGTTTGAGGCATCTGTGCCAGATGAAGAGATGAAAGTAACAGCACACCCAAGTTGCTCTCAATTTAACACAGTTTCAGATAAGGAAGATGCTAATCACATTGCTGCTTTGCCAAGCGTACTTGGTGACAAAGAGTTTTCAAAGATGGAATTGGGCTATTCAAAATCTTTTTAAAAAATTCACCAAAGGGGCTATTTTGTGACCTAGTTTCTTTATTAAGTAATAACGTATGAAACGGCTTGTTTTCAGTCCTCAGCAGCTGCCAAAACCTGAATGTATTAAATCCAACAGATCACAGCCATTCGGGAGATCTATTAATAGCAAGATAATTTTCAAGTCCACTGTACTGAGTAGAATTTTGTTTTTTAGTTTGGCATAAAAAGCATTCCATATAACGTCTGGTGAGTTGTGTTTTGAGGTTGCATTTTAAAAAATAAATCAGGCTTGTTTTCAATTAAGGCAACAATAAATCCATCATTGTCCGGTATTTTGGCTTGGGATATTGTGGTACCACAGCTAATATCTAGGTTTGTGGATACCTAAATTAAAACACACTTGTCTGTTTTATGTTCTTGTACTATGTTTCTTGGTATTTATTAGGCATTACACAAATGAAAGAAAAAAATAGCTCTTTGGCAAGGAAGCAAGTCGTGATGATCCCATGAAGTATATTATCTAATGTGGACCCTGGTCTACTTGGGACATCTCAAATGAGGGAGAAGAACTATACAAGGTCAGAAAAGGCAACACTTGGCTGGGTGCAGTGGCTCACACCTATAATCCCAGCACTTCGAGAGGCCGAGGAGGGCGGATCATGAAGTCAGGAGTTTGAGACCAGCCTGGCCAACATGGTGAAACCCTGTCTCTACTGAAAATACAAAAATTAGCATGGTGGCACACGCCTGTAATCCCAGCTACTTGGGAGGCTGAGGCAGGAAAATTGCTTGAACCCGGGAGGTGGAAGTTGCAGTGAGCCGAAATCGCGCCATTGCACTCCAGCTCTGGGCGACAGAGCAAGACTCCATCTTGGAAAAAAGAAAGAAAGAAAGAAAACGCAACACTTTCTTTTTCCTGTTCAAATCATTTATCAAATCCTTCAGTGTACGTGTATGTGTATGTCTCATTTAACAAATTGTTCCCTACCACAGGGTCAAAAAGATATTGTGAATGTTAATTTTTATGTGCCAACTTGGCTAGACTATAGCATCCAGTTGTTTGGCCAAACACCAGTGTAGATATTACCATGAAGGTGGTTTTTAAAATATGATTAGCATTTACATCAGTAGACTTTTACAAAGCAGATTACTCTCCATAATGGGGGCAAGCCTTGTCCAAACAGTTGAAGGCCTTAAGAGAAAAAAAGGCTGAGGTCCCCCAATGAGGAAGGAATTCTGCCTCCAGACTGCCTTTGGACTCAAGACTGCAACATCAACTCCTGCCAGAATTTCCAGCCTGCTGGCCTGCTCTGATGATTTCAGACTTGCCAGCCCCCACAACTATGTGAGCCAATTCCTTAAAATAAATCCCTCTCTCTGTCTCTCTCATATATATATTATATATACATATATGTGTGTGTGTAAATGTATACACACATATATGTATATATACACACACACGCATACGTATCTCTTATTGGTTCTGTTTCTCTAGAGAACCCTTACTAACACAACTATTCTCCTTTGTGTGCTTCTAAAAGTTAAGTTTGGGATTTTACAACTAAGTTTTTAACCCATCTGGAATTGATTTTGTAGATATATTCTGAATTTATTTCTTCAGCCAATTTCATGTGCTTTGGGGAATAAGAAGAGGTAAACGTGTGTATTTACCAGTCCTTTTGGACTAGACGTTTTGGTATCCTTTTAAAAACATACACATCTAGTCCTTATTGTAGAGATTCTGGTTCAGTAGGTCTGAGGTAGGGCGTAAGAACCTAAGTACTTTGTTAATTCAGATAATTCTGAAGTTCACTATCTTAGGAGAAAATATAGGTGAATATTTTTGTACTCTCCACATGAGGAACATCTGAGAATGATGTTTAAGGAAGAATCCATTAAGAAAAAAGCTTGAAATATTTGACCACATTAAGTACTTTTGTGAACTTCTTATTGTAGTTTAAAGTGTACCCATAAAATGTTTAAACTCCTGTACAGTAAGCAATACCATAAGGAAAGTTAAAAGTAGAATGACAAACTAGGGAAAATGTGCAACATGTATGACACAGTTTGAGGCATCTCATAATTTTTTTTTACATACACATATGTAAAAAATTTACCAGTATTTACCAGTAAATACTGCAGAGGCAACAGAAAAGAGCAGAAGGACAAAGAACCTGAGTTAGGGACTCTCATTGTCTCAGTCGGAATCCTGACCCCAGCACTTACAAATAGGTGGACACAATACTGAACCTCTGCCTTTGTTTTCTCATCTCTAAAACAGGAATAATAATAACTTTATAGGGTCATAGTGAATATTAAAATAGGTATGTCTTGTAAGGGCTTAGGCACATAGTAAGGCATCAATAAATACTAGCTTTTTAATTAAAAAATTAACATCTCAAAGAAAAATAGGCAGAAGACATAAACAATTCATTAAAAGCAACAATATCAACTTAATACAAATGGTGATGAACTTAAAAAATGTTCTCAGTAGGAAAATACAAAATAAAATATGGTATTATTTTCATCATTATCATGAATCAGATTAGCAAAGATGAAAAAGGTAGACAAAATCTCAGGTTGGAGAGGGTGATGGGAAAAAGAGATTTCCACACATTGCTCTGTGACTGATATTCAGTATGGTTATAAAGGTAAATAACTTATCCCACTACTACCCACTACCCCAGCGGCCTAGGTCTCTCCCACAGGACCTGGGCCTCTCCAGAGTTCAGCAACTGAAAGATTACCTCCAGGACTTTGCTCAATGCTAAGGTTAGCATCCATTCTGTGGTTAAGTATTTAAAATATCATCTCTGAATATAATCTTTCTGTGGAGTATTCTGACTGTATATCAGAAGTTCAAATATGTATACCAAAGAACTAATGAGAAAAATGTATAAAAATGTATGTACATAGAAGTTTATCATAAAATTGGAAACAACCTAAAAGTCACACAAGATACTTTGGTTTGATAAAACTATACATTGGGAAATTATGCACACCATAAAGTGAGAACATTAAAATGTCCCCAGTGTGTAATTATTGGGAAAAAACAAGTTATAAAACATCATGTTTCATATGATTTCATTTGGGTGTGTATTTTTCATGTGTTTGCATGTGATATACATAAATATATACATATATATATATGTATGTACACACACATATATATAGTTTTTAACAGTATTTAGCTGTGGTGAATTGCAAAAAATGGCCACTAATTATTTCTATCTCTGTATGCCTGTACCTTTGGAATGTGACTTTGGCACTCCTCCCATTCAAAGGTGAAGTCTATGTCTTGACCTTTTGATCCTGTGCTTAGCCATGTAACTTGCTTGGGCAAAGGAACATTTGCAGATGTACTAGTAGAGGCCTGAAAACGGTTTCTGTTTTGGAGCTTTGCCTCTGCTGCTGCACTTGCAACCCCAAGATCACAACATGACTAGAGAAAAACTGAGGTGCCCTGGCCAACTGTCAGCTGTGAGTGAAGCAGTCCTCAACCATCCAGCCCCAGCCAAGCCTCTAGAAGACTGCAGAGATACATTGAGCCCAGCCCAAATTGCCAATGCACAGAGCCATCAGGTAATCATTGATTTTTGCTTCAAGTCACAGCGTTCTGAATGATTTGATATATTTTCTCAGGTCCTATGGTCTGAATGTTTTTCTCTCTTCAAAATTTGTGTTGACATCTAATCCCCAGTGTGATGGTATTAAGAAGTGAGGCTTTTGGGAAGTGATTAGGTCATGAGAGCAGAGCCCTCATGAGTGGAATTACTGCCCTTACAAATAAAGCTTGACAGCGCCCTTTTGCCCTTCCATCATCTGAGGACACAGAAGGTGTCCTCTATGAGAAATGGGTCCTCACCAGACACTGAATCTTCTGGCACCTTGGTCTTGGACTTCCAGTGTCCAGAACTGTGAGCAACAAATTTCTTTTGTTTATAATTACTCAGTCTAAAGTATTTTGTTATCACTGGAACAAACTAAGACACCAGGATAATAGAATTTGGATACTTAAAAGTTTAAAAGCAATTTTTAGTAACTCTGCATTTTCTGAACATTTACAAAGAAGATGCATTACTTTTAAAATCAGAAAAAGGGCGGAGCAAGATGGCCGAATAGGAACAGCTCCAGTCTCCAACTCCCAGCACGAGCGACACAGAAGACCGGTGATTTCTGCATTTTCAACTGAGGTACTGGGTTCATCTCACTAGGGAGTGCCGGACAATCGGTGCTGGTCAGCTGCTGCAGCCCGACCAGCGAGAGCTGAAGCAGGGCGAGGCATCGCCTCACCTGGGAAGCGCAAGGGGGAAGGGAATCCCTTTTCCTAGCCAGGGGAACTGAGACACACAACACCTGGAAAATCGGGTAACTCCCACCCCAATACTGCGCTTTAAGCAAATGGGCACTCCAGGAGATTATATCGCACACCTGGCCGGGAGGGTCCCACGCCCACGGAGCCTCCCTCATTGCTAGCACAGCAGTCTGCGATCTAACCGCAAGGCAGCAGCAAGGCTGGGGGAGGGGCGCCTACCATTGCTGAGGCTTAAGTAGGTAAACAAAGCCACTGGGAAGCTCGAACTGGGTGGAGCTCACAGCAGCTCAAGGAAACCTGCCTGTCTCTGTAGACTCCACCTTTGGGGACAGGGCACAGCTAAACAACAACAAAAGCAGCAGAAACCTCTGCAGATGCAAACAACTCTGTCTGACAGCTTTGAAGAGAGCAGTGGATCTCCCAACACGGAGGTTGAGATCTGAGAATGGACAGACTGCCTGCTCAAGTGGGTCCCTGACCCCTGAGTAGCCTAACTGGGAGACATCCCCCACTAGGGGCAGTCTGACACCCCACACTTCACAGGGTGGAGTACACCCCTGAGAGGAAGCTTCCAAAGCAAGAATCAGACAGGTACACTCGCTGTTCAGTAATATTCTATCTTCTGCAGCCTCTGCTGCTGATACCCAGGCAAACAGGGTCTGGAGTGGACCTCAAGCAATCTCCAACAGACCTACAGCTGAGGGTCCTGACTGTTACAAGGAAAACTATCAAAAAAGGAAGGACACCTACACCAAAACCCCATCAGTATGTCACCATCATCAAAGACCAGAGGCAGATAAAACCACAAAGATGGGGGAAAAGCAGGGCAGAAAAGCTGGAAATTCAAAAAATAAGAGCACATCTCCCCCGGCAAAGGAGCGCAGCTCATTGCCAGCAATGGATCAAAGCTGGACGGAGAATGACTTTGACAAGATGAGAGAAGAAGGCTTCAGTCCATCAAACTTCTCAGAGCTAAAGGAGGAATTACGTACCCAGCGCAAAGAAACCAAAAATCTTGGAAAAAAAAGTAGAAGAATTGATGGCTAGAGTAATTAATGCAGAGAAGGTCATAAACGAAATGAAAGAGATGGAAACCATGACACGAGAAATAAGTGACAAATGCACAAGCTTCAGTAACCGACTCGATCAACTGGAAGAAAGAGTATCAGCGATTGAGGATCAAATGAATGAAAAGAAGCGAGAAGAGAAACCAAAAGAAAAAAGAAGAAAAAAAAATGAACAAAGCCTGCAAGAAGTATGGGATTATGTAAAAAGACCAAATCTACGTCTGATTGGGGTGCCTGAAAGTGAGGGGGGAAATGGAACCAAGTTGGAAAACACTCTTCAGGATATCATCCAGGAGAACTTCCCCAACCTAGTAGGGCAGGCCAACATTCAAATTCAGGAAATACAGAGAACGCCACAAAGATACTCCTCGAGAAGAGCAACTCCAAGACACATAATTGCCAGATTTACCAAAGTTGAAATGAAGGAAAAAAATCTTTTTTTTTAAATTATTTTTTATTATTATACTTTAAGTTCTAGGGTACATGTGCATAATGTGCAGGTTTGTTACATATGTATACTTGTGCCATGTTGCTGTGCTGCACCCATCAACTAGTCAGCACCCATCAACTCATCATTTACATCAGGTATAACTCCCAATGCAATCACTCCCCACTCCCCCCTCCCCATGATAGGCCCCGGTGTGTGATGTTCCCCTTCCCGAGTCCAAGTGATCTCATTGTTCAGTTCCCACCTATGAGTGAGAACATGTGGTGTTTGGTTTTCTGTTCTTGTGATAGTTTGCTAAGAATGATGGTTTCCAGCTGCATCCATGTCCCTACAAAGGACACAAACTCATCCTTTTTTATGGCTGCATAAAATGCTCATCATCACTGGCCATCAGAGAAATGCAAATCAAAACCACAATGAGATACCATCTCACACCAGTTAGAATGGTGATCATTAAAAAGTCAGGAAACAACAGGTGCTGGAGAGGATGTGGAGAAATAGGAACACTTTTACACTGTTGGTGGGATTGTAAACCAGTTCAACCATATGGAAAACAGTATGGTGATTCCTCAAGGATCTAGAACTAGATGTACCATATGACCCAGCCATCCCATTACTGGGTATATACCCAAAGGATTATAAATCATGCTGCTGTAAAGACACATGCACACGTATGTTTATTGCGGCACTATTCACAATAGCAAAGACTAGGAATCAACCCAAATGTCCATCAGTGACAGACTGGATTAAGAAAATGTGGCACATATACACCAAGGAAAAAATCTTAAGGACAGCCAGAGAGAAAGGTCGGGTTACCCACAAAGGGAAGCCCATCAGACTAACAGCAGATCTCTCGGCAGAAACTCTACAAGCCAGAAGAGAGTGGGGGCCAACATTCAACATTCTTAAAGAAAAGAATTTTCAACCCAGAATTTCATATCCAGCTAAACTAAGTTTCATAAGTGAAGGAGAAATAAAATCCTTTACAGATAAGCAAATGCTTAGAGATTTTGCCACCACCAGGCCTGCCTTACAAGAGACCCTGAAGGAAGCACTAAACATGGAAAGGAACAACCGGTACCAGCCATTGCAAAAACATGCCAAAATGTAAAGACCATCGAGGCTAGGAAGAAACTGCATCAACTAACGAGCAAAATATCCAGTTAATATCATAATGGCAGGACCAAGTTCACACATAACAATCTTAACCTTAAATGTAAATGGACTAAATGGTCCAATTAAAAGACACAGACTGGCAAACTGGATAAAGAGTCAAGACCCATCAGTCTGCTGTATTCAGGAGACCCATCTCACATGCAGAGACATACATAGACTCAAAATAAAGGGATGGAAGAAGATTTACCAAGCAAATGGAGAACACAAAAAAGCAGGGGTTGCAATCCTAGTCTCTGATAAAACAGACTTTAAACCATCAAAGATCAAAAGAGACAAAGAAGGCCATTACATAATGGTAAAGGGATCAATTCAACAGGAAGAGCTAACTATCCTAAATATATATGCACTCAATACTGGAGCACCCAGATTCATAAAGCAAATCCTTAGAGACTTACAAAGAGACTTAGACTCCCATACAATAATAATGGGAGACTTCAACACCCCACTGTCAACATTAGACAGATCAACGAGACAGAAAGTTAACAAGGATATCCAGGAATTGAACTCATCTCTGCAGCAAACAGACCTAATAGACATCTATAGAACTCTCCACCCCAAATCAACAGAATATACATTCTTCTCAGCACCACATCACAATTATTCCAAAATTGACCACATAATTGGAAGTAAAGCACTCCTCAGCAAATGTAAAAGAACAGAAATTATAACAAACTGTCTCTCAGACCACAGTGCAATCAAACTAGAACTCAGGACTAAGAAACTCAATCAAAACCACTCAAGTACATGGAAACTGAACAACCTGCTCCTGAATAACTACTGGGTACATAACGAAATGAAGGCAGAAATAAAGACATTCTTTGAAACCAATGAGAACAAAGATACAACATACCAGAATCTCTGGGACACATTTAAAGCAGTAGGTAGAGGGAAATTTATAGCACTAAATGCCCACAAGAGAAAGCTGGAAAGATCTAAAATTGACACTCTAACATCACAATTAAAAGAACGAGAGAAGCAAGAGCAAACACATTCAAAAGCTAGCAGAAGGCAAGAAATAACTAAGATCAGAGCAGAACTGAAGGAGATAGAGACACAAAAAATCCTCCAAAAAATCAATGAATCCAGGAGTTGGTTTTTTGAAAAGATCAACAAAATTGACAGACCGCTAGCAAGACTAATAAAGAAGAAAAGAGAGAAGAATCAAATTGACGCAATAAAAAATGATAAAGGGGATATCACCACCGACCCCACAGAAATACAAACTACCATCAGAGAATACTATAAACACCTCTGCGCAAATAAACTAGAAAATCTAGAAGAAATGGATAATTTCCTGGACACTTACACTCTTCCAAGACTAAACGAGGAAGAAGTTGAATCCCTGAATAGACCAATAGCAGGCTCTGAAATTGAGGCAATAATTAATAGCCTACCAACGAAAAAAAGTCCAGGACCAGATGGATTCACAGCTGAATTCTAACAGAGGTACAAGGAGGAGCTGGTACCATTCCTTCTGAAACTATTCCAATCAATAGAAAAAGAGGGAATCCTCTCTAACTCATTTTATGAGGCCAACATCATCCTGATACCAAAGCCTGGCAGAGACACAACAAAAAAAAGAATTTTAGACCAATATCCCTGATGAACATCGATGCAAAAATCCTCAATAAAATACTGGCAAACCGGATTCAGCAGCACATCAAAAAGCTTATCCACCATGATCAAGTGGGCTTCATCCCTGGGATGCAAGGCTGGTTCAACATATGCAAATCAATAAACATAATCCAGCATATAAACAGAACCAAAGACAAGAACCACATGATTATCTCAATAGATGCAGAAAAGGCTTTTGACAAAATTCAACAGCCCTTCATGCTAAAAACGCTCAATAAATTCGGTATTGATGGAACATACCTCAAAATAATAAGAGCTATTTATGACAAACCCACAGCCAATATCATACTGAATGGGCAAAAACTGGAAAAATTCCCTTTGAAAACTGGCACAAGACAAGGATGCCCTCTCTCACCACTCCTATTCAACATAGTGTTGGAAGTTCTGGCTAGGGCAATCAGGCAAGAGAAAGAAATCAAGGGTATTCAGTTAGGAAAAGAAGAAGCCAAATTGTCCCTCTTTGCAGATGACATGATTGTATATTTAGAAAACCCCATTGTCTCAGCCCAAAATCTCCTTAAGCTGATAAGCAACTTCAGCAAAGTCTCAGGATACAAAATTAATGTGCAAAAATCACAAGCATTCTTATACACCAGTAACAGACAAACAGAGAGCCAAGTCATGAATGAACTTCCATTCACAATTGCTTCAAAGAGAATAAAATACCTAGGAATCCAACTTACAAGGGATGTAAAGGACCTCTTCAAGGAGAACTACAAACCACTGCTCAGTGAAATAAAAGAGGACACAAACAAATGGAAGAACATACCATGCTCATGGATAGGAAGAATCAATATCGTGAAAATGGCCATACTGCCCAAGGTAATTTATAGATTCAATGCCATCCCCATCAAGCTACCAATGACTTTCTTCACAGAATTGGAAAAAACTGCTTTAAAGTTCATATGGAACCAAAAAAGAGCCCGCATCTCCAAGACAATCCTAAGTCAAAAGAACAAAGCTGGAGGCATCACGCTACCTGACTTCAAACTATACTACAAGGCTACAGTAACCAAAACAGCATGGTACTGGTACCAAAACAGAGATATAGACCAATGGAACAGAACAGAGTCCTCAGAAATAATACCACACATCTACAGCCATCTGATCTTTGACAAACCTGAGAGAAACAAGAAATGGGGAAAGGATTCCCTATTTAATAAATGGTGCTGGGAAAATTGGCTAGCCATAAGTAGAAAGCTTTCCTTACTCCTTATACGAAAATTAATTCAAGATGGATTAGAGATTTAAATGTTAGACCTAATACCATAAAAACCCTAGAGGAAAACCTAGGTAGTACCATTCAGGACATAGGCATGGGCAAAGACTTCATGTCTAAAACACCAAAAGCAATGGCAACAAAAGCCAAAATTGACAAATGGGATCTAATTAAACTAAAGAGCTTCTGCACAGCAAAAGAAACTACCATCAGAGTGAACAGGCAACCTACAGAATGGGAGAAAATTTTTGCAATCTACTCATCTGACAAAGGGCTAATATCCAGAACCTACAAAGAACTCAAACAAATTTACAAGAAAAAACCAAACAACCCCATCAAAAAATGGGCAAAGGATATGAACAGACATTTCTCAAAAGAAGACATTTATATAGCCAACAGACACATGAAAAAATGCTCATCATCACTGGCCATCAGAGAAATGCAAATCAAAACCACAATGAGATACCATCTCACACCAGTTAGAATGGCGATCATTAAAAAGTCAGGAAACAACAGGTGCTGGAGAGGATGTGGAGAAATAGGAACACTTTTACACTGTTGGTGGGATTGTAAACTAGTTCAACCATTATGGAAAACAGTATGGCGATTCCTCAAGGATCTAGAACTAGAAGTACCATATGACCCAGCCATCCCATTACTGGGTATATACCCAAAGGATTATAAATCATGCTGCTATAAAGACACATGCACACGTATGTTTATTGCGGCACTATTCACAATAGCAAAGACTTGGAATCAACCCAAATGTCCATCAGTGACAGACTGGATTAAGAAAATGTGGCACATATACACCATGGAATACTATGCAGCCATCAAAAAGGATGAGTTTGTGTCCTTTGTAGGGACATGGATGCAGCTGGAAACCATCATTCTTAGCAAACTATCACAAGAACAGAAAACCAAGCACCGCATGTTCTCACTCATAGGTGGGAACTGAACAATGAGATCACTTGGACTCGGGAAGGGGAACATCACACACCGGGGCCTATCATGGGGAGGGGGGAGTGGGGAGGGGTTGCATTGGGAGTTATACCTGATGTAAATGACAAGTTGATGGGTGCTGACGAGTTGATGGGTGCAGCACACCAACATGGCACAAGTATATATGTAACAAACCTGCACGTTATGCACATGTACCCTAGAACTTAAAGTATAATAATAATAATAAATAAATAAATAAATAAATAAATAAATAATCAGAAAGAAAGAATATCTTTTTCTATTAAAATTTTTTTAAGTAGAAAAGAAAGCCTCTACCTGATTTCAGCTGTGTAGCACAATAGTTATAGTAATAGCTAAAACTTAAATAGTACTTACTTTGTGCTAGGCACTACATGTTTTACATATATTATCTCAATCCCCATGCTAATTCAATTGCAGAGTGTACCGTTATCACTTCATTTCTCTGGTTCAAAAATTTGAGGCCCAGAGAGTTAAGTAATTTGTCTAAGCTCATGCAACTGGTGAAATGACAGATCTGTGGTTGATCCAAAGTAATCTATTTTCTGAATCTAGCACTACTCAAGAGACAAAGCCATACCTAATCTGAAAGGTAATTTCTCAATGATTTGGTTTCTGAAAGTTACAGCTGTGAGATATCCAGGATGCTCCCTGGTCTTTCTTGAGTTTCCTAATTTTATATGCTTTCACTGAACAATAAAATGTTGGAGTGGATGTGATAGAGAAGATGTGCTAGAACTCAAATGGTTCAATTTCACTGCTTATTATCAACTCTTATACAGGAATTTATTGAAGGGGGTAGAGGGTGCTAAGCCTCTAACTAAAAGCAGGTTTGCCAATTGACAAGTTCTTAAAATTTATATTTTCCCCATTCATCAAGACAGCTAACTACAGAGAGCTATTTATAAGGTTGTTTATCCCACATTCCATTGTGCAAGAGGCATTTTTATACCACTCATCCAGCACAGTTCTGTACACACTACAAACAGCAAATGCCCAACAAAAGTCTAGATGATGATGATGATGTTCAGACATATCCAGAAAGTTCTTAACAGGGGGTGATGTGGCTGAGTAGTTAAGAGTAGAACTTTAGAGTCAGATTATATTTAAGTTCAAATCTCAGAGCCACCATTTATAAGTCATGGGTCCTTGGGCAAGTCAATCTCTTGGTTCCTTTGATTTTTTTGTGTGTCAAGTAGAGACAAGAAGGTGGTTATAAAGATTTAATGATATGACTCTTGTCAAGAATTTGGCAAGAGCTGCTACTCTCTATCATCTTCATCATCATCATCATTATCATCATTATCATCTCATCAATAAAAAGTTTAAAAACTATGACTCCAACAAGTTCTAAGTTACCTATAAAGTTCAATGTCATTCGAAGCAAAAATATAGGAGATCTTTACTGTGGAAGACAGGACTGGGAACATAAAATTCTTGGTGACAGTCTTTAATTGTGGTCATGATACAAGATAGCGGCGTTAGGTGGTCAAAAGGAATCAAGATTGATGATCCCATCTGGAGTCACCTGATGATCCTTGCCATTTCCTGAGAGAAATTGCCTCCAGATACTGTTGTGACTTGGAGATGTGAGTCCCATTCCAACTCAGCATGGCCACAGCCATAGACTGTCAATGCCTGAAGACAACAGAAAGCAGGCCTGGGCCAGGTCTGCCTTTTCATTATTGCCTTCCTACAGTCATAATTACCCAACATGAAAAGTTTCTTCTCTTCCAACAGACAGAGTTACTATATCCAGTCTTGGATTAATAATTTGAAGCCTGCAATGGTTAAACCGTAAACAGGACAGAGTCATGTTAAAAAACAATCACACACAACAAACAGATTTTGTTAAATAAAAAGAACAAACCAAGGGAAAGGTCATAGCTTTTGTATTTCTATAACAAATGTAATGTAATGAAAATCTATATCTGCTGGAATTCCTCTGTTTTTCAGGTTATAAATAAAATTTTCCTTGAATAATCACCTTGCACACTTTCCTTAGGGGAAATTGTTTACATTTCTTCATGTCTTTGTAAATGAAATAAACCTCTTGTGATGGTTAATATTGAGGTCAACTTGATTGGATTGAAGGATGCAAAGTGTTGTTTCTGGGTGTATCTGTGAGGGTATTGCCAAAGGAGATTAACATTTGAGTTGGTGGACTGGGAGAGGCAGACTCACCTTCAATCTGGGTGGGCACCATACAATCAGCTGCCAGCATGGCTAGGATAAAGGAGGCAGAAGAACGTGGAAGGACTAAACTGGCAAAGTCTCCCAGCTTTCGTCTTTCTCCTGTGCTGGATGCTTCCTACCACTGAACATCGGACTCCAAGTTTTTCAGCTTTTGGATACTTGGACTTACACCAGTGGTTTGCCAGGGGCTCTTGGGCCTTCAGCCACAGACTGAAGGCTGCACTGTTGGCTTCCCTACTTTTGAGGTTTTGGGACTCGGACTGGCTTCCTTACTCCTCAGCTTGCAGACAGCATATTGTGGGACCTCACCTTGTGATCCTGCGAGTCAATACTCCTTAATAAACTCCCCTTCATATATACATATATCCTACTAGTCCTGTCCCTCAAGAGAGCCCTAACACACCTCCATTTAAATCAGCATTTCCTATTCAGATCATTCCTTCAAAAGAATGATGAACACATTTGTTTTTCAAAATACAACTTAGTGGTGAACTTAACTGGTATCAGAGGCTACCATAAGTCAGCTCAGTTTGAGAGATACTTTTGACAATTAATGGTTATGATACCAGAAGTTCCTTTGGGAGATTGTTGCAGTAATGGTCCCCAATTTGTTCAAGTCTTCTGTACCCTTGCCCTTAGGTAGTCTTCTTCTGTACTGACTCTGTATTGTTTGGCCATATGATTTGTGTGGCCAATAGGACAACAACAAATGTGATGCAAACAAAGATTTGAAAAGCACTTGCCACATTAAAGCCATCCCTCTCTTGTTATTCTTGGGACTTTTGTGAAAGCTGCCACGTAAACAAGCCCATCCAGGGCTGCCTGGTGGCTGATGAGAGAGATTCATGGCTGGAACTCAAATGGCTGCCTCAGCTAACACCCAGCCAATATCCTTGCTGACCCAGCAGCTGCCTGCAGGCACATGAGTGTCACCCAGCTGAGACCAGCAGAAGACTCATCCATCTGAGCCCAACCCAAATTGTCAGACCACAGGATTATTGTTATTGTTGTTTTAAGCTACTAGATTTGGGGTGGTTTGTTACACAGTGAAAGCTAACTGATATCATGTCCCAGTGAGAACAGAATTGTATCAACAGCATCAGAGCAAATGATTGATTCCGTCAGAATGATTTTACATATAAACAGCTGTGACTGAAATCGACATAAAATATCAGGAAGTGAGCAAATGTGGGGTGGCCCATCCATCCACAGAAAAACAGTTATCAACGTGGTCACTATGAAAACTAGAACAAACATAGCTAGAGAGATAAGTTAGGCTATGGGCCAGATTTATTATGCAGGGGTATGGGAATGGACTGACCTCTCACCACTCAGTGTTTGGAATCAACTGAGTAGACACTTGAAATGATAAGGATTTTAAGAATAGTAAGGGCCTCCAATTCAGCGCCACCTAAAACTTCATTTGTTTGCTACTTGCTACTTGGCATTTTGTTTTACATCAGGTTCTTGAAGCCTTTTTGGTTGGACAAGCTCAAATGGCTCATGAAACAGGGACTTGTTCTATGATGTTGTTTTCCACCTACTTTTCCTAAGTGTGTACTCTGTAAGAGGTCCCTTAGAAAATGGGTTGTGTGGTCTCATAAGTCACAGTACACTCTTTACTCCTCTGGGAATTTCACAGTATACTTTGACATATTAAAGGCCTGTTGGCCTTCATTTACTCCAGCACTCCCAAAATATATTTGATCATGCAACTCTTTTTGTAAGGTATATTAAAACCTCATAACCAATGTTTGTCAGGGTAGACTTTGAGGACTTTTTTTACTTTCTTATAATGAAATATATCACACATACAGAAAAGTACATGAAACACAAACATGCAGCATTGTAGAACAAACACTCTTATAACTACTATCCAGGTCAAAAAATAGAATATTGCTAACCCCTTCACTAGACCCCTCTGTACTCCTGGCTCATCACAGACCCCACCCTCCTCCTTAGAGGTAGCCATTTCCCTGACTTTATGATAATAACTTCCTTGTAGTGTTTTATTTTTATTTTTATTTTTTTGCCACATAAGTATGCAACCATAAACTATCGACGGTTTTGTGTTTTTTTTTTTTTCTGTTTTCAAAAGCTTTGTAAATGTAATTATACAGTATGTATTGTGGGGGAATACTATACTTAGGTACAAGTATTTTCAACTTTGACAGCAAATGTCAAATTGTTTCCCAAATTGATGGTGCCAATTGACATTCTAATCACCAGTGTATGAGAGTTTCAGTTGCTCCACATCCTAGGTTATACTTGGTAATATGAGATGTTTTAATTTTTGCCAATCTATTTGGTGCATAGTGGAGAATTTAATTTGCCCTTTTCTGATTAGCAATGAGGTTGAATATGTCTTATTATGTTTATTGATCATTTGGATATCTTCTTTTGTATGGTTTATGTTCAATTCTTGCTTATTTTTCTACTGGGTCTCTATTTCTTTCTTAATTTATAGGAGTGCTTCATATGTTCTAGATAAATGCCCTTTATTGAGTATAGGAGATGAAAATGTCCTCCTTCTCTTTATGGCTTGATTTTTCTCTTTCTTTCTTTTTTTATTTTATTTTTATTTTTTAGTATTCCCTACAGAAATAGAAACTTTTTCTTTTCCTTAATAGTGTCTTTTGTCAAACAGAAGTTCTTCATTTAAGTATAATCAGAAGGTATCAATTGTTTTCCTTTTATGCTTAGTTATTTGTGTGTCTCCTTTAATCATGCCTGTCTCCATGTCCAGTGATCTTCTGGGGAGCTGGACTTTGAATGGTAAGGTCTTTGGTCACTGGTAGTGGTGAAAGCCAAAAACTTCAGGCTTCAGACAACTGAGGAGAAAGGAGAGAAGGTAGAAAGGGGAAGGCCAGAGGACAATAGATAGCAGCAGGAAGGCAACATGTGCCCTGTGGGTGAATGGAGGGTATGATTGAAGGCAGATTAAATGTCACTTTTACCATCCACTTACTCATACATGGAATGACAATAATGGAATATTAATACAAGTCAGTTTATTTCATAATGTTAGAAACCGTTTTCAAAATAAAAGATAGACCGGAAAAACATTTTAGCTAGACAAGGTTTTCTTTACAGTTATCTATACTATTGTGTGCAACAACATGAAGCTTGGTATCTTGATATATTCTCACTCCAGGTATCTGCTTTATTCTCCCATGAGAAATGCTACAAGGACAAGAACATTGCATTCTACTGGTAGTGATTGAGGAGAAACTTATTGGAGGTCAAGAAACTGACATTTCTTGGGTTGCTACTACATGCCAAGCACTTGTACTGAGCTGTTGACATACATTACACAGTTCATTTCTTTTCAATTCTGGAGGGAGGTATCATTATCTCTTTTTTTTTAATAAATGGGGAACTTGAGGTTCACTGGGGCAAAATAACTTGAGTAAGGTCACACAAGTCAAACAACCAGTCAATGACAAAGGCAGGATTTGAACTCAAGGTTGAATCTAACCCCACAGCCCATGCTCTCCCACTGCAACATGCTGCCTTCCTGTAGGAGCAAGGGACTTTGGAAGTGTTATGGACTAAATATTTGTGTCCCCCCAAAATTTATATGTTAAAATCTTAATCCCCAAAATGATGGTATTAGGAGGTAGGTTTCAGAAGTGATTAGGTTATGTGGGCAGAGCCTTCATGAAAGGGATTAGTGCCCCCAGAGAGCTCCCTTGCTCTTTCCACCATGTGAGGACTCAGCAAGAAGATGGCTATCTATGAACCAGGAAGCAGGCCCTCACCAGACCCAGAATCTGCTGGTGTTATGTCTTGGACTTTCCAGTCTCCAGGACTGTGAGAAATAAATGTTTGTTGTTTAGGCCACCCAGTCCATGGTATTCTGTTATAGCAGCTCAGACGGACTGAGACAGCAACACTGCTCTATGAAAGTGAATTAGTGTTCTCCTTTGCTGCATGATAAATTGGTGAAGAAAAATCTTTATATTCACGTCTGTCTTTATGTGGGTTACCCTGGAGGCAGAACCTAAGACAAGGATGTGAATGCAAGCCGTTCCTTTGGGAGCAAGAAACAGCAGGTGAAGTGAGACAGAAAGGGGACGCAGCCAATACAGGGAACATTATCAAACATAAGGGACAATTGGAGCTCAGTCCTGCTGGGGAACTCTCAGAGGCCATGGCTGCCCCACACCCCTGAGTTACTCTACTTCATAGCTACTCCAACCTAGGAGTGGGGAAGCTGTGTATTGATCCACCAACTCACATCCATCATTGGATGAGGGTAGCTTTTTGAAGGATTAATTCTTCAACCCTTTGGGCTTGCCCTGGGGGTAGTCCTAGATGCTCCTAGGGCTAGAAAATTTCCTCCGGCAAAGCACTGCAGTTATTTGCAATAAAGACCTTTTGGTGTACAGGTGGATACAGAGGGGATATGGCAGAAAACTGATACTGTCTGCTACATCCTTTACTAATAAAAGCCAATGGAAAATAAAAATAATCATGAGCTCTGGTAAAGGAGAGAAGGCTACAGAAAAGTTTAGAATCACTGTGCAATGGAATATTCCTGAGACGTTCACACTTGCACCATCAAATCTAATTTGCCACACTAAGGAAGTGACACTCACCACACTGCAGTTTAATAATTTAGCTATTATTCCAGAGTGATCCTATTAACAGTCTATTCATTTTCTCCATGGCAGTTCAGTCATTGAAATTCACCACTGTGTCTTGTGACTATTAGTGATACTCTGAGAAGCATTATATGAGCATGTACAAAAAAAGACTTAACAAAGATTTCCCACGCAACCTGATACTAAAGACATGATTACCACAGATGACTGGAGAATAGACTGGGCTGGGCTTGATCTCAGAACTTTCTCTTATCCCTGGAGTGTTTCATCTTACCTTCCCATTCAAAAAATAGGGGAGGAGTGGATAGTGGGGGTGGTACTTAGAGATTTTAAATACTAAAAGAAGGGTGTTTTTTTGTTTTTTGTTTTGTTTTGTTTTTGTTGTTTTTGTTTTGCTTTGTTTTGTTTTGTTTTGTTTTCTTTTGTTTTTTGACAGTCTCGCTCTATTGCCCAGGCTGGAATGCAGTGGCACAGTCTCGGCTCACTGCAACCTCTGCCTCCCGGGTTCAAGCAATTCTCCGGCCTCAGCCTCCCAAGTAGCTGGGACTACAGGCGTGTGCCACCACGCCTGGCTAACTTTTTGTGTTTTTAGTAGAGACAGCGTTTCACCATGTTAGCCAGGATGGTCTCAATCTCCTGACCTCGTGATCTGCCCACCTGGGCCTCCCAAAGTGCTGGGATTACAGGTGTGAGTCACCACGCCAGGCCAAGAAGGGGCTTTTTAATGCTAATTAACCTACATAATCCTTTTCAGAGACTAGAACTTTCAACTGTTTTAAAATAGGAAAAAGGTGTAAAAAGTGGGAAGGAGGGAAGAGTTAACTATTTTAAGAAGCAAAAACCAAAGTGAACTTGCACTGAGTATAGAGAGAGCTGTGGTGCTGGACAGATTCACAAGAAGCAAATGTTAAAAGAAAAATGCTACAGAATTGAAATAATTTTCAGTTTCTGGCTCAATTCCTTGCTCGATGATATACAATTGGAGCCCTGTCTAAAACAAATGTGCCGCAATTTAATTCATTTGCTTTTGTGAAAGTAGTTTTAGACCAAGGAATAAAAGTAAAATTTTGCTAATTAGCTAACAAAGCAGTCACTCCTTTCCTAACTCCCACCCCTCCATACACACATACACAAATACATGCACATGCACCCATACCTTTTTAAAGACAACATTTTCTTTCTTAAAGATGAAATAATTTCTAAAGAGTTGAAATGCTTGGTGCGTATTCTAGCCTCAGGATTGTTTTTTGTTACTAGAGCTAGCTAAATTGCTCACTGATCATGGCACAAATGATAGAATCAGACTGGCCTGGGTTAGAGTTCTGGTTCTCCACTTACTGATCTTAGTTTCCTTTTTGTAAAGTTCCCTGTTAGTAGGGGAAAAAATATGCTTCAGTGGAAAATTATGCACTGTCCAGAGCAGAGGTAAACAGAAATCTTTTCTGTAAAGAGCCAGCTAGTAAATATTTTAGGCTTTGTGAGCTATATGGCCAATGCTGCAACTACTCGACTTAATGAAAGCAGCCATAGACAATACATAAGTGAATGTGTCCAATAAAATTTTATTTCCAAAAACAGGCAATGGACTGCATTTGACCCATGATCAGTAATCTAGAGCACAACTTTTCTGGGTTATATGATTCTAGCCTTTCATTGCCATTCAGCAAATTTACAACTCTGTATTTGCAAAATAATTTGTGTCCATATATATGCAAATTCTGTCCAGTAGAGGCTTAAATTATTTCCTTCCCCCACTGTAGAAGAGACAAATTTTGTCTCAATTTGCATATTCATTTCAATATTCCTGATCTATAAACATGTTTGTTCTTTGACTCTCCCTTCAACTGGTTGTAACATCTTACCAGCTCCCTTACTGAGTTAAATCTTTAACATTATTAAGAAAAAAAAATTCTGACACTTGTTATAATGGTAAGGATGACTTTATTCAGGACTATTGCAATATGTGTCAGCACTATTGTCAGAGGCATTTGAAACAGAGCGACTCCATCTTGAGTGAGGGCTAGGAAAATGAGGCTGGGACTTGCTGGGCTGCGTTCGCAGAAAGTCAGGCATTCCTAGCCTCTAGATGTTTAAGGTTAAGGGAACAAATTAATAATGTTTACTAAACAGACCCAGACTTGGGAATGTCCAGATATCCCGATATCTGGAAAACAAAGGCATTCCTAATTTTGCTTTAAAGATAATAATATTGATTCTTGCAAAATATAGTAATTAAGAAAATTAATGCTTCGTCACAAATCCTTGTAGCAGAGCACATCTCCCCATATACATAGGCATTGTACCTAGGGTAGGCATTCCTCCTCTTACTTTCAGGAATGTCCTACTCTGTCTATGGAGTAGCTGTACTTTCACTACTTTACTTTCTTAATAAACTTGCTTTTACTTTGCACTGTGGACTCACCCTGAATTCTTTCTTGTGTGAGACCCAAGAACCCTCTCTTGGGGTCTGGATCAGGACTGCTTTCCTGTAATACTATCATAATAGGAGAGAGAGGCCAGACTCAACTCTGAATACAACAAAGATAGCTGGGTATTTATAACCAACGAGCAGAGTGAGTGGGAATCAGTGGATAAAAATTACTAAGAAGAGACATCAAGGGAAGGAGGATTCTTGCTAAATTTACTTAACAGGATTCTTGCTAAAGGTAAGCCAAGATAATCAGCTATTAGTAGTGGGGGGATTCATATTAAACTGACTTAGTAATATTCTTGCTAAAAGAAGAGATACTCATTTTTCCTTTGAACAATATAAATCCATTTTTCATTTGGTTGCCTTTTGTTCATTAGGGACAAGCTGAATCATCTGTTAGATTTGGTATTACAGCAGTCAATCACGGAGATTTCTAGATGTTGAGTTCAAAGCATCCTGAGTCCTGTACACAGCAGCAGCTCCAGGCATGAAAGTTCCTCATTGTCTAGCTTCAGTTTGCAGGGCTTCTTTAAGTCCTGGTGGAAAGTCAGCTACAAACAACCTAGAGTCCAAATAAAGTTCTTGACAATCGGGTTTTAACTCTCAGTGGTGCCAAGTCAGGAGAGTGGGAGAAAAATTGAAAATGTTAAGTTGGAGAGTTGTAGCCAGATATTGGAGGAAACTAGAAAGAATTGGAAATTGGTAGCATCACACCTGTAATCCCAGCATTCTGAGAGGCTGAGGCAGGTGGATCCCTTGAGTTCAGGAGTTTGAGACCAGGTTGGGAAACATGGCGAGACTCCCATCTCTACCAAAAATAAAAAAAAGTAGCTGGGCATAGTGGTGTGTGCCTGTGGTTCCACCTACTTGGGAGGCTGAGGTGGGAGGATTGCTTGAGCCAGGGGATGGGGGAGTTGCAGTGAGCCAAGATCATGCCACTACACTCCAGCCTGGGTGACAGTGCCAGACCCAAGAAAGAATGAAAGAAAGAGAAAGAGAGAAAGATAGAGAGAAAAAAAGAAAGAGAGGGAGAGAGACAGAAAGAGAGAGAGAGAGAAAGGAAGGAAGGAAGGAAGGAAGGAAGGAAGGAAGGAAGGAAGGAAGGAAGGAAGAAAGAAAGAAAGAAAGAAAGAAAGAAAGAAAGAAAGAAAGAAAGAGAAAGAAAGAAAGAAAAGAGAGAGAAAGAGAAAGAGAGAGAGAGAGGGAGGACAGAAGGAAGGAAGGAAGGAAGGAAGGAAGGAAGGAAGGAAGGATGGAAGGAAGGAAGGAAAATTGGTGGCAATAACTGTCAAAATGTGCAAGATGGCAGGCGCCAGTCCAATTTACAAGTGGATAACAAGGTCTCAAAGACAATGAGCAGGATTAGAGTCTGATAATTCAAAAGGGTGTGCTATGATTTTCTACTGAAATACAAAATTTCTCTCTATAGTCATCCCCTATTTTTGATCAAAGATAAGCAAATAAGGTTATTCATGTTTACAAAACAAGTCTGGCCTCCTTAGGTTTGTCCTTATTGTTTAGGTAGGTGCAGCAAGAATGATCATTTACTACATAGACCTGTTTTTCATAAGGCATCTCAGATTAGACTTTTTAAAACCTCTTGGCCCGGCACAGTGGCTCACGCCTGTAATCCAAGCACTTTGGGAGGCCGAGGCGGGTGGATCACGAGGTCAGGAGATCCAGACCATCCTGGCTAACACAGTGAAACCCCGTCTCTACTAAAAATACAAAAAACTAGCCTGGTGTGGTGGCGGGTGCCTGTAGTCCCAGCTACTCGGGAGGCTGAGGCAGGAGAATGGCGTGAACCCGGGAGGCGGAGCTTGCAGTGAGCCGAAATCACGCCACTGCACTCCAGCCTGGGCGACAGAGAGAGACTCCATCTCAAAAAAAAAAAAAAAAAAAAAAAAAAACCCTCTTGAGACTAGGAAACCAAGCCGAGAATTCGCCTCAGACTTCACCTGCAATACCTATAAGGTTTAAGTGAATTCCTTTCTTCTCAAGGCCCCTAAAATACCCTAAGGTTCTTGGGACTGCCAGGAAGTGACATTGATTACTCATCTGTAAAACTGGGAGAATTATAAGCCATGTACCAGGCTGGTTTTTCCAAGAGGACTTTGTAAGCATTGGTTCCATAAAGTCAACCTGAGCTCCTTAAAACTGTCCGTTCGTATCTGATTCTATGCATCATTCTCAAGTGTGACATTCTAGTCAAAGCCTTGACAATATAATTTTTCCAATTGTGTCCTGTTACAAGAACAGTTCCTTATTGAACTCATGTGAATAATTATATTATCATGGGAAGAGGAACACTTAGTTTCCAAATTATGAAGAGACTAGGCAGGAAGAAAAGATAAATATTTCATTATGAGTTATAGATATCTTAAGAGCAAAGGGAAAGGGGTTCCTTATATTCAGAAAATGGAATGTTAGAGAACCAGCAATATTCCAAATAAAAGTCACACAAATCATAATCCTTCTTTGTCAGTTTATTCAGTCTCATGTAATTAATTCTCACTCTACTTGATCTTGGGTTAGCAATTTTATGAACCCACTAGCTTCTTTACTAGAGATCTGGGACTCCTTCCTCTGTCCAGTGGTATGGTCTCAAAGTTATGTAAGCAATGCCATCAGAAGATTGTACCCTAGAGTGCCTGTCATAGTCCTTTCCATGGGTCTATGAGACAGTCACTTTTTGCTGAAGATGAGGCACTCTGGCTTGTAGGTGATTGCAAATGCTTTCAGAGAAAAATAAGAGTAAAACAAAAACTATCTGTGGAGGACAAAAGAATTAAAATAGCAATGGTTAAAGATCTGACGAGAGTTCATTTGACAAGGAAATTTGGTTATTTCTGTGGCATACAACAGTTTAAAATAAGATCCAGAATAATGACTGATAACATTATACCAGGATGTATCATGGACCGCAAGGATATTGACAAATTGCTAGGAAGTTTATACAATTTCTGGCATAATTTTATTAATAAGATTTACTCAGTCAGGCGCCGTGGCTCACGCCAGTAATCCCAGCACTTTGGGAGGCTGAGGCAGGCAGATCACGAGGTCAGGAGATCAAGACCATCCTGGCTAACACGGTGAAACCCCATCTCTACTAAAAATACAAAAAAATTAGCTGGGCGTGGTGGAAGGTGCCTGTAGTCCCAGCTACTCTGGAGGCTGAGGTAGGAGAATGGCCTGAACCTGGGAGGCAGAGCTTGCAGTGAGCTGAGATTGCACCACTGCACTCCAGCCTGGGCGATGCAGCGAGACTCCATCTCAAAAAACAAAAACAAACAAACAAACAAAAACATTTACTCATGCTAATATTACCTAGAGAAGATTAAGCATCTCTTCTTAATTGACAATGCTTTTTATGCAGCTCAACATTTTAAATAAACCTAATTTTTTAAAGAAAAATTTATTTTTACAAAGTGAAAAAACAAATCCTTTAGGATTTTCCCAGGGTCCTTTGGAAAAACTCAAAGTCAGTTTGAGATCAGTAAAATTTAACTTACAATTGATTTGGGTCGGCTGGGTGCGGTGGCTCATGCCTGTAATCCCAGCATGTTGGGAGGCCGAGACTTGCGGATCACCTGAGGTTAGGAGTTCAATACCAGACTGGCCAACGTGGTGAAACCCTGTCTCTACTAAAAATACAAAAATTAGCCGGGCGTGGTGGTGGGCACCTGTAATGCCAGCTACTTAGGAGGCTGAGGCAGGAGAATCGCTTGAACCTGGGAGGCAGAGGTTGCAGTGAGCTGAGATCGCAACATTGCACTCCAGCCTGGGCAACAGGAGTGAAACTCCATCTCAAAAATAAACATAAAAATAAAACAAAGGGGGGAAGTTGTCAAAGATGTCAAAAGGTTTAAACACTTGGCTAAGTGAGATTCTATGTCACTGCAAAACAGTATTTAGTTACTTATTT
This sequence comes from Macaca fascicularis, assembly GCF_037993035.2. NCBI lineage: Eukaryota > Metazoa > Chordata > Mammalia > Primates > Cercopithecidae > Macaca > Macaca fascicularis. The sequence goes on along the minus strand of NC_088395.1, from coordinate 17,163,142 downwards.
AACCAAAATAACACTAAAGATTTCAAAAATAACTATAGGAGGTTACATGATTGTAGAAAAACCTCAGCTCTTTTAAAAAGTAAAAAGAAGCAGAGCACAGTGGCTCATGCCTGTAATCCCAGAACTTTGGGAGTCCTAGGTGGGTGGATAACAAGGTCAGGAGTTTGAGACCAGCCTGGCCAACATGGTGAAACCCCGTCTCTACTAAAAACACAAAAATTAGCTGGACATGGTGGCGGGCACCTATAATCCCAGCTACTGGGGAGACTGAGGCAGGAGAATCATTTGAACTCAGGAGGTGGGAGTTGCAGTGAGCCGAGATCACACCACTGCACTCCAGCTTGGGTGACAGAGCAAGACTCCATCTCAAAAAAAAAAAAAAGTGAAAAACCTCAGTCCTCTTAAATAATCAAGAACATGATAAAGATTAACATAAAGCACAGAATCTTTTTCATCTAGGTGGGTTACTTAAAAAGTAAAGAAAAACCTCTTGTAATCTCTTATTAACAGCAGATCAGCAATCCAAAAATATTTTGTCATTTTCAACAGAGACAAAACCAAATTGTATCAGTGTATTTTTGATATTGAAGTTCATTTCTTTCTTTTTATTTATTTATTTATTTATTTATTTATTTATTTATTTATTTTTGAGACAGAGTTTTGCTCTTGGTGCCCAGGCTGGAATGCAATGGCGTGATCTCAGCTCACCACAACCTCCAGCCCTCGGGTTCAAGCAATTCTCCTGCTTCAGCCTCCCGTGTAGCTGGGATTACAGGCATGTGCCACCATGCCCGGTTAATTTTCTAATTTTAGTAGAGACAGGGTTTCTCCATGTTGGTTAAGCTGGTCTCGAACTCCCGACCTCAGGTGATCCACCCAACTTGGCCTCCCAAAGTGCTGGGGTTACAGGCATGAGCCACCGCACCTGACCTGAATTTCATTTCTTTTAAAACCTTGTAAATAAATCCATCAGACATTAGTTAACTTGGACCACATATGATTCCTTTTCCAAGATTCCTTTTCTGTAAGCTTTCTACAACTTTTTTAGCCACTTAATTGCGGTATTATTGACACACAGAAAGCTGTACATATTTAATGTATACAACTTGATGAGTTTACATATAAGCATTCAACTGTGAAATCAAAGCCTATCCATCACCTTCAAAAGTTTCTTCCACCATCTTTATCATCTTTTTCATGTGATAAGAACACTTAACATAAGAGACTTCCCCTTAGAAAATTTTAAAATGTACAACATAGTATTGTAAAATATAAGCACTATGCTGTACAGATCTCTAGGACTTACTCATTCTGTATAACTGAAACTGAACCCTTTGACCAATACCTTCACATTTCCTCCTTCACCAATACCCTGGCAAGCATCATGTTACTCTCTGCTTATATGACTTTGGGTAGTACAGACATTTTAACAATATTCATTATTCCAATGCATTAACACAGAATATCTTTCCATTTACTAATATCTGTTTTAATTTCTTTCATTAATGTCTTATAGTTTTCAGTGTGTAAGTCTTTCACTTCTTTGGTTAAGTTTGTTCCTAAATATTTTATTCTTTTTGATGATATTATAAACAGTATTGATTTCTTATCTTTCTGTATACATAGTTCATTGTAAGTATATAGGAATGCAACTGATTTTTGTACGTTGATTTTGTATTGTGGAACTCTTCTGAATTTGGTCATTAGTTCTGGAGCTTTTTTAGGTGTTTTTAGGGTTTTCTACATATAAGATTATGTCATCTGCAAACAGAGGTAATTTTACTTCTTTCTTTCCAATTTGGATGCTGATATGGTTTGGCTATGTCCCCACCCAAATCTCATTTTGAATTGTAGCTCCTATAATCCCCACATGTTGTGGGAGGGACCCTGTGGGAGGTAATTACATCATTCCCGTGCTGTTCTCATGATAGTGAATAAGTCTCACAAGATCTGATGGCTTTATAAAGAGGAATTCTCCTGCACACATTCTTGCCTACCGCCATGTAACACGTGCTTTTGCTCTTCCTTCACGTTCTGCAATGATTGTGAGGCCTCCCCAGCCATGCTGAATTGTGAGTCAATTAAACCTCTTTCCTTTATAAATTACCAAGTCTCGGGCATATCTTTATTTGCAGCATGAGAACAGATTAATACAGATGTCTTTTATTTATTTTTCCTGCCTAATTTCTCTGGCTAGGCCTTCCAGTACTATGTTGAATAGAAGTGGTAAGAGCAGGCATCAAGGTCTTTTTCCAAATCTTAGAGGAAAAGTTTTAAATTTTTCACCATTGAATATGATGTTAGCTGTGAGCTTTTCATATGTGGCCTTTGTTGTGATAGTTAAGTTATTTCTACACTTAATTTATTGAAAGATTTTGTCATAAAATGGTGTTAAATTTTGCCAAATGCTTTTCCTGCATGTATTGAAATGATCATGTAATTTTTATCCTTCATTCTGTTAATGCAGTGTATGACATTGATTGATTTGCATAGATTGAACCATCTTTTCATCCCAGGGGACAAGTCTCACTTGGTCATAGTAAATGATCCTTTTAATATGCTGTTGAATTCTGTTTGCTAATATTTTGTCGAGGATTTTTGCATATATGTTCATCAAGGATAATGACCTATAGTTTCCTTTTCTTGTGATGTCTTTGTCTGGCTTTCATATCAGGGTGATGCTGACCTCATGAAATGAGTTTGAAAGGGTTCTCTGTTCTACTTTTGGAAGAGTTTAGAAAGAATTGATATTAATTCTTCTTTAAATGTTTGATAGAATTGACTTGTGAAGCCATCTGATTCTGGGCTTTAATTTCTTGAATGGTTTTTGATTATTGATTCAATCTCATTTGTTACTGGTCTGTTAAGAATTTCTATTTTTTCTTGATTTAGTCTTAGTAGGTTTTATATTTCTGGGAATTTATCTATTTCTTCTAGATTATCCAGTTTGTTGGTGTATAACTGTTCATAATAGTTCCTTATGATCTTTTTATTTCTATGGCTTCCATTGCAATGTCTTCTCTTTAATTTCTGATTTTAATTATTTGAGTCCTTTTTTTTTTTTCTTAGACTAGCTAAAGTTTTGTCAATTTTGTATTTTCAAAACACCAACCTTTAGTTTCATCACATTTTCTATTGTTTTTCTATCTCTATTTCATTTATTTCTCTCTAATCTTTATTATTTCCTCTTTCTGCTAACTTTAAACTTAGTTTGCTCTTCTTTTTCTAGTTCCTTGAGGTGTAAAGTTAGGTTGTTTATTTGAGGTCTTCTTTTATAATGTAGGCATTTACCAGTATAAAATTCCCTCAGTACTACTTTTACTGCATCCCATAAGTTTTGTTATGCTATGTTTTCATTTTCGATGATCTTGAGATATTTTCCTTTGATTTCTTTTTTGACCCAATGGTTGTTTAAAACTGTTTAATATCCACTTATTTTTAAATTGTGCTGTTGTTCTTTTGTTATTGATTTCTACTTTCATTCCATTGTGGTCAGAAAATATACTTGAAATGATTTCAATCTTCTTAAATTTGTTAAGACTTGTTTTGTGACCTAGCATATGATCTGTCCTACAGAATGTTCCATGAATGCTTCAGAATGTATATTCTGCTGCTATTGGGTGAAATGATCTGTATATGTCTGTTAGGTCTGTTTGTCTATTTGGTCTATACTGTTGTTCATATCTGCTATTTCCTTATTGGTTTTCTGTCTGGGTGATCTATTAATTATTAAAAGTAGTGCCCTGTTTCAACAAAAAATTAAAAATTAGCTGAATGTGGTGGTGCGTGTCTGTGGCCACAGCTATTCAGGAGGCTGAGGTGGGAGGACTACTTGAGCCCAGGAGGTCGAGGCTGTAGTGAGCCATGATCATGCCATTCCACTACAGTCTGGGTGACAGAGTGAGACCATGTCTCAATAATAATAATAATAAATAAAAATAAAAGTGGGGTATTAAAGTCTCCTACTATATTATATTACTGTCTATTTCTTCCTTCAGATTTGTCAATGCTTGCATTATGTATTTTGGTGCTCTGATGTTGGGTGCATATTTATTTATAATTGTTATATCTTCTTGTCAAATTGACCTTTTATCATTGTATAAGTTTCTTTGTCTCTTGTGACATTTTTTGACTTAATGTCTAATTATCTAAGTACAGCCAGTTATACTTTCTTGGTTACCATTTATATGGAATATCTTATTCAATCCCTTCACTTTCAGCCTATGTGCACCCTTAAATCTAAAGTGAGTCTTTTGCGGATATCATATACCTGGAACGTGTTTCTTATCCATTCAGTTACTCCATATTATTATTATTATTATTATTATTATTATTATTTTAGAGATTGGGTTTTACTGTGTTGCCCAGACTGGACTTGAACTCCTGGGCTTAAACAATCCGCCTAGTTCAGTCTCCTGAGTAGCTGGGACTACAGATGCATATCTCTGCACCTGGCCATATCTTTTTATTGATGACTTTAATCTGTATACATTTAAAGCAATTATTCATAGGTACAGACTTATTATTGCCATTTCATTATTTGTTTTCTGTCAGTTTTGTGATTATTTTGTTCCTCTCTTTTTCTTTTGCTATCTTTCTTTTGATTTGATTTCTTTGTAGTAATATATAGTCTACGTTGAAACAACACAGGGATGTTACATTAATCTATATTTGTCTATATATTTACTTTTACCAGTGAGAGATATACTTGCATTTGCTTTCATATTTCTCTTTAGTGTTCTCTCATTTCAACTCGAAGAACTCCCTTTACTCTATTTAGCGTTTCTTGTAAGGCAGGTCTAGTGGTGACAAACTTAATCAGTTTTTGTTTTTCGAGGGAAGTCTTTGTCTCTTCCTCATTTTTGAAAGACAGTTTTATCAAGTATAGTATTCTTGGTTGGCCAAGATTTTTTCCTGTTGGCTCTTTGAACATGTCATTCCACTCTCTCCTGTCCTGCAAGGTTTCTGCTGAGAAGTCCGCTGATAGTCTTATGGAGGCTCCTTTGTAAGTAACAAGTCATTTTTCTCTCACTGCTTTCAAAATTCTTCCTTTGTCTTTGACTTTTGACAATTTAATTATAATGTATCTCAGTGTAGACCTCTTTAAGTTCAATCTTTTAGGGTTCTTTAGATTTCATGAATCTGGATGTTCATTTTTCTCCTCAGATTTGGGAAGCTTTCATCCATTATTTTTAAAAATAAGCTTTTGCCTTTTTCTCTTCCTTCTTTACTTCTGGAATTGCCATAATGTCTAAATTAGTTCACTTGATGGTGTTCCATAAGTTCCATAGGCTTTCTTCACTCTTTTTTTTTTTATTATTCTTTTTTCTTTGTTCCTCTGACTGGATAATTTCAAATGATCTGTCTTCAAGTTCATTGATTCTTTCTTCTGTTCAATCAAGCATATGTGTGATGTTCTCTATTGAATTTTCAGTTCAGTCATTTTATTCCTCAGCTCCAGAATTTCTATTTGATTCTTTATGATTTCTATCTCTTTATTCAACTTCTCATTTTGTTAATGTATTACTTTTCTGACTTCATTTACTTTTCTGTGTTCTCTTGTAGATCACTGAGCTTCTTTAAGACAATTAGTTTGAATTCTTTGTCAGAAAATGTGTAGATCTACATTTCTTTGAGGTCAGTCACTGAAGTTTTATTTGGTTCTCTGTTGGTGTTATGTTTTTCCAATTCTTCATGCTCCTTGTGGCTTTATGTTGGTATCTGCACATTTGAAGAAGCAGTCACCTCTTTTAATCTTTATGAACTGGCTTCATTAGGGAAAGAACCTTACTAGTCAACCCTGCTAGAGATTCTGGGTGTCTCTCAAAACTTTTCTATGGATGCACCTGTTCTATTCTTCTTGCCCCTTTCTAGAGGAGAAGTCTTAGGATTTTAGGTCTTCTCTCAATCCTGCAGAGCCATGCCAGGTTCTGAGAGCTGTTTAATTCTTTTCCCAAGGTCAGTGCACCAAGATGTCGGAAAAATGGGTGCAAGCTCCAGTTCTGTCCCTCCCCCCGAATAATCAATCACAAGGTTGTGAACCTTCTCCAAATTCTGCAGTTGAGTCAGCTGCAGAGATCCATGCCAGCTTCTGGATATCTGTGTGCCATCTGTGAGGGCACATGAGGCACCATTTATGGGGGCATGAGCTAGCTGACTACTAAAGTCTGTGGGCTAGTTTGCTGCTGGGGTCTGTGGATGGGATGACCAGTGGGGTCCACAGGCTGGCTGGCAGGCTCTGCAGGCTGGTCGTTGAAATATGCTTGTCTGTTTGAGCACCTGTCCCTTTATTTTGTTCTTGGCTGCCCCCAGGCAATCTAGTCATACTAGTTCCCTCAGCATTCTGTGTGAGGAGAGAGAGAAGCATTCTGGGCAGCACCCTCAAGGACTAGGGAAGCTGAATGCTCATGTCACCTTCTCTTTCCCCCTTAGGAAAAATCACAGGCTGAGGGTGGGTCTCTCTTGGCCCTGAATTGTGCCAGCTTGGGAGAAAGATAATGCAGGTAAAGTGAAAATATTCTTCTTACCCTTTTTAGTGTGGGCATTCTCTGATTGTGTTCTCCACTAAGGTACTAGAGCCCGTCAGCTGGACTCTAGGTATTTTATTCTGTGGATAATTGTTGAATTGGTATTTCTGTGGCAATACAAGGGCCAGGAATTCCTATTCCTCCATCTTGCTGACATCACTCTTTTTCTACAATTTTTTATATCCATTTAATTTCTGTCCTACATTTTCCTCTTTATACTTTAGGACAAAATTACTATTTTTCCCTTAACAAATATATATCCTATATACCTTGTAGACTTTGCATACAGTTTCCCTTTGTCCTTATTGTTAAACTTTCATTCTACTTACATCAACTTAATACACATGATCTTAACAATTATGCTTGGATTGTTCATAAAAATTTCTTAAGACATTAAACAAAGCTAGCCATCATCTCAACTTATTTCCCTGATAAATATTTTTATAGCACATGCACATTAGGCAAGTATCAAAAATCAAAAACCTAAAAAAAATAAATACATGAGTTTTCTGTTTTACTGCTGCTCTTGATACACATGAAGTAATGGATATCAACAAATTCATTTTCGTGCATCTTTACTCATACATTTGTTTAGTTTGAATTTATAATTTTTATAATTTTTATCATTTGGCAGAGGTAATAGTACCTTATTTGAGTAGTAAACCCAAGTAGAATACAAATGTATATTCATATTATAAATAATGATAATTTAGGAGACATATCTGTTTTTATGAAACCGATATCACATTAGTCTTGTTTGCCAAAGATTTACCTAAACTGTATGTACCTGAAAAATATTTGGGTTAGTTTCTATATTTCTGGGAGTTTTAGAAATATTTAATTTATGTAAGTGCTTATGTAATATGTAAGCCAATTTGAATAGCACTTCTTTATGGGATTTTGTGAATTAACTTGGTAATACCATCTGGATGTAGGAAACTATCACATACAGACATTTACATACTTAAGTGAACATATAAACAGACACAAATAGAAGCCGTCTAGCTTCCATTCTAAAATTTTAACCATGAGTCAGGTAAAAATACAGTAATATAAACTCACTAATTTGGCTGGGCAAGGTGGCTTATGCCTGTAATCCCAGCACTTTGGGAGGCCGAGGCAGGTGGATCACTTGAGGTCAGGAGTTTGAGACCAGCCTGGCCAACATGGTGAAACCCCATCTCTACTGAAAATACAAAAATTAGCCAGGCGTGGTGGCATGCATCTGTCATCCCAGCTACTCAGGAGGCTGAGGCAGGAGAATCTCTTGAACCCAGGAAGCAGAGGTTGCAGTGAGCCAAGATCATGCCACTGCACTCCAGCCTGGGCAACAGAGCAAGACTCTGTCTCAAAAAATAAATAAATAAATACATACATACATACATACATATATAAACTCACTAATTTATTTAAAATAGTTGGCTCTTTGCTCCACTTTATATTTTTATCTGAATTGTGTTTCTGTCAGATGAAAAAAGTTAAGGTTACCTGCTCAATAGGAGGCTAATGCTTTTTGCCAATATTTGCAGAGGAGATTATTAAGATTTTCTTTTGCCCTGATATGTAATATTATGGAGGCTGTGGACCAAATTTTAGGTGAGGGATCTTTTGCAAATACCAAATGGCTGTCTGAGTGTTTCCAAAATTCATCTGAGTGAATAAAATATCCAGTCTGTTTCCAATTACTCTGTTTTTCTTTTTAGCCTTAGGTAGTTGCCATTAGGAGTCCCTGAGTCCATTGAGATCCCCACAATGGGAGGCAGGAGGACTAAAGTTCAAGTGACAATAGAGAATTGAGGCGCTGGAGTGGTATAGAAAAAGTCTGGCAGGGAGTGAACAGAGGGATAGAAGAGATAAAGGCATGAAGGGACTCAAGGGTACTGAATTGAAGACTTAAAGTGGTAAAAGGGGGAAGGAGAAGCAGAGGTGATGGGAAGGGAGAGGTCTTACAAGAGCTAGTTTGGGGAAGCCATTGAAGTTCTAGATTATTCTTAGTAAAATCATGCCAACAAGAAAGAAAGTGGACAGAATAAGTACCCTATTACTGGAGCATATAGTCAACAGGAATTCCAGAAGGGGGGTTTCAGACATTCCTATGGGAGAAGCAAGATCAAATAAAAGGCACAGACACACTTCACAAAGAGCCAACAAAAAATTTTCAGCACAGGAATCAGGTAATAAATTCCCACTTGAAACAAAGAGCCAGAAAGAAGGACTTTCAGCCCAAGAGTCAGGGAGTGAACATCTACTTGAAACAAGGAGCCAAGAAGACCTTCCAGCTCAGGAGGTGCCTTTCAAATAAAAAATGCTGAGATTCTATCCCAGCCTCAGAGCGTATATTCAGAATCTTAAGAATTCAAAATTGGTCCATACCCTGCTTCAATGGACTGGTATTCAGAGCATTAGCTCAGAAGTTGGCATACCAATGAATCTCTAATCTATCTTTACTTGGGGTCCTGGTGAGAGGCTTAGGGATCCAATATTGATTCTGATCCTGTTTCACTCATAAGTCACCATAACTGTTAAAGAAAAATTATTCTGATACTTGCTAAAATGGTAAGGAAGACTCTTTAGACCTATTGAGACAGTCATGAAGACTATCACAATAGGGGAGAGAGGTCAGGTTCAACTCAGAATACAACAAAGACAGATGGGGATTTGTAGCCAATGAGCAGAGTTGCAGTTGGGGAGTCAGTGGATGGAAAATTACTAAGAGGAAACATCAATGGTATGGGGATTTTTGCTAATCCTACTTAACAGGATTCTTGCTGAAGGCAGGCCAGGGTGATCAGATATCAAAGGTGGAGAATGAGGAATTTGATCAGATATCAGAAGTAATCAGATTTTGAGGAGGGGGAGATTCTCACTAAACTGACTTAGCAAGATTCTTGCTAAAACTGGGCTAGGCAGGTTGAATAAAAGGCCCAAGAATGAGGCCTAGTTGAAAAGAAGTTTCAGAGGAGCCTGTCTAAAGTTTGGTCAAAGAGAGAGTCTTTATCAACATGTGTTCACTTTACATCTGTATGAAAGTCATGATTGTACTTTCTTTGACAATTATCCCTTAATACAGCCAATGTTTTTGAAGAGATTAGCATAGCACCTGGCACATTGTAAGCATTCAACAAAGTTGTTGTTGTTATTATGGCTGTTGCTGTTGTTATGTTGATGTGAATCTATGTTCCAACAAGAAAAAGAGCTCAGCCCAGATGGTTCAGATGAAGAGACTTGAATGAAGAGATTACTTTATGAGCAGGGTAAAGGAACCAACAAGGGATATTAAAGCACCAAGAAACCATGATGAGCAACCAGTATCTTCCCTGTGCTAAAGGAGATGGGGAGGAAATAGTGTCACTGGATCCCAGTGACAGCTTGAGCCATAGAAAAGGGGCCACCTATCAGGGTATGTTGTTATGAAGAGACCCAGCTCTCGCCAGAGATGGAGTGCTGAAACAGGGAGAGACCAGGGGAAAAAAAATATTCTAAACTTTCTCTCTTATTGCCTTCTTTATCACCTGCTAGGCCCTCTCATTGGCTGAATCCAATTAGAAATCAGCTGGCAGGGGAGTGTGGGTGATGCAGTCTGCCTCTCCTGGCACAGATCAGGGCAAAGAAGTATAGAGAATGCATCCTGGGGTAGGGGGCTGAAGAATGATCAGCACAATTATTACTACTATATTTTTATAATGCTCAAAGCCTATGGAATATGCAACACCAAGAATGAACCCTAATGTCAACTATGGACTTTCGGTGATAATGGTGTGTCAATGTAGGTTCATCGATGGTAAAAAATGTACCACTCTAGTAGTGGGTGGTGATAATGGGGGAGGCTGTGCCACTGTAGGGGCAGTGGGTATATGGAAAATCTCTGTACATCCCACTCAATTTTGCTGCGAACCTAAAACTGCCCTAAAAAAATAAAACCAATGATCATGGCAGATGGGAGGCAGGACTAGATTCAGCTCTGACTTGGATGGACAGAGCAGTGTGTGGAGGCTCGCATTGTGAATTTTGGCACCAGATCAACTGCAAGAACAAACCAGCAATCCAGAGAGGACCCAAGACCCTCTGAAGGAAGTGGACTGCTCCTGCAGGACCCGGGAGACACCCCAAATACTGAGTACCCCAACTGTGGAAGTGGGAAAGGGAGAGCTTCCTCTCCTGACACACACCCCCACTGGAGAAACTGAAGGTCTGTTTGCAGGAGAAGTTTTCAACCTTACCTGGAACTGAGTAAATTTAGAGAGCCAAGTGAAATACAGGGGTAGAGGAAGCAGAGGAAGGCCCTGGGAGCTTGCTGGGTCCCCAAGCAGGCCATTCCTGCCTGGCACCACAGGGATCCATTGGGAGGGCGGCCAGAGGAGCAGGGAGTGGGGAAACACCACAGGGAGAAGGAAATCTCCAGCTGAACTTTGTAACAATTTGAATGGGGCAAGAAGCCTCCTGGCCAGAACTCAGGGCATGAATCCAGTGTGTAGACTCCACAGGCCGGGGAAGAACTAAGCCCTTTTCTTTCACAGCTGGGAGGTGGGTAGCCTGGGGCAAGTTCTCAAGCCTGGCTTGCCCACTGCCTGGAAGCAGACTCGGGGCCGTTAGAGGGGGCATGGTGGGAGCGAGACCAGCCCTTCAGTTTGCATGGGAGCTGGGTGAGACCTGTGATTGCCGGCTTTCCCTCACTTCCCTGACAATCTGCATGATTCAGCATAGGCAGCCATAATCCTCCTAGGCACACAACTCTATTGACCTGGGAACCTCACCCCCATCCCCCACAGCAGCTGCAGCAAGGCCCACCCAAGGAGAGTCTGAGCTCAGACACACCTAGCCCTGCCTCCAACTGATAGTACTTCCCTAACCCATCCTGGTAACTGAAAACAAAGGGCATATAATCTTGGGAGATCTAGGGCCCCACTTACCACTGGGAGGCCAACCAGCACAAAAATAGAGCATTAAACCACCAAAACTCAGAACCCTGACAGAGTCCATTGCACCCCGCTGCCATCTCAACCAGAACAGGTGCTGATATCCATGGCTGAGAGACTCATAGACAGTTCACATCACAGGACGCTGCAGACAACCCCCAGTACCAGCCCGGATCCAGGTAGACTTGCTGGGTGGCTAGTCCCAGAAGAGAGACAACAATCACTGCAGTTCGGCTCACAGGAAGCCACGTCCATAGGAAAAGGGAGAGAATACTACATCAAGGGAACATCCCATGGGACAAAAGAATCTGAACAACAGCCTTCAGACCTAGATCTTCCCTCTGACAGAGCCTACCCAAATGAGAAGGAACCAGAAAACCAATTCTGGTAATATGATAAAACAAGGCTCTTTAGTACCCCCCAAAAATCACACTAGTTCACCAGCAACGGATCCAAACCAAGAAGAAATCCCTGATTTACCTGATACATAATTCAGGAGGTTAGATATTAAGCTAATCAGGGAGGCACCACAGAAAGGCAAAGCCCAATGCAAGGAAATCCAAAAAACAATACAAAAAGTGAAGGGAGAAATATTCAAGGAAACAGCTTAAAGAAAAAAACAGTAAAAAATTCAGGAAACATTGGATACAATTATAGAATTGCAAAATGCTCTGGAAAGTCTCAACAATAGAATTAAACAAGTAGAAGAAAGAAATTCAGAGCTCGAAGAAAAGGTCATCAAATTATCCCAATCCAACAAGAAAAAGAAAAAAAGAATAAGAAAATATGAAAAAACCTCCAAGAAGTCTGGGATTATGTTAAATGACCAAATCTAAGAATAATCGATGTTCCTGAGAAAGGAGAGAAGTCTAAAAGCTTGGAAAATATATTTGGGGGAATAATCGAGGAAAACTTCCTTGGCCTTGCTATAGACCTAGACATCAAAATACAAGAAGCACAAAGAACACCTGGGAAATTCATCACAAAAAGATCATCACCTAGGCACATTGTCATCAGGTTATTCAAAGACAAAGGAAAGAATCTTAAGAGTTGTGAGACAGAAGCACCAGGTAACCTATAAAGGAAAACCTATCAGATTAATAGCAGATTTCTCAGTAGAAACCCCACAAGCTAGAAGGGATTGAGGCCCTATCTTTGGCCTCCTCAAACAAAACAATTATCAGCCAATAATTTTGTAGCCAGTAAAACTAAGCATCATATATGAAGGAAAGATACAGTCTTTTTCAGACAAACAAATGCTGAGAGAATTCACCAAAACCAAGTTGCCACTACAAGAACTGCTAAAAGGAGCTCTAAATCTTGAAACAAATCCTGGAAACACATCAAAACAGAACCTCTTTAAATCATAAACCACACAGGACCTAAAATAAAAATACTAGTTAAAAAGCAAAAACAAACAAGCAAACAAAAAACAAAGAATGCAGGCAACAAATAACATGATGAATGCAATGGTACTTCACATCTCAATACTAACATTGAATGTAAATGGCCTAAATGCTCCACTTAAAAGATATGGAACCACAGAGTAGATAAGAACTCACCAACCAACCATCTGCTGCCTTCAGGAGACTCACCTAACACATAAAGACTCACGTAAACTTAAAGTAAAGAGGTGGAAAAAGACATTTCATCCAAATGGACATCAAAAGCAAGCAGGGGTAGCTATTCTTATATTAGACAAAACAAACTTTAAAGCTACAGCAGTTAAAAGAAACAAAGAGGGACACTATACAATGGTAAAAGGCCCTGTCCAACAGGAAAATATCACAATCCTAAACATATACGCACCTAACAATGGAGCTCCCAAATTTATAAAACAATTACTAATAGACTGAAGAAATGAGATAGACAGCAACACAATAATAGTTGGAGACTTCAGTACTCCACTGACAGCACTAGACAGGTCATCAAGACAGAAAGTCAACAAAGAAACAATGGATTTAAAATATACCTTGGAACAAATGGACTTAACAGATATATACAGAACATTTCATCCAACAACTGCAGATACACATTCTATTCCACAGCGCATGGAACTTTCTCCAAGTTAGACCACATGATAGGCCATAAAGCAAGCCTCAATAAATATAAGAAAATTGAAATTATATCAAGCACTCTCTCAGATCATAGTGGAATAAAACTGGAAATAAACTCCAAAAGGAACCTTCAAAACCATGCAAATATATGGAAATTAAATAACCTGCTCCTGAATGAGCATTGGGTCAAAAACTAAATCAAGGTGGAAATTTAAAAATTCTTTGAACTGAATGACAATAATGACACAAACTACCAAAACCTCTGGGATACAGAGGTGCTAAGAGGAAAGTTCATAGCCCTAAATTCCTACATCAAAAAGACAAAAAGAGCACAAACTGACACTCTAAGGTCACACCTCAAGGAACTAGAGAAACAAGAACAAACCAAACCCAAACCAAGCAGAAGAAAGGAAATAACCAAGAGCAAAGCAGAACTAAATGAAATTGAAACAAACAAACAAAAAAATACAAAAGATAAATGAGAAGCTGGTTCTTTGAAAAGATAAATAAAATTGATAGACTGTTAGCAAGATTAACCAAGAAAAGAAAAGAGAAAATACAAATAACCTCGTTAAGAAATGAAACAGGACTGGGCACAGTGGCTCATGCCTGTCATCCAGGCACTTTGGGAGGCCGAGGCGGGTGGATCACTTGAGGTCAGGAGTTCGAGAGCAGCCTGGCCAACGTGGTGAAACCCGACTCCACTAAAAATACAAAAATTAACTGAGCATGGTGGCGGTTGCCTGTAATCCCAACTACTCAGGAGGCTGAGGCAGGAGAATCACTTGAACCTGGGAGGCAGAGGTTGCAATGAACTGAGATCATGCCACTGTACTCCAGCCTGGGCAACAGAGCAAGACTCCGTCTCAAAAAGAAAAAAAAAAAAAAAAAAAAACAGGAGATATTACAACTGACACCGCTGAAATACAAAAAATAATTCAAAGCTACTATGAACACCTTTACACACATAAACTAGAAGAGATGGATAAATTCCTGGAAAAATACAACCTTCCTAGCTTAAATCAAGAAGAATTAGATACCTTGAACAGACCAATAACAAGCAGCAAGATTGAAATGGTAATTTAAAAATTACCAACACAAAAAAGTCCAGGACCAGTTGGATTCACAGCAGAACTCTACCAGACATTCAAAGAATTGATATCAATGTTTCTGACACTATTCCACAAGATAGAGAAAGAAGGAGCCCTCCCTAATTCATTCTATGAAGCAAGCATCACCCTAATACCAAAACCAGGAAAGGACATAATCAAAAAAGAAAACTACAGACCAATATCCTCGATGAACATAGATGCTAAAACCCTTAACAAAATACTAGCTAACCAAATCCAACAACATATCAAAAAGATAATCCACCATAATTAAGTGGGTTTCATACCAGGGATGCAGGGATGGTTTAACATAGACAAATCAATAAATGTTATACACCACATAAACAGAATTAAAAACAAAAATCACATGATCATCTCAATAGATGCAGAAAAAGCATTCAACAAAATCTAGCATCCATTTATGATTAAAACTCTCAGCAAAATCAGCATATGACGGACATATCTCAATATAATAAAAGCCATCTATGACAAACATACAGAAAACATAATACTGAATGGGGAAAAGTTGAAAGCATTCCCTCTAAGAACAGGAACAAGACAAGGATGCCCACTCTCACCACCCCTCTTCAACATAGTACTGGAAGTCCTAGCCAGAGCAATCAGACAAGAGAAAGAAATAAAGGGCATCCAAATCAGTAAAGAGGAAGTCAAACTGTCACTGTTTGCTGACAACATGATCATTTACCTTGAAAACTCTAAAGACTCCTCCAGAAAGCTCCTAGAACTGATAAAATAATTCAGCAAAGTTTCCAGATACAAGATTAATGTACACAAATCAGTAGCTCTTCTATACACCAACAGCAACCAAGCGGAGAATCTAATCAAGAACTCAATCCCTTTTACAATAGCTGAAAAAAAATACTTAGGAATGTACTTAACCAAGGAGTCGAAAGACCTCTACAAGGAAAACTACAAAACACTGTGGAAAGAAATCACAGACAACACAAACAAATGGAAACACATCTCATGCTCATGGATGGGTAGAATCAATATTGTGAAAATGACCACACTGCCAAAAGCAATCTAGAAATTCAGTGCAATCGCCATCAAAATACCACCATCATTCTTCACAGAATTAGAAAAAACAATTCTAAAATTCATATGAAACAAAAAAAGAGTCCACATAGCCAAAGCAAGGCTAAGGAAAAAGAACAAACCTAGAAGCATCACACCACCTGATTTCAAACTATACTATAAGGCCATAGTCACCAAAACAGCATGGTACTAGTATAAAAATAGGCACATAGACCAATGGAACAGAATAGAGAACACAGAAATAAACCCAAATACTTACAGCCAACTGATCTTCAACAAAGCAAACAAAAACATGAAGTGGGGAAAGGATACCTTTTTCAACAAATGGTGCTGGGATAATTGGCTAGCCACATGTAGGAGAATGAAACTGGATCTTTATCTCTCACCTTATACAAAAATCAACTCAGGATGGATTAAGGACTTAAATCTAAGACCTGAAACTATAAAAATTCTAAAAGATAACATTGGAAAAACCCTTCTAGACGTTGGCTTAGGCAAGGATTTCATGACCAAGAACCCCAAAACAAATACAATAAAAACAAAGATAAATCGTTGGGACTTAATTAAACTAAAGAGCTTTTGCATGGGGAAAGGAACAGTCAGCAGAGTAAATAGAAAACCCACAGAGTGGGAGAAAATCTTCACAATCTATACATCTGACAAAGGACTAATATCCAGAATTTACAACAAACTCAAACAAATCAGTAAGAAAAAACCAAACAATCCCATCAAAAAGTGGTCTAAGGACACGAATAGACAATTCTCAAAAGAAGGCATACAAATGGCCAACACACATATGAAAAAATGCTCAACATCAGTAATGATCAGGGAAACGCAAATCAAAACCACAGTGCAATACCACCTTACTCCTGCAAGAATGGCCATAATCAAAAAATAAAAATCAGTAGATGTTGGTGTGGTTGCAGTGATCAGGGAACACTTCTACACTGCTGGTGGAAATGTAAACTAGTATAGCCACTATGGAAAACAGTGTAGAGATTCTTTAAATAACTAAAAGCAGAACTACCATTTGATCCAGCAATCCCACTGTTGGGTATCTACCCAGAAGAAAAGAAGTCATTATATGAAAAAGATACTTGCTTACTCATGTTTATAGCAGCACAATTCACAATTGCAAAATTGTGGAAGCAACCCAAATGCCCATCAATCAATGAGTGGACAAAGAAATTATATATATATATATATATATATATATAAAATACATATATATATGTATATGTGTGTGTGTGTGTGTATATATATATATAATGGAACATTACTCAGCCATAAAAAGGAATGAATTAACAGCACTCACAGTGACCTGAATGAGATTGGAGATTATAATTCTAAGTGAAGTAACTCAGGAATGGAAAATCAATCATAGTATGTTCTTACTGATATGTGGGAGCTAAGCTACGAGGATGCAAAGGCATAAGAATGATACAATGGACTGTGGGGACTTGGGGGGAAGAGTGGGAAGGGGGCTAGGGATAAAAGTCTACAAATATGGTGAAATGTATACTGCTCGGGTGATGGGTGTACCAAAATCTCACAAATCACCACTAAAAAACTTACTCATATAACCAAATACCACCGATACCCCAAAAACTTATGGGAAAAATTAAAGACACAAGTAACATCAAAAATAAAATCTCTTTTAAAATGTTATGTATTTTTACAATGCTTCATATTTTCTAAAACTTTTGCATAAAATTTGTTGTGAAGAAATAGGGCAATTATAGTATACCCATATTACAGACAAGGAAAGTACAGCTTCAGATACTTCAAGTTCAACTGACAAGTGGGAAAGTCTTCTAAGTTCAATGTGTATAGAACAGAGGTCAGGCTTTGCTGGGATAAAATTCTAAAGAAGACAAGGAAGAAAGCAAAGATAATTTTTTTCTGATTTTTCTGGTTCACATATTGTGTCCCCAGTAGAAACAAGAGTGTATCTTACTTCTTGCCATCAAAGTCTGTCCAAGTTTGAAGGGGTGTGTGTGTGTGTGTGTGTGTGTGTGTGTGTGTGTGTGTGTGTAGGGGAGACAACCTCATATGCTCATTCTCTATAACTTCTCCCAGAACTCTTGTTTGTTGAATTGATTATACCTTGAGAGATGCTTTCCCCTTTCACACACCTACCTCAACTAGTTTCCTGAGGGTGGAGTGGTCCACAAGGATGCTCAGTGTAGGGTGTGTCCAAAGCTCAAGGGTGGGGTAGAGGGCTATCAGTGTACCAGCTTTAGAACCTCCCTGGCAATCTATTCTGTCTACCTGAAAAAACTCATTGACCTCTTCCCCTGGCTGACTAATCTGCCTCTTTAGAGCTTTAATTTAAATGTTACTTCTGCAAGAGATGCCTTTTCTCTCGACATAAATTAGCTTTCCTCCATTATTCTTTTTCCGAGGCCTTGTTTTTTTTCTTCAGAGTATATCACGATGTGTTGTCATTTAGGCATTTTCCAACCTGTTTATTGCTTGATTTCCTCTCTATAAACTACAAAGTTCATGAGAACTGGTAAACATCATTTTCCAGCAATAACCCAGTGTTCATCACAGGCCCTGATGTGGAGGTGATAACTAATAAATTTGTGTTGAATAAATGAACACATGAATAAATAAAATTCACTAAATGAAACTAGTCTTCTCATGCAACAGCCTTCAATATCTCCAACCAGAGACTATGAATATCAACATACCAGAGGGATAGTAAAGCATTTTGCAATCAGGACAGATCTGACAGAAGATTATAAGGACTTGGATTTGTATTCTGATGAGGTGGGAAGAAGCCACTGGAGGGCTTGAGACAGCTTTTGTTCCACCTTGTATTGCATCTAGTACCCCTTCCCATCCCTAGTGACTTATAGTAGGCACTCAGTAAATTTGTTGATTACATTTATGAATGAATCAATAAAAATACAGTCTCTAATCCTGAAGAGCTTATGAGTGTTGTGATGAAAGAGACTTGGTAATCACCTTTATATATTTTAAATGGGTTTATTGTCTGCCTTGTCTCCACCATTTCATTTAGAAACAACTTCAGAGGAGAGCACAAGTCTACAACAGATTTCAGATCCTTGGGGGCCTAGCACAGAGCGTAGCATCATAAGACCATAAGGGTGTACCAGAAATACTCTTCTGGCTCTCATGCTGTTTCACCATATTGGACTTTTTTTTTTTTTTTTTTTTTTTAGATGAAGTCTCACTCTGTTGCCAGGCTGGAGAGCAGTGATGCGATCTTGGCTCACTGCAACCTCCACCTCCTGGGTTCAAGCAATTCTTCTGCCTCAGCCTCCCAAGTAACTGGGATTACAGGTGCATGCCACCACGCCCAGCTAATTTTTGTATTTTTAGTAGTGGCAAGGTTTCACCATGTTTGCCAGGCTGGTCTCAAACTCCTGACCTCAAGAGATCTACCCACCTTGGCCTCCCAAAATGCTGGGATTACAGGCATGAGCCACCGTGCCCAGCTGGATTATTTTTAATGCAGTGTATTTCACACGCCAGCCCTCTAGCTAGACCCTGGGTACCCTCCCGGAGGAACTACCAAATGTGGTTTCCATCATTTTGCACAGCCAAGAGATGGCTCTGAGAATTCTAGTCTTTCCCTTGGTTGTCCTGACTCTCCAGTCCTCCCTGGTTACAGGGTGGAAGCAATGGTTGCTGGTCTGGAATCATTGTTTTTTCTCTATAGACTAGGGGATAATGTTTTGGGGTTGTAAAAAAGAAACCAGTCTTGGTTTTAGTTTCAGCCCATTATCAGTGTGTGTGTAGGCTCATCATTTCACCTCTCTGGGCTTTCATTTTTCTCACTCATAAATTTCGAGAGTGAAGGGTGGATAAGAGCATTCTCAAGATCTCTTCCTGCTCTTCTAGGATTCTAATCTCTCATATGACATAAGAAAATGATTATTTAATTGGCCGCAAGCTGTCTTCCAGCTTCCAGAATACTCCTAAACCATGTATTTGCTGAATCTCTGGACCATTTCCAGAGATTTCACATTTTGTTCATCCTGAAGGCTCTCTTATTTCTGAAATACCAGACCCTAATCAGTTTAGTAACTGGAGTTTATTTTTATTTTTTTGGCGCTGGATTTCTGACATCTGGAACAATTTCCTGTCAGATCCCGGAAGATTCTCTCCCAGCGTGTCTTCAACAGCAGCAAACAATTTACACCCACCCAGGACCCATCATGTTTAAGATGTCTTGTGGCATCTTATTACAATTAGGAGAAAATGAAACCAGGAGCTCAGTCTGATGAAAATTGAGGTTGGAAACCATTATTAAAATAGAAGTTATTAATACAGGCAAAATGTAGCTGAAAGTGCCAACTCATGTGAGGTGGTATGTTTGGGAGGGCAAGGAGAGAGTGCCAAGTAATTATGTCTGCAGTTCTGTGGGATAGGACAAACTCGAGAACAACACAAAGCAATCTACTTGTTGGTTAATGTGCAAGAGATCCTGATGAACTGATAAAACAGTAGAAGCCATTCAAAGACTCCTGGGACAGTGCCTCTAAACATCATTACCTTTCAGGACTAGTTAATTGGCTATTTTAGGTTGAGTTCACCCAGATGCAGACCTAAGAAAAGAATGGGAGTGCAGTAGCTTATTTAGGAGGTGACCCCAGGAAGCACCTGTAGAGGAATGGGGAAGTGAAATAGGGAAGGGAAGGAAGCCAATAAAGGGAGTATTGCTGTGCAAGGTACCACTGTGGGTTGCTGAGGCTCAACCCTTCTGGAGAACTCTAAGAAACTATGTGGGAAATACCTTAGAGTGTGCCACTTGAGGGGCGTGGAAACTGGGGTATTTATCCTCCAACTTTTATTTATTATATGCCGAGAGTTCTTTTTTTAAATTATTATACTTTAAGTTCTGGGGTACATGTGCAGAACGTGCAGTTTTGTTACATAGGTATACACGTGCCATGGTGGTTTGCTGCACCCATCAACCAGTCATCTACATTAGGTACTTCTCCTAATGCTATCCCTCCCCTAGCCCCCCACCCCTCAGCAGGCCCCTGTGTGTGATGTTCCCCTCCCTGTGTCCATGTGTTCTCATTGTTCAACTCCCACTTATGAGTGAGAACCTGCAGTGTTTGGTTTTCTGTTCTTGTGTTAGTTTGCTGAGAATAATGGTTTCCAGCTTCATCCATGTCCCTGCAAAGGACATGAACTCATTTTTTTTTTTTTTTTTTTGATGGAGTCTCACTCTGTCGCCAGGATGGAGTGCAGTGGCATGATCTTGGCTCACTGCAACCTCCGCCTCCCGGGTTCAAGCGATTCTCCTGCCTCAGCCTCCTGAGTAGCTGGGACTACAGGCATGTGCCACCATGCCCAGCTAATTTTTTGTATTTTTAGTAGTGACAGGGTTTCACCATGTTGGCCAGGATGGTCTTCATCTCTTGACCTCATGATCTGCCCACCTCCGCCTCCCAAAGTGCTGGGATTACAGGCGTGAGCCACCATGCCCAGCCAAATGCATCCTTTTTCTATGACTGCATAGTATTCCATGGTGTATATGTGCCACATTTCTTTATCCAGTTTACCATTGACGGGCATTTGGGTTGGTTCCAAGTCTTTGCTATTGTGAATAGTGCCACAATAAATATATGTGTGCATGTGTCTTTATAATAGCATGATTCATTAATCCTTTGGGATTGCTGGGTCAAATGGTATTTCTGGTTCTAGATCCTTGAGGAATCACCACACTGTCTTCCACAATGTTTGCACTAATTTACATTCCCACCAATAGTGTCAAAGCGTTCCTATTTCTCCACAGCCTATCCAGCATCTGTTGTTTCCTGACTTTTTAGTGATTGCCATTCTAACTGGCATGAGATGGTATCTCATTGTGGTTTTTATTTGCATTTCTCCAATGACCAGTGATGATGAGCTTTTTCTTTCATGTTTGTTTGCCGCATAAATGTCTTCTTTTGAGAAGTGTCTGTTCATATCCTTTGCCCACTTTTTGATGGCGTTGTTTTTTTCTTGTAAATTTGTTTAAGTTCTTTGTAGATTCTGGATATTAGCCCTTTGTCAGATGTGTGATTGCAAAAATGTTCTCCCATTCTGTAGGTCACCTGTTCACTCTGATGATAGTTTTTTGTTGTTGTTGTGCAGAAGCTCTTTAGTTTAATTAGATCCCATTTGTCAATTTGGAGGCATTGCTGGGCTCCCCTCCTGCAGGCTGATCAAGGACCATAAGGGGAAGAGCTATAAGTTCTTGAAATAGGATGACTTCAGCATGTTCTAGAATGGCAAGTGCTGAGAGGCTGTGGGTGGGGCACTGATAGCACCTTGACCACAGTTCCCACTGTCCAGTAGTCAACTCACAATGGGTCAGGTGTAGGGAAAATTATAGCAATTTTGAGATAAGTGCATCTTTTCAATCTCTGGTCTAGCCCCCTCATTTTCCAGATAAGTAAACCAAGGTTTAGAACAGTAGTGTTCAACAGAAATATAATGCAAGCCAAATATATAAAATTTTCTAGTAGCATATTTAAAAGTAAAATGAAACAGGTGAAATTAATTTTAATAGCATATTTAACTCAGTATACACACACAATTATACTTTTAACATGGAATCAACATACAAATTATTACTAAGACGTTTTGCATTATTTGGGATGAGGGTACTTAGGCTTTGAAATTCAATGTATATTTTCCACTTGCAGCTCATCCCAATTCCAACTGGCCACATTTCAAGTGTTCAATAGCCACCTGTGGCTACTGTTTATTATATTGGACAGTGAAAATACAGAACATTTCCATAACTGCAGAAAGTTTTATTGGACAGTGCTGGTCTTGCTAGTTTGTACCATTTACCCAGTGTTAAGAGCTTACAGTTGACAAGAAGTCAGAAGAGAACCCTAGGCTCTCTGGCTAGGCTAGAATCTTGAACTTTAACTCTCCCAAAAATAGGAGAAGCCCGGTTCTTATAGGGCTTCAGGTTGTTGATGCCAAGATTAACTTGACTGGTTGCACATCCTCCCAGACATAAGAAGGTCCAGAGGTCAAGCTCAGGTAGATCTCTTAAGGTAAGGACCAGATCACTGTTATTCATCACTGTGTCCCCTACCCAGTTGCTGCCCCATGGAAAACCCTCACAAGAGTTCTGTTGAATGTAGATTAGAAGGTCATCTGAGTAAGAAGTCATGCATAAACTGGTAAAGGGACAGTTGGACCAAGGAACCTAAAGGGGAAAAAAGTGTCTTCCTGATCACTAACCTTTTCTTATCAGACCACTTACCATGCCATCATACAAAGAGAGAAAGAGAGGTGCAGAGCAGTGAAGAGAATTTTCCAGCAAGACCATTGTGTTTGCCTGGAGTGAGCTGCTTTGACAATGGTCCCAACACCCACATTTAACAAGAGGCAATTTGCTCAGGGTTTTATTCCCACAATAAATCTTACCATTTTCTGCTCCTTAGCCTGCCTGTCTTCTCTTCTCTATATTACACTAACAGCTCCTTTTCCCAGCAGCAGTGGTAATAAATGGTGTGCTCTCAATGTAGAAGTTAAGGTTTCAAGGTGAAGCCTTTGGAAGTGATTCCTTTGTAATTTCATTTACGGCCATGCCATATTTTATGATGCAACTTACTAACTCTGTGGGTGGCTTTTTGTGTTTTCCAGAGAAAGGGAGAGTGAGACACATCCCTGCCCTCCAACTTTCACACACCCTTCCCAGTGGAATTTGGAGGTTAAAGTACCTCCCGGGTTTTTAATTTTTATTTTATTTTATTTTTAATTCTAGGTTCAGGGAGTACATGTGCAGGTGTTTTACACGGGTATATTGCATAATGGCGAGGTTTGGGCTTCTAGTGAACCCATCACCCAAATAGTTAACATAGTACTCGACAGGTGGTCCTCCTGGGTTTTTGGAAGGGAGACTTTAACCTCTCCTCTCCTCTTCATGCTTGCTATCTAGCCAGCCATGATAAGAGATGTTTGAAATATCACTGCTCTAGGAAGCATTCCCCGGTCTCTTCAGTCCACCATAAGTCCCCTTCCCTAGAACTCCTACAGCACTGATTGTCAAGCCTGGCCTATGTCTTCTGTCCACAATTAGACAGCCATTTTTTTTGAGAGTGGCAACTATGGAAGAATGTTACTTTCCTGTCACCTTGCCCACTTCATACACAGAGCCCAACCCCACCAGAGCTGGTAATTGGTTGACCCACTTAATGAATGATTGGCAACCTCCATCTCCATTTTAGGGGTTTTAAAATCGTCCAATTAGTATGGCTTCTCTAGGGGGCACACAATGCAACATGCTTGGTCCACATCCTCCAAGAAGGGGCTAAGAGTCCTACAACCAAGGAGGGAAGAAACTATTAAAAAAAAACTATATATAAATATAAACTATATATAAAACTATATATAAAAATTGGGGGTCTAGATCAGTTTCAAGTTCTCTCTGAAGTCAAAGCAAAACCTGACTCTGCACACAGACTCCATCAATACACACACACACACACACACACACACACACACACACACTTGTGAGGGTTCTTAAAGCGCTTCTTGAGAATACAGTCAATGTATTCTTTATTGGGTACATAGTGGATGCTCAATAAATATTTGTTAAATAAAACTAGTGAAAGTGGCCACCATGACTTTGTTTATCATGGGGAGGTTGCACGATAAAGTGGGAAAAGCATGGGGAACAGCTCTGAGCTAAAATACCGCCTCCACCTCAAGCTATCTGAATGGCCCTGGCAAATGCCTTACCTCTGAGAGTTTCAAGTTCTCATCTGTAAAGTGAGAGTGATAATACCCATTGCCAAGAGTAGTTTTGATGGCTACATGAGACATTTCCAGTAAAACTCTTGGGCACCTAAGAGGCACATGGGAAACATCAGTTATTTTCCCCTCTTTCTGGAATGTTCCTGGCCACCTAGCTGACTCACAGACACCTTCTAAGGCTCACATTGAATAAAACAGGCCAGGGAAAGGTGATCACTCCTTCTGCCCTGCTTTCCTTTTATCTCTGCAGGCAGCTATTATTATACTTCTCACCCTATACTTCAACAATTTCAGTCATTGCTCTTCATTCTTGAGTTTGAGACCAAGCTTATACCATTTATTTTATTTATTTTTTTTATTTCCATCTTTTAGTTTAGGTTCAGGAAGTATATGTGCAGATTTCGCACACGTACTTTACATGGGTAAATCACAAGTCTCAGGGGTTTGTTATACATATTATTTTGTCACCTAGGTAATGAACATAACCCGATAGGTAGCTTTTTGATCCTCACCTCCTTCCATCCTCCACCCTCAAGTAGGACCTGGTGTCTCTTGTTCCCTTCTTTGTGTCCACGTGCAGTCAATGTTTAGCTCCCACTTATAAGTGAGAACATGCAGTATTTGGTTTTCTATTCCTGCATTAATTCCCTTTGGATAATAACATCCAGCTTCATCCATGTTGCTGTAAAGAACATGCTTTTGTTCCTTTTTATGGCTACACAGTCTTCCATGGTGTATATGTACCACATTTACTTCATCCAGTTCCCTGTTGATGGGCATCTATAGGTTGATTCCTTGTCTTTACTATTGACTTACACCATTTTGTATCCTCAATGCTTAGCATACTGCCAGGCATGTTGTATACACCTAACCAAAACTTCTTTTTCTTTGCAATAAACGAGATTAAAAGGACACACATTGAAATTTAACAGTGGGTTTATCTATGGTTAGTTGGATCACGGGTGGTTTTCTACTTCACGGGGGGTGGGACTCATTTGTATTTTTCAAAATATTTTTCCCTACAATTATCATGTTTTATTTGAGTAACAAAATGATTCTGTAAGAATAAATAAATATATGCTCAGTGGGCAGATGAATAGATAGATGGATTGACAGATAGAAGGATAGATGCAGTCAATAAATTTAAGCAGTTTCCATTCCTCTATATTCTCAGTATCTGGGACTGAGACTGAATTTACTGCAGGGTGAGAAAAGTGATTTCCACTCCCCATGAGCCTGTTCCCTGCTTCCTAACACAATTACTTTGAAGATTTCTGTCACCTGGCCCCATCCATTCTGTTCAAACTCACATTCTCTGAAACCCCATTCTGATCAGGAAAAATTCTAGACTCCACTTCCACCATGGTCTATGTTAGGACTTAGAAAACTTTTTCTATAAAAGGGCTAGATAGTAAATATTTTAGTCTTTGGGGGCCATACAGCCTCTGTCACAATTACCCAACTCTACTGCTGTAGCATGAAAACAGCCATAGGCAATACATAGATGAATGAGCATGTCTGTGTCCCATTAAAACTTTATTTACAAAATCACTGCAGGCTGGATCTGGTTTGCAGGCTGCAGTTTGCCAGCCCCTGTTCCATGACTTTACCAATGTTGTTCTCCTTCTTGGAAGGCCCTTTCTCCTGCTTGCCTATTTAAATTTTATCCATCTTCTACCTTTCAACTATAATGTGACTACTTATTATCTATTTCCTTAGCCTGCTGCTGTTGCACTGTAATTATGTGTATTCTGATAGGTACTAAATAAATATCAGGCAGTTTGCTGTGAAGTTTTCTACTTTTGGGGGGACTTTTGAAGGGTGTGTTCTGGAATTATGCTTGGAAAGGACTGGAATGGGAGGATGTGAATATTTTATCAATATTTATTATAATAATAATGTACAGGGCATTAGTCTTATAATTATGTAGTCAGCATAGTGATTCCCACTTTAGAAGAAAATCATCTAACAAAAAAAAATGTTAAGTAGGTTGCTAAACAACAACCTAATGGCAGAACAAGAAAGAAAAGCCAAGTATTATGACTTATGAAGTGTCCTCACTCTATTTCTAAAATCTAAACGAAAAATGATAATAGCAACTTCTGTTGGGGAATTTAAGACCCAAATGTTTAGGAGTTTTTAACATCCTTGGACAAGCTAGGATGGTAAATCAAACCTCACCACTGGAGATATTGAGGTTTCCCCTCTAAATTAGCCACCATATAGCAGTTTGTGCAGAAATCTGACTTCAACTTTCATTTCTCATTTGTTTTCTGATCTCACGAACACTGTGCCTGCACTCTTGGCTCTGTGAGACAGGCTAAAGTTTATGCTTAGAATCACGTGACAGCCCCAGCTAGCTCTCAGCAAATGTGACTGAGTAGTCCATAAATGGTCCTTATTTGGTGGCAAAATGCTTGGGTCCCTCTCCCTAAAAAGGAAATAATACAGAAAATGTGCATTACAGTCCCACGCCACCGAAAACTCAATTTCTTGGCTTTTAGAACCACTTGCTGACAGAGCAGACCCTTAGAGAGCAGAGATGCAAAGCCTGTTGACTCACACTCGGGGCTTTTCTGAACATTTCACAGCCCCGTACTTTTCACCAGCAGCAGCTCTATTTGTGAGCACACACCATCTGGCCCCAGAGCTACTGGAACTAAATAAAAGGAATACATTTGAATAAAGCCTTGACCTGGGGTCTTAAAACACGCTTCCTATGGCTCCCCTTGGAATTTTAGACTTAATGACTTCCCCCTTCCTTCCCCTTAGTTCATTCCAATCGTGCCACATCTTTTTAAACAGAGCTAGTGTATCCATTCATTGATTCAGTCACTCATTCATTCATTCATGCATTTAGTAAGTAAGCAAAGTATATATTGAGCACTTCACAAATGCTACTACTTCAGATAGAGTAGTGTAAAAGTTAGATGTGGTCCCTATCCACCCAGAAATCACAGCTGAGCAGACAAGATAGACATTAAACATGTATAATTGATTATGAGGAAGATTATGTTTGGGACAGTACAGTGTGCTATGGGTAAGATAAATATGTAATTTACCACCCAAACCTAGAGGCTTTTGAGAGTAAAAGGAGGTGCTGTAGAAAACTATTCCAGAACAACAGCTTAAACCAGAATTGTCCTGGGCCAGGCAGGACATATGGTTCCTCTAGCTTTGGCCATTCAGCAGGGGGCCTAACTCACTTATAGGTCTGTTTCCTCTCCTCTCTCTGTTACCCTGTCCCTACTTTCCCCTATCTCCCCCTGCTTTTGCTCCTTTATAGGATAGCAGATATCAGTGGCATGAGTGATGGAACCCATTGATGTCCATCAATGGGAACCCATTGATAAGACTCTGACTTAAATCCAGAGTCTGGCAGTGTTTCCAAGCATTGGTATGTCATCATTTCCTGCTACCCCAGGTTACCTTGAGAGGAATCTTCACCACACTGAGGCTCTAAATCTTGACTTCTGCCTTTGAACCCAGCTCCCTTCCCATATATCAAGAATGTGGCTGGACTTCTGCCCAGGACTGGCCTGTGATTTTATACTCTGTAGCAATATGAGGAGCAGGGTGGTTTTGGTGTTCTGGGAGCTGTTTCTTTGGCAATAATGGGCTTACAAAAACCCAAACCTCAGTCTGGTATGGCAGTCACCTAGAGGGCATTCCAAAGGTGTAAATACCTCACTGACGACCTATCATTTTGTTCCACCTATAAGTCGGAGCTGTGGATGATTTCTCTTTTCATTATCAATAGCAGACCTGAAAAACTTGTCTCAGCGATGGCATCCTTGGGGCATGTGGAAGATGCTTGTGAGGCTTTGTTCCATAGCTCCTATGGGCCCACCTCTGAGTTTACCTGAAGTCACAGTAGATAATTCCTGGAAGGTTGGCAGCTTCTCACCTCAAACACCTACTAACCCTCTGCCTGAGGCTTCTAGCAGTCCTTCCTGGAGCTTACTCAGCCCACACAGGATAACCCTGAACCAATGAAGAACAGGAGTTAATGGATATGGTATTCGGGATTGAAAGCAACCTCAATTATCCTTGCCTTATGGTATTCATGCCCTTATGCAGTCCTCCTCACAAAAAAAAAAAAAATAGGGCTGACCTTTGCAACCAATATAATATAGCAGGAAATAATGGTGTGCAACTTTAAAGGCTGGATCACAAAAAGCATTGCTGCTCCCATCTTGTTGTCTTTTGGATCACTTGCTCTGGGGGAAGCCGGCTGCCATATCGTGAGGATACTCAAGTAACCTTACAGAGAGGGCCATGTGATAAAGAACTGAGGCCTCCTGCAACAGCTAGCAACTGAGTTGTCAGCCAGGTGAGTGCACCATCTCAGAAACAGATCCTCCAACCCCAGTCAAGCCTTCAGTTGACTGCAGCCCCAGCCAACAGCTTGGCTACAATCTTAAAGGGAGACCCCCAAGCCAGAACCATCCAACTAAGCCAACCTCAAATTCCTGATCCTTCAATAGTAAGAGAGTATAAATATTAATTGTTGCTTTAAACGGCTACATTTAGGGTAATTTGTTACACAGCATTAACGAACTAGCAGGCAGATAAGCACCCTAACTTCTGCAGAAGCATGCTCCATGTGGTTTCTCAGGCAATCTTCAGTGGGATTGAGCCCCAGGTGTCCACAGTGGTAATCTTCTCACTGTATGCTTTTTATTTGTTTTGTATTTTCTCCCCTCTGTGTCTCATCCCCACTTCCTCACTTTTGTTTCCTGTGATTATCTCCCAAATAAACTACCTGCCCTCAAGTCCTTGCCTTGGCATCTTCTTTGAGGGAACCCAAACCAAGATAGGTTATCTTGCTCATACTCATGGATCAACCTTTCAAAGGAAGAGCAACTTTTGTAAACATGTTTATGTCTTTAGCAAATTTTTATCCTAAGTGTTATCTTTATTTACAAAAAAACTTCCCATCTTGTATGATTCCATTTATATAAAATGTCCAGAACAGGCAAATCTATAGTGACAGAAGACAGATTAGTGGTTTCCTTGGACTGAGAGTGGGAATGGGGACTGACAGCAAATGGTACAAGAGATCTCTGGATGTGATGGTGATATGGTTTGAGTCTGTGTCCCCACCCAAATCTCATGTTGAATTGAAATCCCCAATGTTGGAGGTGGGGTCTTATGGGAGGTGACTGAATCATGGTGGTGGTCTCTCATGGTTTAACATTGTCCCCCTAGTGCTGTTCTCATGATAGAGTTCTCATGAGATCTGGTTGTTTAAAAGTGTGTGGCATCTATCCTCTCTCTCGGTCCTGCTCCTGCCACGTAAGATGCCTCTCCCACTTTGCCTTCTGCCATGAGTAAAAGCTCCCTGAGGCCTCTCCAAAATCAGATGCTGCCATGCTTCCTGTACAGCCTGCAGAACCATGCATGAAGTAAACTTCTTTTCTTTATAAATTACCCAGTCTCGGATATTTCTTTATAGCACTGTGAGAATGGAGTAATACAGATAGAAATCTCCTAAAACTGGATTGTATTAATGGTTGCACAACTCTATATATTTACTAAAGGCCATTGAATTACACACTTTAAACAGGTAACTTTTATGCTTTTTTTCCCTTTATTATACCTCTGTAAAGCTGTTTTAAAGAAAGAAAAATGATTTTCATGGCTGAAACATGTATAGAAATGAGGGGGGAAAAGTGGGACAGAGAAAAGTGAAAGAAAGAAATCCTATTGCTAGCCACTTTAGTTTCATAAAAAATAGATTTACTACAGTATCTTCTAAACTAAAATCAACATATTTGATAGAGGCCAAGTAATAATTAGGCCAACCGTGCCCACTCAAATATGGAAAACTAACAGTAAAGACAGGATCTCATGTGGGCTTTGTCTAACCAAAAGAGTCCTCCACTCCACATACCCAGAAATGTCAAATATGTGGTTTAAGAACCAATAGCCACATCTGACAAAAAAGAACACTCTTTGGGAACTTGCCTTTAAAAACCATCAGCAACAGCCAACCCTTGTGGAGTATGAGGTGCAGTGGGAGAGGCTGTAAGATTCTGGTATCTAAACCCCAAGACGAGAAGGAAGAAAGCATCAATAGTAGTCCTTCCTTTCCCTAGGATTGGAAGAACCTAGGGGCACACACATACCTTCTTTCATCCCTCTTGCTGGGGCTGCCAGGGAGAAGCAATGTCTCCAGGGAAATGAGGAATATAGGGCATTCTATAATAGGTACTGCCTTCCTTCAGACTGGCCAGGCCAGGCTCCAAGTTCAGGAGCATGGGACGGGAAAGGAATGAGAGAGGAAAAAGGAGACTTACTCCTTTACTACATGTTTGTTTTCCGAGCTTGAAGGTCCTACAGAGCGTCTAAGTAAAGGTCTTAACTGACTGTACTGATTTCAGGACATGTTGGGAACATTTGTTATGGATATGGGGGAAGATGTAAGAGACAAGAGACACGTATAGAAACACACACATAGACATGCAAACATACATGCACTGGCTGCTCAGTTGTATCAGTTAGCTTTTGCTACATCACAAGCCACCCCAAAACTTATTGTCTTAAGACAGTGTCCATTTACTTAGAACACAATTCTCAGGTTTGTCCAAGTAGTTCTTTTGGTCTAGGTTGAGATATCTCATTTGCCTGGAGTCAGCTAATGAGTAATCGAGAGGCTGGGTGATCTAGCATGGCCTCACACATATGTCCAGCATTGGCAAGCTGCTGGCTGGGGTGATGAAGGCAGCTACATGTTTCTCATCATCCAGCAGTCTAGCTTGGGCCTCAGGGATTCAAGAGCCACAAGAGAGAAAGCCTCAATGCACAAACACATTTCAGGAGTCTGCTTGCTTTATGTTTGCCAATGTCCTATTGGCCAAAGCAGGTCACATGACCAGCCTAGACTCAAGGGGTAAAGAAATAGATACCATCTCTTAATGGGAAGATTTGTGATGCCACAGGAAGGGGAAATATATGGGGGCCATTATTAATATAACCTACCACATCTGCTTGTTTTTGCTTTTCCAATTCTCATTTAAGATCTGCAGGTTGTCATCCTTCTTCTCACTTGCTAGAGAATGTGTTTTGTTCAACAGCTGTTCTAGCAGCTAGAGAATATAATTTATTTTGAGATTAACCATTTTGCCCTGATAGTAATTAAACTCTAGCTCTTTCTCTTGAAAAGAAAATTCTTCATTTCCCTAATCAACTATGACTGTCATATAGATGTCCCCAGAGTCTGGTTACAAGCCAAATATAGGATGCCATTTCAAGGGACCTGTTAGCAGTATGGACTTGGCTCACAGGCCATGGAGGGCTTGGAATAAAGAAAACCTGAAGAATCAAAGTCCTGAAGGAAGAGAGAGAAAGAGGAGAGGAAGTGCTCAGTTAATAAAATTGGCATTGATGTCACCATGGAGGAACACCTACGCACATACCACTCAACACCTCAGGAGGAATTTGTAGCCTGGAGACATTAGCTGCATCTTTTTGAAGGTGACTTAACTGCATATGGGATGAAGGTTAACTAATCATATTGGAGGGAGAATACTCTGCATTCAATTACATACTATCATAGTCAGTCAACACTATTGGGGTCTGTGAGGGAAGACGGAATAAAAAAGATTATTGGCTAATGAAGGTGAGTAGAAAAGGGCACATCTGGCTAGGGAAGATTTTCCAGGAAAGGAGAGAGACTTGAGACTTCAGTTCCAACTCCCCACTGTGAGACAAACATGTGGGGGAAGGGACAGAGCCCTTTAGCTCGCTTCCCTCCTGCTTTACCCTGCTCCTGAAGCACATGCAGCTCTAGCCTAACTTGGTATCGAGCAAGGATTCAAGAACTGTAAATAATCCCCTTGCCCAAAGCCCATCAGACCATGGTGTGAGTGCACACACATAAGACAGATGCGGGATAGGTCAGAGTAGAAAAAAGTCTCAATGAAGCCTGAAGAATATTGCCATTCCCTCAGGACATGAATAAAATGGTCCCCCAAGCAGTCCCTTGGGGGATTTAAGGGCTTGCTCTTTGGGGGTAAAGTCTGCCAGTTGTCCCTTACAATCCACACTCCCCTTCTTGCTGGGCACACAGCTTGTCTACACTTCTGTGTCCCTTGAGATTAGGCTTCATCATATGGTTGAATTCTGGCCAATGGAATGTGAGAAGAAGTAACGTAAGACACTTCCAGAATTAGAATTTAAGACGGTAGGCATGTCTCCATGCTATCTTTCTTCTTCCCACCAACTGGAACCCACAGCAATCTAGCTTCAACTATACAGATAACAACAATACCTTAGAGCCACACAATAGAAGGACCTCGGGTTTCTGATTGACTGTGGAGGAGATTTGTTTCACCAGTGTGGATCATGCACCTCTGAATTGTTACCTGAAAGACAAATCAACTTCCTGGTTCTGTAGGCTATGGTGTTGTTAGGTGTCTTTGTTACAGCAAGTTAGCTTTTATCCTAATACTTTCATTCGTTCAACCTAAATATCATAGGGTCCCTTTGGAAAATTCTCCTCTGGCCTTAAGGTCATTAGAAACATATATCCAAGCCTGAAAACACTGTAGAATGATGGCTCTATTTCTGCAATTTTCTCAGTAAGGGTGAAAAGAGTTGTTGACATTGATCATGACTCAGCAAAACTGCTTCAAAACATATTTTTTCCCCAAAGTTTACTCTTTGTGGCAACCATCTTCTCTCTGTGTTTTTCGTTCTCTTGCTTTTATGCTAGAATCCCCAAAGTACACACACACACACACACACACACACACACACACACACACAGCCTCACATCTATTTGCTATCCTTCTAGAGCCTCCTGGTCCTTCTAGTCTGGTCTCTCTTGGCTTCCCCTATTTGTATCCCTTATCAGCCATCCAGGTCACAAAAACAAAACATCATCCTTAGCACCTGCCCTTATCATAAGGCAGGAAAATAAGTGAAAAAATAACTACGTTAATGTTTTGTAGTCAGGAGAAAAACAAATAACTTAATACTTTTCCCTCTCCTACATAGGGAAACAAATTCTAATTGAGCATCTATTATGAACTCACAAGACAGGTGTAGAACCATCTGGAAGGAGTCTTGAAGAGCAGCCAATGGGGAAGATTAAAGGTCAGAAAATTACTTGCCCCAAAATTATTAATGGAAGAACCAAGACTAGACCCTGGTTTCCTAATGACTCATGCTCAACTTCTAGCGCTATGCTATTTCCTGACCTTCCCCTATTTCCTGCTCTGAAACTTGCAGGGGAATGCATGAGGCTCCTCCACAGAATGCTTGGTGGAATCTTAGTACTCTAGACCCAGAAGGAAGGCAGGCAAGGCAGAGGGCTGGGGAAACTGAGTCAGTCACAAAGGCAGCCAGAGCAAAGGCTTCACACCTACCCTATGATCCAGTAATTTCACTCTTAGATATATACTCAAGAGAAATGAAAATATATGCCCATAAGACTTGTAAATGAATACTCACAGTAGCTTTATTCAGAATAGATAAAAACAAAAAGCAACGCAAATGTCCAACATGAGAATTTATAAATAAATTATCCTATAGTCATACAATGAAACACGATCCAGCAACAAAAAGGAATGAACTACTGATATATACAACAACATGGATAATCTTAAAAACATTGTATTGAGTAAAGAAGCAAGACATAAAAGAGTATATACTGTATTATTTCACTTTTATGAAATTCTGGAACAGCCAATTATAATATATAATGATAGAAATCACAGTAATGATTGCCTCTGGTGAAGAATGAGGAATGACTGCAAAGGGGCACAAGGGAACAATCTGGGGGTGATTGAAATTCTCTATATCTTGATTTGTGAGGGGCTTATACAGGCATATACATTTGCTAAAGCTCATTGAACAGTACATTGAAGATTTATGTATTTCACTATATGTAAATTATACATCAAACACACACCTAAAAATAGTATTGGAAGAAAAAAGACTATTAAAAGAAAAATGAACACATTAAACTTGTAACTTTTGTTTCTTGCTATGTAAGAGATCTCTGCCCAGTCTCATTTCTCTCTCTTGTCTCTCAATTTCTTCCTATCCTTGACCTTCATCCTATCTCTGATAATGATCTCAAAAGCTCTCCCCTCCCAACTTCAAAACCATCATGCCAATTTTTTTGCATGCAAATGTCCAGCTTCAGCCAGTGACACAGCCTAAATGAGCTATATGTTTCCAAATCAGGCTAAAGATGAATGAGACAAGAGCAGGGAGGTGATGATGGAAGTGCTTTTTAAAAACATGAATCTAGTTTTATTAAGACAAAAATTGACCGTGTGGTATGAAGTTTACATGTAAACAAAGTTTTCACAGAAACCTAACACATGCCTAAAACGATTTTATAATGTAGCTCTACATGCAAGTCTAGATGATATCAAGAACTAATGGATCTCATGACTCAAGACAGAGCATTTTGGGTATCACCTAATTCTTAAGATTTCTTTTTAAAATATTTTTTGTTTTGTTTTAAAGTGAACCACTGCCCCAGTATGGAAGTTTAATCTTCTCCTGATACAAAGGTTTTTGAAATCATTTACCTCCTAAATTGATTCAATGAAACTTGTGCTGTCAGTGATTGAAACCTGCCACCAATGGTTTCGGAGTTCAAAGCTCAAAAAACAGAGGCTCCAAGAGTTCTCCATCCTAAGAGCATAGACCCTTGTCTTTCCCTAGTCTTCCATCTCCTCTATCACCTTCTTCCCCTTCCCCAACACCTCAGCCTGTGGCTTGGATGGCAAAGCTGCTATTTATAACTCCATAATTGGAAAATAAAGGGTTTTCTTTCTAATTTCAGGAATTAGCACCTCTAAGACTGAATGATCTACCTGTGTATAGGCTCCAATAAAAGGTTTTCCCTCCTCAATTTCCATCTGCAAAATGGCAGCTTTGGTAACTTATGATCTGGCTTAGTTCTTCATGGGGAACAGCATTAAATTCAAGCAGAGAATACCTTGGCTTACAGGATTCAGACATTCAGGTTTTTTTAATTAAAAAATAATTTTTGTGGGTACATAGTGGATGTATATATTTATGGGATACACCAGATACTGAGGTATGAACATGCTTAATAACAGCTTTTAAACATTCTCTTACAGTCCTTATTTATGGTACCAATGACATTTTTAATGTAAAATATTCTGGACATAGAAACAAATCATTGCTCTTTCCATTGTTTCACTATTTTCCCAATCTGGTCCCAAATGGTAATCAAAACGAGGCTAGTCATCTCCATTTCTCCCCACTCCATCTCTCCCTCCCCCAAAAGTATACACCAGTAATAGCCAAAAACTACATAATGCTACACTCTAAAAGCGCAGAGTTGACACTATTGGGAAGAAGGTTGAGCGTTGTGGAGATGCTCTTTGAGGATCTACAATATCTTTTTGCTCTCTCACACATCCAATTCTGCAAGTTTTGTCCTTCATAGAAAGCCCTTTGCTTTTCTCAGCAAAGTGCGACAAAGGTTGCCTTGAAACACTTATCCCACTTCCCCTCCACTGGAACCATGTGCAAGCTACACAGCTTGGAACAGTTTTGAAGCATTTGGCCTGCTGCAGGACACAGAGACTATACTGGCTCTTCAAAGGACATCTTCTCAAGCCACCTCTGTGATGTCAACACAAGTCTAACTCTTTCTCTCCCGACTTGAAACTCCCAGCCAGATGTGACAGGGGCTGGTGCTCAGGATAAGTAATTCTTGTCATAATTTTTTGTCATTGCCCTCCTGAAGTAGGAATGCCCACATCAGCCTTTCCTCATAGAAGGATATGACAACCTGTGGGCACTTGACATTGGCTTCCCTGACAGGGAGCAGGTCAGCCTCATCAGAGTTTTCCCATTTCATCAGGAGTGTGAGCTCTCCACTGGAGTCTGTAGCTCCAATAATCTGCTCAACTCCAAAGCCCAGCAAAGCCTCGTGGCTTTTCTGACTCTTCTTTCTTCTCTGGTTTGCTCTCCTCTCCCTTATATTCAGAATCAGAGTAAGCTTTGCATTTGCCTTTTTCTGATCTATCTGTCTCACATGATATTTTCTGTGACTGTAGAAACTCAGCAATGAGATCACACAATCCAGGTTCTCTTCTGGCTCCCAAGAGTCATCCTCATCTAAAACTCTTCCACTTTAGGAGGTGCTCCACTTTGCCATTTACCAGTTGACAGTCGACAATGTTCTCCACCATGTATTTTTCTTCCTCCTCTTCTAGCACCTCCTCTACTTCCTTCTTGTTTTGTTTTTTTTTTTCCCCATAGTTTTTGACAGCTTTCTAGTGTAAGGGGTGACACTGCTCAGAGCAGCATTCAAGAGCCTAAGAGGAACATGTCGTGTTGGACTCACTGGGGGAGTGGCACCCAGGAAGGCAGCAAGCAGGGTGGTGGCAGTGGAGCCCCTCACTGAAGCAGTATACCAAAGGCCCTGGCCAGCAGTCCTCCCCTCTGCTGAACCTGGAAGCTCTTTACCAATTCCTGGAGCGCAATCCCATTGGG
The DNA here is from genome assembly GCF_037993035.2 of Macaca fascicularis. Classification (NCBI taxonomy): domain Eukaryota; kingdom Metazoa; phylum Chordata; class Mammalia; order Primates; family Cercopithecidae; genus Macaca; species Macaca fascicularis. Next base: position 17,126,237 of record NC_088395.1, on the reverse strand, counting down.
GAACTCCAGGAGACAGTTTGGAACAAATTGTTCATTTTGCAAGTTATTGGGTTATATATACATGAACTCCCATTCATCGCTGGTTGAAGGCTGCTCATAGTAAATGTCAATTCTCCAGAACTTCTGGCCCACTGTGTGCACAGGCAAGGTGAGCTCTGGTGCCCAGAGAAAGCCCTTTGGCAAAAAAAAAAAAAAAATGCAGAAATTGGCAACAGGGAGTCAGATAAACATGGACAGAAATGGTGAGGCCTAACCAATTAAGGGTGGGGCATTAACACTGTCAGCTACAAGACCTAACCACAAAGGATCATGCATTATTCTGATTGACTCTGGTTTCTTAATCAAGGCCCCCTGTACTGATTAGCTTTGTTGTGTAACGAACCACCCCAAACCACAGTGACTTAAATCAATAAATATTTTATTTAGCTCACAATTCTGTGAGTTGACCAGGTGATTTTAAAATCTGGGCTGACTCTGCTGATCTCTGCTCAGTTCTCTCACATGTCTATACTCAGCTGGTGGATCAGCTGGAAGCCAGATGATACAGGACAGCCTCACTCACATGTCTGGTGATTGGCAGGCTATTAGCTAGGGCACCTCAGTTCTCTTCCCTGTAGCCTCAATCTCCAGCAGGCTATCCTAGGCCTCAGGGTCCCAAGCACAGTGAGAGAGCAAACTCCAATATACAAGGGCTTTTCAAACCTCTACTTGTGTTCTCTTTTCAAGAGGTGAAGTCTTTCTCTTCCCCTTCAATCTGGGGTGGCCTTTTGATATGCTTTGGCCACTGGGATCACAACAAATACAATGTAGGCAGAGACTTGAAAAGTGTTTACATTTAAGGACTTATACTCTTGTTCTTGGAACTCTAAGATGTTATATGAACAAGCCGGGGTTAGCCTTCTGGAGAATAAGCAATATATGGCCCTGTTACCCCATCACCCCAAGTGACAGCCAGCCAACCACTAGACATGTGACTGAGGTCATCTGGGATTTCACCAACTCACCAGCCAGGTTCAGACCCATGAGTGAGCCCAGTTGGGCCCAGGAGAATCATGAGTTAAATAAATGCTGGTTGTTTTAAGCCAATAAATGTTGAGGTGTTTGTTACATGGCAAAAACTAACTGATACATGGGATAAAGTAGTGAAGTTATATTAGGTTACCGAGTAAAGCCTCACTGAAAAGAGAACATTTAAGCTGAGACTTTAAAAATGCCAGGGAGATGTTGTTGCTAAGAGGGGGTAGGGCATTCAAGGCATAGAGAACAGCAAGTGCAAAGGTCATGAGATAGGAAAGAGCTTGGTGTTTTGAGAGAATTGACAGAAGATAAGAAGAAAGGCTTCTAGGACTGAGGACCAGAGAGAGGGAGAGAGAGAAAATTGAGGGGTGCATGGGAAATCTATTAATATGCTTATCAGGGGAATGGGGTCATGATAGTATGTTCTTTTTTAGAGTCCTTCATTAATAGAGTCTTATTCAACAATACATTCTGAATATATCTGAAGCATTTTAATTATATGTTATTAATAGAGAAGATGCTAAGAGAAATTATTCACATTCTTTATCCAATCTTTTCATGCTCTTCATTCTCCCCTTTCTCTTCTCCCCAGACTCAGCTGCAGTAAGAGAAAGCTGGGGCAGAGGTAAACGTAACAATCCTTAAAATGAAGACAAAATAAAAACCCATAAACTAAAGAGTTCACAAAAGCAAGACTGGGTTGTGTACTGGCCATTCAGCAAACTGGCCATTTTGCGTACTGGATCCTGGAACATTGGCTTCAAGCTCTGCCCTCTCTGAGCCTTAATGTCCTCAGAAGACAGACTGGATGAAGCCTAAATCCATTCTAGCTCTGGTGAACAGAGGTTTTGTGGGAACCTCAAGTTTCATGGGTATAGAGGTATGTGTGTGGTGGGGGCAGGGGTGTGCATATGAGTAAATAAATTAATGAATCTCAGGTGCCTGAAAAGCATTAAAATAGAAAGAGAACAAGAGGACTTGAAGGTTGAGGATGGAGAGAAAAGGAGGAGAAAAGGAGACTTTTACTGGGTTTTCTTTAATTGAACTAGATTTTAGTTCAGCAATGAGCTAGTCCTCTAATCTCAAAGTCTAATGTTTGGGCACAAATGTGTCATAACCAGAGGGTGAACATGGAAATGGAGCAGAGATGAGACCCTTCTTTCAACAATCAATTAAGTTCACCAGGCAATCCCTGAATAAGCTTTGGTTAATTTTGTTTTCTTAAATGAAAGAAGAAAACTATACCATGTCTGGCGTGGAAGCAGACTTCCAGAAAAGACAGGGGCAACGTAGAAAGAAAATTGAAAAACGTATTTTGCCTGAGAATAAATGGTAACAAAAAATATGGTTCTTTAACTGGCTTAGTGTCATGGAAAAAGCACTAATCAGGACATCAGGGATCTAGGTTTGCTTCTACTATTAACTCACTTCGTAATAGGAAGAAAATCATGCCAACTTTCTTTCCTGCAGTTTCTTCTTATGAAAATGTGACTGTATCAGAGATAGAAAACATACTTAATATATATGCCACCACCATCCTTGTCCAGACCAGTGAGAGAGATCAATAATCACTCATAGCTATCTTTTCTGTTAACATCTAGACGTGTCCTCAGAATCCATCTCAACATGGTGCTTCCAGTAATCACTACCAAATTAATAGAGTTGGTCTCAAAATTAAACCTATCTACTCTTCAGGACTAGACCCCCAGTTCCCAGCCTATGGGCTGCAGACTGCCGAGAGGCAATGAGGTTACTGCAATATGTTTTTCAATATATGCTCGCTAAGCCTTGTCTATAATATCAACAAAGTTCTATCTTATCTGTGTCCTCATTCCCAAAAGATGCTGGGACTATCTGGCCTAGGGGATTTTAAACTCCTCCTCTGCTCCAGTATTTTCTACTCCTAGGCTAAATTTCCCTTTCTTCTACCCACTTGCCTTCTACCTCCTTCCTTCTACTCAAGATCTTCTAACACTAACGCAGATTCTTTGATCAGAAAGGAATTTCCTCATCCTCTGTGGAAAGGGAAAGAACCAGGCAACATACGATATCAAATGAGTCACAATAATCATCATTGCTTTGCCCTTGAGATGAGCTGTGACCAACTTGAGGGTCATCTGCCAAAACTGGCTCTGGGCATCACCCTCATATTTCAGGTGAGAATGCCAGGTTCTTTCTTCCCATGTCATTTATCAGACCTTCTTAAATATTTAATTTCATCTTAGCTTCAAGTTTTGTTTCTCCTTCAGAGTTTCAGGCAATCCTAGCTTAGTTTGCATCCTAAGACATAAGGAAGTAGGGAATGTGAGCTTTGGTACCATCACTTATTAATCAAATGGCCTTCAGTAGTTTTTTTTATCTTTTTGAGCTTCAGTTTCTTCATATGTAAAATGAAATAGTTGTAGTAATTAAATAATATATATAAATTGCCAAGTACAGAGCCTAACATATAGTAGATATTCAATAAATGATAACAATAATAATGAAAATAATCTATTGGGAACTTACTGTGATGTCACATACTCTGTTAAACAAGTTATAGACCACCTGTTTAATTAAACATATTTCCTCTTTTTGATAGGTTGCAAAAATTGCCACAATTCTTTGCAGCTTATATATCTCTACTCCTTGATTCTGGACAATAATGTGAGAGAAGCTACCTTGTGTGAGTTACAAGCTTAGGCCTCAACAGGCTTTGCAGACTTTGGCTCTTGCTCTTGCTCTTGGGAGTCTGCCTACCTGCCATATAAACAAGACTGGCCTAGCTTACTGGAGAGTGAGAGACAAATGGAATAAAGACATGCTTTTCCAGATAAGGCCATCCTATATGAACCAGTCCTCAGCCAACATGGTAGCTGACCACATTTGCCATGAGTAAGCCTTGCTGAGATCAAGTGAGTCTGACTGGGATCAGCATAACTTCCTAGCTAATCCAAGCCCAAATTGCTGCCCCACAGAATTGTGAGTTACATAAAGGGCTGTTATTTGAAACTACTAAGTTTTGTGATTGCTTGTAATGAAACAAAAAGTGATACATGTTTCTTCTTGAGCACACAACTAAACTACATGTCTCATATTCCCTTGCTTCTAGATTGGCCATGTGACTAGAAATGGCCACGTGTCACTTTCATGCCAAAGTGGTTTAGGAGCTGGTGTGCCTTCTCACTTTCTCTTCCTCTGTCTGTTGACTGAATGCAGAGGTTCTAGCTGAGGACTCTACAATATAGACAGAACCTGGGTCCCCGAATCACCATGTGGAGAGGAGCCACTCACCAGACCAGAATGTCCATTTGTACTTTATGTGATCTAGTAATAAACTTCAATTTTAGTAAGCCAAGAGGTTTGAGGATGTCTATGGTATGGTAGCTGACATTACCTTAACTAGCACACATGAATTACATAATCAAGTTATCTCCGTTTACTGATGAAGAAAGTGAAGAGAAATTAAGCTAGTAAGAGTTAGAATATAAACCCAGTAGTGTGATTCATAGCAACTCCACATCCTGCCTTCTCAAGGTAATTGTTACAGCCATTATTATTAAAATTCCTTGAGGCTTTAATTTATTTGAGTGATGACTGATTATATGACAATGCAATCCCTTGTCATATCTTGCCTTTCCCTCATTCCTCAAACTCCAAAGACATTGAGGTTGGTGTGGAGGGAGGAATTCATATTGGAGTCTCTGTCTCTTCAAGGTACAGCTGCTCAGCCTGCTACAGTCAAAAAGAATGACCTGAAGACCTTGCACCTACAGAACTAACTAATGGGAGGGTTTTCTCCAGAGCTCTGGGTCCACCATACACTGTGATCACATGCATTTTAGTTTTCTTCTTTGGTTCCCATGCCTCTCACTTCATTTCCACCATAGCCTCTCCCAGTATTAGAAGGATCAATGAGAAAGACATGTTTGCTTCCTGTGCTTTCATTCAACAGCACCTATGTGCCATGCACTATCCTGGGCAGTGGGGCTACAATGACCAAAATAGATAGGATCTCTGCCATCACTGAGATTATAATTGAGAAAAAAAGGAAAATGAGTAGATAGGACATTGATACAGGTTTGCGTCTACGTAGATATAAATGAATATCCAGAACAGATGACTGATGGTGTATTTGGTGATTATTTTGCCAACATCTAGGACAGTGGTTCTTCACCTTAGTTTGTATGAGAATCATCCAGAGGCTTCTTAAAATATGCACTATGAGGCCTCATCTCAGATTTTCTTTTTTTTTTTAAGTCAGAATTAAATTTTATTTCACATTGACAGAAACCATGAAAAACATTTACATTTTCCCATGTTACAGCACAACATTTCAACGGAATATTTCTTGCCATAAATAATATCTTGCTGATTTGTAGAACTGAAATAACAGTTTATGTTCTTCAAGGTAAAGAAAAATTACATAGTAAATGATTGTTTAAAATTTTAAAATCCAGACATAAACATATGGCTTCATTATTAACATCCTATATAGTCCATTACTAAATTATTTCCATTATCGATTAGCACCCATTTATAAAGATGCATTCTTAATATTGTTTTGGTCAGCTGGAATACAGCAGAAAAATCAACACAGTTCAGAAATATCAAGCATACATTTTTGCTACATATTAATCTACATGGTAACTACATTTTATGTATAGGGTTCTGACTAGCCTTTATTACCCATAGTTTGTTTTCAAATAATTTTTACCAGTAATCTGGAAATTTTGACAATTTAAAATGATTGCTATTTTTATGTTTGCACGAAAAACTAATACAAAAAATAATTTGACTAAAGTGAAAATTTCAAATAAGTCCACTGGCAGATAAAAATAAAGCAAAAAATTACAATAGATTCCTCATCTTCTATAGTAGTTGGTTTCAAACATGTGTACAAAGTAAACTCTATGCTATGAGAAGATGAAATCATCTTAGAAGTTAGTTTTTAAGATCAGTCTTAAAGATATTTCAGAACATACTAGAATATGATCTAATCATTCTTTCAGTTGTTTACAGAAAAATAAAACCATAGAATTATTCCTGTTACCTGGGTTGAAGATCCTAATAGCTAGGTGTAAATTTGGATAAGGTACAGTAATTTGAAATAAGTAGTGCATGAAGTTTTAATGTCTGGTTTCTCTATAAAGCATAAATAGATTTTAAATACCATATATCTGTGACCCAGAATGTCAAATTATAGCATGTATTGACAGTAGCTGTCTATGGCAGAGAGGCAATACTTGGTCTGCTATGAAGAACAATAAAGAAAAAACAAACTTTTTTTTTTCTTGAGAGAAAAGAGTATTAAGTAGAAATAATATCAGGGAAAATAAAAGCCCAAAATAAAAGGGCCATTAATTGAAGAGAACAATTTTACTCTTTCTTGACAATGAACAGCATTATCCCTATTATTAGGAATAATGTAATACCACCTCATTCTTACTATGCATTACAATCATTACGTATATATGAACACATATATAAAAATACAGACATTGCATGGTGACTAAGCAATTTTGGAATAAATCCATAGACTAAGTCACAGCATGCATAAATTGTTTATATCTTAACTGCTCATTTCTACCTGAACAAATTGTCATTAAGCATACTGCTAATTTTCAAATGATGTAATAAAAAAAACTGGTGGCAGTACTGTATTATTTTGCTGAATTACATTTGAGAAAAAAGAAGCTACCTGCTTTATCTATTTTAATATAGTAGATTCTGGATCTTCTTATAAGAATACATGTATAGAAACTTAAAAGATCATAAATTTCTCATGAGGAGACATTATTTGATCTGTGCCATTGGCATGTATTTGCAAAACATTTTAACACTGCAAAACATTAGAAATTTGAAGACTGGGCATGGGAAAAGGTTTATACTCTACTACAATGATGCTGGTGTACTTCTACACAAGGCCTCTTAGCAACGTCAATCAATTGGAGGTAGGAGTTTATCAATGAATTGCTTGACATCCATCATTTCCTGTTGACACGAACTGTGCATCATACCTTCATAGGTTTTAAAGGTCACATTGGCTGGATTCACCAATGTTTTTAGTTTTTCAACCATAAGACAACCAAACATCAGGGGAACTAAAGGGTCACAATCCCCGTGGCACTGGAGAATAGAAATATCTCTATCAGCACCACCGACAGGACCCTGTGGAAAGGAAGCCCGAAGTGGAAGCCAGCAACTGAGTGCAGTGACATCTGCTAGCTTCTGCTGCGTGGTAAGGGCAGTATATAAAGATAAAGCTCTTCTCTGAGAAAACCCTCCCAAAATAATTCTGTTAGAAGGAATGCCATTCTTCACTTCCTGATCAATCAAAGCTTATATATTTTCTGCTGCCTGTTTAATCCCAGATTCATCTTCCCGTGAATCTGGTGAAAGCCCAATAATATCAAACCATGAAGGCATAGCCATGTTCATATTTAATGTAACAGGCCTAACAGGCGCATGCGGGCAGATATATTTGATATATGAACTTCTGATACCTGCAAAGGCTTCTGCCCATCCGTGCCCAGTATCTCCCAATCCATGCAGGAAAATCACCGCAGCAGTGGCCTTCCAGGCGGCGGGCATGATGGCGGGGAGTGGGGTTGACATGTTATTGCCACACATACACCGGCTCAGCTCACAGCGCAAGCGGAAGGAAGAGCGGGCACCCGGCCGCAGCCCAAGGTCGTGGGAGCCGCGAGTCCCGACCGGCCCCACCAGATGCCTCATCTCAGATTTTCACCTGGAAGATCAAGAGTAGGAGTCCAGGAATCTGCATTTTTAACCGACTCACTGGGAGATTCTAATGCAGAAGATCCTTTGAGAAACTCTAGCCTGTGCTAAGGTGCAGCATTTCCACAGAACTTTGCAGATGTGGTACCAGAACTCACAGGCAGATCTAGGCCAGGCCTCTTCAGCCAAAGGCTGGGGCACTGAGCAGTAACATGATAGTGCACAGAACTGCTAGCAAACAGAATGCCCAGAACAGAGAACAAAGAATCCAATGAAATCCATTGAGTCTGCATGAAAAGGTGGAGGGAAAGGGTAACTGTCATCACTGAAGTGACAAATAATGTGCTGAATGTAACTACTTTGCTTGAATTAAGGTAGCAAAATGTTTTCAGGAAAACAGATTTGGGGGACACGCTAAAATAGCATAACAGACTGAAACACTTTACAAGAAACTCAACTTTTTTCTTACCTTGAATAAAATATTCATTGAAAAAGAAGAATTCATACCCAAAACAAGCAGTCCTAAATTGTTTCAAAAAGAACTACTAGTTACAGCTGTGTCCCTGGCCAAAGCCCAGTTTGGGGAGCAGATCGCTGTCCTTTAATAAGAGATTTAGTCCCTAAGGACAGAACAAGGACAAGTGGTTAGAAATTACCGGGAGGCAGAGTTCAGCTTGCTGTGAGGAAGAACTTTCAAATAATGTAAAAATGTAACAGGTTTTCTTTGAGGTAGCAAACTGTTACTTGAAGAATTTAAGCCAAGCCTAGATGCACTTGTATGTATTTATCAAGCTTTCTTTGTATCTAGTGATAAAAAAAAAGAACACAAGTTTAAGGCCGTCCTTGGCCTCACTGAACTCATATTCTAGTGGGGGAGATGGACAAGTAAACCCACAATTATAATATAGCACAATGAGACCATGACTATAGTATATCTGGCTACTGCAAGAGTCCAAGAGCGGAGGTTCTGGCTCAAGTGAAAAGGTCAGAGGTTTCCTATTAGAAGTGACATGAGATCAGAATGCTAAGCCACTCAGAAGAAGGAATGAGGTTCTGGGCAGATGCAACTGCACGTGTGAGGGTCTGGAGGCATGAAACGGCATTGTGGAGGAGGAGAAAAGGTGAGAAATTCAGTGGGATATAGGAGGAAGGAGGCAGGACTAAACGCTAGAGAGCCAGGCATGGATCAGATCATGAGGAACTTCTTGAACTAAAGCGAAGGGTTTTAGTTTCATCTACAAAAAATGGTGAGATGCCATTGAAAACTGACCTCAATGATTTCTGAAGCCCCTTTCTATCAAAAATTCTTTGAGCCTAGTAAACTGTTTGCTTCTTCCAAGATTACGTTCTAAATTGGTAATATGTATATAAAATCAAGGCAATTTTAGAAAGTGGTTGAATAAATAAATGGAGCATTTACATGAGGGAGTACTACACAAATGTTAAAAAAAAAAAAAAAAAAAGAATAAGAAAGCTGATGAGTGAGTTCCAAGACATAATGGTGAGTGAAACAAAAAACATGGGAAAGTACAAAAGAGTAGTCACAATCAAGCATTTGTAGGGTCTTGGTATGTAAATGAGATGCTATTATAAATCAGTAGAGAAAGAACACACTTATTAATAAATAGTATTGAAGGAAGTGGGGGATAAGGGGTTATTGTTTAATGGTTACAGAGTTTCTGTTTGGGATTATGGAAAAGTCTTAGAAACAGATAGTGGTGATAGTTGCACAACATTGTGAATGTACTTAATGCCACTGAATTATGTGCTTAAAAATAGCTGGGACAGTAAATGTTGTGTTATACCTATTTACCACAATAAGCATTTTTTAAATCTTAAAAATACTTGAAGAACAAAGGGCAAAAAAATCGATGGAATAATTGAAAAAAGACATGAACAGACAACTCACAAAGAAGTTCTAAAAATGGCCCTTAAACATATGAAAAATGTTCAAACTCACATAATTACAGAAATACAACATAAAGCAACACTGATATGCCATTTCCTACCTGTCAGATTGGTAAACTTTAAAAGTATAAGAACAAACTGTGTTTGCAAGGCTGTGGGCAACAGGCACTCTCATACTTTATTGGTGGGCATGCAAATTCGTACAATCCTTCTGAAGGGACATTTAACAATATGTACAGAATTGCATATGCAAGTTACCTTTTGATACAGCAATATTTCTTCTGATGTATGTTTGTCAAAACAAAAATACATATGCAACAAGGTTATTTATTGTGGCATCATTTGTAATCACAGAATATTGGAAACAACCAAATGCTGATACATAGGTGAGTGGTTGAATAAATAAATGGAGCATTTACATGAGGAAGTACTACGCAAATGTAAACAACAAAAAAAAAAGAATGAGAAAGCTAATGAGTGAGTTCCAAGACAATGGTGAGTGAAACAAAAAACATGGGAAAGTACAAAAAAGTAGCATGCTACTCTTCATGTAAAAAAGAAGAGGATATAAGAAAATATACATGTATCTGCCCAATTGTGCAAAAGAAATACAGAAAGGATAAACCAGAAACTGAGGAGATTGGGTAACTACAGGAGGTGCATGGTAAGAGAGTGGAAAAAATTGAGGGAATGGGGAATATGTAATAGACATTAAAGTGACACTTGTATGTGTATATATTTTTGGTTAGTTCTGGCTTTTAGAACTATGTTGATGCTTTTCATATCCTAAAAAATTAAAACTAATATGTAAGGAGAGTTCAAAATGGAATACAGTCAGTAACACATGAGTCTAACTGTATTGCAAGTGAACAATATAACCACACTGAAAAGAAAAGAACTAACCTAAGTAACTTTGGTTAGCAAGATTGGTTGTATACTGTATGTTAAGACAGCAAACAGTGTATGTTGTTCTCCAGTTACAAAATTGTTTTCCACAGGGATTTAGATTAGCAATTCTGAAACTGCTCTATGTGTATAGTAGGGCTTAGCAAATGCCTAAATTTATCATGAATAATGAGAATCAAGTTTCTCACTGTTAGGAAATGGAACTACAAATAAAGAAAAGAGAAAGGCTAAAAGGAACCCTGTAGTGCTGTGTTGAAGGAATTATCAGTATGAACTCATAGTTTTAAATATATGTACATATGGAGAGGTATAGAAATAGAATAGGTGTATGTTATACATGCATGAACATATATGCATATATTCCCTAACTCTGTTTACTGAGAGCATGAGGAAGTAATGACACCCTAGTAGCAATGAGCACGCCTAGTGCTCACATCTTGATTTCTAAATACAATTGTCCACAAAAGAAACCAGGTCTACTTAGAGAAATGATTATCTCCGGACTGGGGCAGGGAAAATACAAGATAAGCCTGAAACATCTTATGGTGCCAGAAAGTAAGGAAGTGCTCAAAAAATGAGGAGGGCATGTCGAAAGGACATGGAAGTAACTTGAAGGAGTTCCCAGTGGAAAAATCTGGAACAATTTGAACAAGAAAATAATAATAGTAACAGTTTATAATCCACAGGAAAAAAAATCTATACTGATATAAATAAATAAATAAATAAATAAAGATTTAAGGAGCAGCTCTTTCTTAAAGTAGAATTATAATTAATACATATAGAAGAAATGATGTAAATTGAAAGACATCACCATTTGGCAAAGACCACAGTAATAGTTGTTACCTGCAAGAGTTATTGATGCATGCTGTTGGATGGAATGGTACCCCCCACCCCATTCCTATGTTGAAGCCCTAACCTCGAATGTGACTATATTTGGAGATATGGCCACTAAAGAAGTAATTAAGGTTAAGTGAGGTCATATGAATGGGCTCTAATCTGATATGACTGCTGTCCTCATAAGAAGAGGAAGACACACCAGGGATGCACACTCAGAGAAAAGGCCATATGAGGATACAGTGAGAAGGTGATCATCTGCAAGACAAGAGGAGAGGCCTTGAGAGGAACCAATCCTGCTGACACCTTGATCTAGGACTCCCAACCTCCAGAACTGTGAGAAAATAAATTTCTGTTGCTTAAGCCAATCAGTGGTATTCTGTTATGGTGGCCCTAGCCAACCAATATAGATGCTAAAATTAGTGGGCAAAAGTACGATTAGAAACAAGATATTTGCATAGTCTCAAAGCCTCTCCTCACAAGATGCTTTTTAATTACAAAGCTTAAAATAATAACTTTAAAGTAGTAGAGAAACCTTGCAGACACCACCTCAACCAACGATCAAGGTTAACATCACAAGTAATAAGACATATTGACATCACGAACCACTGATAGGATGACTTAAGACAGACACAACATCATTTCTGTGAGATTCCTACTAAAACTGCATAATCTCAATATAATCATAAGAAAACATTAAACAAGCCCAAATGGAAGGACATTCTACAAAATAACTGATCAATATTCTTCAAACGTGCAAAGGTAGTAGAAGACAAGGAAAAACTGATGAAAACTACCACAGATGAAAGAGACACAGGAGACATGACAACTAAATGCAATACGGAATTCTGAATTGGATTCTGAACCAGAAGAAGACATTAGTGACAAAACTGACAAAATCCTTATAAGGCCTACAGATCAATTAATGGTATTTTATGAAATTTAATTTCCTGATTTTAATATTGTACTATGATTATAAAAGACGTTAACAGTAGTGGAACCTGGGTTGAAAGCATATGGGAAATCCATACTATTCTTGCAATTTATCTGTAAGTCTAAAATGATTTCAGTATAAACATTTTTTCTTTTTTCCCAAGATGGAGTCTTGCTGTGTCACCCAGGCTGGAGTGCAGTGGTGCAATCTTGGCTCACTGCAACCTCCGCCTCCTGGGTTCAAGTAATTCTCCTGCCTCAGCCTCCCAAGTAGCTGGGATTACAGGCATGAGCCATCACGCCCAGCAATTTTTTTTTTTTTTTTTTTGTATTTTTAGTAGAGAAGGGGTTTCAGCATGTTGGCCAGGCTAGTCTCAAATTCCTGAACTTGTGATCCACCCACGTCAGCTTCCCAAAGTGCTGGGATTACAGGTGTGAGCCACTGCGCCTGGCCCAATATAAAATTTTTAAAGAAAACAATATTGAGTAAAATATCCACATGCAGGGCTGGTTCTGCTGGCTCATGCCTGTAATCTCAGCACTTTAGTAGGCTGAGGTGGGAGGATTGCTTGAGCTCAGGAGTTTAAGACCAACCTGGGCAACATAGTGAGACCCCCATCTCTACAAAATTTAAAATAAAATTAGGCAGGCATGGTCACATGCACTTGTAGTCCCAGCTACTCAGGAGGCTGAAGTGGGAGGATCGCTTGAGCCCAGGAGGTTAAAGCTGCAATGAGCTACAATTGAGTCACTGCACTCCAGCCTGGGCAACAGAGCAAGACCCCGTCTGCAAAAAAAAAAAAAAAAAAAAATGCAGGTGCATAACATTACACTATGATCTCGTTTACATATTTTTCTAAAATACATACACAAGCAGGCCAGGCACGGTGGCTCATGTCTGTAATCCCAGCACTTTGGGAGGCCAAGGTGAGCAGATCACTTGAGGTCAGGAGTTCGAGACCAGCCGGGCCAACATGGTGAAACCCTGTCTCTACTAAAAGTACAAAAATTAGCTGGGCATGCTGGTGGGCTCCTGTAATCCCAGCTACTCAGGAGGCTGAGACAGGAGAACTGTTTGAACCCAGGAGGCAGAGGCTGCAGTGAGCTGAGATTACACCACTGCACTCCAGCCTAGGCAACAGAACGAGACTCTGTCTCCAAAAATAAAAAATAAATAAAATACACCCAAGCAATAAAATGCGTTTTTCATAGATACACATGTACTAAAAGTATACAAACATGGGCTAGACAGTGGTTGGTTCTCAGTCTAGGCTGCACATTGGCAACACCTGAGGAGCTTTAAAAACTACTGATGTGGGGAAAGAGGGTAAGTCTCAGTTCTTCCCTTTGTCACTCTAGTGATCCTTAGTTTCAAGGAGTAAAACTACATATCCATATCTACATTAAATACGAGGTGAAAAACATACACAAAAAATATTCTTAAGAATCTGTGAAAATCATATGAATAAGTGAATAAAAATCACTTCGATTTAGAAAAAAAACTAACTGATGCTTGAGTTCTCTCCTTCCTACAGAGATTCTGATTTTGTTTTTCCGGCATTGGTCCAGAAACCAGGGATTTTCTTTTTTTATTTATTTTTTATTATACTTTAAGTTCTAGGGTACATGTGCACAACATGCAGGTTTGTTACATATGTATACATGTGCCATGTTGGTGTGCTGCATCCATTAACTCGTCATTTACATTAGGTATATCTCCTAATGCTATCCCTCCCCCCTCCCCCCTCCCTACAATAGCACCCGGTGTGTGATGTTCCCCTTCCTGTGTCCAAGTGTTCTCATTGTTCAATTCCAACCTATGAGTGAGAACATGCGGTGTTTGGTTTTCTGTTCTTGCCATAGTTTGCTGAGAATGATGGTTTCCAGCTGCATCCATGTCCCTACAAAGGACACAAACTCATCCTTTGTTGTGGCTGCATAGTATTCCATGGTGTATATGTGCCACATTTTCTTAATCCAGTCTGTCACTGATGGACATTTGGGTTGATTCCAAGTCTTTGCTATTGTGAATAGTGCTGCAATAAACATACGTGTGCGTGTGTCTTTATGGCAGCATGATTTATAATCCTTTGGGTATATACCCAGTAATGGGATGGCTGGGTCATATGGTACATCTAGTTCTAGATCCTTGAGGAATCGCCATACTGTTTTCCACAATGGTTGAACTAGTTTACAATCCCACCAACAGTGTAAAAGTGTTCCTATTTCTCCACATCCTCTCCAGCACCTGTTGTTTCCTGACTTTTTAATGATTGCCATTCTAACTGGTGTGAGATGGTATCTCATTGTGGTTTTGATTTGCATTTCTCTGATGGCTAGTGATGATGAGCATTTTTTCATTTGTCTGTTGGCTGCATAAATGTCTTCCTCTGAGAAGTGTCTGTTCATATCCTTCTCCCACTTTTTGATGGGGTTGTTTGTTTTTTTCTTGTAAATTTGTTTGAGTTCTTTGTAGGTCCTGGATATTAGCCCTTTGTCAGATAAGTAGATTGCGAAAATTTTCTCCCATTCTGTAGGTTGCCTGTTCACTCTGATGGTAGTTTCTTTTGCTGTGCAGAAGCTCTTTAGTTTAATTAGATCCCATTTGTCAATTTTGGCTTTTGTTGCCGTTGCTTTTGGTGTTTTAGACATGAAGTCCTTGCCCATGCCTATGTCCTGAATGGTATCGCCTAAGTCAGAAACCAGGAATTTTCAAAAGACTCTCAGGTAATCCTGATATGCAGCCAGGGTTGAGAACCACTGGGCCTGAAGGAGACATACAAAATCTGTGATAGTGATTGCCTCTGGGGAAGGCAATGAGGGAGAAGTGTGAGATTAGCAGGAGGAGTCTTCAACTTCACTTCAAATCTGAAGCAAAAATGGCCAAATGTTAAGGTTTGTCATTTTGGAAGATGAGACCACAGGTATTTATTACACTCTTCTCCATCTTTCTTGTATTTATTTAAATGCATAACATTTTTAAGAAGACTAAAAATAAGCTTACTTGTGAACATATAAAAGTGTCATTTTAATGAAAGTAAATTATAACCAGGAAACATTGTTAATTTGGTTCTACAGAGAAGAAGGAATAAGGAAATAAAGAAACACAGGTTTCAGATGTGTGGCTGTTGAAGCCCCATTGGGAGCCCCATCAATAATTTTAGTGTCATCTCCAGCCCTCCTGCTTATAGCAGAAACATGTTAGTCTTTGCTCCAGTTCACCCTTGATTACTTTTTGGAAATGCTACAATTTAGCAGTTCAATAAATTAGGAAAATAATTGGCTCAATGGTAATAACAAGAATGATCCTTACAAATAGAAATTATTTTTAAAAGATAAGTGCTTGCAATTTTTAAAAATAATCCTGGATAGGCTGGTATTCAATCTGTTTGTACAGTTTTAGCCATGCTGGTTGTCTGCAGACTGATTAGTGGGGTTCCATGACGCACCAGGTGATAAATCCCTGCATATCCAGCTGGGCACTGTAGCGCACACCTGTAGTCCCAGCTACTCGGGAGGCTGAGGTGGGAGGATCGCTTGAGCCAAGGAGTTCAAGACCAGCCTGGACAACATAGTGAGACCCTGTCTCTAAAAAATATTTTTTTAATATTTTAATATCCACCTTGGTCTTGCTGACCAGTTTGCACTGATCTATCCCCTCTCTCTCATCTTGCTCTCTAGTGGGAACACTAGCACACCACAGCAAGAATTCTGCTAAGGGTACATTCTTGTGGCCAGGGAGTGGAACAAGGCTGATCGTCTCTCAGAAGGGATCAGGTCCATGGCCATCAGGAGATTTCACATAACCAAGTATAGACAGTGTGCTCCAGTAAAGAGAATGTCAGTTAATGGAAGAAAGGTACTCGGTGGGAAGGACTGGACAGGGAAAATTCAGTGCTAGGGGGGAAAAAAAAGAACTCTGGACTGAGGATAGAAAATGTGAGTTCTAGTTTCACCTTTGCAAAAGTGGCTATGACATTGTCTTTACTACTTCCCTTATTGTTGCCCACCTTCCCTCCCTCTTCCCCTTTTCAGATTTCAGTCACCAAACATTTATTTATCCAAAAGAAAATGCAAATGTTTTTGAAAATAATTTATCCAATACTATTGACAATTGCACTTTCCCGAGTAACAACTCAAGAGAAAAGCTCTTCTCCATAAGAACGGGAAAAAGGAAACTTCAAGAAATGGTTGTTTTTCTTTTCCTTTTTTTTTTTTTTTTTTTTTTTGAGACAGAGTTTCACCATTGTCACCCAGGCTGGAGTGCAGTGGCATGATCTCAGCTCACTGCAACCTCCGCCTCCAGATTTAAAGTGATTCTCCTGCCTCAGCCTCCCAAGTAACTGAGATTACAGGTGCTCACCACCACGCCCAGCTAATTTTAGTATAGATGGAGTTTCACTATGTTGGCCAGGCTGGTCTCAAACTCCTGACCTCAGGTGATCTGCCCACCTCAGCCTCCCAAAGTGCTGGGATTACAGGCATGAGCCATCACGCTCAGCCAAGAAATGGTTGTTTTTCTAAAGTGTAGCACATATTAGTTTAGCTGGCAGCTCCTTCTGCACCCCATTCTACCTGTTCAGTGCCTTTATAATCATGTTGATTGGTGGTTAATTTCTGATACACCAATCTTTCCAGCAGACTATGGGTTTCTCAGAGGGAGGAATCCTGTCTTGTTCATCTGTGTATCTCCAATGCCTAGACTCCAGTAAGCACTCAATTTTTTTAAATTGAAACTAAAAAGGGATAAATTAGTATGACATCTTTATTCCTTCCCTTATTGTCACCCACCTCCCCTACCCCTCCCTTTTCTTTAGAAGAGAACCAAATTCGTTTTTTTGTTTATTTGGTTTTTTTTGAGGATGGAGTCTGACTCTGTCGCCCAGGCTGGAGTGCAGTGGTGCAATCTCGGCTCACCGTAAGCTCCGCCTCCCGGGTTCATGCCATTCTCCTGCCTCAGCCTCCTGAGTAGCTAGGACTACAGGTGCCCACCACCACGCCCAGCTAATTTTGTGTGTGTGTGTGTGTGTGTGTGTGTGTGTGTGTGTGTGTGTGTGTATTTTTAGTAGAGACGGGGTTTCACCATGTTAGCCAGGATGGTCTCGATCTCCTGACCTCGTGATCCACCCATCTCGGCCCCCCAAAGTGCTGGGATTACAGGCGTGAGCCACCACGCCCGACTGAGAACCAAATTCTTTAGCTTTCTAGCTCACTGTAGTGGATGCTCTGACATGCCACCCTGATCCTCCCTTCAGAATTGAACTACTCATTCCCCCAGCTGCCTGCAGTGTTGGAGACTGAGCATTTTTCCCTTGGTGGAAATATCTTCCTTGGCAAAGGTCTGCCCCTTTACTGGAGGTGCCCTCATCTGATGATGCGCCAATGCTTTAGAGCTCTCCACAGGATCAACAGAGACTTCTGTTGCAACTTCACTGTAGCTCAAATTCTCCCTTCCTAATCCTGCTACTTTTTCCTCTTTCACAGGTGTTGATCCTGAGAGCACCCCTAATAAACTCTCTGCACACGAATCTCTCCATCAGAATCTGCATCCTGGGGAACACAGCAGGCAAAACTCTGTAACCTCTGTTTTAGATGTGCTTTTCTCAAGCTTGATCCATAAAACATCAAGTACCTTTTGGAACCGAGATCCACTTCTGGACTGAGTTTTCACTAAAGAGGCCTAAAGGATATGGAGATAGGGCTGCAGCCTCATTCACAAGACACTACTCAATTGCCCTGCCCTCCTCCTTCCCACTCCTCTATATATTGTCTATGCATCTTTACTCAGAGAACTTGTTACAATCCAAACAGACAAAAATTCCTTCTTTGGGTCCAAAGTAACTGTAAACTGAACACTATTTAGTTGAAACGGAATCCTTTTACAGGAAGTGCCTGTCCAATATCTTATAACAACTGAGTACCTCCCAAGTTCAAATCTCAGCCTCCCTGTCAAGAGGCTGTCCTGTCTCACACAGCAAAACCTTCAGCTCAGCAGAGGTTCCTTGGCACAGACCAGGTGCTCTCCCAGCATCCTTTGCAGAGTTGCTGCAGCTCAGGTTTGCTACCACCGGGTACTCCTTTTGGCTGGGGATGGCCTTTGGGTTCCTGGCGTAGAGATGGCTCCCACTGCCCCTCAGCAGAGTGCAGCCTGGGGTTTTTCCAGGCTAGTCCAACCCCAAGCCAACTAGAACTAAGAATCATTTAGAGGAATGAGAGAATGATGGGAACAATCAAACACAGATTTGACCTCACTGGTTTGGGGTCAATAGCTAGAGCAACTACGCAGCTACATCCCTTGACATCAGCCCTGGTGATGTCCAACTTATTGATGTGTCAGATGCCCACAGCAGACACTGGATCTCAGCCACATCATTGTCTGGGAATCATTGTGCAAAGGTCTCTTTATTAGCTTCTTAACAGTACAGGCCTTTTCATCTCTTTCTCCCTCTGCCTGTGGAACATTATCTCATTCTCACAAAAGAAAAAAGGCTTTTCAGGAAACTAACGTTCTTCTTTCAACCATGCCTCCTCTTCCAGCCAATAATTTTTCATTGTATTTAATAGAATCTAAATCAGATGCATTGCCATCAGACATACAATATAAACTCTATTATTGGTGTTTCATCATAATAGGAGATTTGGGACCAAAGCCAAACAGTGACAATTTCTTCCCTTCAGAGGAAAATTGCTTTTAAGAATTAAATAAAATTCTTCTTCTTTATACTATCCTCAACAGACCCTTCCCCAACCCATGATACAATATTTTATGAGGATGATCTTTTAGTATGTTTCCATATTTCAAATTGATTCATTTGATGTCTTCAGCAAAAATAAATAAATAAAGTGGAGGCTTTATCAAATAATTTTAGAGTCACAGGCCAGACAAAATTAGAGTGAAATCTGGCCTTAAAGAGGAAAATTATAAAAACAAAAACAAAACCAAGTAATGGTAAGAGAAAGACTATACTGCCTTACTCTTTAAGCAGAAAGAACTGATCTGAAGTAGAGATTTGATGGACTTTCATCTTATCTCTGGTATTTGGGAGCCTTCCAGCACCCACACATTTTTGTCAAGCAGTGTTTACAAAGAACTGGAGAAGCAGTAATGATTCAGGGAAAGATTTTGCTTCAGGGTGGAAAAGATTAATAAAGGAGTCACATGGCCCATTATTATGCAACAAGATATAATGAACTTTAAGTGGCCAAAGAAAACAACTTAGTAAACAACTTTTTTCCCTCCAAAAGGATAAGGGAAAGAGGAAGTGGAGAAAGTTTCAGCATCCCTTAGAAGTTACAATTGGAGGTTTGACAATCTCTGCAGACCTCCAAAAGAGTGAGTGACATTTCTGAAGCTGTAGTAAATATTGATTGTATAATTGGCATATGTTTATTCTGGGGCTCTCAAGAGAAATAATTTTCTCAGATTGAGGGTTTGTTTTTTAAGTTTTATTTCAGTTTCAGGGATACACATGCAGGTTTATTATATAGGTAAATTGCATGTCATAGAGCTTTGGTATACAGATTATTTAGTCACCCAGGTAATAAGAATAGTACACTGTATTAGTCTGTTCTCCTGTTGCTAATAAAGACATACCCGAGACTGGGTAATTTATAAAGGAAAGAGGTTTAATTGACTCACAGTTCCACATGGCTGGGGAGGCCTCATGATCATGGCAGAAGGCAAAGGCGAAGCAAAGCCACATCTTACATGGCAGCAGGCAAGAGAGCTTGTGCAGGGGATCTCCCATTTATAAAACCATCAGATCTTGTGAGATTATTCACTATCACAAGAAGAGCATGAAAAAGACCTACCCTCATGATTCAATTACCTCCCACTGGGTCCCTCCGATGACACGTGGGAATTCTGGCAGCTATAATTCAAGAAGAGATTTGAGAGGAGACACAGCCAAACCATATCATTCCACCCCTGGCCCCGCCCAAATCTCATGTACTTTTCACATTTCAAAACACAATCATGCCTTCCCAACAGTCCCCCAAAGTCTTAACTCATTTCAGCATTAACTCAAAAGTCCACAGTCTGAAGTCTCATCTGAAACAAGGCAATTCCCTTCTGACTATGAGTCAGTAAAATCAAAAGCAAGTTAGTTACTTCCTAGATACAATGGGGGTACAGGCATTGGGTAAATACATCTGTTCCAAATGTGAGAAATTGGCCACAATGGAGGGGCTACACGCACCATCCATGCAAGTCTAAAATCCACCAGGGCAGTCAAATCTTGAAGCTCCAAAATGATCTCCTTTGACTCCATATCTCACATCCAGGTCATGCTGATGCGAGAGATGGGTTCCCATGGTCTTGGGCCACTCCACCCCTGTGACTTTGCAGGGTACAGCCCCACTCCTGGCTGCTTTCATGGGCTGGCATTGAGCAGCTTTTCCAGGCACATGGTGCAAGCTGTCCATAGATCTACCATTCTGGGGTCTGGAGGACAGTGACCCTCTTCTCATAGCTCCACTAGGCAGTGCCCCTGCGGGGACTCTGTGCAGGAGCTCCCACCCCACATTTCCCTTCTGCATTCCCCTAGCAGAGGTTCTCCATGAGGGCTCCACCCCTGCAGCACACCTCTGCTTGGACATCCAGGCATTACCATACATCCTCTGAAATCTAGGCAGAGGTTCCCAAACCTCAATTCTTGACTTCTGTCCACCCACAGGCCCAACATCGTGTGTAAGATGCCAAGGCTTAGGGCTTGCACCCTCTGAAGCAATGCCCTGAGCTGCATGTTGGCCCCTTTTAGCCACGGCTGGGATGCAGAGCACCAAGTCCCAAGACTGCACAAAGCAGCAAGGCCCTAGACCTGGCCCACAAAACCATTTTGTTCTCCTAGGCCTCTGGACTGTGATGGGAGGTGCTGCCATGAAGACCTCTGACATGCCCTGGAGACATTTTCCCCACTGTCTTGGTGATTAATATTTGGCTCTTTGCTACTTATGCAAATTTCTGCAGACAGCTTGAATTTCTCCCCAGAAAATGGGGTTTTCCTTTCTATCGCATCACCAGGCTGCAAATTTTCCAAATTTTTATGCTCTGCTTCTTCTTGAACACTTTGCCACTTAGAAATTTCTTCCACCAGATACCCTAAATCATCCCTCTCAAACCAAAGTTCCACAGACCTCTAGGGAAGGGGCACAATGCTGCCAGTCTCTTTGCATAGCAAAAGTGACCTTTACTCTAGTTCTCAACAAGTTCCTCATCTCCATCTGAGACCACCTGAGCCTGGACTTTATTGTCCATATCACTACCAGCATTTTGGTCAAAGCCACTCAACAAGTCTCTAGGAAGTTCCAAACTTTCCCACATTTTTCTGTCTTCTTCTGAGCCCTCCAAACTGTTTCATCCTCTGCCTGTTACCCAGCTCCAAAATTGCTTCCACATTTTCAGGTATCTTTACAGCAGCACTCCACTACCCAGTACCAGTATACTGTATTTGTCTGTTCCCATACAGCTAATAAAGACATACATGAAACTGGGTAATTTACAAAGGAAAGAGGTTTAATTGACTTACAGTTCAACATGTCTGGGGAGGCCTCATAATCATGGTGGAAGGCAAAGGAAAAGTAAAGTCATGTCTTACACTGTGGCAGGCAAGAGAGCTTGTGCAGGGGAACTCCTGTTTATAAAACCATCAGATCTCATGAGACTCATTTACTATCATGAAAACAGCACAAGAAAGGCCCGCCCTCATGATTCAATTGCCTCCCACTGGGCCCCTCTCACGACACTTGGGAATTATAGGAGCCACAATTCAAGATGAGATTTGGATGGGGACACAGCCAAACCATATCATACCTGCTACGTAGTTTTTATCCTCTCCCTCCTGCTCCCCTCCACCTTTAAATAGGCCTCGGTGTCTGTTGTTCCCTTCTTTGTGTCCATATGTACTCAATATTTAGCTCCTACTTATAAGTGAGAACATGCAGCATTTGGTTTTCTGTTCCTATGTTAGTTTGCTTACGATAATGGCCTCCAGCTCCATCCATGTTGCTGCAAAGGACATGACCTCATTCTTTTTTATGGCTGCATAGTATTCTGTAGTGTATATGTACCACATTTCTTTATCCAGTCTACTGTTGATGGGCATTTAGATTCATTGCATTCACATTGAGATTTTTTCATTGCAGCTACCCTACTGGGACAGAATGATCATTTCTTTTGCTTCCCATACTGCAATTAGTTTGAGAGCTGTGTGGAATCAGTACTACTGTCCATCATTACTATATAATGGAGATAATGTTAATAATAATAGTGATGGTGGTGATGG
The DNA here is from genome assembly GCF_037993035.2 of Macaca fascicularis. NCBI lineage: Eukaryota > Metazoa > Chordata > Mammalia > Primates > Cercopithecidae > Macaca > Macaca fascicularis. Next base: position 17,103,636 of record NC_088395.1, on the reverse strand, counting down.
AGATGGGAGTAATGAAGATTATAGTGGTAGGCATGGGATGGTAATGACTGTGGTGATGGCAATGTGTTGGAGGTGGTGATTGTAGTGACAGTAGTGGTGGTGCTGATCACGGCAGAAGTGAAATGGTGATTGCGTTGATGGTGATGCAATATAGGTGGTGATGGTGGTGATAGTGGTGATTGTGTTGGTGCTGGTGGTGATGGTGACAGTGACAATAGCAGTGGTGAGGAAAATGGTGGTAATAGAGATATTGATGGAGATTATGATGGTAATGGTGATGATGGTAATGATAATTATGATAATAATAGGAGTGGTGAGAAGAATGGTGTTGATGATGGTGGTAATAGAGGTAGTAATGTGGTAGATATAATGATAAGACCAGTCTTTTACAGAGAAAATGTCCCTATTCAGAAGGTTTTAAGAGCCTAGAACTTATTTCTGAACTTCTTTGAATGTGCCCTCAGTGACAATGGGTGGACTTCTTTACTGTCATTCAACAAATATTTATTCAGTATCCACTAGGTTCCAGGCAGTCTTCAAGGTACTGATGATACACCAAAACAAACAAAAATCCTTGCTCCATTTAAAAATGGGGAGCCTCTACATATTGGGTACAGTGTATACTGCTTGGATGACCAGTGCACTAAAATCCCAGAAATCACCACTAAAGAATTGATCAATGTGACCAAAAATTACCTGTACCCCAAAAACTATAAAAAATAAAAATAAATTTAAAAAAATGGAAAGTCTCCATTTTAACCAATGAGACAGACAATAAATAAAGTAGATAAGTAAAATATGTCATATGTAGGGTAGTGATAAGCCCTAAGGAAAAAGGCAAAGCATGGAAGGGAGATATGGAGATGGGTGGGAGGTGTGTGCGTGAGTATGTGTGTGTCTGTGTGTGATAATTTGGGTGACTGTTCGGCAAATATTCTTTCCCTTCTTTCTCTCAGTGTGGGCAGAGTGTAGTTCTCTGCCTCATTAATATTGGGTTTGATCATGTGATTTCCTTTGACCAATATTGCTTATATTATTTGGATTGACTCTTATGCTGTGATGATACACCATGAGAAGAGCATATCCGGGGTACCTACTTCCCCTTAATTCTGTACCTCAACACACATATAGAGCAGACCTAAACCAAACCCACAGCCTAAAGCAGAGCTAAGCCCAAGCAAGGCCCACCCTAAATGAATCAAGTCTCAGATGAACTCATGAGTATGGAAATAAATGCTTGTTAACCACTGAGTTTGGGCATATTTTGTTATGCTGCCTCATTCTGGCAATAGCTGACTAACACAGAGTAGATGTAATTTTATTTTAAACTTTTAAGTTGATACACAATTGTACATATTTATGGAGTACTTGTGATATTTTCATACATGTATACAATGTGTAATGATCAAATCAGAGTAATTAGCACATCCATCACCTCAAACATTTATCATTTCTTTGTGTTGGGAATATTCAAAATCCTTTCTTCTAGCTGTTTTGAAAGATACAATAGGCCGGGCGCGGTGGCTCAAGCCTGTAATCCCAGCACTTTGGGAGGCCGAGACGGGCGGATCACGAGGCCAGGAGATCGAGACCATCCTGGCTAACACAGTGAAACCCCGTCTCTACTAAAAAAATACAAAAAAATAGCCGGGCGAGGTGGCGGGCGCCTATAGTCCCAGCTCCTCGGGAGGCTGAGGCAGGAGAATGACGTAAACCCGGGAGGCGGAGCTAGCTGAGATCCGGCCACTGTACTCCAGCCCGGGCGACAGAGTGAGACTCCGTCTCAAAAAAAAAAAAAAAAAAAAAAAAAATACAATAAATTATTATTAACTGTATAGTCACCCTACTGTGTTATATAGAACATTAGAACTTATTCCTCCTATCGACATTGGGTACGGTATACACTGCTTGGGTGATGGGTGCAACAAAGACTCAGAAATCACCACTAAAAAACTTATTCATGAAACCAAACACCACCTGTTCCCCATAAACCTCCTGAAAATTTTAAAAACCTTTTAAAAACTAAAACTAAAAAATCGAATAAAGCCTCTGAAAAATTGAATTAAAAAAGAACATATTCCTCCTATATAGTTGTAATTTTGTGTTATTAACCAGCTTCTCCCTAGCCCCTGTACCCTCCCCCTTCCAAAACTCTGATAACTACTATTCTATTCTCTCCTTCTTTGTGATCAATTTTTTTAACTCCCACATATAAATAAGAACACGTGGTTATTTGTCTTTCTGTGCCTGGCTAATTTCACTTAACATAATGTCCTCCAGGCTCATCCATGTTGCCACAAATGACAGAATTTCATTCTTTATGGCCAAATAATATTCCATTTTATATATGTATCACATTTTCCTTATTAACTTGTTAATAGACCCTTAGATTGATTTAATATCTTGGCTACTGTGAATAGTGCTGCAATAAACATGGGAGTGCAGATATCTCTTCAACATGCTGATTTTCTCTCTTTTGATATATACTCCATGGTGGGATTGCTACATCATATGGTATTTCTATTTTTAGTTTTTTGAGGACCCTCCATACTGTTTTCCATAATGGCTGTACCAATTTACATTCCCATCAAGAGTGTGTAAGAATTTTCCTTTCTCTACTTCCTTACCAGTACACTTGGGGTGAGATGAAACTTCATTGTGGTTTTTATTTGCATTTCCCTGATGACTAGTGATATTGAGCAATTTTTCATATACCTGTTAGCCATTTGTATGTCCTCTTTTGAGAAATGTCTACTCAGAACATTTGTTGATTTTTAAATCAAATTATTTGCTTTTTTGTTTGTTTTGCTATTGAGTTGAGTTCCTTATATATTTTGGATATTACTTCTTTGTCAGTTGAATTGTTTGCAAATATTTTCTCCCATTCTCTAGGTTATCTTTATTTTGTTGTTTCCTTTGTTGTGCAGAAGCTTTTTAGTTGGATATAATCCCATTTGTCTATTTTTTATTTTATTGCCTGTGCTTTTTGAGGTCTCATCCAAAAAATCTTTGCTCAGACCAATGTCCTGAAGCATATCCCCTGTGTTTTCTTCCAGTAGTTTTATAGGCTTTGGTCTTACATTTAATCTTTTATCTATCTTGAATTAATTTTTGTATATGGTGAGAGATGGGGTCTAGTTTCATTCTTCTGCATATGGATATCCAATTTTCCCAGCACTATTTATTGAAGAGGATGTTCTTTCCCCAGTGTGTGTTTTTGGCACGTTTGTCAAAAGTCAATTGGCTATAAAGATATAGATTCATTTCTGGGTTTTCTCTTGTGTTCCATTGGTCTATGTATCTGTTTTTATGCCAGTACCATGTTGTTTTGGTTTCTATAGCTTTGTAGTATATTTTGCAGTCAGATAGGGGGATGCTATCAGCTATGTTCTTTCTTACTCAGGATTGCTTTGGCTGTTCAGGGTCTTTTGTGGCTTCCATCTGAATTTTAGGATTGTTTTTTCTATTTCTGTGAAAAATGTTATTGGAATTTTGACAGGGATTGAATTGAATCTGTAGATCACTTTGGGTAGTACAGACATCTTAACAATATTAACTCTTACAACCCATGATCATGAGATATCTTTCCATTTTTTAATGGGTACCCTGTTCAATTTCTTTCATCAGTGTTTTATAGTTTTCATTGTAGAGATCTTTTACCTCATTAAGTTTATTCTTGGGTATTTTATTTTTTGTAGCTATCATAAATAGGATTGCTTTCTTGATTTCTTTTCATATTGTTCATTATTGGTGTATAGAAACAATGTTTCTATAGTAATATCACTGTTTCTATAGATGTTTGTAAGTTGATTTTTTATCTTGCAACTTTACTGAATTTATTCGTCAGCTCTAACAGTCTTTTAGTGGAGTCTTTAAGTTTTCCTCAATATAAGATTATGTTAACTGTAAACAGTGACAGTTTGACTTTCTCCTTTCCAATTTGGATGCCCTTTATTTCTTTCTCTTGCCTAATTGTTCTGGCTAAGACTTCCTCTCTTGCTTTCTACTGTGTTGAAAAAAGTCCTGAAAATGGGCATCTTTGTCTTGTTCTGAATCTTAGAGGAAAGGCTTTCCACTTTTCCCTATTCAGTATGATGTTAGCTGTGGGTTTGTCATATTTGGCCTTTATTGTTTTGAAGTACATTCTATATCTAATTCGAAAGGATTTTTTTTATTATGAAGGGATGTTGAATTTTATCAAATTCTTTTTTTACACCTATTGAGATGATCATTTGGTTTTGCCTTTTCATTAGTTAATGTGATGTATTATGCTTATTGATTTGTATATGTTGAACCATGTTTGTACCCCTGGGATAAATCCCACTTGATCATGGTGTATAATATTTTTTGATGTGCTATTCGATTTCCTTTGCTATTATTTTGTTGGGGATTTTTACATCTGTGTTCATCAAGGATAATGTCCTTTAGTTCTATTTGTTGTTGTTGCATCCTTGTCTGGTTTTGATATCAGGATAATGCTGGCCTCATAGAATAAGTTTGCAAAACTCCCATCCCCTTCTTTTTTTTTTTTTTTTAATAGTTTGAGAAGAATTGGTGTTCTTCTTCAGTAAAATTTAGCAGCAAAGCTATCCAGTACTGGGCTTTTCTTTGTTGGGAGACTTTTTATCATTGACTCAACCTCATTACTCATTATTGTTCTTTTCAGATTTTCTATTTCTTCATCATTCAAACTTGTTAGGTTGTATATGTTTATAAATTTATCTGTTTCTTCTAGATTTTCCAGTTTGTTGATGTGTAGTCAGTGGTTCATAATAGTCTCTAATGATTCTTCATGTCTTTAGCATCAGTTGTAATGTCTCCTTTTTCATGTCTGATTTATTTGGGTCTTATTTTTTTCTTAGTTCAGCTAAAGGTTTGTCAATTTTGTTTATCTTTTCAAAAAACTAACTCTTTGTTTTGTTAATTTTTTTAAGTCTCAATTTCAGTTATTTGTTCTCTGATCATTATTATTTCTTGCCTTCTACCAATTTTGAGTTTGGTTTATTCTTGCTTTTCTAGTTCCTTGAGTGCATAATTAGGTTATTTAAAATCATTCTACTTTTTGGAGGTAGGCATTTATTGCTATAAGCTCTCTCTTAGAACTGTTTTTGCTATATCCCATAGGTTTTTGTATGTTGTTTTTCCATTTTTATTTGTTCAAAAAAATGTTTTAATTTCCTTCTTAATTTCTCCATTCAACATTGGTCGTTCAGGAGCATGTTGCTTAATTTCCATGAATTTGTTCAGTTTCCAAAGTTCCTCCTGTTATCGATTTTTAGTTTTATTCCATTGTGATCATAAAAGATACTTGACATTATTTCAATTTTTAAAAATTTGTTAAGGTTTGTTTTGTGGCCTAACATATTGTCCATCCTGAAGAATGTTCCATGTGCCAATGAGAATAATGTCTATTCTGCAGCTGTTGAATGAAATGTTCTGTAAATGTTAGGTAGGTCCATTTGGTCTGGGGTGTAGTTGAACTCTGATGTTTCTTTGTTGATTTTCTGTCTGAATGATCTGTACATTGCTGAAAGTGGGGTGTTGAAGTCCCCTACTATTACTGTATTGTTGTAAATCTCTCCCTTTAGATCTATTAATATTTGCTTTATATATCTGGGTGCTCCAGTATTGATTGCATATTTATTTACAGTTGTTATATCCTCTTGCTGAATTGACATATTTATCATTTATAATGACCTTATTTGTCTCTTTTTACAATTTTTGACTGAAGTATAGCTACCCCTGCTCTCTTTTGATTTCCATTTGCATAAAATATATTTTTCCATCCCTTCACTTTTAGTCTATGCATATCCTTAAGGTGAGGTGAGTCTTGTAGGCTACATATAGTGTTTTGTTTGTTTGTTTGTTTTCAAGATGGAGTCTCACTCTATTGACCAGACTGGAGTGCAGTGGTACAGTCTAAACTCACTGCAACCTCCGCCTCCTAGGTTCAAGTGATTCTCCTGTCTCAGCCTCCCAAGTAACTGGGACTACAGGTGTGCACCACCACACCTGGCTAATTTTCATATTTTTAGTAGAGATGGGGTTTCACCATGTTGGTCAGGCTGGTCTTGAACTCTTAGCCTCAAGTGATCCATCCACCTTAGCCTCCCAAAGTGCTGAGATTACAGACATGAGCCACCATGCCCAGACCGTATTTTTTTGTTTGTTTGTTTGTTTTATTCGTTCAGCCACTCTATATCTTTTAATTGGAGAATTTAGTACATTTATATTCAAGGTTATTATTGATAGGTACTGCCTTACTCCTGCCATTTTGTTAACTGTTTTATAGTTGTTTTTTAGATCTTTTGTTCTCTTCTTCCTCTCTTGCTTTCTTCCTTTGTGATTGGATGGCTTTCTGTGGTGGTATGCTTTGGTTCTTTTCTTTTTATCTTTTGTGGATCTATTACAGGGTTTTTGCTTTGTGGTTACCCTGAGGCTCACATAAAACATCTTATAATGGATTAATTTACTCTGATAGCATAATTTTGATTGAATACACAAACTCTCCACTTTTACACCCCCTTCTCCCACATTTTATGTTTTTATGTCACAGTTTACACCTTTTAATAGTATGTATCCCTTAGCAAATTATTGTAACTTTAGTTGTTTTTAATAGTTTTGCCTTTTGACCTTTATACTAGAGATACAATGGATTTACCCACCACCATTACAGTATTAGAGTGTTTTGGGTTTGACAATATACTTATTTTACCAGTGAGTTTTATACTTTCATGTAATTTTATGTCACTAATTAGTGTCCTCTTCCTTCAGCTTGAAGAACCTCCCTTAGCACTTTTTGTAATGCATGTCCAGTGATGAAACACCCTCTCGGCTTTTGTTTGTCTGAGAAAATATTTATCACCCTTGTGTTTTTGAAAGACAGAATTCTTAGGTATAATATTTTTGGTTAACAGTACTTTTCTTTTAGGACTTTGAATGTATTATCCCACTCCCTTCTGGCTTGCAAGGTTTCTGTTGAGAAGTCTTCTTGAGGCTTTATGGGGGTTCTACTGTATATGACAATTCACTTTTCTCTTGCTGCTCTCAATACCTTCTGTCTTTAAATTGGACAATCTTCCTATGATGTGTTGTGGTGTGGCTCTCTTTGGATTCATCTTATTTGATGTCCTACAGGCTTCCTGTATCTGGCTTTTAATTCATTCCATAGACTTGGGAAATTTTCTGGCACTATTTCTTTGAATATGTTTTCTGTCCTTTTCTCCATTTCTTCTCCTTCTGGTACACTGATAATGCATAAGTTGCTCCACTTGATGGTGTCCCATTGGTCTCTTAAGCTATCGTCACTCTTTTTCATTCTTTTTTCTTTTTGCTCCTCAGACTGGATGATTTCCAGTGACCTGTCTTCAAGTTCATTGATCCTTTCTTCTGCTTGATCCACTCTGCTGTTGAACCCCTCTGTTGAATTTTTCAGTTCAGTCATAGCATCTTCAGATTTATGATTTCTGTTTGGTACTTTTTTATACTTTCTATCTATTCATTGAAGTTCCCAGCTTGTTCTTACATTGCTGTCTTGTCCTTTCTAAGCATCTTTATCACCATTACTTTGAATTCCCTATTGGGTAAACTGCAGAATTCAATTTCATTCAAGCTGTTTTCTGGAAATTTATCTTGTTCTTTTGTTTGGAATATATTCCCCTGTTTCTTCATTTTCCTTGATTCTCTGTGTTTGTTTCTGTGCATTTTATTTATTTATTTTTAATTATACTTTAAGTTCTAGGGTACATGTGGATAACGTGCAGGTTTGTTACATATGTATACTTGTGCCATGTTAGCATGCTGCACCCATCAACTCGTCAGCACCCATCAACCCGTCATTTACATCAGGTATAACTCCCAATGCAATCTCTCCCCTCTCCCCCCTCCCCATGATAGGCCCCGGTGTGTGATGTTCCCCTTCCTGAGTCCAAGTGATCGCATTGTTCAGTTCCCACCTATGAGTGAGAACATGCGGTGTTTGGTTTCCTGTTCTTGCCATAGTTTGCTGAGAATGATGGTTTCCAGCTGCATCCATGTCCCTACAAAGGACACAAACTCATCCTTTTTTGTGGCTGCATAGTATTCCATGGTGTATATGTGCCACATTTTCTTAATCCAGTCTGTCACTGATGGACATTTGGGTTGATTCCAAGTCTTTGCTATTGTGAATAGTGCTGCAATAAACATACGTGTGCGTGTGTCTTTATGGCAGCATGATTTATAATCCTTTGGGTATATACCCAGTAATGGGATGGCTGGGTCATATGGTACATCTAGTTCTAGATCCTTGAGGAATCGCCATACTGTTTTCCATAATGGTTGAACTAGTTTACAATCCCACCAACAGTGTAAAAGTGTTCCTATTTCTCCACATCCTCTCCAGCACCTGTTGTTTCCTGACTTTTTAATGATCGCCATTCTAACTGGTGTGAGATGGTATCTCATTGTGGTTTTGATTTGCATTTCTCTGATGGCCAGTGATGATGAGCATTTTTTCATGTGTCTGTTGGCTGTATGAATGTCTTCTTTTGAGAACTGTCTGTTCATATCCTTCTCCCACTTTTTGATGGGGTTGTTTGTTTTTTTCTTGTAAATTTGTTTGAGTTCTTTGTAGGTTCTGGATATTAGCCCTTTATCAGATGAGTAGATTGCGAAAATTTTCTCCCATTCTGTAGGTTGCCTGTTCACTCTGATGGTAGTTTCTTTCGCTGTGCAGAAGCTCTTTAGTTTAATTAGATCCCATTGGTCAATTTTGGCTTTTGCTGCCATTGCTTTTGGTGTTTTAGACATGAAGTCCTTGCCCATGCCTATGTCCTGAATAGTATTACCTAGGTTTTCTTCTAGGGTGTTTATGGCATTAGGTCTAACATTTAAGTTTCTAATCCATCTTGAATTAATTTTCGTATAAGGAGTAAGGAAAGGATCCAGTTTCAGCTTTCTACTTATGGCTAGCCAATTTTCCCAGCACCATTTATTAAATAGGGAATCCTTTCCCCATTTCTTGTTTTTCTGAGGTTTGTCAAAGATCAGATGGCTGCAGATGTGTGGTATTATTTCTGAGGACTCTGTTCTGTTCCATTGGTCTATATCTCTGTTTTGGTACCAGTACCATGCTGTTTTGGTTACTGTAGCCTTGTAGTATAGTTTGAAGTCAGGTAGCGTGATGCCTCCAGCTTTGTTCTTTTGACTTAGGATTGTCTTGGAGATGCGGGCTCTTTTTTGGTTCCATATGAACTTTAAAGCAGTTTTTTCCAATTCTGTGAAGAAAGTCATTGGTAGCTTGATGGGGATGGCATTCAATCTATAAATTACCTTGGGCAGTATGGCCATTTTCATGATATTGATTCTTCCTATCCATGAACATGGTATGTTCTTCCATTTGTTTGTGTCCTCTTTTATTTCACTGAGCAGTGGTTTGTAGTTCTCCTTGAAGAGGTCCTTTACATCCCTTGTAAGTTGGATTCCTAGGTATTTCATTCTCTTTGAAGCAATTGTGAATGGAAGTTCATTCCTGATTTGGCTCTCTGTTTGTCTGTTACTGGTGTATACGAATGCTTGTGATTTTTGCACATTAATTTTGTATCCTGAGACTTTGCTGAAGTTGCTTATCAGCTTAAGGAGATTTTGGGCTGAGACAATGGGGTTTTCTAAATATACAATCATGTCATCTGCAAACAGGGACAATTTGACTTCTTCTTTTCCTACCCGAATACCCTTGATTTCTTTATCTTGCCTAATTGCCCTAGCCAGAACTTCCAACACTATGTTGAATAGGAGCGGTGAGAGAGGGCATCCCTGTCTTGTGCCAGTTTTCAAAGGGAATTTTTCTAGTTTTTGCCCATTCAGTATGATATTGGCTGTGGGTTTGTCATAAATAGCTCTTATTATTTTGAGATACATTCCATCAGTACTGAATTTATTGAGAGTTTTTAGCATGAAGGGCTGTTGAATTTTGTCAAAGCCCTTTTCTGTATCTATTGAGATAATCATGTGGTTTTTGTCTTTGGTTCTGTTTATATGCTGGATTACGTTTATTGATTTGCATATGTCGAACCAGCCTTGCATCCCAGGGATGAAGCCCACTTGATCATGGTGGATAAGCTTTTTGATGTGCTGCTGGATTCGGTTTGCCAGTATTTTATTGAAGATTTTTGCATCGATGTTCATCAAGGATATTGGTCTGAAATTCTCTTTTTTTGTTGTGTCTCTGCCAGGCTTTGGTATCAAGATGATGTTGGCCTCATAAAATGAGTTAGGGAGGATTCCCTCTTTTTCTATTGATTGGAATAGTTTCAGAAGGAATGGTACCAGCTCCTCCTTGTACCTCTGTTAGAATTCATCTGTGAATCCATCTGGTCTTGGACTTTTTTTCGTTGGTAGGCTATTAATTATTGCCTCAATTTCAGAGCCTGCTATTGGTCTATTCAGGAATTCAACTTCTTCCTGGTTTAGTCTGGGGAGAGTGTAAGTGTCCAGGAAATTATCCATTTCTTCTAGGTTTTCTAGTTTATTTGTGTAGAGGTGTTTGTAGTATTCTCTGATGGTAGTTTGTATTTCTGTGGGGTCGGTGGTGATATCCCCTTTATCATTTTGTATTGCGTCTATTTGGTTCTTCTCTCTTTTCTTCTTTATTAGTCTTGCTAGCGGTCTGTCAATTTTGTTGATCTTTTCAAAAAACCAACTCCTGGATTCATTGATTTTTTGGAGGGTTTTTTGTGTCTCTATCTCCTTCAGTTCTGCTCTGATCTTAGTTATTTCTTGCCTTCTGCTAGCTTTCGAATGTGTTTGCTCTTGCTTCTCTCGTTCTTTTAATTGTGATGTTAGAGTGTCAATTTTAGATCTTTCCAGCTTTCTCTTGTGGGCATTTAGTGCTATAAATTTCCCTCTACACACTGCTTTAAATGTGTCCCAGAGATTCTGGTATGTTGTCTCTTTGTTCTCATTGGTTTCAAAGAACATCTTTATTTCTGCCTTCATTTCATTATGTACCCAGCAGTCATTCAGGAGCAGGTTGTTCAGTTTCCATGTAGTTGAGCGGTTTTGATTGACTTTCTTAGTCCTGAGTTCTAGTTTGATTGCACTGTGGTCTGAGAGACAGTTTAATATAATTTGTGTTCTTTTACATTTGCTGAGGAGTGCTTTACTTCGAGCTATGTGGTCAATTTTGGAATAAGTGTGATGTGGTGCTGAGAAGAATGTATATTCTGTTGATTTGGGGTGGAGAGTTCTATAGATGTCTATTAGGTCTGCTTGCTGCAGAGATGAGTTCAATTCCTGGATATCCTTGTTAACTTTCTGTCTCGTTGATCTGTCTAATGTTGACAGTGGAGTGTTGAAGTCTCCCATTATTATTGTATGGGAGTCTAAGTCTCTTTGTAAGTCTTTAAGGACTTGCTTGATGAATCTGCGTGCTCCTGTATTGGGTGCATATATATTTAGGATAGTTAGCTCTTCTGTTGAATTTATCCCTTTACCATTATGTAATGGCCTTCTTTGTCTCTTTTGATCTTTGTTGGTTTAAAGTCTGTTTTATCAGAGACTAGGATTGCAACCCCTGCTTTTTTTTGTTCTCCATTTGCTTGGTAAATCTTCCTCCATCCCTTTATTTTGAGTCTATGTATGTCTCTGCATGTGAGATGGGTCTCCTGAATACAGCAAACTGATGGGTCTTGACTCTTTATCCAGTTTGCCAGTCTGTGTCTTTTAATTGGAGCATTTAGTCCATTTACATTTAAGGTTAAGATTGTTATGTGTGAACTTGATCCTGCCATTATGATATTAACTGGTTATTTTGCTCGTTAGTTGATGCAGTTTCTTCCTAGCCTCGATGGTCTTTACATTTTGGCATGTTTTTGCAATGGCTGGTACCGGTTGTTCCTTTCCATGTTTAGTGCTTCCTTCAGGGTCACTTGTAAGGCAGGCCTGGTGTTGGCAAAATCTCTAAGCATTTGCTTGTCTGTAAAGGATTTTATTTCCCCTTCACTTATGAAACTTAGTTTGGCTGGATATGAAATTCTGGGTTGAAAATTCTTTTCTTTAAGAATGTTGAATATTGGCCCCCACTCTCTTCTGGCTTGGAGAGTTTCTGCCAAGAGATCTGCTGTTAGTCTGATGGGCTTCCCTTTGTGGGTAACCCGCCCTTTCTCTCTGGCTGCCCTTAAGATTTTTTCCTTCATTTCAACTTTGGTAAATCTGGCAATTATGTGTCTTGGAGTTGCTCTTCTTGAGGAGTATCTTTGTGGCGTTCTCTGTATTTCCTGAATTTGAATGTTGGCTTGCCCTACTAGGTTTTGGAAATTCTCCTGGATGATATCCTGAAGAGTGTTTTCCAACTTGGTTCCATTTTCCTCTTCACTTTCAGGCACCCCAATCAGACGTAGATTTGGCCTTTTTACATAATCCCATACTTCTTGCAGGCTTTGTTCATTTCTTTTTCTTCTTTTTTCTTTAGGTTTCTCTTCTCGCTTCTTTTCATTCATTTGATCCTCAATCGCTGATACTCTTTCTTCCAATTGATCGAGTCGGTTACTGAAGCTTGTGCATTTGTCTCGTATTTCTCGTGTCATGGTTTTCATCTCTGTCCATTCGTTTATGGCCTTCTCTGCATTAATTATTCTAGTTATCAATTCTTCCACTCTTTTTTCAAGATTTTTAGTTTCTTTGTGCTGGGTACGTAATTCCTCCTTTAGCTCTGAGAAGTTTGATGGACTGAAGCCTTCTTCTCTCATCTCGTCAAAGTCATTCTCCATCCAGCTTTGATCCGTTGCTGGCGATGAGCTGCGTTCCTTTGCAGGGGGCGATGCGCTCTTATTTTTTGAATTTCCAGCTTTTCTGCCCTGCTTTTTCCCCATCTTTGTGGTTTTATCTGCCTCTGGTCTTTGATGATGGTGACGTACTGATGGGGTTTTGGTGTGGGTGTCCTTCCTGTTTGTTAGTTTTCCTTCTAACAGTCAGGACCCTCAGCTGTAGGTCTGTTGGAGATTGCTTGAGGTCCACTCCAGACCCTGTTTGCCTGGGTATCAGCAGCAGAGGCTCCAGAAGATAGAATATTGCTGAACAGCAAGTGTACCTGTCTGATTCTTGCTTTGGAAGCTTCCTCTCAGGGGTGTACTCCACCGTGTGAGGTGTGGGGTGTCGGTCTGCCCCTAGTGGGGGATGTCTCCCAGTTAGGCTACTCAGGGGTCAGGGACCCACTTGAGCAGGCAGTCTGTCCGTTCTCAGATCTCAACGTCCGTGTTGGGAGATCCACTGCTCTCTTCAAAGCTGTCAGACGTCGTTTGCGTTTGCAGAGGTTTCAGCTGCTTTTTGTTGTTGTTGTTGTTGTTGTTGTTGTTGTTGTTGTTTAGCTGTGCCCTGTCCCCAGAGGTGGAGTCTACAGAGACAGGCAGGACTCCTTGATCTGCTGTGAGCTCCACCCAGTTTGTTTCTGTGCATTTTATAAGCCACTTACTTCTCTCTGTCTTGTTAGACTAGCCTTGTGTAGGAGAAGGTTTTCACCAATCCAGCTGGCCAGAAATGTTAAGATACCTCTCTAATTTTTGTGTTTGTCCAGACTACCATCTCTGTTTTTGGTGGTCCCCTGGAGCTTAGGATGTGCTATGTCTTGTCAGTACCCCAAGACTGATATGACAGCATCCAGGGTATTTAAATGTAGCTGGAAGGGTTGGGGTGTTGGAAGTGTTGCATTTTTTTTCTATCTTTATGATGAAGCTGGATGTGAGCTTTTATCTCCAACTCTCTCTGCACTAAGCTAGAGAGAAGAGCTGTGGTAAATAATTGGACTCACTTTCAGGTTGCACCTTCTCATCCTGGAGGACTAGGTACTGGGTGTAAACTTGTTATATTCCACCTCTTTGTCTTCTATGATCTTGGGTCACTCAGGATCACAAAGCCCACTTGACTTCCAGAGCTAGGTCATGACACTCTGTGCATAGCCAAATTCCTTCCAAAAAGAATAGATAGGCCTGGATTTATCTTTGAGGTGATCCAGGTGGAGGTCCCATGAAGTGCCAAGCTCTGACTCTGGCTACCAAAGGGCTATTGTTTGTTTGCCTTGTTAATTCCCCAATGCAAGTTCATTGGAGACTAGCTCATCAAGTAGCCACTGGAAGTGTGTGTCATAAGCCCCTTCTGGAAAGGTGAGAGCTGCACATTCCTGCTCCTTTCCTGCACTGCTCCAAGGAGACATAGTCCCTGGGAATGTTTGGATTGCCCTTTAAAACCATCTCTTTGTTCTTGGATCAAGGGATACCAGCATATGCCTAGTCCCTTCTGTTCCCAGAGCTACTAAGTTGACGATAGAGTCCTTCAGGAGGCAGCTTTGAAAACTGGGGCTCCTGATGTGTGTCATAAACCCTTACTGGGGAGAAACAGGGAGTTGTGTTTTTGGAGGCCCCTTCTCTGCATCACTCCAGGGGGATAAATTCCCTGAAGGTACTTGCATACCTGTTTAAAAATGCTTTTTTTCCTGTGACCTAGAGATACATATGTATGCTGGTCCTTTCTGCTCTCAGAGCTAAGAGATTTATTATAAATGCAGGTAAGAGTTGGGGCTTTTATTATGAATGCAAATTCTTCCTAGGCTGGTGGTGGGTTATTGACTGTCCCTTTAACTCTCCGATGTAAGTTAGTTAGAAGTCAGACCACCAGTTAGCTACTGGAGGGATGCTTTATAAACCCCTTCTGGAGAGAAACAGACCGCTTCTCAGCATTGATCCCAGTGGGGATGGAGTCTCTTTAAAAGCTTGCAGGCTGGCATAAAGCCACTGCTGCTCTCCCTGCAGTCTAGAGAGACACATGCATGCTAGTTCCTTCTGCTCCCAGAGCTAGGAGATTTAGTATGTAATCTCTTAGGTGGACGTTGTAAGAGTTGGGGTGCTTGATGTGAGTGCAAACTCTTCCCAGGCTGGCAGCAGGTTAATACTTGACTGTGTCTTTAACTTCCTGATGCAAGTTAGAAGCCAGGCTGCCAGGCAGCTGCTGGAGGGATGTTTCTCAAACCCAGACAGATGGCTGTGTTTTTTTAAGCCCCTTCTTTGCACTGTTCCCAGGGGGATGAGGTCCCTGGAAGTGCTCGTGCACCAGTATAAACTCACCACTTTTTTTTTTGTTATGGTCTAGGGGACATGAGTGTGTCTAATCCTCTCTGCTTTTGTAGTTGGTGAATGAAGAGTCAAACCATGGGGAAACTTAGGGCTTGGGCCCTATATGTGAGATCCAGATCCTCCTCTCCACAGGAAGAAACTGGGTGTTGGGGATTCCTTTCTCAATTTTTTGGCACAGTGCCTGAGGTGGTGTCCATACCCAGGCGTATCATTTGAGGTGAATGTTTTCTCAGTTGCCTGGTGGGGTAGGAGTCTCTTGACCAGTCTCTGACTTTCTCTCAGAGGGAACTGATCCATGGATAGATGTTTATTTGGTGTGTCCATTGGTGGAGGGAGAGTTAGGAGCTTCCTATTCTACCACTGGTGACATCAATTTTAAATAAAGCACAATTTTAAATAAGGTGATAAGTGAAGGCCTCATTGGGAAGATGGCATCTGAGAAAAGATCTGAAGTAGATGAAGCAACAAGTAATGCAGGTAGCTGCTGAAAGACCATTCAAGGCAGAGGAAACAGCAATTGCAGAAGCTCAGAAGTGTGAATTGAAAGTTCAAGTGAGAATGCTAGTATATTTGGAACAAAGTAACAGAGGGAGAAGATAATAGTTCATGAGGTTAGAAAAGTAATGGAGGTGTGGGGCAGATTGTGTAGGACCTTGTAAATTATAGTAAAAATACCAGGAAGCCACCATCGGAGGGGTTTGAACAGAGGAGGGACATAATTTGACTTGTATTTTGTGAGGATCACTCTGGCTTTGGTGTGGGTAGACAGTAGGCTATAGGGAGGTAAGAGTGGAAACAAGGAGACCAAGTGAAAGGCTGCTGCTAAAACCCCAGTGAGAAATGATAGTAGCTTAAAGTGGAGGGGGCGGCGTATCACATTGTGACTTACTGTCTTGGACCACCCCCACCCGAGTAGCCAAGGAAGCTGAGGCCATTAGCGTTGGGTTCAGTGGTGGCTGTAACAGAGCCAAGATAAAAGCTCCCACTCCCACTCCCCCATCTCCAATCTGTTGCTTAGCACAGGGAGCGTCGCCACTCCATTCCTCTATTGTCTGGGGGTCTTAGTGATTCAGAAAAGGAGGATCTTTTCAGAACAGTTCAGGCAGACACAAATACAGTGTGACAGCCTAGGAGCAGATCCTTTCTGCTCCTAGGCTGTGCATGGATCCTTTCAGCTTTGTCACAGTTAGCAACATGCCTTTTATTCCAAGCCTCAAACGGAGAGCTCGCCTGAATCCTGGGGCCCCGGGTGCTCCTAATGTTTCATGATGGCACCTAAAGTGCTGGAATTCCTACATTCTAAATCTCCTTATTTTCCATTATTGTAGGCTCTACTTGAAAAGAATTTGCCTGGCTCAGGCATTCCATAACCCTCCAACTCCCCATGGTACCATATTGTCCTTAACCAACTGCTTCTCTACTTGGCCTTGGACCTATGTGGAATAATCAGAAAGGCAGAGCTAACCCAGCATTTTCCAAACTCTATGGAGTCATTACTTTTTTTTCTTCAAGTTTCATCTGATTATATGGGGAGGTAGTTAGAAAAGGGTGTAGGTATGTGTATGTAGGTGTGGCTAGAAGAGGATACTGCTCAAAATATTTATTTGAATAATATCTGATTAATATTATCTGAATATTATTAGTTATTTAAGCTCATGTTTCCTGCATTTCTGTTTTCCTCTTGGGTAACGTTCAAGAGAATATGCTTTAGAGGAGAAGATAATTTTTTCAAAGGCAAAAGATGGCCCGAGATGAATGCATATATCTATAAAAACATTCAAAAAGATTAGCAAATTGAACTAAATTGGCCCCCGTCCTCTCTTATTTGTCAAGTGACTCCTAGAGAAAAGAGGGAAAATTTTATGAAAAGTTGTCAGAGCAGCTAAATACTGTGTTTTTTATTAGCAAATCTTCAGTTTTGGAGAAACATTCTGTCCTGACCTTCTGCAGCCATGTATGAGAGTCCATTTGGCTGGATTTAGTGTCGACCTTAGAACCTTTGGCTGTAGGTTTCCATGACAACAATCTCCACCCCAGTGAAGGGAGGAGAAGGTATTCAGCAAGAGGAAAAACTCCAGGCAGTTCATCCTTTGCTTTGAGGAAGTAAAGGGAAAGGGCAGACGTGTACATGAGGCAGCTGAAGAGAAAGAACAGTGAGAAGACAAAGGCAGGCTGGACACTGGATGACAAAGAGAGGCCTCGACACATGGGAACTCATGAAGGAAGCCCTGTTTGTGGTCAAGTTGTTGAAATCATGTACCCAGTGTACAAAACATCTGCATAGATGGCTCATCTAAGACACAAGGCAGAGGAGGCTGAGCTAACTCCATCTGGAGTCTAAGCAGATGTTCAGGAGTCACAAGATCGTGTTCCAGCACCACAGTGCACTGGGACCCCAGACTGAACCCTGGGGGCTTCAGTTTAGCTACCCCATTTTGCAGATGAGGAAACTGAGGCCCAGTGTTAGAAGGAACCAAATCTTGTCCCTAGTACACCTTGGGAGGCAGAGGTGGAGTTTTTAATGCAGTTCAGTTCCAAATATGAACAGCTAATCAGAGATGTTGCAAAAGAATTTGTAATTGAGAAATTAAATTGAATGATGTAAAAGATAGCTGTGGGGTACCAAATTGGTCTTGTATTCACTGTGTGTAAGGAGTGGATAAAATGTTGAAGCAGGGCCACTGCTCATCTTGGATTCTCTTCAGGAGTGGTATTTAAGGACGAACCAAAAGTATAAAGTCAGCTGAAAAAGAAAAACGTAATTGTGTAGTTCCCATCAGCTGGTGGCAGTCTGCATGTACCAACGAATAGTCCCTCCTTGATTCCTGGCCCTCACTTCCTGACTTCGCAGGCAAGGTCATAGATTTCCTGCCTTCATACTTTCCTACCTTCTCTCCAACTGTATTTCTCTAGCTATTTAGCTTTTAATTAACTGCTATCATTGTAACTAATCTGAGATTTTCGTATAGTCTTTTATTCTAATACTTTGCAAAACAAGTCTCTGGGACAGTCAAGTTCAATGATTTGCCCAGGGTCACATATCTTGTAAGTAACAGAAACAGGTGTCTAAGACAATGGGTTCAGTGCTTTCTCTGCCAACTATGCCCATCTACCATCAGAAAAATGTTACAGATTGCTAATTGGATGGTACAACTCAATGCTAGAAATGGTTAACAAGTAGAAATGTCATGAAAATGCGTAGGTGAGGACAATCTGTAAGTAAGGCAAGAGAGGAAAATAATTGCTGAAAGCTAGGACAGAGACCAAACTGTCAACAAAGGAAAAAAAAAAAATAATCACTTGATTATCGGACAGGCAGTCAATGAAAGGAGGAAATTGAGAGGTGCCAACTTCAACTGCTGTTAGATCATGAAACTAAGGTAGTAGGGCAGGTAAATGCTGAGATAAATACAGAATTTTGTTAGGGAGAGCCTTCACTTATTATGCACCCCAAAGTGATTACAAGCAAGAAAATAACTCTGATTATTTTAAGCAAAGGGGAAATTAATTAGCTGGCTATCAGGAGCTAACAGAATCAATGAGAAGCTGGAGGACAATGCTTGGACAACCATCAGGACCCAAGTGTGTTCCTGAAGTAGCAGAAACCTCAGCCAAAGCTCAATTGCCATAAGCACCATATTTTCTTCAAGTTTTTGTTACCACTGTTAAATGTTTGATTCTTAACTTTCCCTGCATCTTTGTGTCCCTTATTTGAGACTCAGTATCCCAGGAGCAAGTGTCTAATTGCCTATTTAAATGTAGGCTGAACCAGGGAGCAGCTGAACCAGGCTGGGCCCCTTCAGCTTCTGTAATGAGAGCATGAGCAGGTGGCCGAGATGGCTATGGCCCTCCTACTGAGACCATGCACAATGGAGGTGTATCAGTTAGGGCAATGCTAACTGCAGCAACGAACGAACCCCAAGGTTTAACAGCTTAACACAATGAAAGTGCATTTCTCAGTCATGTAACTGTACAACACAAGTATTTCTGGTTGGTGGTCAACATTCCACATGATTATTCACTGCCGAGATCCCTTCCATATTGTGGCTCCACCCTCCTCTTGGGCTTTAGAGTCCTTTGTATTCAACTGGAGAATGAACAAAGACAATGAAGGTACACTCACTGCTTAAGTTTCTTGACCCAGATGTGATATATATCACTATTGCTACTGTTCCATTGGGGAGAACAAGTCTCTGGCCTCAACTACATGTAAGGAGACAGGAAATGTAATTCCTAGTAAGCAGCTGCTTCCATCAATAATTCTACACTCCGTGGCCGGGTGCGGTGGTTCATGCCTGTAATCCCAGCACTTTGGGAGGCGAAGGCAGGCAGATCACAAGGTTAGGAGATTGAGACCATCCTGACTAACACAGTGAAACCCCGTCTTTACTAAAAATACAAAAAAATGGCTGGGCGTGATGGCAGGTGCCTGTAGTCCCAGCTACTCGGGAGGCTGAGGCAGGAGAATTGCTTGAACCCGGGAAGCGGAGGTTGCAGTGAGCTGAGATCACACCACTGCACTCCAGACTGGGTGACAGAGGAAGACTCTGTCTCTAAATAAATAAATAAATAAATAAATCTATACTCTGGAAGTTCAGATCTTCAGTGGACAAAGAATTGTCTCTGTTACAGGAAACCTCCTACAAATGGAAATGGAGGCAGGAAGGGAGGAGGTCAGATGTGTAACTGCCAAAATCCAACACATGATTGTAACAAAACGGATTTCCAGACACTTGTAAGGAAGCCTATGTTTTAATTTAAATGAAGTTAGCTGTATGTCCTTTACCAGAGTTTATGAGTCTCAGAGTTGGATGTACCCTGAGAGGCCTGCCTACTTGCCCGGGGTAGAATAACCCTCCAACAGTTCTGATAACAAGGCAATATTTAACCTGTATTCTTCAACCTCTTCAGGATCCATGTATCAGTTAGAATGTTTCAAATTAGAAATAACGGAAACTCCAACTCAAAGTGAAATCAAAGGGTAGAAGAGCCTTCAGGCCCAGGATGATCAGCAGCTTAATGGACAGGTTCTTTTCATCTCTCTGCTCTGCCATCCTCAGTGCTGGTTTCATCCTAAAGCTGGTTTCCCTCATGGCCACAAGATGGCTGTCAGTGACAGTCAAGACTAATGAGTTCTGATGAATGTCCAGCAGGAGAGGGGGAAACCCTCTCTCCTAACCATGAAATACAAGACCTTCCTTTAAGTCTGACTGGGTCGGCTTAGGGTATGTACAAACCTTTGGACAAGCAAGAGCCACTAAGAGAATGCCATGTGCCGAATGGCTTGGACTGATCAGGATCCATCCCTAGAACTGGGCTTGGAGTTCCCTTTCCCATAATCACATGAGGACAATACTTCAACAAAATTGGCGTTCTGTGGTCAGAGAAGGAGGGGTAAATGGATGCTGAATGGTTAATCAACAGCCTCCACCAAAGATGAAGAAGGCTTTAAGAAAGGCCAGTTCACTTTGGGAAAGTGCTAATTATTGGAAAGTTCTTTTTTTTTTTTTTTTTTTTTGAGATGGAGTCTCACTCCGTTGCCTAGGCTGGAGTGCAGTGGTGCAATCTCGGCTCACTGCAACCTCCGCCTCCCAGGTTCGAGTGATTCTCCTGCCTCAACCTCCCGAGTGGTTGGGACTATAGGGATGCACCACCACACCTGGCTAATGTTTTCGTATTTTTGGTAGAGAGGGGGTTTCACTATGTTGGTCAGGCTGGTTGCGAACTCTTGACCTCGAATGATCCTCCCGCCTCAGCCTCCCAAAGTGCTGGGATTACAGGCATGAGCCACTGTGCCCAGCTGGAAAGTTCTTTATATTGAGACCAAATCTTGCTCCTAGCACTGCTCTCTGGAATGCCTCAGCATAAGTCTAAACCTTCTTCCTTGTGACATACTTCTAAAACTTTAAAGATAGATATTATATGCCCTTATTATTCTACACCAAAGTTTTCTTTAGGCTGAAAATCCTTGCTTTTAGACTCCCCAGTAGATCATTTCTCACTTCCTTATCATTCTTGTTTTTCATGTATGTGCATGTTTTACCAAATCCCTCCTACAGAATAGCAAAACTGCACCCTCCTTTGCTCTTCCTACAATCCCTCTATTAATACAGCCAATGACTATATATTTAATTAATGAAACAGATAAACTGCAATATGTCAACACCTTAATAAAGGTTTATTTCTCTCTCACATAAACTTCTGATTGTCAAGCAGCTCTACTCCAAGCAGTGGACTCTTCCACCTTGTGGCTCTGTTATATCCAACACACAGCTTCCCAAGTCACCTGTTTTATTTGTGTCAAGATAGGGAGAGCCAGGTGAGGTGGCTCATGCCTATAATCCCAGCACTTTGGGAGGCCAAGGCAGGTGAATCACTTGAGGCCAGGAATTCAAGATCAGACTGGCCAACATGGTGAAACCTCATCTCTACTAAAAAACACAAAAATTAACTGGGGGTGGTAGTGTGCACCTGTAATCACAGCTACTTTGGAGGCTGAAGCAGGAGAATCGCTTGAACTCGGGAGGCAGAGATTGCAGTGAGCCGAGATTGTGCCACTGCACTCCAGCCTGGCTGCAGAGCAAGACCTGTCTCAACAACAAAGATAAAAAAGGAAAAAATATAGAGGAGCATGTGTGGACAATATTTATGGACCAGATCTGGAAATAGAGGACCTCACTTCTGCTCACATTCTGTTGGCCAGAACTCAGTCACATGGCCACAGCCAACTGCTAGGGAGGCTGGGAAATGTAGTCCAACTACTT
Source organism: Macaca fascicularis (assembly GCF_037993035.2). NCBI lineage: Eukaryota > Metazoa > Chordata > Mammalia > Primates > Cercopithecidae > Macaca > Macaca fascicularis. Next base: position 17,081,768 of record NC_088395.1, on the reverse strand, counting down.
CTGCCACAGATATTTAGCCATTGAGCACCTGCATTTCGTTGTTGGTTTCTTGAGATTGTCTGAACCCTCTTAGCTTTTACTTTTATGGGCTGCTGCTAAGCTGGCCTCCCCATTCTGTAATTATAGAGTATCTCTTTTGAACCTCAAGACAGGGCTCCTCACTTATCCCATTCACTGCCCATTTGGGTTTCTCATTGTGCCTGCTGCTTCTACCACTGTCTTCCCTTTCTTTCTATTATTATTATTACTAGTATTCTTATTTAGTCACTCTGTCACCCAGGCTGGAATGCAGTGGCGTGATCACAGCTTACTGCAGCCTCAACCTCCCAGGCTCAGGTGATTCTCCTGCCTCAGCCTCCCAAGTTCCCTGTAGGAAGATCCCTTTGGCTGTCATATAACTGAGACCTACCTGGAGAAGGGCAATTTTTAACTGAGTGTAATCAAGTTTGTATAAAGTCAAACAAAGCAATGGTGCTGACCTATTTCAAGGACAGCAAGGGCCCAAGAGAGTTACTAATTAATAAAAATTACATGTTAACATAGTCACTTTCTATAATTTTTTGTCACTTTTTTTCTGGATTTGCAAGTTGATTTTCAGATCTTCAGTTGGTTTATTCTTTTGTGTCTTAAGTGCCACGTTAAAACAAGAGGAAAAATCATATAGCTGACTCTGCTCTGCATTGCTGGGAATTTTGAAAATGAATTTGAAGTCTACGTTGCTTTCATTGCGTTTTGGGGCTTTGTGGGCCAGAGCATTTGCTCTGTGTATCTATTTCCAACCCATAACGCAAGACATGTAATTAGTGGTGCCTCCGCCTCTCCCAGGCAAGCTCAATCAGGCAAAGCCCATCCAAATGTACTCCACAGACTCCTCTTCCATGGCAAACCAGGGCAGATGTTTCTTACTCCAAGACACCTTTTCTTTATTTTTCCTTTCTTTTTAAAAATTTATTTATATATATATTTTTTTGAGACAGAGTTCCGCTCTGTCACCCAGGCTGGAGTGCAGTGGCACGATCTTGGCTCACTGCAGCCTCAACCTCCTGGACTCTAGTGATCCTCCTACCTCAGCCGCCCAGGTAGCTGGGACTACAGGCGTGCACCACCACGCCCAGCTAATTTTTGTATTTTTATAGAGATGGGTTTCACCATATCGCCCAGGCTGGTCTCGAGCTCCTGAGCTCAGGCAATCCACCCACCTTGGCCTCCCAAAGTGCTGGGATTACAGGGGTGAGCTACTACGTCCAGGCTAAAGCACCATTTTCAACCATTTCTTCTGCCAAAGAATAGTCATTTAGACGTCACTAAATGGTACTTGCCCTGGAGCAGCTCTCATTACTTAATAGAGTTATTAAATTCTGGACATAGAGTTGTATATGGCTAGAATTCCATTACAATAAAACCTCAAAGAGGTTAGTACCATATAGATCAAAAAATATCTTGAAAGACATTTTTGAAAAGGCAGAGTGTAGCTCAACCTCATGTGTAGCATCACAATTTTTTTAGAGCTAAGAAATCCATAGACTCATGCACACATTCAAGGATTTACTAAGCATCTAATATGTGCCAGGCACTATAGTGGGTGATAAAGATGCAGATGAATCCCTGTTTAGAGAAGCTTCTAGGCCAATGGGGAAGACAGACATTAGTTGGCAATTTGATATAACAATATAATAGGTTTCTATAAAATGCAGTGTAAAGATATTAGACCTGAATGAGGTCTTATGGATCTTTAAATCCAGTCTTTCTCAACCTTTTAGAACCAATACCTTCCTTTATGTGAAAATGAAAATCTCTAGGTCATCTTCAGGAAACCAGGAGATGTGGAACTGGAGTTGCGCTCTGTGGATCTTGGCCAGCTCAGAAGATTTGTTCCTACTTTACTTTTTTGTAGTTAAAAACAAACAAACAAACAAACAAAAAAAAAAAACCTCAGTGTTTTCTAAATATTGAAATGCCATTTTTAAAATTCCTCTCTCCTATCCTCCCAACATCCACTATCCCAATTAGGAATAGCTCACCTAATCCAAGCCCCCCATTTTGAAAGTCCAGAGAGGGAAAGACCAAAGTTCAAGGGTCCTAGTACCTGCAGTGTTTTTTGGGTTAACAATGATGTGGGATGATAAAATAAACAGCAAGACTGGTTTAAAGAATAGCTTAGCCCTTGTTTTTCAAAATACGGTCCATGGACCAGCAGCATCAACATCATCTGGGAGCTTGTTATAAGGGCAGAATCTTCGTCACCACCCAAAACCTATAGAATCAGAATCCACAACCTAACAAGATCTTCAGGTAATTTGCATATACCCTAAATTCTGAAAAGCAGTGCTGTGGCAGTCATTGTTGACGCCCCTACCCCATATCTCATCTTCCCACCTAATTCATCAGTAGGTGTGGTAGACAGTTTCTAACATGCCAATAGCTTCCTGCCTTAAATACCTGCATCTTAACTCCTTGCATGTATGGTGAGGTTAATACACCAGGGTGAACCTTCAGCCAAGGAGGAATGGAAGCCAGTGGATAAATGTCCATCCTTCCCACTCTTTAACCAGAGAGTTGATGAATCCTCAGCTAGTATGGTTTGTCCAGTGATACAAACATCTTACCAAAAGGAATAACAAATAATCCTGTAAGGTTTTTGCCCCAAAACTGACCACAGGATCACATGAATCCTTTCCAAGTTCTACTTTGTTTGTGTTTTCCTTGGCTCTTTGCCATTCCTCCACCATCTCCCATGACTTGGGATTATCCCAGGCATGGGAAAATGGTACCCAGTAATTTTTTGTAAACAGACTCCACCTGCTTCTCTCACACAGGTTCTCCATGTTGCTTTGGGAATTCATCCAACAGTCTCTACCTTTCAAAGCCGTAAGTCAGACAATGATCTGACTGAGGCTGGAATTTCAGGGCACCACTTTCTTTATTTGGGTTGCTTTTTAATCATAGGCTTGCCCTTCTCATGTCACACTGGCCATGGTCTCTCAGAGTCTCTAATTTACTTATTTTACTTACTCTAAGAGACATGCCATCCATGGATGATGAATGTTGATATTCTGCCACCTAGTGGACGAACTGGGACTGCAGAGATGGAGCTTAACTGCTGAAAACAAGGAATCAATAATAACCATGTTCTTATTTGAATGCTTATTATGTACAGACCACTCTACACATAGGAGCTCTTTCCATCCCTCATGGCAACTCTGTGATGATGGTGTGATTTGAATTTCATAGGCTTAAGAAAATTAAGCAACTTGGTAATGGTGACATAGGAATGGTACAAAAACCAATAAATAAGTGCATTAATGAGTGGGTTAGAGTTCTGGGCAACTGAGGCTCAATTCTGCTGGGGACCCTTTGAGAAATCAAAATTTTTTGGAATAAAAAAACCCTTCAGAATCATCCCAATGGAATATGGAGAGGCTGCAGCATGTATCCACTGACTTCCATTCCTCATTGGTTGAGAGTTCCTCCAGGAGTGTTAACCCACCCAATGATTCTGAATTGTACCTACTTGTGGCTGAGCAGTCTCCAGTGATGTCAGTAAATGCCCTTAAAAAAGAAACAGAGAGATTTAAGTTTTGGAGGTGGGGAGCTGCCAGAACAATGGAAATTTAGAAAGTGATGGAATAAGATTCTCATCTAGATCTGTCTGACTCCAAAATCCATCTTCTAACCCATCCATCAAACTGCTTCAATGGTCAACCATGTATGATATATTTCACTGGTCACATTCTTGCCTGGAAAGCTCTTCCATGTAGTCCAAGCTATAGGCAATGGTCTGTCAGACCCTGAGTTCTCATCTTAGTTCTGGTTCAGATTCTAATTTGAAATCAGGGTCCATGTTCTTCTATCGGTCCTTTGATACACTGTGGGTGACTACGGCCTTTGGTCTGTCTCATCTCACCATGCTTACAAGCAGACATGTTGTCTCGGCTTCTTGAATTTTGGCCTGAAAATGCCTGATAGATGTAAATCCTAAAGCAACCAGCTGCTGCCTAGAACAGGTTGTGGACATGTGGCACAGCAGTCCCACAGTTCTTAGTTTCATCCAAGCCCTCCAGTCTTTGCTTTAGCATCTTGTTCAATATCACCAAGATACAAATTGTTATTATGGAAAGAGAATGGGCTTTTCCCAGACAGTATTTCAATCTGAGCTCTGCCACTTACCAACTGAATGATTTCAATCTGAGCTCTGCCACTTACCAACTGAATGAACTTGAGAAGGTCCCTTGACCTGCCTAAGTCTGTTACCTTACCTATCCATTAGAGCTGATAATACCTACTACCCTTAGGGTTGTTGTGGTAATTGGGTATAAAGCAGATCATGAGACCAGGCTTCAGATGCAACTAGTTTATTTGGGAGGTGCAGAGTAGACTGGTAGGGAAGTGGGAGAAGCGAAGCAGGGAAGGGGGACAGCCCATAAAGGGGGCATTGGTAAGCTGGCTACCACAGTGGGAAACTGATTTCATCCTGCAGGAAAACTCTGGGAAACAGCGTCAAACCCTCTAACTCAGAATTATCTCAAACAAGAGTTGAGGGAACTGGGGCATTTATATCCCAATTCCTAAGAGTTATTAGTTGAGGGCTACTCCAGGAGGGTGTTAATTTCTCAACCTTCATACTGTCTAGCAGGTAGGAGGGGGCAGAAAAGAGCCCTCAGGCATGCAGACACCACCTGCAGTTGGAAGTGGGCCAAAGCATTCTGAAAGGACTACGGGATTCAAACAGAGCAGCTCAGCATCTACTCTAAGTAACCAGCACATGCCAAGCACAGATGAGCAGCTCAATATTTTGGCCCCATCCTATTGCCCCTCCCTGCATCCCACTCCCCTTCAAAGTCTCTTTTGCCATCTTGCTGAGTATGTGTGACGCACTCGCCATTCTCCTCCTCCGTAATCATGCTTCTATTTAATCCTTATGCCTCATTCTTACTCTATTTTCTGCACTACATTCACCTCCTGCCACCAACTTATATTAGTGCCCTCTTTGGCACACTGTTTTGCTCAACTCCCTCATCTTTGAGCTGTTATTCTTTATTTCCCCCTTTATGTTGACCATTGGCTTCTTTCCCAACTGTTTGGGAATCAGCCTTTGTGCTATTTCAGAAGTCACTTCTCCCATGACTTATGTTACCAAAAGCTTTTCCTTCTCTCTTGCTCCATAAAAGATCAGGTTGCCCATTCAAAATGAGCACTAAGTTAAACAGCACTGTGACAGACACTGTGGATTGTTCAGCCAATGACCATTCTATCCTTTTCTTTTTGCCAAGAACACACTGATTTTTGTTTACCCTTCAAGCAGAAGCTATGTCCTTCAGGGGAGGCCACACCTCTCCCCAGAGCCAGGGAGGAAATACTTTTTGGTCAACGCCAATCAGGGTGTTAGCCTTTCCCTTGCAAATGACTAGTTTTTTTGTGTGTTTGTTTGTTTTGTTTTGTTTTGTTTTTGTTTTTGTTTTTTGAGACGGAGTTTCACTCTTGTCACCCAGGCTGGAGGGCAATGGTGCGATCTTGGCTCACTGCAACCTCCTGCCTCCCAGGTTCAAGCAATTCTTCTGCCTCAGCCTCCCAAGTAGCTGAGGTTACAGGCATCTGCCACCACACCCGACTAATTTTTTGTATTTTTAGTAGAGACGGGTTTCACCATGCTGGCCAGGCTGGTCTTGAATTTCTGGCCTCAAGTGATCCACCTGCCTCAGCCTCCCAAAGTGCTGGGATTATAGGCGTGAGCCACCGCATCTGGCAAAATGACTAGTTCGGATATTGTTATGCTAAACAATTCTGAGACCTGGAGAATAGCCAATGGAGGTCTCTGGGAAGGTTTCCCTTGCTCATGAAAAGGTTTCTTTTTTCTTCTGCCTCTGGAAATTGTCACCTGTGTGTAACACCCAGAATTGCCACAGTCCTCTTGGAACCATGAGGGAAATCCAAGAGAAGATTTGAGAAGTGGAATTAGAGCCACCATGTCATTGAGCCACTAACTCTGCCCTGGAGCCTACTTATCTAATTGTTTAAGCCCATTTTAGTTGGGTCATCTGTTACTTGCAACCAAAAGCATCCTTAAATGATATAATAAAGCCCTTAGACTTTGGAACTTAGTTTTTTTTTAAATGCTTATGAAAGAATGGTTTAAACCTATAGCCAGTCTACCCACAAATGTTCCTAATGGCTTATATATTTTCACTTGCCTTGGCCACATTCCCTGGCATTGGTACATGATGTATGAAATGTCTGTAAGAATCAGCCTGCACGGGCACAGAAGTAGATCTAAAGGAGCCCATCTGGACTTTAATCAATGCAATTCCTGAAAAGTCACGTGGAAACTAAATTTTTCCTAATTGAAGAGCAAACTAACCAAACTAATGTTTTTGGAAGTGTTCTAGATAAACCTGAGGCAGTGTAGTTTATGAATCAATTTCCTTTAAATAAGCAAGCCTATGGCAAATCCTTTTGGATTCAGAGGAATTCTTTTATAAAAGTATATATTCCTCCTCTGATGAAAGGTTCCTTAAATTGGAGTTTGACTTCAGGGAATCTGTGAATCCCATTAAATTATAAGCAACATTCTGTGTCTATGCATAAGTGTGAATTTCTCTGAGGAGCAGGTACTAAGCTTTCATCAGATTCCGAAAGGAGTTTGTGACTACTTTCCCATCTCCGGAAAAAAAAAAAAAAAAAAAATGAGTTAAGAGCCACTGCTAATGTAATTGTTTTCAGAGCCTGGATTTTCTTAAAGAGCATACATTTATATTTGAAGGCAATCTGACAGAGGGCTAACATATTTTGAAGAACCAGTGTTCATATCCAATTTGTTAATTTTTTTTATTTTTATTTATTTATTTATTTATTTTTTTTTTTTGAGACAGAGTCTCGCTCTGTCGCCTGGGCTGGAGTGCAGTGGCCGGATCTCAGCTCACTGCAAGCTCCGCCTCCCAGGTTTAGGCCACTCTCCTGCCTCAGTCTCCTGAGTAGCTGGGACTACAGGCACCCGCCACCTCGCCCAGCTAGTTTTTTGTATTTTTTAGTAGAGACGGGGTTTCACCAGGTTAGCCAGGATGGTCTTGATCTCCTGACCTCGGGATCCGCCCGTCTTGGCCTGCCAAAGTGCTGGGATTACAGGCTTGAGCCACCGCGCCCGGCCCCAATTTGTGAATTCTGAGATATTTCACCAGTTGTCCCTATTTTCATGAGGGCCTTAGGCTCTATGGAGGAAATACGTGACAGGGACTTTGAAATTAGTTGTCATGTCCTGCATTCTCAGGAGGTGTGGCAGATTGTTACAGTAGTGGCCCTCGATTTTTTCACACCTCTCTGTATCCAGCCCTTGGATAGTCCCCTCTCATACTGACCCTGAGCTTGGTCATGATTTGCTCTGGCCAAAGGAACAATAGCAGTTGTGACAAAAGCAAAGACTTGAAAAATGTATATTAGAGATTTCCTTCAATTACTTCTCCTAAAGCCCCTGCCACCACCTCCATATGCAGAAGCCTGGGCTAGCCTGATAGATGATGAGAAACATATGGTGCAGTTTCCCCCCTTATCCTAGCTTATAGCCAGTCAGTCTGCAGAAGCAGAACCATGTTTCTGGGTGGCAGCTGACTGTAGGTACATGAGTAATTCCAACTGAGGCAACAGTAGACCCACCCAGCTGAGCCTACCCCAAATTGCCAACTCTGTAAGCTAAGTAATAGCTTGTTGTTTCAAGCCACTAAGTTTTAGGGTGACTTGTTATGCACCATAAGCTAACTGATACAGGAGGGAAGAGAATGGCTATTCTTCTCAACACTGATATCAGTTGCAGCCATGCATGGTGAGGATGGAGGAAAGCTGTAATATGATAGATGTAATAGCTCCAGACCATAAGAAGGCTCATGGAAACCCCTGAGGTCGTAGTTAGCAAGCCAGGCTGAGCAGGATGAGTGGCCAATGAGCAGAGGGGAAATAGGATCCCTACAATGGGTCCTCACTGGCCCTGGCTGAGGCTACCTGGGCCCAGAAAGAGGAGGCCTACTGGGCTCCTCCTTTCAGCCACTCTATACTCACCAAAGGAGGACCTCGGAGATGGAAACTCAACAATGTTTTTAAAGGGTCATTCGGGCCCTTGTTTTTTCTCATGCTTGACATAATTTGGCAAAATAGTTATACGAGATTAAGTAGGAAAAGAACAAGAGTTGAAAGTCAGAGAAGAAGGAAGGGAGTCAAAGAGTGAAGGAAAGAAAAAGATATGAGAGAAAAAAGAGATGTCAGATATCACCCAGAGATCTGTTCTTGATCATAAAGAACAAGAAGGAAAACACACTATTATTCATTTTCAGGTACTTACATGCCCATTAACCCATTTAACATTCCTAACTATCTTGGGGAAACTGAGGCCCAGCTTTAGTTGTGGCTGTTCATGGTGGGAATGGCAGGGAAGCTGTAATATGTGGGTTGCTCTAAGAGTACATAGCCCCAAAGCGGCAGAAGCAGGACTTTGACCAGTACTTGTTCCACTAAGAAAAGAAAGAAGCTGGATGTGGATAACAATAGTAGACAATACTTTCTGGGTTCTTACCATGTGCAATACACTATTCCAAGTGCTTTATATGATTAACTCATTTGATACTTGGAACAGCCAGGTATGATTATTATCATCTCTACCTTATAGATGAGAAAACAGATACAAACAGGCTAAGCAACTTGCCCAAGATTACTCAGCTAGTAAGCAAGGAAGCAAGAATGTGAACCCAAGTGGCCTGGCTTCAGAGCCTGCACTTTTAGCAACTACACCATAATGCCTACCAAAATGCTACCAGATTCCAACCCCACTACTGCTGCTTCCTCCCTGAGGGCTCCTATGTTAGTCCGTTCTCACATGGCTATAAAGATCTACCTGAGACTGGGTAAATTATGAAGGAAAGAGGTTTAATTGACTCACAGTTCCTCAGGCTGTACAGGAAGTATGGCTGGGAAGCTTCAGGAAACTCATAATCATGGCAGAAGGAGAAGGGAAAGCAAGTATGTTTTACCATGGCAAAGCAGGACAGAAAGAGAAGTAGGAAGTGCTACACACTTTTAAACAACCAGGTCTGGTAAGAACTCACTATCATGAGAACAGCAAGGGGGAAATCCACCCCCATGATCCAATCATCTCCTGCCAGGTCCCTCCCCCAGTGCTGGCAATTACAATGGACATAAGATTGGGGTGGGAACACAGAGCCAAACCATATCAGCTCCCAAGTGGCATAGGGATGGGCCCATGCTACCAGGACAGGCCTGACCACAGTGTAAAGACCTGTAAAGACAGGAATATCCACAAAGGAATCCAGTGAAACTTCCTGCAGTTTAGGCAGAAGCAGTAAGCCCATTGAAAAGGCCTGATTGCCTTATGTTCTTTCCAGAGCCAAGCATACCTCTAGAGAATAGATGCATGGAGCGTGGGGTCTGAAGAACAGCTGAATACACGGAGCCCCACTGGAAAGAACTAGACATGGTTTCTTCTAATTTTACTAGCTGGGCCACTGGAAGCTGGGAAGAGAATTCACTAGGAGCTGTTTGAAGAAAGAATAAGAGATTGTATGGGGGAAATGAGGGCACAGAGACAAGACTGGATAGATAGGTGGAAGGGAGACAAAAAGGGGAGGTGTCCCCCCAGGGTGTTTTTTATTACTGACTGCATAGCTCAGACATTTATTTGAAGTCCATTGGGATCCACAAGTGTATCCTGGGTGTACCCAACGTGAGTCCAGAGCTTGATTCTCTGGAAGTTTCTCATTGTTTAGACTTTCAATAATAATCCCAGGAGGAGAAGAAGACTTTAGAAAGTCAAATTTAATTCATAAATCTATTCAGTTTTTGAAATTCCTCACAAGAAAATTGCCTTTGTCCCCCAATTTCCACTAGCCTTACTCTTTTCTGATTTTTTTCTCAGTCACTAACACATTTAAGGCACTTCAAGGCAAGACACATCAGTAAATAGTTTAGCATGAGGATTCATTAAGAAGAAAAAGAAGAAAGGAGGAGGAGAAGAAAGAAATAAAAAAGGAAAGAAGAAAGAAAAGTCTTTGATGTTGATGGCAATGCCCATGTTTGTGATATGAATCACTTGGAATAAGGAGACTGTGGCTTTGGCAGTATGGGGAAGACTTTTTATTTATTTATTTTTTGCAAGAAATATCTAGATTTCTCTGTCCTTCAAGGGGTTTCAGAATAAAATCATGTGCCCCATTCCATCTATAACAGAAGAAAAGGAATGTGAAGTCCTTGATTTCTCTCCTCTGTAGTTTGAAGCATTTCTAGGAATAATGTTAACACTCTGGAGAACCCTGAAGTGTGCATTTAAATTTCTCAGACGGAAGTTAAAGGTAAGGAAAGAACACAAGGTTTCCAAAGGGAGAATCCCAGAAGAAGTAACCATGGAAACTGATCCAAGGTCTGCAGAGTAGTGTCACATTGAGCTAAGAGACAGCAAGTCCCATTAGTGGGAAAAGAACCCCTAAAGCACAGAAGCTGAGCAAAAGAGAGAAATGAATGGAAAATATATGAAGCAATTTTTAATAACCAGGTGATTAAGACTCAGCAAGCGGCAAAAATCAAGGCAGCAAAAACCACCTCCTTCTGTGAATGAAAGATACAAATGTAGGTATGCTTTTAGTAGCCCTTCTTCCTGTAAACTATTCTAATCACATCCATAACCCTAGGCTCTTCAAGGATGCCAGCACCAGATTTCAAGAATTGATTCGTCTCATACATTTATGCATCAGTTCACTCTTTCATTCAACAGCTGTTATGAAGTATCTGATGACACGTTTATTCATTCATTCAATATTTATTTAGTCTCCACTATGTGCCAGATACTCTACTAGGTACTAGAGATATTGCAGTGAAACAGACAGTGATATTAGTTACCTTTACAGAGTTTGCCATCTTACTTATACTGTGCTCAGAAATATGGAGGATTCAGAGAAGCAAAAAACTGAGTTCCCCAACCTCAAGGAACTGACGGTTTCCTTAGGAGGATAAAGTACAAGCATCCCAAGAATTAAATACGCCTACAAGAACTACGTCAAAATTCCAGGCAAGAATATAAGCAACGTCACAATGCAATATATTTCCATGTTCCAATTCTATCACTGTCCAAGCTCATTCCCAACCTTGTTTCTGGCTATTGAACACATTGCAAAGTTCTTTTGTGAGGGGAATCCTTAATGAGGTGAGTGTCTTAAAATAAATTCACTCAATGCCTGCCTACATTTCATTCATTCCTTAGCCTATATCTCCAAGTACAAATATGGGTTTAGGTGAATTTCAAAATCCACTTGATGGCGTGGTGGGGTGAGAAGAAATATATTTTGAGTCTAGTTACTTTGAGGTCATGTATGACTGGTCCACTTTGAAACATGTCTCTGAGCCAGTTCTCAGCCTCTAGGAACTACCAAAGGCATCTTCATTCTCACCTTTGGAGTTGGGCCAGTACTGAACAACTCTGCAGAATTCAAAATAAAATGTTAGCTTCTTGCCTTTTAGAAGACCAGGCAAAGGTGAGGGTAGTATGAAAAGGGGAAAAAATGGAATGTAAGCATCAAACCTGACTATGGATCTGGCACTGATAAACCATGTGTAAATGGTGCAGAGTCAGGCCCAGGTTGAAGTTAGCCATGCCTCCTTCCTCTCACCTGGCACCTGATATGTCCCTCTTTCCTTTTTGAATGACATAAGATGCCTAATTCATCACATGGGAAGACTTCTGTACTTACTCCAAGACAGTGGCCACTGGGTTGTAGAAGTGACATTGTTTTGAACCTTTGGCTATGTAATTCTCAAGATGAGCTAGTGGGAAAGCTGTGTGATAGTTGAGGGAAAGATTATTATTTGGGGAAAGAATATTTTCATGGGCTACATTTCCGTTCTATTTTGTCTCTCATTTTCTTATCACTGGCAGAGAAACAGAGCTTAGTGAACAAAACAAAATTATTCCATGATCATGGGCTATCATGGAACTAAGGATAGCTGAACTTGAAGAAAGAGGGGGTGGGGGCAAGCCGCAAGAGTTTATGGCAAGGCCTATTGTCAGGCTATTCTCAGGCAAAACTGTGATGATCTTGATGAAGAGAGAATGCAGACTGTGGTTCATTTTGATTTCCTTAAATTTCTCAGTGAATCAAAATCATTTTCACTTCACTGAGTTTTGATGGTAATTGGGTGATAAGCTACTCATTTGTCAGAATTTTCTAATTAGTATGGAAAGGAGTCTTTAACACTGCTTTTCTTGTTTGCCTTCCTCTAAGGGAGAGGTCATGAAGTACAATTGACTACCTTCACCATAATTTTTTGTTTTTGTTTTTTAATTTTACTTGTTATGGAAAAGGCATGGCATGGGGTCTTCAGTTTTGGCCCAGGCTCACAACTTTATACCTGGCCGGATTTTTGTTTTTTTAATGTTTCTTTTTAAGTTTCCATTTTTGTGGATACATAGTAGGTATATATATTTATGGGGTACATGAGATGTTTTGATACAGGCATGCAATGTGAAATAAGCACATCATGGGGAATGGGGTATCCATCCCCTCAAACATTTATGCTTTGAGTTACCAACAATCCAATTATACTCTAAGTTTTTTTGGTTTTTTTGTTTTTTGTTTTTTGAGACCAAGTCTCACTGTGTCTCCCAGGCTGGAGTGCAATGGCACAGTCTCAGCTCACTGCAACCTCTGCCTCCCAGGTTCAAGCAATTCTCCTGCCTCAGCCTCCTGAGTAGCTGGGACTGCAGGTGCCCGCCATCACATGCCAATTTTTTTTTTTTTATTTTTAGTAGAGATGGGGTTTCACCATGTTAGCCAGGTGATCTTGATCTCCTGACCTCATGATCCACCCGCCTCGGCCTCCCAAAGTGCTGGGATTACAGGTGTGAGCCACCGCGCCGGGCCTCTTTAAGTTATTTTAAAATGTACAATTAAGTAATTATTGACTATATCACCCGACCTGGCCTAATTTTTAACACTCCAAAGCTTGGTAGGTTAAAACAATAATCACTTAATTAGCTTATGATTCTGTGGGTCAGAAATTTGGTCTGGGATCAGCTGGATGATTCTTCTGGTGGTCTCATCTGGACCTACACATATGACTGCAGGTAGAAAGATTGGCTAGAGTCTGATCTCACTAAGATGGCCTCACTCACATGTGTGGTAGTTGGTGCTGGCTATCAGAGCTGAATAGTGGTTGGCCCAAGTTTATTCACACAATAGTATTCTTAAGGTTCCTAGGAACATCAAAGAGGACAAACCCAGGGCAGAAGTATTTCTCAAGTCTCTGCTTCCATCACGTTTTTCAATACCTCACTAGTTAAAGCAAGTCATATAGTCAAGCGTGGCTTCAAGTAGGTGGAGAAATCGATTCTACATCTTTATGAGAGTTGCTACCAAGTCACACTACAAAGGTGTATGCATGCAGGAAAGGCAGGAGTTATTGTGGCCATTTTTGCAAACAATCTACCACACCCTTGTTGCCATTTGAGATAGCAGTCCATGCAAGCACTCTCTCTTGCATCTCCCTGGCAGTGTTATAGGCTTGGTTGTACTCCATGTTTCATGTTTTTCCTGTGGTAAAATGACATGGCTTGGAGGAAATAAAGGAGAGCATGTGAAGTGTTTAAAATTGCCAGAGGGTATTGTTTCAATTACATTTCCATATCTGTACAAGAACAAAATCACACACATATGTATATTTGATATATATGTATATACACACAAATTATGTATATACATATTATGTTTGTTTGGTAACTATGCATGCAAGTATAGAGTCTGGGCACCCTTTTTGTCAAAGCAATGTTGATTATGTCTAGTCAAATAAATGAATAGTCCCAATCTTGACTTATTCATTTATTAGAAATAGAAAGTTTTCACATCAATTTGTAAACTGATCCACGTAATTCCCTAACACACACACACGCATGCACACACTCATTATATTAATATTTTCAAGCTATACAAATACTTACAAGTGATAATATTTTCCTTTCACTTTCTTACTTTTACAATATCTGTTGATATACTCCTGTAGATGATTTGGTAAAAGGAGCATATATGCTGGAGATTACAAAAACAATGGTGATGTGGGTGACAGAGGCATTGTGTAATTTACCCAGATGGGAATACTATACATAATACATGTTTTTGAAATATTTTTAACCTAGAGAGACATAATAAGATAGTGGTTGAACATATATTTCATCTGTTTAGTCAATTTTATAATGGAAAATAAACAAACAAAGGGATTACAAAGACCTTATATCAATCAGGGTTTGGTCAGGAAGCCAGAAACTGATCTAAATATTTTAAGAAGAAAAGGTTTTAATTCAGAAAATTAAATGCCTACAAAGCCCTTAGAAGGGCTTGGGAAATTAAGGTCAGAAAAAGCTTCCTCTAGCTTTTAAGATATCAGAAAGTTGTAAGAATTATAGGAAGCTGCCATCAATGGTCACAGCTGCCTGCAGGACTGAAATAAGTGATTTACGAGAGAATGCCTTGACGCTGCTGAAAAACCTGTCTGGCAAAGCCCACATACCTTCCTGTTGCTATTACAATGGATCCTTGCTCTATTCTGCCTTCCAAATCTTGCACAGGGGCTTCTCATTGGTGAACTCTGTCCTGGCAACCTGATGGCAAGGTCTTCTAGGAAATGTTAGCTCATAGGCTTCTAGCCCCTCAGTAGTTAGGAGATCATATAAAGAAATGGGAATGAATACTGGTTGCCAAAATAAAACCATCCAGCATAGCAATGCAGACCTCCCAACTCCTCTTAACCTTGTATCATTCACTGTTCTTAAGACTGTGACCTAATATTGTACAGATATAGTTTTAACAAAGTGGAAGTAATCTATACATACTAGTTTTGTGCTTTTTTTCCTAACATTAATTTATGGTTGGGGCGGAGCAAGATGGCCAAATAGGAACAGCTCCAGTCTCCAACTCCCAGCGCGAGTGACACAGAAGACCGGTGATTTCTGCATTTTCAACTGAGGTACTGGGTTCATCACACTAGGGAGTGCTGGACAATCGGTGCTGGTCAGCTGCTGCAGCCCGACCAGCGAGAGCTGAAGCAGGGTGAGGCATCGCCTCACCTGGGAAGCACAAGGGGAAAAGGAATCCCTTTTCCTAGCCAGGGGAACTGAGACACACAACACCTGGAAAATCGGGTAACTCCCACCCCAATACTGCGCTTTAAGCAAACAGGCACACCAGGAGATTATATCCCACACCTGGCCGGGAGGGTCCCACGCCCACGGAGCCTCCCTCATTGCTAGCAAAGCAGTCTGCGATCTCGCGGCAAGGCAGCAGCGAGGCTTGGGGAGGGGAGCCCACCATTGCTGAGGCTTAAGTAGGTAAACGAACTGGGTGGAGCTCACAGCAGCTCAAGGAAACCTGCCTGTCTCTGTAGACTCTACCTCTGGGGACAGGGCACAGCTAAACAACAACAAAAGCAGCAGAAACCTCTGCAGACGCAAACAACTCTGTCTGACAGCTTTGAAGAGAGCAGTGGATCTCCCAACACGGACGTTGAGATCTGAGAACGGACAGACTGCCTGCTCAAGTGGGTCCCTGACCCCTGAGTAACCTAACTGGGAGACATCCCCCACTAGGGGCAGTCTGACACCCCACACTTCACAGGGTGGAGTACATCCCTGAGAGGAAGCCTCCAAAGCAAGAATCAGACAGGTACACTCGCTGTTCAGCAATATTCTATCTTCTGCAGCCTCTGCTGCTGATACCCAGGCAAACAGGGTCTGGAGTGGACCTCAAGCAATCTCCAACAGACCTACAGCTGAGGGTCCTGACTGTTAGAAGGAAAACTATCAAACAGGAAGGACACCTACACCAAAACCCCATCAGTACATCACCATCATCATCAAAGACCAGAGGCAGATAAAACCACAAAGATGGGGAAAAAGCAGGGCAGAAAAGCTGGAAATTCAAAAAATAAGAGCGCATCTCCCCCAGCAAAGGAGCGCAGCTCATCGCCAGCAACGGATCAAAGCTGGACAGAGAATGACTTTGACGAGATGAGAGAAGAAGGCTTCAGTCCATCAAACTTCTCAGAGCTAAAGGAGGAATTACGTACCCAGTGCAAAGAAACTAAAAATCTTGAAAAAAAAAGTGGAGGAATTGATGGCTAGAGTAATTAATGCAGAGAAGGTCCTAAACGAAAGAGATAAAAACCATGACACGAGAAATACGTGACAAATGCACAAGCTTCAGTAACCGACTCGATCAACTGGAAGAAAGAGTATCAGCGATTGAGGATCAAATGAATGAAATGAAGTGAGAAGAGAAACCTAAAGAAAAAAGAAGAAAAAGAAATGAACAAAGCCTGCAAGAAGTATGGGATTATGTAAAAAGACCAAATCTACGTCTGATTGGGGTGCCTGAAAGTGAGGGGGAAAATGGAACCAAGTTGGAAAACAGTCTTCAGGATATCATCCAGGAGAACTTCCCCGGCCTAGTAGGGCAGGCCAACATTCAAATCCAGGAAATACAGAGAACGCCACAAAGATACTCCTCAAGAAGAGCAACTCCAAGACACATAATTGCCAGATTCACCAAAGTTGAAATGAAGGAGAAAATCTTAAGGGCAACCAGAGAGAAAGGTCGGGCTACCCACAAAGGGAAGCCCATCAGACTAACAGCAGATCTCTCGGCAGAAACTCTACAAGCCAGAAGAGAGTAGGGGCCAATATTCAACATTCTTAAAGAAAAGAATTTTCAACCCAGAATTTCATATCCAGCCAAACTAAGTTTCATAAGTGAAGGAGAAATAAAATCCTTTACAGATAAGCAAATGCTTAGAGATTTTGTCACCACCAGGCCTGCCTTACAAGAGACCCTGAAGGAAGCACTAAACATGGAAAGGAACAACCGGTACCAGCCATTGCAAAAACATGCCAAAATGTAAAGACCATTTAGGCTAGGAAGAAACTGCATCAACTAACGAGCAAAATAACCAGTTAATATTATAATGGCAGGATCAAGTTCACACATAACAATCTTAACCTTAAATGTAAATGGACTAAATGGTCCAATTAAAAGACACAGACTGGCAAACTGGATAAAGAGTCAAGACCCATCAGTCTGCTGTATTCAGGAGACCCATCTCACACGCAGAGACATACATAGGCTCAAAATAAAGGGATGGAGGAAGATTTACCAAGCAAATGGAGAACAAAAAAAAGCAGGGGTTGCAATCCTAGTCTCTGATAAAACAGACTTTAAACCATCAAAGATCAAAAGAGACAAAGAAGGCCATTACATAATGGTAAAAGCATCAATTCAACAGGAAGAGCTAATTATCCTAAATATATATGCACCCAATACAGGAGCACCCAGATTCATCAAGCAAGTCCTTAGAGACTTACAAAGAGACTTAGACTCCCATACAATAATAATGGGAGACTTCAACACTCCACTGTCAACATTAGACAGATCAATGAGACAGAAAGTTAACAAGGATATCCAGGAATTGAACACATCTCTGCAGCAAGCAGACCTAATAGACATCTATAGAACTCTCCACCCCAAATCAACAGAATATACATTCTTCTCAGCACCACATCACACTTATTCCAAAATTGACCACATAGCTCGAAGTAAAGCACTCCTCAGCAAATGTAAAAGAACACAAATTATAACAAACTGTCTCTCAGACCACAGTGCAATCAAATTAGAACTCAGGACTAAGAAACTCAATCAAAATCGCTCAACTACATGGAAACTGAACAACCTGCTCCTGAATGACTACTGGGTACATAACGAAATGAAGGCAGAAATAAAGATGTTCTTTGAAACCAATGAGAACAAAGAGACAACATACCAGAATCTCTGGGACACATTTAAAGCAGTGTGTAGAGGGAAATTTATAGCACTAAATGCCCACAAGAGAAAGCTGGAAAGATCTAAAATTGACACTCTAACATCACAATTAAAAGAACGAGAGAAGCAAGAGCAAACACATTCAAAAGCTAGCAGAAGGCAAGAAATAACTAAGATCAGAGCAGAACTGAAGGAGATAGAGATACAAAAAACCCTCCAAAAATATCAATGGATCCAGGAATTGGTTTTTTGAAAAGATCAACAAAATTGACAGACCGCTAGCAAGACTAATAAAGAAGAAAAGAGAGAAGAATCAAATAGACGCAATAAAAAATGATAAAGGGGATATCACCACCGACCCCACAGAAATACAAACTACCATCAGAGAATACTATAAACACCTCTATGCAAATAAACTAGAAAATCTAGAAGAAATGGATAATTTCCTGGACACTTACACTCTCCCAAGACTAAACCAGGAAGAAGTTGAATCCCTGAATAGACCAATAGCAGGCTCTGAAATTGAGGCAATAATTAATAGCCTACCAACGAAAAAAAGTCCAGGACCAGATGGATTCACAGCTGAATTCTACCAGAGGTACAAGGAGGAGCTGCTACCATTCCTTCTGAAACTATTCCAATCAATAGAAAAAGAGGGAATCCTCCCTAACTCATTTTATGAGGCCAACATCATCCTGATACCAAAGCCTGGCAGAGACACAACAAAAAAAGAGAATTTTAGACCAATATCCCTGATGAACATCGACGCAAAAATCCTCAATAAAATACTGGCAAACCGGATTCAGCAGCACATCAAAAAGCTTATCCACCATGATCAAGTGGGCTTCATCCCTGGGATGCAAGGCTGGTTCAACATTCGCAAATCAATAAATGTAATCCAGCATATAAACAGAACCAAAGACAAGAACCACATGATTATCTCAATAGATGCACAAAAGGCTTTTGACAAAATTCAACAGCCCTTCATGCTAAAAACGCTCAACAAATTCGGTATTGATGGAACGTACCTCAAAATAATAAGAGCTATTTATGACAAACCCACAGCCAATATCATACTGAATGGGCAAAAACTGGAAAAATTCCCTTTGAAAACTGGCACAAGACAGGGATGCCCTCTCTCACCACTCCTATTCAACATAGTGTTGGAAGTTCTGGCTAGGGCAATCAGGCAAGAGAAAGAAATCAAGGGTATTCAGTTAGGAAAAGAAGAAGTCAAATTCTCCCTCTTTGCAGATGACATGATTGTATATTTAGAAAACCCCATTGTCTCAGCCCAAAATCTCCTTAAGCTGATAAGAAACTTCAGCAAAGTCTCAGGATACAAAATTAATGTGCAAAAATCACAAGCATTCGTATACACCAGTAACAGACAAACAGAGAGCCAAATCAGGAATGAACTTCCATTCACAATTGCTTCAAAGAGAATGAAATACCTAGGAATCCAACTTACAAGGGATGTAAAGGACCTCTTCAAGGAGAACTACAAACCACTGCTCAGTGAAATAAAAGAGGACACAAACAAATGGAAGAACATACCATGCTCATGGATAGGAAGAATCAATATCATGAAAATGGCCATACTGCCCAAGGTAATTTATAGATTCAATGCCATCCCCATTAAGCTACCAATGACTTTCTTCACAGAATTGGAAAAAACTGCTTTAAAGTTCATATGGAACCAAAAAAGAGCCCGCATCTCCAAGACAATCCTAAGTCAAAAGAACAAAGCTGGAGGCATCACGCTACCTGACTTCAAACTATACTACAAGGCTACAGTAACCAAAACAGCATGGTACTGGTACCAAAACAGAGATATAGACCAATGGAACAGAACAGAGTCCTCAGAAATAATACCACACATCTACAGCCATCTGATCTTTGACAAACCTGAGAGAAACAAGAAATGGGGAAAGGATTCCCTATTTAATAAATGGTGCTGGGAAAATTGGCTAGCCATAAGTAGAAAGCTGAAACTGGATCCTTTCCTTACTCCTTATACGAAAATTAATTCAAGATGGATCAGAGACTTAAATGTTAGACCTAATACCATAAAAACCCTAGAGGAAAACCTAGGTAGTACCATTCAGGACATAGGCATGGGCAAAGACTTCATGTCTAAAACACCAAAAGCAACGGCAGCAAAAGCCAAAATTGACAAATGGGATCTAATTAAACTAAAGAGCTTCTGCACAGCAAAAGAAATTATCATCAGAGTGAACAGGCAGCCTACAGAATGGGAGAAAATTTTTGCAATCTACTCATCTGACACAGGGCTAATATCCAGAACCTACAAAGAACTCAAACAAATTTACAAGGAAAAAACAAACAACCCCATCAAAAAGTGGGCAAAGGATATGAACAGACATTTCTCAAAAGAAGACATTCATACAGCCAACAGACACATGAAAAAATGCTCATCATCACTGGCCATCAGAGAAATGCAAATCAAAACCACAATGAGATACCATCTCACACCAGTTAGAATGGCGATCATTAAAAAGTCAGGAAACAACAGGTGCTGGAGAGGATGTGGAGAAATAGGAACACTTTTACACTGTTGGTGGGATTGTAAACTAGTTCAACCATTATGGAAAACAGTATGGCGATTCCTCAAGGATCTAGAACTAGATGTACCATATGACCCAGCCATCCCATTACTGGATATATACCCAAAGGATTATAAATCATGCTGCTATAAAGACACATGCACACGTATGTTTATTGTGGCACTATTCACAATAGCAAAGACTTGGAATCAACCCAAATGTCCATCAGTGACAGACTGGATTAAGAAAATGTGGCACATATACACCATGGAATACTATGCAGCCATAAAAAAGGATGAGTTTGTGTCCTTTGTAGGGACATGGATGCAGCTGGAAACCATCATTCTTAGCAAACTATCACAAGAACAGAAAACCAAACACCGCATGTTCTCACTCATAGGTGGGAACTGAACAATGAGATCACTTGGACTCGGGAAGGGGAACATCACACACCGGGGCCTATCATGGGATGGGGGGAGGGGGAAGGGATTGCATTGGGAGTTATACCTGATGTAAATGACGAGTTGATGGGTGCTGACGAGTTGATGGGTGCAGCACAGCAACATGGCACAAGTATACATATGTAACAAACCTGCACGTTATGCACATGTACCCTAGAACTTAAAGTATAATAATAATAATAAATAAATTTTTTAAAAAAATTATGGTTGTATCCATATAACTCTTAAATCTGTTAGTTAATAATTTTCACAATACTATATTCCTTTTATTTAATATATTTAAGTACCCTTGAGTTCTTGTGTGAGTAGACTTCTAATATTTTTTCCTCTGTTACAAAAACACTTTATACAAATAGCTACTTTTTCCCTTTTTGAGTTAATTTCTTAAGTGCCATTCTCCAAATGAATGAATGGGTGAAAAAGCATAATCAGTTCCTTAAAAGTTATTGTCTTCTAAAAGCTAATGTAGAATAGTAAGTTGTACAAATAAACATTATGCAGTGTAATCATACATCTTGTGGCATTAATCAATCTGTTACCAGTTTTTGTTTTCCTTTAGATATGTAAAGGATTGAAAAGTGCAGTTTCACACTAAGACAGTTGGCCTCAAAACAATTCAAGTCACAAAGAGATATATAATTTTCTGCTTTCTAACCATTCTTTCCTAAATCTTACAATCCCACTCTCAGAATTTTTGGCTAATCCCTCCAAAAAAGTCCACCTACCAAACTTTTGATTACTCCCACCCTTCATAATTTATCCAGTGTAACCCCATGTTGAACTCTCTATTACAGAATGCAAAGGGTCTCTGGACAGCAGAGGCTACATCTCAGGAGTCTTAAGAAGCCCTAGGAGTCAGCCTACACTCCACAACTGCTGTTTGCCTGAAAGTAGGCTGGCCCTCCCTGTACCAGGACTTCTGGAAAGAGTGATTAGACCACCACCACATCCCAGCTTCTACATGGAGCACTGTCCTACAACTCTTGACATCTTCAACCACTCTCCTTGATTGCCCTCTCTTAGCCCCTCAGAAGGTCAACTGTGGCCATGGTATGAAGATGTGCTCAAAAGCCACCTCCTCTAAGAGACTTCTCTGATTTCCCAAATAAAAGGGATCTCACTGCAGAACTGCCATCTAGCCTAGTTTTCACATAACTTTTTTTCTCATTTGTGAAGTGATCCATGCTCATTGTAGAAAAGTTGAGAAATATGGAAAAGATTAAAGAAAAAAATCACTCTTAATCCCACAACACACAGAGATAATCATTGTTAACATTTTCTTGTGTTATCCCTTTAGCCTTTCAGATAATTTTTAACACAATTGAGAGCATACCGTGGATACAGTTTTTTTATACTTAACATTTTATCCCAAGCACATTTTCATGTCGTTAATTTTCTGAAGTCTTGTTTCAACAGGAATATAAATTCCATTGTGAAGATGTACTATAATTAACTAATTTTCAGTTGTTTGATATTTGGGTTGTTTCCAGTTTTATACTATTATACATAATGCTGTGATAAACATCCTTAATAATAAAGCTTTGTCTACGTGTCTAATCATTTCCTTAAGATGGGTTTCCAGAAGTGGGAGTATTGTGGTGAATTAATGTTTTTATTTAAGAATTAGACAAAATTAGGGATACTCTCCCAAGAATAATGCAATAAAACATATAACCACACTTTTGCATACACTTTAAGGGAATTTGCCAAAATTTATGTGTGGAATTTTTAGGGCTCCAAGAATCTCTAGGTTAGATATATTTGAATTACTAGGTCAAGGGGCATGAAAATTTTAAGGATATTAATAAATATTCCTTTTTTAAAAAATAAATATTCCTAATTTTTTTCAGAAACATCTATCTGTCCACTTTTATGGTACAGATACTACTTTCTACATTTTAGAATTGTTAGTCATATCTTACCACCTCTGTTAGACTGTAAGCTCTTTGAGGGAAGGGTCACGTCTGATTTGTCTCAAATTTTCTTCAGGACTGAGCAAAATGCCTAACCTATAATAGATGTTCAGTAAAGGGTCACTAAATCAATAACTCAATTTCAAAGCCAGCCAAGTCCAAAAAATAGAAAGCTCCAAGTTTGATCATCTGAAAAGTGATTTGAGGTTTGCTTCACAGCCATGAAGGATGGCACCGAGAAATTGTCACTGGAGTCTTCACCAAGTCTGGCAAGCAGAATGGGATATGCCAAGTTGGATAGCTAAAGGGACAATGATGCAAATAGATCTTCACATTTCAATGCAAGTGCCAAAAGTTCCATTCTCTGTGGTGTGGAGGGTGGTTATTGCCTGTCTATGGGATACTGAGGACTCTGCACCAGCAACTGGCCATCAATTACTTGCCAATATAGTATTTATAAGAAGTTAATTCTATTCTGTGATTAAAGTTATATGTAAGTCTTATTACCAAGCCTCAGTTAACTTCTTGCATAATGCACATTTTCCAAGCAATCTGGAAGGGAACAGATATCTTGTGGCAGACACACTTAGTGACCTAACCAACAGCCACCTTCCCTCTCTGTGAGAAGAGACTCCAATTTGGTTAGGGTTGGCAATATTCCCAGGCTTAAAGGGTGGCTACGATTAATGAGAAACCAGTCAAGATGATTCTGTTCCCCCTTTCCAGGTACAGACTTAACTGTACATAACAACTGTTTAGTTAATGACTTTTTGTCATAATGGCTCTTAAAAGGTTGTGACACTTTTTAAACAATGACTCCTTTTTCTTCAATATATTGACTTTTTTTGTTCCCCAAACACACCAAACAAATATGCTATAAGAAGTGATATTGCATCATTTCAGTTGCAGGCTAAGTCATGCTCACAAATTTTACTTGACATACATTTACTTGTCAGAGCATATCATATGGAACAAATTTGAATTAAGCATCATGTTTGAATGAGCCCACTATGTTCTGCTTTGCATATGCATGCCAAGTGAGAGGGATGAAGATGTGCTGTCTACATTTCCTTTGTCTTTGTGCATGTGCAATTTCACATTTCAACACACTCTCACGTTTAGCTTTTATTTTCTCCTAAAGGTAATTTCTAGGCTATAGGTTTTAAGTAAAGTTAGGGTACAAAATAATTATGAACCGCCTCCCCAAAGTTGAAAGCTGGTGAAGCAAATGGTGTAGACAAAAGAATTCACCTTCCAAAAAAATGAATCCCTCACCCCCTCCTCCACCATCCCTATCAAGTCTGCTTTTCCTCATTACATTTCATTTTGTGTACAAACTGTATATACTTACTTTCAAATAGTTCTTAATTTCTTATATAAATTTGTTTTCATTGTTCACTGAATATATTTTCTTATCTGTGAAATTATTTGGATATCTTGGATTGGGACAGAGCACAGTGTAATGTTTCCCTTAAAAGTACTAGAATTCAAAAAAATCAACAGCTTTCCACTTAGAGGCAAAGCTTTCAAGAAAAAAATAAAGTAATTAAGTGAGGGATGAGCATGTTTGCTTCTCAGCACCCCCTAGCTTGCAGCTGGGGATGGAATGAGAGTCAGATCTGGCCAAAGAGAGGTAAAGCCTCCTGGGGGCTCCCAGGAAAGCTTCTCTCCGATGCAGGGAGAACAGTTTTCTCCCTTCCCCATCTTCTGACCATGAGTTTTAAGGTATTTTAAAGACTAGTTTGCACAGAGTTGTGGCTGCTGAACTTGAGGGAGAAAGTGGCAGGAGAATCACACGATGCCAACTCAGTGTCCTGACTTGGTAGAGTTGAAGAAATAATCCTAGAACTTCTGCCCTCAGTCTTCTTGTTAGATAAAATTTTTATTTAAAGCAATGTTAGTTATGTTTTCTATTATATGCAACCAAAACATTCCGAAATGATTCCTTATTCACCCCCTAATCATTAAAAGGGGAAAGGCATTAAATAATAGTAACCTTTCACCTTGTATGGTGATTTTCAGTGTCTAAGTGCTCTCAGGTTCTGCTGGAAGGCTTCCTTTTAACCTGATACCCTCTGGCTTTAAAATCCCATTCCCACAGGTTGTGGTCTCTCCCTTATTATCTCTCTTCTCATTGTTGTTCTTGAATCTCTGATCTGGCCTAAGTTGTGTGTAGAACTCAGCTCTCTTTTTTTCATTTACATAAACCAAAAATGTTCACTCACAGAAGACATTTGTGTATGAAACTGGCTTCCTTTAAAGTTTGAGTTTATATTGCAACAAGGCCACACAGCTTAAATATCAGACATTTTTATCTTTATAAAATATTTAGGCTACCCTTCCATGATATTGAGCCACACTTTATCTTCTAAAGCTTCTTGATTACCCCCTTTGGGGTTCATTGTCTCAGGGTTCTCTGGAAAATCCCATTCCTGTCATAATATTATCCAAAGTCTTTTAGCTCACTACTCCTCTGCCTAGAAGAGTAGCCACCTCCACATATCATTATTCTATATCTTGTTACAAAATGGACCAAATACTTTAATGGCAGAGGTTTTGAAATATCCATCTTTGCTTTCTCTCTCATTCCCAAGTTTCTGTTATTAAAAGGGAGCAGAGATTAGTTCACTGTTGCTATGAATTATGCTACCACTTTAGAAGGCAGAAGCGGATGCAGTCTGCTCGGGTTTTAAAGAACAATTTTTTCTTAGTTTCAAAAGAGTAGGGTTGAGAAGGACATTGTGATAGTATATTGAAAAGAGCACAGAACTGGAACTTCAAATACTTAGATTTCAATCTAACTGAGCATTTCTATTTACAAGTATCTCTGGATCTCAGTGTCTTCATATGTCAAAACGTGGAGGGGGGATGCACTGAAGAATAGCTGAGGTCCTATCTTGTTCTAGCAGTTTCTAGATGAAGAATCTGGGGCCTGAGAAACCAGGCAACTTAATATTTTACTTACCACATGCAATCATTCTCCTATTTTCCTTCAAGGCTTGATTTATCAAGATGAATTGTATGTTTCATATTTTGTTCAGATGCTCTATTTTTTTCCCTTGCTTCCAAAGTTACACTGATCTTAGCACTGACACTGCAGGAAGAAAGAGGAAATGAAAAGTAACAATTCAATCTGGATAAACAGATACACTCACACATAATGGGAAAAAAATGTGTGTATAGGGTTGTTCATTGAGGTTTTGTTTATAATAGCAACAGAGTAGAAACAATCTAAATGTCCATCACTAGAAGAACAGTTTACCAAATTATTCCATATTCCTACTATGGAATACTAGGCAACTATTAAAAAGAGACAGATCTTCATGTACTGATTTCAGATATGCTCCAATATTTTAAATATACACACACAGAGTAACATTTCACTTAAGGACAGGGATATATTCTGAGAAACGTGTTAGATGGTTTTGTTGTTGTGTGAACATCATAGAGTGACTTACACAAACCTAAATGGTACAACCTACTACACACATAGACTATATGATATAGCCTATTGCTTCTAGGCTACAAACCCGTACAGCATGTTACTATACTGAATATTGTAGGCAGTTGTAACACAATGGTAACTGTTTATGTATCTAAACATAGCTAAACATAGAAAAGGTACAGTAAAAATATAGTATAAAAGATGGAAAATGGTTCACTTTTGTATTAGTCCATCCTCACATTGCCATAAAGAACTACCTGAGACTGGGTAATTTATGAAGAAAAGAGGTTTAATTGACACAGTTCTGCAGGCTGTACAGGAAGCATGGCTGGGAAGGCCTCAAGAAACTTACAATCATGGGAGAAAGCAAGGGGAAGCTGGCACATCTTACATGGCTGGAGAAGGAGGAAGAAAGCAAAAAGGAAGGTGCCACATACTTTTAAACAACCAGGTCTCATGAGCACTTACCCACTATTACAAGAACAGCAAGGGGCCATTCGCCCCCATGATCCAATCACCTTCCACCAGGCTCCTCCTTCAACAGTGGGGATTACAGTTCAACATGATATTTGGGTCAGGACACAAATTCAAACCTTATCAATCTGTATAGGGTACTTACCATAAATGGAGCTTACAGGACTGGAAGTTGCTTTAGGTGAGGCAGTGAGTAAGTAGTGAGTAAATATGAAGGTTTAGGAGATTACTGTGCACTACACTTAGGCTACACTAAATTTATTTTAACACTTTTCTTTCTTTAATAATAAATTAACCTTAGCTTACTGTAACATTTTTACTTCATAAACTTTTCAATTTTTTTAACTTTGACTTTTTAGTAATTATTCCGAGTTTAAAACACCAACACATTGTACAACTGTATAAAAATATTTTCTTTCTTTACTTTCTCCTCATTCTATGGCTTTTTAATTTTACTTTAAAATTTTCTGTTGAAAACTAAGACACAAACACTCACACTAGCCTAGGCCTAAACAGGGCCAGAGCCATCAATATCACTGTCTTCACCTCCACAGCTTATGCCACTGGAAGATCTTCAGGGGCAATAACATGCATGGAGCTGTCATCTCCTATGATAACAATGTCTTCTTCTGGATATCTCCTGGAGGACATGCCTGATGCTGCCTTACAGTTAGCTTTTTAAAAATATGTAAGTAGAAGGAGTACACTCTAAAATAACAATAAAAATTATGATATAATAAATACATAAGCCAGTAACATGGCCTATTATTATCATTATCAAGCATTATGGACCATGCATAATTGTATGTGCTGAACTTTTATATGACTGGCAGTGTGGTAGATTTGTTTACACCAGCATCACTACAAATACGCAAGTAATGTGTGTGCTATGACATCACTAGGTGATAGGAATTTTTCAGCTTCATTATAATCTTAGGGACTACTGTCGTTTCTGTCGTGAACCAAAACATTGTTATGTGGTGCATGACTGTATATATATCTCTGTGTGTATGCATATACAAATATACATTTGCATATGTATGCATGAGCACACACACACATATAGTTATGGTGCCAAAAATATGTGTACCATGTCACCATTGATTTAAAAAAATGCATATATTGCTTGACTAAATATAGAATATCTCTGGAATGATACACAAAAAACTGATAACAGTGGTTGCCTTTTGGGATGAGAAAGGGGTGAAAGATAGGAGGGAAACTTACCCTTTACTGCTTACTTTAAAATTTTGTACTATGTGCATGCATCATCTGTTAAAATATAAGTTAGATGCATTGTTTAAAGGTTAAAAAATCTTTTAAAGGCCGAGCATGGTGGCTCATGCCTGTAATCTCAGTACTTTGGGAGGCCAAGGTGGGAGGATCACTCAAGCCCAGGAGTTCAAGACCAGCCTGGGCAACATGGTGAGACCCTTTGACTACAAAAAATACAAAAATTAGCCAAGCCCAGTGGCATGCGCCTGTGGCCCCAGATACTCAGGAGACTGAGGTGGGAGGATCACTTGAGCCTGGAATGCAGAGGTTGCAGTGAGCCGAGATCATGCCACTGCACTCCAGCCTAGGTGACACAGTGATAACTTTTCTCAAAAAAAAAAAAAATCGTAAGAAATGTAGAATAAAATGAGGTGTGGCCGGGCGTGGTGGCTGATGCCTGTAGTCCCAGCACTTTGGGACGCCGAGGCAGGTGGATCACTTGAGGTCAGGAGTTCAAGACCAGCCTTGCCAACATGGTGAAATCTCATATCTACTAAAATGCAAAAATTAGCCGGACGTGTTGGCAGGCGCCTGTAATCTCAGCTACTCAGGAGGCTAGGCAGGAGAATGGCTTGAACCTCGGAGGCAGAGGTTGCACTGAGCCGAAATCGTGCCACTGCACTCCAGCCTAGGCAACAGAGCAAGACTCCCTTTCAAAAAATAAATAATAAAATGAGGTGTGGACATTATTGGTGAATTTCAATTGATCACTCTCTTCTTATCTTGAACTAATAACAGTTCTCCATCTCCAATCTAGGCCCTAGAAAGTTGTTAATGATGAGTGGTGTGTTGCTTTATAACCCTCCCTGAACCTTGCACTCCCCACAGTCACTCACCAGAGTTGGGATACTGTCTTTTGAGTCATTATAGAAGAGCCTGTGTTCCCTCCTTAGGACCATCGACCATCTTTGGGTGGCTACTGCTGGATCTCTCTGACTTTTTTTGACCTTAATGGGAGGCAGCCCTGGATCCATGGTGGATTTTGGAATTAGCCACACCTGGCTTACATTACAAGCTTCACCTGTTACTTATGTTCCCTAAGCCTCTAGTTCCTCATCTGTAAGATGAGGTGATGGTAACTTCTTCACAAGGCTCTTGTGAGACTTTAATGACCTTAGCAATGCACATGGTTGGGGATGAATAAATGTTCATCCCTCTCTCTATATTTGTTCACCCCTCTCTCCCTATTTCTTCACTTGCTTCACTGTCATCCATTCCCATCACCCTCCTTAGTTTTCAGAGTAGTACCTGCATTGATGTTCCCTAAACAGTTTTTCAAGAGCAGTTTTCAACCAGAAGCAATCGTGCCCCACAGGGGCATTTGGCAATGTCTGTCTGGAGACATTTTGTTGCCATAACTGGAGGAGGGACTACTCCTGGCATCTGGTGGATAGAGGCCAGCGATGCTATTAAACATCCTTCAACACATGGGATAAAAAAGAGTTATCTGGTCCAAAGTGTCAGTAGTGTTGCAGTTAAGATACTCTTTTTTTAAAGATTTGTATAAAACTCCAGGTGATTGTTTGTGCAAATCGGCAGGAAGCTGCACTTAAGGAAATAATTTTATTTTAAAGATGCCTATAACTAAATTCACTAAGAAAAACTTCAGCAGTTTCCACAATTGCTCTGTTTTCAAGATCATGAACTTGTCTTTGGGGCAAAGGAGAAGGGAAAATTTAGAGGAAATAACTGCTACATCTTTTATTCTAGGAACTTGAGAAACTTACCTATGCCCTTTAAGACCATGAACTGAGGTTGCTTTGTGTCAGTTATCTATTACCGGATAGCAACCACCCAGAATGTAGTGGCTTATCACAATAACTGGTATTTAGTTTAGATTCTACTGGAGAGTTATTCTCTGGTCTGGGACAGGCTCAGCTAATTTTGGTTACCTCTGATTAGTAGAACTACCCAGCTGAACCCAGTTCAAATTGTTGAACTCCAGAATTATAAGTTGTTTTTTTAAACTGCTAAGTTTTAGAGTAATTTGTTATGCAGCAGAAGCTAACTGATACAATGAGAATTGGGGGCTTTTATTTCAGTTTGGGGCTTTTGGCAGTAATGCTGCTATGAACATTTTGGATACAACTCATCCACGTGTGTTCAATTTTGTTGATTATAGGAGTAAAAATGCTGGTAGTTCTGTTTCATTCTTAAAGTACCAAATTATTCACACACACACACACACACACACACACACACACACACACACACACACACAGAGCTTCATTTTCTGCTCATAACTTGTTTCTTGTCTTCAGTTGCAGCAAGTGCTATGGGCCCTTTTTTTTTTTTTTTTTTTTTTTTTTTTTTGAGGCAGAGTCTCACTCTGTTGCCCAGGCTAGAGTGCAGTGGCACAGTCTTGGCTCACTACAACCTCCACCTCCTGGGTTCAAGCTATGGGCCCACTTAAAAAAAAAAAAAAGACAAATGGTGGAAAGCTGGTTCATGATGACTTTTCAGAGCCTGGTTGGGAGGTCAAACTTGTGAATGCCTTGTCTACCATCTCTTCCACAGTGAAAACGTGCTCTTCCATTTAAAAAAAAAAATTGTTTCCACTTTGTCTACACAAAGAACTGTTCCCAAACATTTTCACACACAAGGAGGAAATGACCAAGAGCACACAATACAAAAATAATCTCCCGGGCATGTGACAATACAAAAGCTATTATGGTTCTTTTAAAACATACTTCAATGAATAAGAAGGGTTTTTTGTTTTTGTTTGTTTGTTTGTTTGTTTGTTTTATGAATCAGGACCTTGAGGCAGTACATGAGTAAGAATCGCTAATTCCTGTGGGTAAGATTAGTACATGTCAGGAAGAAACGTGTGAGTTCTTCATATAATCCGTCAATAAATGTTTGAGTGCCAATGGTGTATAAAGTGCTGCACTTCCGGTAATTTCTTTGGACCTTAACAAAGAAGAGGGAGAACCATGAGCTCTCCCTGGGATCACAGGTACCAGAGGATTGAGGTTCCAAATAAGAAACTGGCTTCACCCAGTTCAGTTTCCTGTGATTTTGCCTTGGTTAAGTTATTTTCTTCTAGTGTGACTTAGTTTCTTCATCTCAAAAAAATGAGAAGAAATATACAGACTTAGGCAGCCCTACACTTTTGAGGAATGTACTTGATAATGTCATTAAATCCAAGAGACATTTTTCTGTTCTCCTCTTGACACTGGTGACTAGTCAGTACTTTAAAAAAAAAAATTCACTTCCCTTGGCTTCAAGGAAACAATGTCCTGCTAACTTTTCTTTCTACCTTTCTAGGCTCTCTGTTTTGAGTAGGTTTGTCCTCCTTGCCAAGCTATTAAATTTTGGAGTTCCTTAATCCTTGGCCCTTAACTATATCCCCTTCCCATCCCACTCTCCCTAAAAAGCTCCTTCACACCATACCTCAGACATTTAAATGACAATGGCTCATAAATTTCTATCACCACCTTAGACCTCTCCTCTGAGCTCAAGACCTCTACCAATGGCCTACATGACACCTCCTCATGGATGGCTCAAGGGCATGCCAAACCTAGCAATTCCAAACCAAACTCATGAGTGTCCAAAACAAACTTCATCCTTGTTCATGACTTTTTCCCTATCATAATGAGTTGTGTCATCATTCATCCCAAGGATGCAGGACTGAAGCCAGTTAGTTATTTTTGGCATCCTTCATTCCTCTGTCTCACTGAAGCCTCATGACCAAGCATTACCTAGCCCTGTTGAGTTTCCTCCTATATCTCTCCCATCCTTCAACTTCTTTCCATTTCCAGCTAGTACAAGCTATCATTATTGTTCACCTCAACTACTAGCTCCTCCAGTCCATTCTCCACAGCCTGCAGCAGAATTGCCTTCTCAAAATGTAAGTAGAAGCATGCCAATTCTCCTGCTTAAAGCCTGTGTTTTCATATGACTTTGGGGATCCAGGCAAAATCATTTTACATGGCCTGAAATGTCCTCTATAGGTCTAGTCCCTGCCTATCTCTCTAGCTTTTTAATATCTCATCCTTTCTGTAGTTTCTGGGCTCTAGCCACACTGACCTACTTCTAATCCCTTCGATTTGAGATACTCTGTCCAATCCCAGGGCTTTTGCACATGTTGTTTCTTCCACTTAAAATGCTGTTCCCTCTTGCAGTAGACTAAATAACACCTCTACCAAAGATGTCCACATCCCAACCCCAGAACCTGTGAATATGTTACTTTATATGGCAAAAGGGACTTTATAGATGTGATTAAGGTAAGGACCTTGAGATGGGGAGAATATCTTGAATTATCTGCGTGGATTCATTATAATCACATGTCCTTATAAGGGAAAGAGGGAGGCAGGGGAGTCAGAGCCAGAGAAGGAGATGTGATAAGAGAAGCAGAGGTCAGAGAGGAGAGAGATTTAAAGATGCTATGTTGCTGACTTTGATGATGAAGGAAGGGGCCATGAGCCAAGATGGCCTCTAGAAGCGTAGGTAGCCTCTAGAAACTGGAGAAGGCACAGAAATGAATTCTTTCCTCCAGCCTCCATTAAAAATTCAGCCCTGTTGACACATAGATTTTAGGACTTCTGAGCTCTATAAGATAATAAATTTGTGCTGTTCTAAGCAACTAAACTAGTAGTAACTTCTTACAACAGCAGTCAGAAACTAATATACCTCTCTTCTTTACATTGATTTCTACCTTCCCTCAGATCTATTAGTTCCTCAGGGAAGCCTTCTCAACATTCTGCTAAGTTAGATCTATCTAATATGGGCCCTCCTAGTCTGAGCCTGTTTTCTTTCCAGCTCTTTACACAATTGTGAGATTGTTGATTAGCCCAGCTAAAAGTTCTGTGAGGGGAGGCATTGCACCTATTATAGCTACCAGTATATCCCCAACACTTAGTGCAGGGCATATAATAACGCTTAATATTAATTTGAAAGAAATAATACAATAAAGCTCTAAAAAACCAGCCAGGCATGGTGGCTCATGCCTGCAATCTCAGCACTTTGGGAGGCCAAGATAGGAGGACTGCTTGAACCCAGGCATTTGAGACCAGCCTTGGCAACATAGCAAGACCTCATCTCTACAAAAAAAAAAAAAATTAGCTGGACAGAGTGGCACATGCCTATAGTCTCAGCTATGCAGGAGGCTGAGGTGGTAGGATTGCTTGAGTTTGGAAGGTCAAGACTGTAGTGAGCCATGATCATGCCATTGCACTCCAGCCTGGGTGACAGAGCAAAACCCTGTCTCAAGAAAAAAAAAAAAAAGGCACTAAAAACTGTTCCTTGTCACAAAATGAGCTTCCCAAAATAAGCAGAAGTGGCATTGCTGGACATTAGGAACAGGTATCAAAACATATCAGAAATAAACAGCTTCTAAGAATCAACTCTCCTTGGGAAACCTTTCAAATATACCTTTATTTCTTCTAAAATGAGGGCATTTTTGTTAAAACTCTGGCCATCATGCTATTCTTCAGACCAAAATCGGGTATAAATTTGCATTTAAAAATAACATTGTAAGATCCTTGACAGTTTACAAATGAACATCACACATATTATTTTAATCCTCAAAAGAATCTAATGAGATGGACTCAGCTGAATGTCTTGTAGTAGTTTTGTACAAGGAAACTGATGCTTACAGGAATTAAGCGAATTGTTCAATGAATTGCAATGCCCAACAAACATCGAACTTAAACTTGGCTCTTCTGACTCTGAATGCAGCATGATCACCACCGCATTATGCACACACTATGTTATGTGTCAGTGGATTGAGCAGATCTCTTCATTTCGGTGCTGAGCATGAAATTCATTTGGTGAATGCTTGCTCATCTCTGTCAAGCAGCTCTTAAATAAACTGGCTAAAACCATTCTGCTATTTGTCCAAAAGCATTAAGAGTATTGTGGGTAATTTTGTCATGGTGAAGCTCTGCATTTTACAGAATCAAAACAATTGCTTGGATTGGATGCCTTGGGAGAATAGAAATTATGGAGGAGGCAAAGGAAATGGAAATAATTCCTGGGTATGACTATGGGGGTGTGCAGCTGCAGTGGAAAGAGACAAAATCACTGGAGGAAGGAAAGTCAAGGTACAGAGAGGCAGAATATTGGAAGGATTATTGACATGGTATGGAAATTCCCAAGAATCATGACAAGAGCAGTATTAGAGAAACTGAAAATGAGGGAGGTCTAAAATCTCAGAGAAAGAGGAGAGAGAGAGTGACACAGGGTTGGCCAATGACGGTAACCAAGAAGAGCAGAGGGTGGTATAATCCAACAACCTAAGATTCAAAGATAGGGAGAGGGATGGCATTAGTGTGGAGGGAGAATAGTCTTGGGAACAATGGTATTTCCCAGTAGTCTTGGGAAATGAACAGCAAGGAAAGGCACCCATCCCACCTTCCAGTTCAGGAATATGAGCAGCATAGGAGAGAAAATAGTCATCACCTCAGAGGGTGGCAGGAAAAGCTCTGTCCTGAGGAAAATGTCGGGTTTCATGTAGAGCAAGAAAATAAAGGAAACATTCAAAGAAGAGACTTAGGCTAGAGGGAATTTTGTTGATGACTGAATAAGAATTTCAAAGGCAGAGGGCATAGTCAAAGTTTAAGTTGAGGTAAGGTAAACAAAAAAAGTCACAAAGGGGGATTATGTAAGCTAGTCTCCAAGGATTCCCCAACAAGTCCTGCCCTTCTAATGTGCTCCTCAGGAAGCAGAGAGCCTATTTCCTCTCCCGTTGAATCATTGCAATCTCTTGACCAATAGAGTACTTCTTTCCTTGTAATACTTCCTTTTGAGACTCAGCTACTATACTGTTAGTGACCCAAGCCATTTGGAGAGGCCACATGGAGGGGAACCAAAAAAATCTGACCAACTGCCTACTGGAGCTTTCCACCAGAAACCTGCATCAACTGCTAGTCATGCGAGTAAGCCATCTTGGACATTCTAGTCCAATCAAGCACTCAGATGATAGCTGGCTCAGCTGACATGAGCAAAAGAACCATCCAGCTGAACCCATTCAACCCATTGCATCATGAGAGACAAAATGGTTGGTGTTTTAAGCCATTATGATTTTGAATGGTTTGGGTACAGGAGATGACTAAAACAGATGCACAAAATCATCTGGGACTAGGGTAAGTAGGTGAGGGATGACCAAGGAGCCTTGGGCTTCTTTTATGACTGATATCATCAAAGATAAAGGCTTAAGAAGGTAAACTTTTTTTTCCTGAGCAATTGGAAGAATGAAATTGCCTTGAGAAGTGTACCTTCTCTCTATAGTCTTTGCACTGAGTAACATTATGACATTTTTTCTGCTTCAGGACACATTCTCTGCCACTGAGACATGCACATACAAGATACAGAGCTCCAACACCAGATCTGAAGATGAGGACTCCAGATGAATTGTGATTTCAGGCAGAATCTTAAAAATTATTTCTATTTTAGAGATGCCTGTATTTAAAAACCATCACCCAGACACTTGGGATTTAAGACTCTGCTTCACTCTTCCTGTATGATTTCCCCCTCCTTGAAGGAGACCCTCTGAATGGCTTTCAGGTTAATGTGAAAGAAGCTTGAAGATGCAAATAAACTCAGTGACCATGACAACAAAAAGTTGAAGAAAACAAAACAATCGTGCCTATGCAAATTGCTTCCTGAGCCATCAAGGGGTAAGAGAACATGGCTGTCAGCAATAATACCTAATGGCCAATGACAAATGTTAAGGCCAGTGGTATCTTTGAGGCGGCTGTAGTCAGGGAAAAAGCTAGGCCTTCAGAAGTCACTGGCCTGTGTTCATGTTCACAATGGTGGCATGTGTGTGTGTGTTAGTGTTTATTGAGCACCTACTAACCAATGACTTTCAGATAAAATACATCCTAATTTACTGAATTAATTTCAGTCCAGGCCTTCCTGGACTTTTGCTCTAGTAGCACTTTACACATAATTCCAATGAAGCCCTTAACTCATCAAACTCCAATTGGCATGGTGTACAGCAGTGCCTGTCCAATTGTAATATGTACATGATTCACCCGGGGAATCTCATTAAAATGCAGATTCTAATTCAGCAGGTCTAGGGTGGGCCCAAGATTCTGCATTCCTAACAAGCTCCTTGATATGGTTTCGATCTGTGTCCCTGTGCAAATCTCCTGTTGAAATGTAATCCTCAATGCTGGAGGTGGGGCCTGGTGAGAGGTGATTGGATCATGGGGGTAGTTTCTAATGGTTTAGTACCATCTCCTTGGTGCTCTTCTAGTGATAGAGTTCTCACAAGATCTGGTTGTTTTAAAACTATATAGCACCTCCCCTCACTCTTTTCCTCCTGCTCTGGCCATATAAGATGTGCCTGCTTCCTCTTCCCTTTTTGCCATGATTCTATGCTTCCTGAGGTCTCCCCAGAAGTTGAGCAGATGCCAGAATCATGCTTCCTGTACAGTCCCTGGAACCATGAGCTAGTTAAACCTCTTTCTTTATAAATTACCCAGTCTCAGGTATTACTTTATAGCAATGCAAGAACAGACTAATACACTCCTCCAAGGACCACACCTTGAGAAGCAAGGGTGTGGGTTTAAAAGTATGGATTCTGCATCTAGACCACCTGTTCCCGGACCAAACTGAGGGTCAGACTGTTATTTCTCATAGCCCAATAACTAGATGCAGATGAACAGGGGAGGAAGAGAGTTTTATTTCTGCAACTGATTACAGGGAAAAGGCTTGGAAATTATGGCCTGACCAACTCAAAATTACGAAGTTTTCCAGAGCTTATATACCTTCTAAGCTATATGTCTATGTGTAAGTGTGCATTCATCTAAAGACATGACATGATTAACTTCTTTTAATCTATACCTAAGGTGTGAGTCCTGAAGACTTTCCTCTGTAGCCTCAGTAAATTTAATTAATCTAAATGGGTCCAGGTGCTGGGGTGATTAGCCTTATCTTGTCTCCTGCTAAATCACGGAGGCCTGGGGAGTTCCTTCAGACCCCCAATAAATTTGTTTGTGGAGGCCTAGGGAGTTTCTTCAGACCCACAATAAAACTTGTTTAATCCTAAATAGGTCCTGTTAAGAATTCCTTCTTTTGGCCTGGCTCACGCCTGTAATCCCAGCACTATGGGAGGCCGAGATGGGTGGATCACAAAGTCAGGAGATTGAGACCATCCTGGCTAACACGGTGAAACCCCGTCTCTACTAAAAATACAAAAAGAAAAAAAAATTAGCTGGGCGTGGTGGCAGGTGCCTATAGTCCCAGCTACTCGGTAGGCTGAGGCAGGAGAATGGCGTGAACCCGGGAGGCGGAGCTTGCAGTGAGCCGAGATCCCGCCACTGCACTCCAGCCTGGGCGGACAGAGAGACGAAAAAAAAAAAAAAAAAAGGAGGATTCCTCCTTTTTTGTCATGCCTTAAGACCCAGGAAAGGCCTAAGCAAAACTCTTGGTAGGCTTTTGCTACATCCCAGCCTTTGTATACTAGCACTGGCTTTTAATATTTAATGTAACCACTCAGTCAGTACTGAAACAGTTGTTATGGAGGCCTATGCTAGTGAGACCTGGCCTGCCACACACCTGGGTTCAAATCCTGTCTCTTTATATTAGCTAGATGATCTTTGACAAGTTACCTGGCCTTTCTGCACTTGTTTATTCCTAAAATGGGGATGATAAAAATAGCAAAATATAACATCTACCTCTGAGGGTTCTTGGGTGACCTAAATGAGTTTATATTTTTAAAATGTTTAAGCCATGTCTGGCATGTTGTAAGTACGCAATAAATATCAATTCTTGTACTCTTCTTATGTCTTACCCACTAATTAAACATTTCCTATGTGCTTTGTCTTGATCATAGATTTTAATTCTCACAACCCCGTGAGAAAATTGGTCCCACTTTACAAAGAACAAAACAAAGGTGTAGTGAAGTCATGGAGTTAGTGAAAGTAGCTGTCTGCTTCCAGAGTCCACAACATCTGTGCTGTGAGTGTCCTGAGGGAAGAAATGATAGCCATTTATGACTATATCCCCAGGGAGTTAGCACAAAACTGGTAACGAATAGGTGCTCAAAAAATACTTGTTAAATGAATGACCTAGTGTAATGGGCATTTTTGCCTTGAATTTAGAGACTTAGAGACGAGTGAACTGAAGCTCAAAAGAATTTGAAAACTTGCCAACACACCACAAATGAGTGAGTTGGGATAGAAACCCCAACTCCCTTATATATAAACGCTATTTTCTTTTTCTTTTCTTGTTTTCTTTTTTCTTTTCTTTTCTTTCTTCCTCCCTCCCTCCCTCCCTCCCTTCTTTCTTTTTCTTTCTTTCCTTTCTTTCCATCTTTTTTTTTTTTTTTTAGATAGGGTCTCACTCTGTTGCCTAAACTGAAGTGTAGTGGCAAGATCACAGATCACTGCTGCCTCAGCCTCAACCTCCTGGGCTCAGGTGATTCTCCCACCTCAGCACCCCAACCCCCAACACCTGAGTAGCTGGACTACAGGCACCTGACACCATGCCCAGCTAATTTTACACATATATGTATGTATATATACATGTATGTATATATGTGTATGTATATACATGTATGTATATATGTGTGTATATGTATGTATATACATGTATGCATATGTATGTGTATATATACTTTTGTATATATACTTGTATGTATATGTATATATACTTGTATATATACTTGTGTA
Organism: Macaca fascicularis; assembly: GCF_037993035.2. Taxonomy (NCBI): domain Eukaryota; kingdom Metazoa; phylum Chordata; class Mammalia; order Primates; family Cercopithecidae; genus Macaca; species Macaca fascicularis. The sequence continues at coordinate 17,043,168 of NC_088395.1, read as the reverse complement.
TATATACACACATATATATATATACACACACACACTTTTTTGTAGAGACAGAGTTTCGCCTATAAAGGCTGTTTCCATCAAGAAATAATATTGGGCGGAGCAAGATGGCCGAATAGGAACAGCTCCAGTCTCCAACTCCCAGCGCGAGCGACACAGAAGACCGGTGATTTCTGCATTTTCACCTGAGGTACTGGGTTCATCTCACTGGGGAGTGCCGGACGATCGGTGCTGGTCAGCTGCTGCAGCCCGACCAGCGAGAGCTGAAGCAGGGCGAGGCATTGCCTCACCTGGGAAGCGCAAGGGGGAAGGGAATCCCTTTTCCTAGCCAGGGGAACTGAGACACACAACACCTGGAAAATCGGGTAACTCCCACCCCAATACTGCGCTTTAAGCAAACAGGCACACCAGGAGATCATATCCCACACCTGGCCGGGAGGGTCCCACACCCACGGAGCCTCCCTCATTGCTAGCACAGCAGTCTGTGATCTACCGGCAAGGCAGCAGCGAGGCTGGGGGAGGGGCGCCCGCCATTGCTGAGGCTTAAGTAGGTAAACAAAGCTGCTGGGAAGCTCGAACTGGGTGGAGCTCACAGCAGCTCAAGGAAACCTACCTGTCTCTGTAGACTCCACCTCTGGGGACAGGGCACAGTAAACAATAACAAACGCAGTCGAAACCTCTGCAGACGCAAACGACTCTGTCTGACAGCTTTGAAGAGAGCAGTGGATCTCCCAACACGGAGGTTGAGATCTGAGAAGGGACAGACTCCCTGCTCAAGTGGGTCCCTGACCTCTGAGTAGCCTAACTGGGAGACATCCCCCACTAGGGGCAGTCTGACACCCCACAACTCAAAGGGTGGAGTACACCCCTGAGAGGAAGCTTCCAAAGCAAGAATCAGACAGGTACACTTGCTGTTCAGTAATATTCTATCTTCTGCAGCCTCTGCTGCTGATACCCAGGCAAACAGGGTCTGGAGTGGACCTCAAGCAATCTCCAACAGACCTACAGCTGAGGGTCCTGACTGTTAGAAGGAAAACTATCAAACAGGAAGGACACCTACACCAAAACCCCATCAGTACATCACCATCATCAAAGACCAGAGGCAGATAAAACCACAAAGATGGGGAAAAAGCAGGGCAGAAAAGCTGGAAATTCAAAAAATAAGAGCACATCTCCCCCGGCAAAGGAGCGCAGCTCATCGCCAGCAACGGATCAAAGCTGGATGGAGAATGACTTTGACGAGATGAGAGAAGAAGGCTTCAGTCCATCAAATTTCTCAGAGCTAAAGGAGGAATTACGTACCCAGCGCAAAGAAACTAAAAATCTTGAAAAAAAAGTGGAAGAATTGATGGCTAGAGTAATTAATGCAGAGAAGGTCCTAAACGAAATGAAAGAGATGAAAACCATGACACGAGAAATACGTGACAAATGCACAAGCTTCAGTAACCAACTCGATCAACTGGAAGAAAGAGTATCAGCGATTGAGGATCAAATGAATGAAATGAAGCGAGAAGAGAAACCAAAAGAAAAAAGAAGAAAAAGAAATGAACAAAGCCTGCAAGAAGTATGGGATTATGTAAAAAGACCAAATCTACGTCTGATTGGGGTGCCTGAAAGTGAGGGGGAAAATGGAACCAAGTTGGAAAACACTCTTCAGGATATCATCCGGGAGAAGTTCCCCAACCTAGTAGGGCAGGCCAACATTCAAATCCAGGAAATACAGAGAATGCCACAAAGATACTCCTCGAGAAGAGCAACTCCAAGACACATAATTGCCAGATTCACCAAAGTTGAAATGAAGGAAAAAATCTTAAGGGCAGCCAGAGAGAAAGGTCGGGTTACCCACAAAGGGAAGCCCATCAGACTAACAGCAGATCTCTCGGCAGAAACTCTACAAGCCAGAAGAGAGTGGGGGCCAATATTCAACATTCTTAAAGAAAAGAATTTTCAACCCAGAATTTCATATCCAGCCAAACTAAGTTTCATAAGTGAAGGAGAAATAAAATCCTTTACAGATAAGCAAATGCTTAGAGATTTTGTCACCACTAGGCCTGTCTTGCAAGAGACCCTGAAGGAAGCACTAAACATGGAAAGGAACAACCGGTACCAGCCATTGCAAAAACATGCCAAAATGTAAAGACCATCGAGGCTAGGAAGAAACTGCATCAACTAACGAGCAAAATAACCAGTTAATATCATAATGGCAGGATCAAGTTCACACATAACAATATTAACCTTAAATGTAAATGGACTAAATGCTCCAATTAAAAGACACAGACTGGCAAACTGGATAAAGAGTCAAGACCCATCAGTCTGCTGTATTCAGGAGACCCATCTCACACACAGAGACAAACATAGGCTCAAAATAAAGGGATGGAGGAAGATTTACCAAGCAAATGGAGAACAAAAAAAAGCAGGGGTTGCAATACTAGTCTCTGATAAAACAGACTTTAAACCATCAAAGATCAAAAGAGACAAAGAAGGCCATTACATAATGGTAAAGGGATCAATTCAACAGGAAGAGCTAACTATCCTAAATATATATGCACCCAATACAGGAGCACCCAGATTCATCAAGCAAGTCCTTAGAGACTTACAAAGAGACTTAGACTCCCATACAATAATAATGGGAGACTTCAACACTCCACTGTCAACATTAGACAGATCAACGAGACAGAAAGTTAACAAGGATATCCAGGAATTGAACTCATCTCTGCAGCAAGCAGACCTAATAGACATCTATAGAACTCTCCACCCCAAATCAACAGAATATACATTCTTCTCAGCACCACATCACACTTATTCCAAAATTGACCACATAGCTCGAAGTAAAGCACTCCTCAGCAAATGTAAAAGAACACAAATTATATTAAACTGTCTCTCAGACCACAGTGCAATCAAATTAGAACTCAGGACTAAGAAACTCAATCAAAACCGCTCAACTACATGGAAACTGAACAACCTGCTCCTGAATGACTACTGGGTACATAACGAAATGAAGGCAGAAATAAAGATGTTCTTTGAAACCAATGAGAACAAAGAGACAACATACCAGAATCTCTGGGACACATTTAAAGCAGTGTGTAGAGGGAAATTTATAGCACTAAATGCCCACAAGAGAAAGCAGGAAAGATCTAAAATTGACACTCTAACATCGCAATTAAAAGAACTAGAGAAGCAAGAGCAAACACATTCGAAAGCTAGCAGAAGGCAAGAAATAACTAAGATCAGAGCAGAACTGAAGGAGATAGAGACACAAAAAACTCTCCAAAAAATCAATGAATCCAGGAGTTGGTTTTTGAAAAGATCAACAAAATTGACAGACCTCTAGCAAGACTAATAAAGAAGAAAAGAGAGAAGAATCAAATTGACGCAATTAAAAATGATAAAGGGGATATCACCACCAACCCCACAGAAATACAAACTACCATCAAAGAATACTATAAACACCTCTATGCAAATAAACTGGAAAATCTAGAAGAAATGGATAATTTCCTGGACACTTACACTCTTCCAAGACTAAACCAGGAAGAAGTTGAATCCCTGAATAGACCAATAGCAGGCTCTGAAATTGAGGCAATAATTAATAGCCTGCCAACCAAAAAAAGTCCAGGACCAGATGGATTCACAGCTGAATTCTACCAGAGGTACAAGGAGGAGTTGGTACCATTCCTTCTGAAACTATTCCAATCAATAGAAAAAGAGGGAATCCTCCCTAACTCATTTTATGAGGCCAACATCATCCTGATACCAAAGCCTGGCAGAGACACAATAAAAAAAGAGAATTTTAGACCAATATCCCTGATGAACATCGATGCAAAAATCCTCAATAAAATACTGGCAAACCGGATTCAGCAACACATCAAAAAGCTTATCCACCATGATCAAGTGGGCTTCATCCCTGGGATGCAAGGCTGGTTCAACATTCGCAAATCAATAAACATAATCCAGCATATAAACAGAATCAAAGACAAGAACCACATGATTATCTCAATAGATGCAGAAAAGGCTTTTGACAAAATTCAACAGCCCTTCATGCTAAAAACGCTCAATAAATTCGGTATTGACGGAACGTACCTCAAAATAATAAGAGCTATTTATGACAAACCCACAGCCAATATCATACTGAATGGGCAAAAACTGGAAAAATTCCCTTTGAAAACTGGCACAAGACAGGGATGCCCTCTCTCACCACTCCTATTCAACATAGTGTTGGAAGTTCTGGCTAGGGCAATCAGGCAAGAGAAAGAAATCAAGGGTATTCAGTTAGGAAAAGAAGAAGTCAAATTCTCCCTGTTTGCAGATGACATGATTGTATATTTAGAAAACCCCATTGTCTCAGCCCAAAATCTCCTTAAGCTGATAAGCAATTTCAGCAAAGTCTCAGGATACAAAATTAATGTGCAAAAATCAAAAGCATTCTTATACACCAGTAACAGACAAACAGAGAGCCAAATCAGGAATGAACTTCCATTCACAATTGCTTCAAAGAGAATAAAATACCTAGGAATCCAACTTACAAGGGATGTAAAGGACCTCTTCAAGGAGAACTACAAACCACTGCTCAGTGAAATAAAAGAGGACACAAACAAATGGAAGAACATACCATGCTCATGGATAGGAAGAATCAATATCGTGAAAATGGCCATACTGCCCAAGGTAATTTATAGATTCAATGCCATCCCCATCAAGCTACCAATGAGTTTCTTCACAGAATTGGAAAAAACTGCTTTAAAGTTCATATGGAACCAAAAAAGAGCCCGCATCTCCAAGACAATCCTAAGTCAAAAGAACAAAGCTGGAGGCATCACGCTACCTGACTTCAAACTATACTACAAGGCTACAGTAACCAAAACAGCATGGTACTGGTACCAAAACAGAGATATAGACCAATGGAACAGAACAGAGTCCTCAGAAATAATACCACACATCTACAGCCATCTGATCTTTGACAAACCTGAGAGAAACAAGAAATGGGGAAAGGATTCCCTATTTAATAAATGGTGCTGGGAAAATTGGCTAGCCATAAGTAGAAAGCTGAAACTGGATCCTTTCCTTACTCCTTATACGAAAATTAATTCAAGATGGATTAGAGACTTAAATGTTAGACCTAATACCATAAAAACCCTAGAGGAAAACCTAGGTAGTACCATTCAGGACATAGGCATGGGCAAAGACTTCATATCTAAAACACCAAAAGCAACGGCAGCAAAAGCCAAAATTGACAAATGGGATCTCATTAAACTAAAGAGCTTCTGCACAGCAAAAGAAACTACCATCAGAGTGAACAGGCAACCTACAGAATGGGAGAAAATTTTTGCAATCTACTCATCTGACACAGGGCTAATATCCAGAACCTACAAAGAACTCAAACAAATTTACAAGGAAAAAACAAACAACCCCATCAAAAAGTGGGCAAAGGATATGAACAGACATTTCTCAAAAGAAGACATTCATACAGCCAACAGACACATGAAAAAATGCTCATCATCACTGGCCATCAGAGAAATGCAAATCAAAACCACAATGAGATACCATCTCACACCAGTTAGAATGGCGATCATTAAAAAGTCAGGAAACAACAGATGCTGGAGAGGATGTGGAGAAATAGGAACACTTTTACACTGTTGGTGGGATTGTAAACTAGTTCAACCATTATGGAAAACAGTATGGCGATTCCTCAAGGATCTAGAACTAGATGTACCATATGACCCAGCCATCCCATTACTGGGTATATACCCAAAGGATTATAAATTATGCTGCTATAAAGACACATGCACACGTATGTTTATTGCAGCACTATTCACAATAGCAAAGACTTGGAATCAACCCAAATGTCCATCAGTGACAGATTGGATTAAGAAAATGTGGCACATATACACCATGGAATACTATGCAGCCATCAAAAAGGATGAGTTTGTGTCCTTTGTAGGGACATGGATGCAGCTGGAAACCATCATTCTTAGCAAACTATCACAAGAACAGAAAACCAAGCACCGCATGTTCTCACTCATAGGTGGGAACTGAACAATGAGATCACTTGGACTCAGGAAGGGGAACATCACACACCGGGGCCTATCATGGGGAGGGGGTAGGGGGGAGAGATTGCATTGGGAGTTATACCTGATGTAAATGACGAGTTGATGGGTGCAGCACAGCAACATGGCACAAGTATACATATGTAACAAACCTGCACGTTATGCACATGTACCCTACAACTTAAAGTATAATAATAATAAATAAATTTAAAAAAAAAAGAAATAATATTGAGTTTGTAATGACCTGATGGGTTCTTCCTGCCTGCTACACAAAATCAAGTCACTGAGACCACAGCATTTCAGTAAAGAAAGTTTAACTGATGCAAACCTGCCCATGCTATGTGGGAGACAGAGTTATTACTCATATCAGTCTCCCCAGAAAATGTGGAGGTTAGGGATTTTCAGATAGTATGGTGGGCAGGGGGCTAGGCAATGGGTGCTGCTGCTTGGTTGGGGATGCAATCATAGGAGTGTGGAAAATGGTCCTTGTGCACTGAGTCTGCTTCTGGGTGGGGGCCACAGGACTGAGTGAGTCACTGGTCTGGGTGGGGCCATCAGGTCCTCAGAAATACAAAAACCTGAAAAGACATCTCAAAAGAACAATCTTAGGTTCTACAATAGTGATGTTAATTATAGGAGTAATGGGGAAATTGCAGATCTTGTGATATCCAGCAGAATTCAGGCCACTCTCATCCTCCTAATTTGGTGGACTTGCATTAGTTTTATAAGGGCAACTTAGTTTTTGGGAAGGGCTATCATCATTTAAACTTTAAATTAAATTTCTCCCAAAGTTAGCTTTGCCCATCCCCAGGAATGACCAAGGACAGTTTGGAGATTAAAGGCAAGATGGAGTTGATTAGATCAGATCTCTTTCACTGCCATAATTTTCTGTTATAATTTTTGCAAAGGTGGTTTCAACTTTATTCACTGGGAGAGATGACAGTGTGGCAAGAAGACTGACTGGTGAGCAAGCATTTAAAAATGACCAAACTCGAGAGGGCTGCATGAGTCGTTTTGAGGATAATTGACCAACAGAAGCTAAAATTAATGCATTTGTTCACATGCAACTTGATTACCAGAGTTTTCACTTCTGCTGGAGCCTCTAAAGAGTAGCAGAATCATTTCCCCATGCTTCCTTCCACTTTCAGCTTATGGGTTAATGGAACTTCTTCGGCGATCTTATATAGCCTTTAGCAGTTATCATAGTTTGAGTTCCGTGAAAAATTCAGAGCAAGTACATAGTTTTTTTGGGAGGTGTTGAGAACACGTGTAGGAAAGTGGGAAGGTGATTCAGAGAAGGCAAGGCATCTGATAAGGGATATATTATCAAGCCTTCTGCTCACAATAGGTAATTGAAATTAATCCCATGGGGAAGCTCTGGAAAATGGTGAAAAACACAGGTCTCAAATTTATCCCACATGAAGGGAAAGGGAACTGAGGTGTTATACACTATCAGCAAAGTCATTGAAGGCTGCTCCCAGCAGTGTTAATTCCTTGGTGCTTCAAACCTGCCACATATAGGTACAGAGTGGTTTCTGCTGTTCCAGAAAAAGCCATCAAGCACATAGATGTAGATGCGGCCACTTGGAAGTCAGTGGGAGCACTCTGAAATGCTAAGAGTTCACGGGATATGGACAGGGAACCAGCAGAGTCTGCTAAAAAGGAGCTCTTTTTGCTGCTTCCCACTACAGCAGCTCACCAAGAGGGCAATTATATGGAGAAAAAAATTACCTACTTATTCAACTGGGTTTGTTGGGGGAAGGTTATGCAAGTACTATACATTTTAGGTTAGGCATTGCACAGTCATTTCCAAAAAGAAGTATGCAGGAGACACTGGACCACATCTATTGGTTAGAGTGTTGATAAGTGGCCCATGTCTGTACCTCTTAACCCTGAATTCATTTAAATGGATTCCTGAATTTGGTTGTGTGAAAAGGAATAAGAGAATCTGTACTTAGGGGAATGAGGGAGTGGTAAGAGGAGAAGGCTCAGAGGAGGCACACTGTATGCATTATTAGATTTGTTCTTAATCTCAGAAGGAAAGAATACATATATTTTCTGAAATATCAGTGTGCTTTCCAGAATCAGTGAGGTCATGGAAACTGTAATCTTTGCCATGTGCTCTCACAGCCACAATTATGCTAATGAAACCAGGAATGGGGGTTGCTCTGGTGAACATGGTGAAATCAGACTTGAGTCTGGGAGCTGGAGGCGGATGGAAAAGCATGTGGAGTCGTCGGCAGTTGTTTCTGTGTTCAAGGCTTAGGTCTGAGGTTGATGGGCCCCTGATCTTCCTTTCATTCTCCTAACACATGGGTCCACATCCGAGTATGGAGTAGAGGACAGCAAGATATGCCATCAGTGTTAATCTGATCTTTCATCAGCAAATACTGGAGGGAAATCATTTTCAGAAGGTTTTAAAACTAGATTTGGGGCATAGAGAGTCAGGCGCTGTTGCTATTTTTACTCATTTTCTTAAACAAAGGGGCTCGGATGCTATTGTGGAGTTACAGTAATGTGGACCTCAAGAAGTCACAACAGATACCCATTAGCATTTAGAGCTCTACCTCTAGAGGTTGAGTTAAAATATTGAATATGCTTTCAAACCATCATACTACCTTTATTCCAAAGACATCTAAAAGAGCCTAAGGAAGGTAGATTTATTTGGTGTGTCCATGCAATCTTCAGTGTCTTTCTGTCTCCTTCTCCTTTCCACCATTCCTTGTTCTCTATATAGAAAATGTCTTCAAAATATAGAGTGGGTCTGTATATTTGCATAACAGCAGTCCTCTATATAAAAATAAATTCTGAATAGATTGCTCCATTGTATATACATGTGGGCACGCATGTCACATACACTGATTTATTTTTCTAAGAACAAATGTCTTAATGTTTCTCTTCCTTGAGAAAAATCACCGACTGCCAGAATCTCAAATTCTATGTAGAGCTTTGCAATAACAGAAAATATATATGTAAAAGGCCACAGAGAGATCAACTATAGTGAGGAGTTAGATTTTTGTTTCAAATAGCTCTGAATCTCCAAAGATTTCACAAGTCAAGTAGAAGGCTATTCGTGGAATGGCTTTGTCCTCTACTCTTTAGGACATTCTTTAGAACACTGATCAGTGTAAGTAACATAACCAAGGCTCATTCTTTCCCTGAAGCAAAGAGGACCTAGGTCACAGGATTTCTACAGGACTGTGGAAAAAACACAGATTTGGAAACATATAGTTCTGAGTTCAAATCCAACCCCTGCCACTTACTTGGGCACATTTCTAAACCTCTTGGAATCTGTTTCCTCCTCTAGAAAATGGGGCTATTCACACCCTTATCAAAGTGTTATTGTGAAGATGAGATACACTGTATTTTAAAGCACCTGGCCCAAAGTAGGTGTCAAGAACTGCAAAGGGTCTAAGATTCGATGCTACTTGCAAACTAACAAGCTAGCCTGTCACAGTTTTATGGATGCTGGTAGAAGACATCAGATACGTGGGTCAGAAATGAGGGACAGTTTATTACTCACAGAAATAATCATAGACAGATTATCAGCAGTTTTTGCATCAGTTTTCCAAGCCCCCATTCCCACAGGATGATCCAAAGAGGGCCAGGTGATACCTGCATATGCAAGTGGGTTCTATTACAGGAGAGAAACCCTGAGCTTAGAAAACCTGAATCTTTTACAATGGACAGTACGCATGTTTTCCTTTTACTCCAGAAGGAGCCATTGCCTTTATTATACTAGACGGTAAGTGTGTTGGTCCCTTGCTCTGGAAGGAGGCACTATGTCTGTCTTCTAAGGCATCCTTGAAAAGGTAGTCCAGAATCAAGAGCAGTGAATCTGCTTGCAAGATGCACAGATGTATAAGAGACTCATGAGGAATAATCTCCCAACAGTAGATTCTCAATAAATGGTGGTTGGCAAGGGAAGTGGGAAAAGGATGACAAAAAATGATAACTATTTCCCTGGGTTCTGTATTGATCCCATTTTGCAAGTCCTCAAGGAATATAACTACATAAATTTGCCTTATAAATGAGACTCAGTGTGATGCTGTGAAGAGAAGAAAAGCTTTATAGTCATAAAGACATGGGTTCAGATACTAGCTTAGCCATTCACCAGCTGGGCAACCTTAGTTGTTTCTTAACTTCTGTGATCCTCTGTTTCCATATCTGTAAAAAGGGGTGACCATAATATAAGCTACTAAGTGCTGTATTAGACACTAACATATATAAATGTGTGTGGCATATAGAAAGAATCCCATAAACGTAACTATTGCATTCTATTAAAAACAGGCATTTATTGAACATCTACTACCTGTCCTTCATTTTTTCATTTGACAAATGATTATTGTGCATGTACTTTTTACCAGGCACCATGATAGGCAGTGAGAATACAAAGATAGGCCTAGAATGATCATTCCCTTTGAGGACAGCACAGTCCAGGGGTGGAAACAGCTAAATTATTGTAATAGAAGGCAAGTACCCAAGCAGAGATTGCAACCAAGTGCTCTGAGAACTCAGAGAACATAAAAAAAAAAAAAAAAAAAAAAAAAAAAAAAACCCAGAGGAGGCTGAGAAGGCTTCACTCAAAAGGCGAAATTTGAATTTGGTTCCAACCACTCCAACTTTAGCTCCAACACTTGTGTAAAGATCCTGAGATGATTTAACGCTTTCATATCCCCTGAAATCCAGAGCAACCCCTCCCATCTCTCAGCTTTTGTCAAAGAAGAAGGAAAGAGAAGGGAAATGAGAAGCAAAGGAAGAGAAGGAAAGGAAATGTAGAGAGAGAAGGACACACCATTTGGAGCTGTTAGCAAGTGTTGAGAGTGTCAGAGGACCAATAAATAGTGCACTCTCCCTTCTCTGAGTTCCAAACCAAATGGGAAATAAGACAAAAGAGTCAGCCTATGGAGGCCAAAACATCATATGTATTACTGATAAGGCCAATGTTAGAAATTATTCAGACATCTAGGTTCCTTCCATTTTGTGGATCTGCCATTCCCTTAGGGTTTTGTTCTTATCTATATGATGTAAGAAAGAAAGAAAAGTTCCAGGGCTAGAGGCACTCTCTTTAAGGAGATGACCTGGAAGTTGCACATATCACTTCAGCTCATGTCCCACTGAACCAAACTTAATCACATAAGCCTATCCAGCTGCAAGGGGGGCTGGGCAGGCATATTTCTGCTGAAATTCAGGGGATCCTGTTACTAAAAGAAAGAAGTGAGAATGAACATGTAAAACTGTTAGCAGTCCTCACAGTAGGTTCCGACAGGAAGTAGAGAAAAGAAAGCAGATTTGGAGGGAAGCTTTGGACATATTGTTAAGAAAGTAATTGACAATTAAAGGTTCAGGGGTAAAGTCAGGGCTGGGACAAAGAGTTGAAAGTCATCCTCACAATAGGGAGGTTGCTCTGAAGCCATGAGGACAACTCAGAGATCCCCTAAAAATGTACAAGGGAAACATCTTTGAGGACATCTGCCTTAAGTGTTGAGAATAGAAAGTAGAGTCAGAAAAGGAACAGAGAAGTAGGAGAATTTATGGGTTTTACATCATAGTGGCCAAGGGAGAGTTTCAAAACGAAAGGCATAGTCAACACTGATTAACACTTCAGAGAGAATAAAGATTATGTGAATTAAGAAATGGCTATGAAACTTAAATTTAAGATGACATTGGTAAATTGTAAGAGAACAGGGTCAACAGATTTAAAAGGGAAGATGTGCCATGTTTCAAAGGACTAAGAAAAAGGTTCATAGTGAAGATGTAATGGAAGCAAGCATAGACACATTAAAAAATAATTAAATGTTAAGTGGAAAACAAGGGCCAGGACATTACCTTGGGAGGCAGCAGGTTCCCAGGAAGGGGCTTCAGAGGATGGGGAAGATGTGAAAAGGCTTGTGAGCTAAGGGTAAAGATTCAGTGGTGAGAGTGAGGAAAATACAGGAAGACAAAATTTCCAGGCAGGTTGGAGTAAGGAGTGGTGTATCACAGGAGTGTGTAGGAGAGTGGACCCTGGAGAGACAGAGGAACACTCCACTTTTTTTTAGAAAAGGATGGAAATGGGAAGAAGGTGGAATAAGACTCTATAAAATGAGGGGCTGGAGAGAAAATAGGTAGAAGTGTATATAATGATTGCTAATCTTCTAGCAACCATTAGAAAGGGAATAGACCTGTAAGGCAGATAATATTTTCCCAAAATTGCCTTAACAATAAAAAACTAAATTAATAAAATTAAAAAGCAGTTCTACATGCTTTTCCAGAAACCTGCTACTTCCTATCCACAAGTAGAGTCTGTTTTCCCTTCTGTTGAAACCGAGTGGGCCTTCATGACTGCGTCAACAACTAGAATTCAGCAGAAGTGATGTGTGACTTTCAAAACTAGATTCGAAAAGCTACTCTATATTCTACCTGGCGTTCTCTTTCTTGGGATGCTCACCCTTTAAATAGAACCACCATATTGTAAGGAAGCCCAGGCTATGTGGAGACATCATGTATAAGTATTCTAGCCAACCTCCCCAGCTAACATCACATATTAGTGAACATGTCCTCAGACAATTCTAGCCTCCAGCTGTCAAGTCACCAGTAGCCTCTGTCTCCCAACTGGGGCCCCATTGAGTAACAGAGATAAACCACTTCTGCTGTGCCCTGTCCAAATTCCTGACCTCAGAATCCATGAGCATAATAAGTGTTTGTTTTATGTCACAGAGTTTGGGAGTAATTTCTTTTTTTCTTTCCTTCTTTTTTTTTTTTTTTTTTTTTTTTGGTGGTGGTGGTTGTTGTTGTTGTTGTTGTTGTTGTTTCAGGGAGCAGAGTCTTGATCTGTCACCCAGGCAGGAATGCAGTGCTGCAATCTTGGCTCACTGCAAACTGCAACCTCTGCCTCCCAGGCTCAAGCTATCCTTCCACCTCAGTCTCCCAAGTAGCTGGGACTACAGGCATGTGCCACAACACCTGGCTAATTTTTGTATTTTTTGTAGAGACGGGGTTTTGCCATGTTGCCCAGGCTGGTCTTGAACTCCTGGACTGAAGTGATCCACCTGCCTCGGCCTCCCAAAGTGCTGGGATTACAGGCATGAGCCACTGCGCCCAGTGGGAGTAACTTTTTATACAGCAATAGATGACCACAACAACCAGGCTGGGAAGTGGGAAGGCTTTCTTAAATAGAACTGTGGGGAATTGACAATGTGTCTTTTAGAGAGAAATGAAAAGCTTTCAGTGAAATGGAACCTACCTGAGGAGTGTATAACACAGATTTGTAGGGGAAATGGACCCAGGGTATCAACATTCTTGAGCTAAGTCAAAAACCTGGAAATGTGGACAGTCCTATCAGGCCCACAGAGGGAAGGAAGACCCTGCCTCCTTAACATCTTGAATTAATTATCCCAGCAGCATCTCTGACCATCATCCCAAACCAGTTCCCACACATTCTCCTACTGCCAATCTGCATTCTTCCTTCTTATTTCCTGTCTTAGAAAGGTTGGCAGCACTAACTAGCCACCCAAGCTGGAAATTAAGGAGTATCCCTCTGAAATGGAGCCCCTTTTCTTCACTTCCATGTGCTATTGCTTTAGTTAAGGCCTTAACCATCTTCTGCTTGCACTATGGTGCATGAGATGTTTTACAAAAATGGCCACAATTCTTCCCCTTTCTGTATCCACAGTTTCTGTAATGTGACTTTGCAGTTTCTCCATTAAGAGAGGAACTCTGTTTGCTTTCCCTTGAATCTGAGCTTGTTTTGTGATACACGTTGGCCAAGAGAATAAAGCAGAAGTAATGTTGTGCCAATTCTGGACCTAGACCTAAAGAGGTCTTGTGCATTTCTACTCACTCTCTTGGAACTCAGCCTTATGAACAAGCCTAGGCTAGTCTGCTGGAGGATAAAAGACCAAATGGAGCAGAAACAAGCCATCACATCTGACACCATCATAGGCCAGACAGCTCCCAAGCAATACAGCCACTGATTGCAGATGCATGAGTGAGCCCAGCTGAGACCAGAAGAATCACACAGCTGAGTCAACCCAGATTGCCAACTTGCAGAACTGTGAGCTAAACAAATAGTTTTTGCTTTAAGCACTAAGTTTTGAAGTAGTTTGTCATGCAGCAAAAGCTAACTGATACATAAGACAATGGCTTCCTAAATAATCTTCCTGCTTCCAAGCCCACCAACCTCCCCTGGCAACCACCACCAATACAGCATCCATTCTGCCAGACTCATCAAAAACTCGTCTGAATTTTTTACTTCCCTTCTTAAAATCTACCAGTAACTTCCCATCAACCACAGTATAAACTCAACCTTCAAAGACTTAGAAATAATTTAGAGCTTTTTAAAAATTTAGCCCCAGACTCATTTCCTAGAATTCCTCACCTCCCAGCCCTCCTCATCTGTCAACTTACCATCTAGCCATGTTCTACTATTCTATGTTCCATGAAAACACCCCATGCTTGACATTTCTCCAAGCCTTTTCTCTTACTGTTCTCTCTACTAAGAATAGCCCTTCCGCCCTCTTCTCCATTTCTCCATCTTCACGCCCCCTAGAGCCTAGCACAGTTCCTGGCATATAATAAGTGCTTAGCATATATTGAGATGAGTGAACAAATTACATTTCATGATGGTGCTCTGATCCAATTATAGCACTAAAGAAGTGCTTACTATGTGGCCAAGTACTGTGTAAATGCCACAGCAACCCTATTGGGCATATATTACCACTATCATCACCATCATCATTGTCCTCATTTTGCAGATGAAGAAACTTAGGTTTGGAGAAATCAGGTGACTTACCAAAAGTTACTCTACTAAAATAAATGATGGCAGCCCAGTAATGAAAAGCCTGGGGAATCTGATACTACCTTCTACTGTGAGGAGTATCAGCCCCAGCTATTCCAATCTATGTACCTGGTTCTGTTTTCTTAACTTGCCCTTCCTGACTTTTTCAATTTTGAACTTCTAATTAAATGTTTCAAAGTGCTTGTCACTAGTTTGCTCTACTCATCTTCTTTCTTTTAATGTGTGTCTTCCAAAGGGAGATTGAAAACAAATCTAAATGTATATTAAGGACCAGAATTTTAGGCATTGAACTAGAGAAGAATCTCCCTTGGAATCTAAAATCTTTGTTGGAGTAGATTCTTCTCCTAAAATCAGCAAATTGTGGGCCATGGTCTGTTTTTGTACAGCCCTCAAGCTAAGAACAATTTTTACATTTCTTAAAGATTGTAAAACACACATACACAAAGAATATGCAACAGAGAGTCATATGTGGCTCACAAAACCTAAAATATTTACTATCTGGCTCCTTACAGAAAAAGTTTGCTGACCTCTATCTTGGGCCATTCTTCCACTCATATTCTTCCCTGATAGTCTGGGTTCCCCCAGAAGCAGACTCTGGGGAAAGGATTCCAGTGCAAATTATTTATTGAGGTAGTGATCCTGGTAAACACCAATAATGAAGTGGAAAAATTGAGACAGAGAAGGGCTGGGAAGTGTGCATTGTCAAATGGGTTATCCCTGTGGGCAATTAGAGTTTAAACCCACTGGGGACTGTGGAAGACAGTGTAGATCACACACGTCAGAGCCAAGGGATGTGTGAGCCAGGGCATTTATCCATCAGCTCCCATCAGTCATTGGCTACGGGCTATTCCCTGGGAAGTGTTAATTCCCCAGCACTACCGGCCTTCCCAGGGCAAACTTGTTCCAATTGCCAGATAAACCTCTTAGGCAAGGGGTTGCAGGTGCTGGTGGTTGGATGTCAGGCAAACACACACAGAAATGGTAAATGCCAAGGGGATATAGGTGGGGCAGTGATAGCATTTGCCACATCCCTTTCCCCCATTCTACTGTGAATAAACTGTACTTTTTAAAAAAATATATACCAGTGTCAAAATTTAAAATTCACAAAATGGGGTGTAAAGAAATATAACTTTATTTCTTGCTCTTGAGCTCCCCCCATCCCTATTGATGGTGCTAACTCTAGACATCTCAGTTTCTTAGCTTTAATTGCTTCTTTCAGGTATACTGTTTTTCTGATTTTTGCCTATCTATCAAAAATTCTTCCCCCTCTTTTTCCCAATATGGTTACTAGGTCCATTTAAAAAAAAATTGAGACAGGACCTCGCTCTGTCACCCAGGTGCGATCATGATCGTACAGTAGTGCGATCATGGCTCACTGCAGCCTCAACCTCCCAGGGTCAAGCGACTTCCTGCCTCAGCCTCCCGGGTAGCTGGGACTATGGGCACATGCCACTATGCCTGATTAATTTTTTTGTATTTTTAGTAGAGATGGGGTTTTGCCATGTTGCCCAGTGTCAGATCCAGGAGTCCAGGTCCAGCCCATGCTGAAGTCCAAGGGCGGATGGGCAGAAAGAACACTTCGGGGGTTGTAGGCAGGTAAAATGTAGTTTTATTCAGCAGCAGCTCTCATCAATAGCTTACTCACACTAGCTCTCTCACACTGTCCGCCTTTATCTCAGCTGTCTGCTCTGGTTCTGTGGCTTCTGCTGCCCCCATGCCTGCAACTGCATGGCCGGCTCTCCGTTGCCTTCAGGGTTAGCAGCTTAACTCTGTCTCTGGGCATGAGCAAGCCGAGCTGTGTCCTGGCTCCCTCCTGTCCATCTGCAAGATGGAAAGCTTTGGCTCTCTCTCTCTTTCTCTGGGCACCAGCATGCCTACCATGTCAAGCCATGTTGAGCTGAGCTGAGCCCCAAGAACCCCTATACAGCATTAGCAGGGCAATTATACCTTTTACAGAAAATAGTAAGCCAAGCATGAACGTACACAAACAAGTTATATAGCAAGTAGAGGTGTGTGCCTGTGTGCCATACTCACTGAGTCATGCAGGCCTGGATATCCACCTCAGCCTATTCCTTGACCAAAGCACATCCATGTACCTTATACCCAGGCTGGTCTCAAACTCCTGGGCTCAAGTGATCTGCCTGTCTCAGCCTCCCACAGTGCTAGTATTATAGACATGAGCCACAGTGCCCAGCCAACTAGGTGCACTTTTATGACTGGAGGAAAGATGGCCTGGTCCTCCTGCTATCCTCTGGGAGTAGCCTGGACCACCTACTCATTTGGCATCCTGCCCTGGTCTCCACTGAGTTATGGCTAGTTTCTGGACATTGTGCTGGCATCTTCTACTATTGATCATAGACCTTGCCATTGCCTCCATGGTGAGGCCCCCAAACTCTACAGCTTCCTTGTCCTCAGACTTTCTTGAACACATCTCTCCTTTCAATGTTTCTGTGCCCAAGTTAGGGGTCCTGGAACTCTCTACTGCCTCTGGAGTATGCGAGACTGTGAGGCTGTGGAGGTACCTCTCTCCACTGCTGTTACTTGGCTTCTTCCTCATCAAGAAGGAGGCACAATGTTGTTGAAGATTTCTCTGAAATGTTTGTATTAATCCAGGATATGCCTGGTGAGATGGTCACTTACCCCAGTGCTCTCAGATTCTCCCAAGCCTATCTGGGTGTTCCTACCACCCCTTACTTCTGCCCCCAAAGAGGGCTATTTGGAGGATGGAAAGAATGGGAATGTAGGGGGACACTTGCATCTTCTTCCTTTCTCTGTGCCCAGCGTCACCTCCCAGAACTGGAACGCTGTTCCCTCTCCAGTTGCAGGAGTGTCCCTGACTTTCACTGTGTCCCTGTTTTTCCTACTCTATGGCTTTTCTACAGCCAACTCTTGTCTTAGTCCATTTGGGCTGCTATAAGAAAATACCACAGAACAAGTTGCTTATAAACAACAAACATTTATTTCTCACATTTCTGGAGGCTGAAAAAGTCCAAGACCAAAACACCAGCAGACTTTGTGTCTTATGAGGGTCCACTTCCCGGTTGAAAGATGGCATTTTCTTGCTGTGTCCTCACATGATGGAAGGAGCAAGGCAGCTCTCTGGGGCCTCTTTTATAAGAGCACTAATCCCATTCATGAGAGTTCTCCCCTCATGAACTAATCATCTCCCAAAGGCCCCGCCTCTTAATACCATCATATTAGAGATTAGGTTTCAACATAATGAATTTTGGGGAGACACAAACTTTCAGACCATAGTAACCATCTAAGCTTTGGTTTCTATTATACAGGGGCCCAACTTTGGGAGTCCTAAGAAAACTCCTTTATTTCTTTTTTTAGTCTGGCTTTCAAGACTATTGCCCCAGTAAGGGTTTTTTTTTTAATCTAGTTGAAATTTAAAACTGAACAATGACTATTTTGTCCTATGCTGTATCTACCTCCTCCTCCCAGGACAGTAGGCCTTCATCTTATTGCATAATCTTAATGGCAGAAGAACAGCAGGTGCTTCCTCTTTTCTTCTTCTTCTCCTCCTCCTTTTCCTCTTCCTCCTCCTCCTTTAATAACTACCCACCAAAGAGGGAAAACACATTTGGATAGTATTTTAAAACATTATCCTGGCATCTAAAATAATAAAATCATGGGAAGTAGTGGAGTGTTGACATCTATTTTTTCATTATTTCTACTTCAAGAAAATGAAAATTGGTTTGTCAATAATTAAAATATTGCGTTATTTTTATTGCATTTTGCATAAACCTTAATTCAAGTTAATTATTGTTATCGAGAGAGGAAATTTGAAGCCAGAGGGCAAAATCTTTAAATATTACCTCAAACATACGAGGTAAAACACTTTAAAATGTCTTCTCAGGACAGAATAAGAATACTCCTTATTTAGAAGACAAAATTCTCATCATCAATTATCAGCTGATAGGTCTAGAACACCCACCAGAAGTCACATTTGTGTTAATGACATTTCATTTCTCAATGTGCACATACCCTTACAATTTTAGGCTCAATTTTTAAAACTTGGAACATATATTTGGGAAAGGATGAGTTTTGTATGTGAATAAGGTTACAGTGGGTAGGGCGTTCTGTTGAGCTATTTGAATAGGGCCAAAATGATTTTTATCCCAAACTGCCAAGGTGCTAAACATTTTACCATTAGACTGTTATTCCTGTAACTTAGGAATTACCCTAATCAGCAATCCTGTTTTAAAATCCTTTCATTATCTTCACCAAATATATAATGCACACTATCTACAAGTCATTATTCTAGGGCTTAATGATGAGTTGGGCATGAAAGGTGGGCAGAGACAAGGGAGAAGCAACAAATAAGTAAATGAAATAAATCAACAGCAGCTTTGTGTGGCTTCTTTTGTCAGAGGTTCTTTCTTCCTTTTGGAATTAGGCTTGAGGAAAACTTTGGGTATCTGAAGAGAGAGCATGAAGAAGGAGGATAAATAGAAGCTGCTAGAAACTATCAGATTTCCTTAATATAGCTTGTAATTTCTCCCTCCCTCACAAACACATTTTAAGATTTCTCAAGTCAGGATTTGTCCTGCAATCTAAAAATAGATTTAATAAGGCAGTGTATTTTTTGTCTTAAATTATTAAATTGTGCTTGTTATTAAATAGTGCTTCTTATAATCCATGCCATGTTACACTTAAAGAGATCAGTAATATTTTAATTGAAAATTTTATTGAGGTAATTGTCAATTTAGATGAAGTCATAAGATATAATAGCGGGAGAGCCCACATGTCCTTTAACCAGTTTCCCCTAATGGTAACATTTTGCAAAAGTAGTTCAATATTACAATCAGAATATTAAGAATTTGTAGAACTTACTTGGATTTCCCCAGTTTTGCTTGTATTCGTGTGTATGTTTAGTTCTATCAATTTGAGAACGTGTGTAGGTTTGTGTATCTACTACCACACTCAAGATATCGAACAGTTTCATCACCACAAAGTCCTTTTATAATCCTTTTTAAGTCTTACCCACCTTCCTCCAAGCCATCTTCCCATCCTTAAACACTGGCAACCATTAATCTGTTTTCCATTTCTAAAATTTTGTCATTACCAAAATATTATATAAATGGAATCATACAATATGTCACTTTTTAAGATTGGGTTTTTGCACTTGGCATAATTCTATGCAGGTTCATTTAAGTTGTTTGTACTGTACACATCGTTGTCCCTTTTTTATTGTTGAGTAGTTTTTCATGGGATGTACATACCATGGTTTGTTTAATCATTCAACTGTAGAAGGACATCTGAGCTGTTTTTGGCTATTAGATCAGTAATATATATTGAGAACCTATTACATGTGTTACGTACTTTCATATTTGTTGTTCCAACTAATCTTTACCCCCAAAAAAATCCTTGTGAGATGAACTTTAGTGTCTGTGCTTACAAAAAAAGAAATTGAGGCTCCACAACACCAATTAACATGCCGCCATCACACAATTGGCAAGTAGCAGGTTAGAATTCATACTTAGATATTCAATTCTCAAGCCAATGAGTGCTATTTGTCAGTTTATTTGATGACTTCTTCCTTGGGTTATCACAGGCATTGGGGCTGCGGCCGGCTAAAATGAACGCAGAGAGCACTTAGGACTGTCGATGTATCCCCAGTTTTCTCCATTATTTTCCCACCATAAATCAGAATAGATCTGAGGAAATGTACAGCAAAATGACTGATAGCTCACCTGGCTCTGTGTTTTGGAGGTTCCTGGGCTTAAAGGGTCATCGACGAACCAAACAAATAGGTGAAAGTGAGTTTTGATTTCCCCCATCTTGATAAATAATTGTCTCTTGCGCTGTTTTCTCACTGTCTCTTCTAATTGGCAAGTGTATCAGGGGAGTGGTAGTTAAACTGACACATTGTCATTCTGAAAACAAATGACTGGAAATGCCACACCAGTTCATATAGTACCAGAAAGCCTTCCAAGCAGCCCATCTGCTCAGGAGAGGGACATATTCTGCCTGTCATAACTCAAGCACAGCCTCCTGGAGAAATGAGTATGCCTGTTAATAATGAGCCAGCCCTCTGAGGGAACAGCCTTCAGGAAGATAGGCACATGGATGCTACCCCCTTTTGGACTGCAATGCTGGGACAATTCACAAGCCCTCCCTCCTAATGAAAGTGCTTCTCCCACCATCCCATCACCTGCCATTGCCACTCCCACTCCATATCCCTCAAACCAATCAGAAATTCTCCTCCTTGGGACAACAGCAAGGGGACATATGTACATTTCAAGGGGAAAATTAAAACCATGATAAGATACAACCACAAACTCACCACAATGGCTAAAACTAAAAACATTGACAATACCAAGTGCTGACAAGGTATGAAGCAACAAGAACTCTCATATATTGCTGGTGGGAACACAAAATGATACAATTGGTTTGGAAGACTGTTTGGTAATGTTTACTAAAAGCTAAATATATGCATCTCCTGTAACCCAAAAATCCGACTCCTATCTATAAACTCAAGAGAAATGCATGCATATGCCCACCAAAGGACATGCACAAAATGTTCAAATTTTCATAGCAGCTTTGTTAATAATAGCCAAAAACTCAAACGTTCACAGTGGGTAAAATATTATTGAATATTCATGCAATAGACTACTACACAGATAAGATTCTGATACATACAATATGGACGAATCTGACAGATGTTATGTTAAGCAGAAGAAGCCATGTTCACAAAGAGTATACACTGTGTAATACCATTTACATGAAGTTTGAGAACAGGCAAAATTATTCTATGGTAATAGAAGGCAGAAGAGTGGTTACCTCTGGGAAGGAGTGAGAGATAGTTACTGAGTGAAAAGGGGCATGAAGAACCATCTGAGGTGCCAAAAGTGGTTCTATATCTTCATGTGGTTGTTTGGGTATATACAAAATCTTATCAAGTAAAACACTTAGGGTTTGTACACTTTATGCCTTTTACCGTGTAAACTAAATGTTAGACCAAAAATTTTACAGTTTCAAAAAAAAATATGAAGGAGAATTGCTCCCCCATTCACCTCATGGGACACTGGACCAGGCCACCCTTTTTTCCTGTCCTCCTTCTCATCTGTGGATCTGTGGACACCAGGACATGTGGCAGGGCCAGTTGACTACTCCACCCAACAGATTATTGGGGGAAGGAAAATTGATACAATAGTAGGCATACTTAGTGGGAAATCAAATGAGAGATTGGCACTGCAGTCTGAGGCAGGATAAGCACTTCATGCTAACATGCCTCCAGAGACTTTTCCTGTCTCCTGTTAACAAAATGGTGACTCATGCAGAGATGGAGATGAAAGAATTACTTGAGCATGGATGATTTCCATTCTCTTGGAAACTTGAGTTAGACAGATAGAAAAACACACACACAAGCACACACACACACACACACACACACACACACACACACACATCAGCAGTTGGGGGCAGAATATATCTCTGACAGGCACTGATTCCAGAGTGATTTAAACACTCAAAACGAGAGAGAGATATTTCAAAAAAATTAGCAGGTGTACCAAGCTCACATAATATATGCATTTGTTGTTTCTATTTATCTATTTTCTATTTTACATGCAGTAAAGTTCACTCTTGGTAGCATACAGTCCTATCAGCTTCAACAAATGATATAGTTCTGTAAGCACCACCATAATCAAGACACGGTTCTATCACACCAAAAAATTCCCTTGAGGTGCCCCCTTTGTAATCAACTCCTTGTCCCACACTTAAACCCTGCAACCACTGATGGGTTCTTCAGTGCTGATCTGTTGTTTTACCTTTTTCCACAATGTCACATAAATGGAATCATACAGTATGTTGCCTTTGGGGCCTGACTTCTTTCACTTAGCAGAAGGCTTTTAAGAATAATCCAAGTTGGCTGCATGAATGTCTTCTTTTGAGAAGTGTCTGTTCATATCCTTTGCCCACTTTTTGATGGGGTTGTTTGTGTTTTTCTTGTAAATTTGTCTGAATTCTTTGTAGGTTCTGGATATTAGCCCTTTGGCAGATGAGTAGATTGCAACAATTTTCTCCCATTCTGTAGGTTGCCTGTTCACTCTGATGGTAGTTTCTTTTGCTGTGCAGAAGCTCTTTAGTTTAATCGGATCCCATCAGTCAATTTTGGCTTTTGTTGCCACTGCTTTTGGTGTTTTAGACATGAAGTCCTTGCCCATGCCTATGTCCTGAATGGTATTACCTAGGTTTTCTTCTAGGGATTTTATGGTTTTAGGTCTAACATTTAAGTCTCTAATCCATCTTGAATTAATTTTTGTATAAGGAGTAAGGAAAGGATCTAGTTTCAGCTTTCTACTTATGGCTAGCCAGTTTTCCCAGCACCATTTATTAAATAGGGAATCCCTTCCCCATTTCTTGTTTTTGTCAGGTTTGTCAAAGATCAGATGGTTGTAGATGTGTGGTATTATTTCTGAGGGCTCTGTTCTGTTCCTTTGGTCTATATCTCTGTTTTGGTACCAGCACCATGCTGTTTTGATTACTGTAGCCTTGTAGTATAGTTTGAAGTAAGGCTCATCATCACTAGCCATCAGAGAAATGCAAATCAAAACCACAATGAGATACCATCTCACACCAATTAGAATGGCAATCATTAAAAAGTCAGGAAACAACAGGTGCTGGAGAGGATGTGGAGAAATAGGAACACTTTTACACTGTTGGTGGGACTGTAAACTAGTTCAACCATTGTGGAAGACAGTGTGGTGATTCCTCAAGGATCTAGAACTAGAAATACCATTTGACCCAGCCATCCATGTTCTCACTCATAGGTGGGAATTGAACAATGAGATCACTTGGACACAGGAAGGGGAACATCACACATTGGGGCCTGTTGTGGGGTCGGGGGAGGGGGGAGGGACAGCATTAGGAGATATACCTAATGTAAATGATGAGTTAATGGGTGCAGCACACCAACATGGCACATGTATACATATGTAACAAACCTGCACGTTGTGCACGTGTACCCTAGAACATAAAGTATAAAAAAAAAAAAGAATAATCCATGTTGTTGCAGGTATCCGTATTTCATTTTGTTTTATTGCTGAGTATTCCCTGCCATGTGTTATTCCTTGTTTTGGGCAATTATGAATAAGGTTGCTATAAAATTCATATGCAGGTTTTTATATGAATATATGTTTTCATTTATCAGGCAAATACTTATAAGTGGGATTGCTGGTAAATGTAGGTTTAACTCTATAAGACACTAACAGTTTTCCAAATTGTTTTTGACATTTTACATTCCCACTAGCAATGTATGAGCACTCCAATTGTTGTACATCTTTGTCAACATTTGATATTGGTGCTTTTAAAAAACTGTAGTTATTATACTAAGTGTAAAGTGGTATTTCATTGTGGTTTTAACTTTTATTTCCCCAGTGACTAATGATGGTGAACTTCTTTTCATATACCTGTTTATCATTCATGTATCTTCTTTTATGATATGTTTGTTCAAATCAGTTGCCCATTTTTCTCATTGCTGAATTTGGAGAGTTCTTTGTATATTTGGGATATCAGTTCTTTGTCAGAATTGTGATTTGTAAATATTTTCTTTCAATCTGCTTGTCTTTTCATTCTCTTAACAATGTCTTCTGAAGAGCAGACATTTTTAATTTTGATAAAATCTGACTTATTATCAATTTTTTCTTTTATGGATCATGTTTTTTGTGTCATGTCTAAGGACTCCTTGGATCACAAAGACTTCCTCTTTTCCTAGAAGCTTTATAGCTTACTGGTTTTTATATTTATGTCTATGATCCATTTGAGATTAATTTTTGTATAAATTGTGAAGTTGGGTCAAGGTTCATCTTTTTGCATATGGATGTCCAATTGTTCTGGCACCATTTATTGAAAATATTATTCTTTCTCCACTGAATTGCCTTTGCAACTTTAATGAAAATCAATGGACTATATTCAAGTAGGTTAGCTTCTGAACTTTCTGTTCTATCTCATTGATCTATGTTTCTGTCTTTCACCAATACCACACTATGTTGATTAATGTGACTTTATAGTAAGTATTGAAATTAAATAGTGTTACTTCTCTGCTCTTTTTCAAAGTTATTTTGGCTCTTTTAGTCCATTTCCTTTTCCATGTAAATTTTAGAATAAGTTTATACATATCTACTCCCCAAAAACATCCTGCTGGAATTTTGATTAGGATTGCATTGAATTTATAGATCAATTTGTGAAGAACTAACATCTAAACAATATTGAATTTTCTGATGGATGAACATGGTATATGTTTCCATTTGTTTCGACCTTCCTTGGTTTATTTCTTCAGTGTGTTGTAGCCTTTAGCATAAAGATCCTATGCATATTTTGTTAGACTAACACTTAAATGTTTCACTTTTTGGAGGTGCTACTTTAAAATTGTGACTTCCAATTGTTTATTGCTAGTATATAGAAATACAGTAGATTTTTGTGTATTTGTCTTGTGTCCTGTAACTTGCTAAACTGACTTATTATTTCTAGGAGCTTTCTTGTAGATGCTTTAGGATTTTCCACATAATAATGTCTTCTATAAGTAGAATGAACTCTATTTCTTCCTTTCCAATATGGATACCTTTTATATATCCATGTTAAGGTCAACCTCCATCCCTGGTTAAAATTTTTCCCTTCCAAAAGCCAAACTGTGCAGTTCTTAAGAAGTTGTCCATCTCCCATACTGCATACTGACAACTAAAACTGGGGAACAACTAGATTACATCAGTCAGTATAGGTTAGGTTTTGCCGTAGTAACAAATAGCCCCAATATTTGAACAACAAATATCTCTTACAACAAGAAAATGTTTATATCTTGCACACAATACCTGTCCACCATAGCTTGACAGGACTCTTCCCTTCATGTTCTGTTAGGGACCTGGGCAATAGACCAGACACTCTCTTAAATACTGTCTGTGGCTAAGCCATAGCAAAGGAGGAGACTAGGAAATGCAATTCTACTCTACACCTGGAAGTGGAGAGCCAGAAATATTTTGTGAAGGCCACTAATGACTATTAAGGAATACATACACAGAGACACAGACACAGACACACAGACATACACACACACCACAGAGACAGAGAAAGAGAGAGAGAGAGGAGCGAGAGGAAAATAAGACAAATAAACATCATTCTAATGCAAGCTAGAAAGTGGCATGTGCCGCTGGGTGCGGTGGCTCATGCCTGTAATCACAGCACTTTGGGAGGCCAAGGCAGGTGGCTTGCCTGAACTCAGGAGTTCAAAACCTGACTGGGCAACATGGTGAAACCCCATCTCTATTAAAAATACAAAAAATTAGCTGGGCATGGTGGCAGGCCCCTGTAATCCCAGGTACTCAGGAGGCTGAGGCAGGAGAATCACTTGAACCTGGGAGGCAGAGGTTGCAGTGAGCTGAGATCGCGCCACTGCACTCCAGCCTGGGCAACAACATGAGACTGTGTCTTAAAAAAAAAAAAAAAAAAGGAAAAGAAAAGAAAAGAAAGTGGCATGTGCCTTTAGAGAGATAAAGAGAATGCACAATTGGAGTTTAAGCAAGGTTTCTCTTGTGTTAGATCAGGAAATTCTTCAAGCAGCAGGAACCTTATCCCACGCCTGGCCCAGAGGGTCTCATGCCCACGGAGCCTCCCTCATTGCTAGCACAGCAGTCTGAGATCTAACTGCAAGGCGGCAGCGAGGCTGGGGGAGGGGCACACGCCATTGCTGAGGCTTAAGTAGGTAAACAAAGCCACCAGGAAGCTTGAACTGGGTGGAGCCCACCACAGCTCAAGGAGGCCTGCCTGCCTCTGTAGACTCCACCTCTGGGGACAGGGCATAGCTAAACAAAAAGCAGCAGAAACCTCTGCAGACGAAAATGTCCCTGTCTGACAGCTTTGAAGAGAGCAGTGGTTCTCCCAGCATGGAGGCTGAGATCTGAGAACGGAGAGACTGCCTGCTCAAGTGGGTCCCTGACCCCTGAGTAGTCTAACTGGGAGACATCCCCCACTAGGTGCAGACTGACACCTCACACCTCACATGGCTTGGTACACCTCTGAAACGAAGCTTCCAGAGCAAGAATCAGACAGCAACACTTGCCGTTCAGCAATATTCTATTTTCTGCAGCCTCCACTGCTGATATCCAGGCAAACAGGGTCTGGAGTGGACCTCAAGCAAACTCCAACAGACCTGCAGCTGAGGGGCTTGACTGTTAGAAGGAAAACTAACAAACAGAAAGGACACCCACACCAAAACCCCATCAGTACGTCACCATCATGAAAGACCAAAGGCAGATAAAACCACAAAGATGGGGAAAAAGCAGGGCAGAAAAGCTGGAAATTCAAAAAATAAGAGCACATCTCCCCCTCCAAAGGAACACAGCTCATTGCCAGCAACGGAACAAAGCTGGATGGAGAATGACTTTGACGAGTTGAGAGAAGGCTTCAGTTGACCAAACTTCTCAGAGATAAAGGAGGAACTATGTAACCAGCAAAAAGAAACTAAAAACCTTGAAAAAAGAGTGGAAGAATGGATAACTAGAATAACCAATGCAGAGAAGTCCATAAAAGAACTGATAGAGATGAAAACCATGACACGAGAGATACGTGACAAATGCACAAGCTTCAGTAACTGACTGTATCAACTGGAAGAAAGAGTATCAATGATTGAAGATCAAATGAATGAAATGAAGTGAGAAGAGAAGTTTAGAGAAAAAAGAGTAAAAAGAAATGAACAAAGCCTCCAAGAAATATGGGATTATGTGAAAAGACCAAATCTATGTCTGATTGGTGTGCCTGAAAGTGACAGAGAGAATGGAACCAAGTTGGAAAAAACTCTTCAGGATATTATCCAGGAGAACTTCCCCAACCTAGCAAGGCAGGCCAACATTCAAATTCAGGAAATACAGAGAACGCCGCAAAGATACTCCTCAAGAAGGGCAACTCCAAGACACATAATTGTCAGATTCACCAAAATTGAAATGAAGGGAAAAATGTTAAGGGCTGCCAGAGAGAAAGGTCAGATTACCCACAAAGGGAAGCCCATCAGACTAACAGCAGATCTCTCGGCAGAAACTCTACAAGCCAGAAGAGAGTGGGGGCCAATATTCAACATTCTTAAAGAAAGGAATTTTCAACCCAGAATTTCATATCCAGCCAAACTAAGTTTCATAAGTGAAGTAGAAATAAAATCCTTTACAGACAAGCAAATGCTGAGAGATTTTATCACCACCAGGCCTCCCCTACAAGAGCTCCTGAAGGAAGCACTAAACATGGAAAGGAACAACAGGTACCAGCCATTGCAAAAACATGCCAAAATGTAAAGACCATCGAGGCTAGGAAGAAACTGCATCAACTAATGAGCAAAATAACCAGCTAATATCATAATGACAGGATCAAGTTCACACATAACAATATTAACCTTAAATGTAAATGGACTAAATGGTCCAATTAAAAGACACAGACTGGCAAATTGGATAAAGAGTCAAGACCCATCAGTTTGCTGTATTCAGAAGACCCATCTCACATGCAGAGACACACATAGGCTCAAAATAAAGGGATGGAGGAAGATCTACCAAGAAAATGGAAAACAAAAAAAGGCAGGGGTTGCAATCCTAGTCTCTGATAAAACAGACTTTAAACCATCAAAGATCAAAAGAGACAAAGAAGGCCATTACATAATGGTAAAGGGATCAATTCAACAGGAAGAGCTAACTATCCTAAATATATATGCACCCAATACAGAAGCACCTAGATTCATAAAGCATGTCCTTAGAGACTTAAAAAGAGACTTAGACTCCCATACAATGATAATGGGAGACTTTAACACCCCACTGTCAACATTAAACAGATCAATGAGACAGAAAGTTAACAAGGATATCCAGGAATTGAACTCAACTCTGCAGCAAGCAGACCTAATAGACATCTACAGAACTCTCCACCCCAAATCAACAGAATATACATTCTTCTCAGCACCACATCACACTTATTCCAAAATTGACCACATAGCTCGAAGTAAAGCACTCCTCAGCAAATGTAAAAGAACACAAATTATATTAAACTGTCTCTCAGACCACAGTGCAATCAAATTAGAACTCAGGACTAAGAAACTCAATCAAAACCGCTCAACCACATGGAAACTGAACAACCTGCTCCTGAATGACTGCTGGGTACATAACGAAATGAAGGCAGAAAGAAAGATGTTCTTTGAAACCAGTGAGAACAAAGAGACAACATACCAGAATCTCTGGGACACATTTAAAGCAGTGTGTAGAGGGAAATTTATAGCACTAAATGCTCACAGGAGAAAGTAGGAAAGATCTAAAATTGACACTCTAACATCACAATTAAAAGAACTAGAGAAGCAAGAGCAAACACATTCAAAAGCTAGCAGAAGGTAAGAAACAACTAAGGTCAGAGCAGAACTGAAG
Organism: Macaca fascicularis; assembly: GCF_037993035.2. Classification (NCBI taxonomy): domain Eukaryota; kingdom Metazoa; phylum Chordata; class Mammalia; order Primates; family Cercopithecidae; genus Macaca; species Macaca fascicularis. The sequence goes on along the minus strand of NC_088395.1, from coordinate 17,013,964 downwards.
GAGATAGAGACACAAAAAACCCTTCAAAAAATCAATGAATCCAGGAGTTGGTTTTTTGAAAAGATCAACAAAATTGATAGACCAGTAGCAAGACTAATAAAGAAGAAAAGAGAGAAGAATCAAATAGACGCAATAAAAAATGATAAAGGGGATATCACCACCGACCCCACAGAAATACAAACTACCATCAGAGAATACTATAAACACCTCTACGCAAATAAACTAGAAAACCTAGAAGAAATTGATAAATTCCTGGACACATACACTCTCCCAAGACTAAACCAGAAGAAGTTGAATCCCTGAAGAGACCAATAGCAGGCTCTGAAACTGAGGCAATAATTAATAGCCTACCAACCAAAAAAACTCCAGGACCAGACGGATTCACAGCCAAATTCTACCAGAGTTACAAGGAGGAGCTGGTACCATTCCTTCTGAAACTATTCCAATCAATAGAAAAAGAAGGAATCCTCCCTAACTCATTTTATGAGGCCAACATCATCCTGATACGGAAGCCTTGCAGAGACACACACACACACACACACACACACACACACACAAAATTTTAGAGCAATATCCCTGATGAACATCGATGCAAAAATCCTCAATAAAATACTGGCAAACCGAATCCAGCAGCACATCAAAAAGCTTATCCACCATGATCAAGTGGGCTTCATCCCTGGGATGCAAGGCTGGTTCAACATATGCAAATCAATAAATGTAATCCAGCATATAAACAGAACCAAAGACAAAAACCACATGATTATCTCAATAGATGCAGAAAAGGCCTTTGACAAAATTCAACAGCCCTTCATGCTAAAAACTCTCAATAAATTCGGTATTGATGGAACGTCGGTATTGATGGAACGTATCTCAAAATAATAAGAGCTGTTTATGACAAACCCACAGCCAATATCATACTGAATGGGCAAAAACTGGAAGCATTCCCTTTGAAAACTGGCACAAGACAGGGATGCCCTCTCTCACCACTCCTATTCAACACAGTGTTGGAAGTTCTGGCTAGGGCAATCAGGCAAGAGAGAGAAATAAAGAGTATTCAGTTAGGAAAATAAGAAGTCAAATTGTCCTTGCTTGCAGATGACATGATTGTATATTTAGAAAACCCCATTGTCTCAGCCCAAAATCTCCTTAAGCTGATAAGCAACTTCAGCAAAGTCTCAGGATACAAAGTCAATATGCAAAAATCACAAGCATTCTTATATACCAGTAACAGGCAAACAGAGAGCCAAATCATGAATGAACTTCCATTCACAATTGCTTCAAAGAGAATAAAATACCTAGGAATCCAACTTACAAGGGATGTGAAGGACCTCTTCAAGGAGAACTACAAACCACTGCTCAGTGAAATAAAAGAGGACACAAACAAATGGAAGAACATACCATGCTCATGGATAGGAAGAATCAATATTATGAAAATGGCCATACTGCCCAAGGTAATTTATAGATTCAATGCCATCCCCATTAAGCTACCAATGACTTTCTTCACAGAATTGGAAAAAACTGCTTTAAAGTTCATATGGAACCAAAAAAGAGCCTGCATTGCCAAGACAATCCTAAGCCAAAAGAACAAAGCTGGAGGCATCACACTACCTGACTTCAAACTATACTACAAGGCTACAGTAACCAAAACAGCATGGTACTGGTACCAAAACAGAGATATAGACCAATGGAACAGAACAGAGTCCTCAGAAATAATACCACCCATCTACAGCCATCTGATCTTTGACAAACCCGACAAAAACAAGAAATGGGTAAAGGATTCCCTATTTAATAAATGGTGCTGGGAAAATTGGCTAGCCATAAGTAGAAAGCTGAAACTAGATCCTTTCCTTACTCCTTATATGAAAATTAATTCAAGATGGATTAGAGACTTAAATATTAGACCTAAAACCATAAAAACCCTAGAAGAAAACCTAGGTAATACCATTCAGGACATAGGCATGGGCAAGGACTTCATGTCTAAAACACCAAAAGCAATGGCAACGAAAGCCAAAATTGACTAATGGGATCTAATTAAACTAAAGAGCTTCTGCACAGCGAAAGAAACTACCATCAGAGTGAACAGGCAACCTACAGAATGGGAGAAAATTGTTGCAATCTACTCATCTGCCAAAGGGCTAATATCCAGAACCTACAAAGAACTCAAACAAATTTACAAGAAAAAAACAAATAACTCCATCAAAAAGTGGGCAAAGGATATGAACAGACACTTCTCAAAAGAAGACATTTATATAGCCAACAGACACATGAAAAAATGCTCATCATCACTCGCCATCAGAGAAAGGCAAATCAAAACCACTATGAGATACCATCTCACACCAGTTAGAATGGCGATCATTAAAAAGTCAGGAAAACAACAGGTGCTGGAAAGAATGTGAAGAAATAGGAACACTTTTACACTGTTGGTGGGACTGTAAACTAGTTCAACCATTGTGGAAAAAAGTGTGGCAATTCCTCAAGGATCTAGAACTAGAAATACCATTTGACCCATCCATCCCATTACTGGGTATATACCCAACAGATTATAAATCATGCTGCTATAAAGACATGTGCACACGTATGTTTATTGCAGCACTATTCACAATAGCAAAGACTTGGAATCAACCCAAATGTGCATCAGTGACAGACTGGATTAAGAAAATGTGGCACATATACACCATGGAATACTATGTAGCCACAAAAAAGGATGAGTTCGTGTCCTTTGTAGGGACATGGGTGCAGCTGGAAACTATCATTCTCAGCAAACTATCACAAAAACAGAAAACCAAACACCGCATGTTCTCACTCATAGGTGGGAATTGAACAATCACTTGGACACAGGAAGGGGAACATCACACACCAGGGCCTATTGTGGGGAGCGGGGACTGGGGAGGGATAGCACTAGGAGATATACCTATTGTAAATGACAAGTTAATGGGTGCAGCACACCAACATGGCACATGTATAGATATGTAACAAACCTGCACGTTGTGCACATGTACCCTAGAACTTAAAGTATAATTTAAAAAAACAAAACAAAAAAAAGAAAGCAAAAAAAAAAAGAAATTAGGGCTTGAAAGATGGAATTTAGACTTTCAGTATGTTTATATTTCATAACATAGTATAGCAGTTAAAAAGATATCCTGGAGTTATATTGTCTAGGTTTTAATGATCTGCCCAATACTAGCTGTTTGACCTTGGGCTAGCCACTTAACTACTCTGTGCCTAAGTTTCCTCATCTATAAAATGAGGCTACTAATAGTACCTGCTTCACAGGTTGGTGAGATAATTAAATGAGTTAATATTTGTAAAATTCCAGAGTAGTGCCTGGCACATAAGTGCTATGAATGGTACACACACATATCCCTGATGACAATCCATTATAAATCCAGAAGCCCAAACAAGCGCTTTCTTCAAGATCTTTAAACACAAAGACTGGATAGTAAAAAAAGAAAAAAAAAAAGTCAGAAAATGAATTATCTCTGGTGAAATTTACCCTTAAATTTTAGTTCCAGTGAACAAGGCCTACAAACTGACACTCCTTTCAATACTTTAAAACCAGAAATTCAGATCAGATTTCCAGATTTCTTAGCTATAGGTCAGCATTTTCCTTTCCTCTGTCCAGAACTAGCCAGGGCTGGATAATGACAGCTGAGCCTTTCCTAGGATATTTTTCTCACTAACTTTGGAGACTTTGGACATGGTGTTTAAGAAAGTCTGTTCATCAAACTATGTAAAACCAGACCTTCACTCATCATCTGCCTGGGAATGTCCTTGAGTACTAAAGAGGAGTAGAAACCCCACAGGACAGATAAGCATGTGAAAATATGGGATTTGCTCAGAGACACTCTGTCCTCAAAAAGAGTGGGACCAGCACGAGGAGACCTTCACATCTCGTGGAAGATGGGCAACTGAAGAAATATTTCTACTGTAAATGGGAAAACAGTAAAACTCCTAAGAGGAGTAATAATGAAAATTTCCATTGGTCTGGCTTCTCTAAATGAATAAAGCTCTTTCAAGTATCTTCCCATGTTTGGTTCTCATGACAACCCTATAAGAAGTGCAGGGGTGAGAATTAGTATTCCCTCTCATTTCACAGCTAAGAAAACAGGCTCAGAAAGGTGAAGTGACTTGCCCATGACATTGCAACTGGGAAGTAACCAAGAAGAAACTTGAACTCAGTGACGCTTATACCTCATTGTGGTTACCTGTGAGACCTGGTTTCCGAAAAAAGTGGAAGGCATACTGCTGATGGGGAATAAAATGATATAATTTTATATTTTGTATATTTATTAGAAAAAAATATAAAACCAGGACAAACTGGCGATGTGAAGCTTCCTTTTTTCAATAATTTATATTTAAAACATTAGTCAATTTTGAGAAAATCTTAAGCAATTGTTTTGCACAGATGATTCATGGATGTGGCCAAAATTGTGAAGGTGGTCCCCAAAGGTCTGAAGGCTGGAAGCCCTGCTGAAAAGTGGTTGGAAAGAAAAGTGACTTGGGTATGGGTTCTGTAGGCCTGGCTTTGTCACTAAAGGACCACGTGACCTTGGACTAGACACCGAGCTCTCTGAGCTTCTGTCGTATCCTATGTAGAATGACAGCATTAGTTGCAGTAATTTCTGGAGCCTGTCCAGTTGGAATCTTCCAAGATAGAAGCTGGGTGTTATGCCCAAGAAGAGTGTGAAGGGCTGGGTTTCTTTGGCCCCTTCTCCTGCAATCAGCTTTAATTTGCCTGAAATAAAGCTGACAGGAGGCTGCTGCATTCCGGGTACATTCCTCTGTGTCAACCACTCAAGATCTCTTTTCTCAGGAGCTTCTAAGGAGGGCCCGTTCGGCAGATTTGAAGGTCTCCTTCCCTCTTCTTGGCTGTGTGCCCTGGTCCCCACAGCCTGCTTAGAAGGGGAGAACATGACAGACAAAGAAGGAAGGAAAAGATTTCTGCAGAGCCGTCCTCCCATAATGAAAGAGCAAAAGAAAAGACTTGTAAAGATTCCAGCAGGGAGGAAATTTAGGGCAGCGAGAGGAATAAAATCCATGATAGGCCACTAGGAATGGGATCAGGGTCAGTGGGAAGGTTTTTCGGAAAAAGCCATGGTTCCCATTGTTTTAATTTTTTTTATTTCAATAGCTTTTGAGGTATAACTGGTTTTTGGCTACATGGATGAATTGTATAGTGGTAAAGTCTGAGATTTTAGTGCACCTGTCAACTGAGTAGTGTATATCGTACCCAATATGTAGTTTTTTTAATCCCTCACCCTCCTTCTACCCTCCCTGCTTCTGAGTCTCCAATGTCCATTATACATGGTTCTTATTTTAATGTGTCTTAGGTACTTGTGAGTGGGTGGAACAATGGCAGCTCTCCTACCACTGAATCAGGTCAGCACCCAGAACAAGAAGGTACAGGAGAGTCACCATCAGCTACTAAAATTATGAGAAAATCCAGGGCCACCTTGACCTGCTTTGTGACCTTGGGCATGAACTTAATCTCCCTGTGCTTCTGTGTTTCCATATGTGAAATGGACATTATAACTTTAACTATCTCCTAAGGCTATGGTGGGGATTAAATAAAATAATACATGTAACGCCTGGTGATAAGAACACAATAAATGCTACTGATTATGTTTACTACTGGTGATCTTATACTTGAAGGCTAGCATAGTGTTCTAGCTTGGAGTTAGACAAATGTGAATTGAAATCTTGGCTTGACCACCAATCAGTCCTATAACTTTGGGCTTCAGTTTTCATTGACAAAATGTGATACTAATGGCACTCACCTGAAGAGAGGGCTGTCATAAAGACTCAATTGCATAATAACATAAAGCTCTAAGCAGAATGTCCACACATTTGAATTGCTCAATAAAGGATATTTGTGATAGACGTGAAGCTCCCAAACCCTCCCTCAAGGAAAGACTCATTGCCCCAGCTGCAAGGAATGCTGCCAGCAGACAGTGTTCACTGTTAGCACCTTCGGGGACTGTGTGTCCCTAGTAAGTTTTCTGAAGCAGAATCTTCCACTTTGGGGTGTCCTCAAGATATTCAGCACAGCACTGCAAATATGGTAGGTCAACTCTAAATATTTATTGATGGGCTGACTAATTTAATGACTTGCTTCTGAAATATGAAGTAGATTTTGATGGAGTATACTTTGAAACAGTTCAGGTGTGAGGAGGGAGAAATTCCCATGTAACTTAATTCTAATTTCACAGCAAGAATGAGGTTGCCCTTGCTAGCATTTCTAGCCAACTTAAGAAGGTTTTTTGTTTTGTTTTTTTGTTTGTTTTGTTTTTATGTTTTGTTTTGTTTTTGTTTTTGTTTTTGTTTTGTTTTTGTTTTTTTTTACTTTAGATGGGACACAGAGCCCCAGCTTTGAGGGATCCGATTTAGTCCTCATCAAAATCCCTCCACTGTTTCCCAAGGCCTGGCTGGAAGAGAGGACACTCGCTTCATGCTGACCTTGTTTCCAGTCAAGACTGCCTGTGAAAATGCAGTCTTGGCAGATGTGCCCTTTTGAGAAGATTTTTATCTTACAGAACGTGACAGATTTTCAGCCTCACTCTTCAATTTAAAATTTCTCATATTACCCCCTCCCCTCTCTCCATTCCAACTTGGGTAATTTTTCTCTACAGCGACAGTTTCTCAGTTGGTGGTTGCATTCAGAGTGGGTTAATGTGAAAGGCAGAATTGCCACATCTTGAATAACTTAAGCCCAAGTGAGGACTGAATATGGGATTGACCAGAATGTAGCACAGTTCTGGGCTTTTGAGCAATAGTTTCCAAACACCAGTCCATGGACCAGGGCCAAAGTTCTGCTCTCGCAGAGTTACAATCCAATGGGGGCATGATAAAATGCAATACTGGCTGCCATACTTTGCAACCTCTCTCATCAAGAGGAAGACCCCATTTCTGTATCCCGTGAATCTGGGCTGGTCTAGTGACTTGTTTGACCAATCCAATACAACAGAAATAACACTGCAATTCCTAGCTTAGAGCTCGAGAAGCCCAAAAACTCCCACTCTCAAGCTCTTGGAACACTACAACTGCCATGTGAACAAACCTGGGCTGACTTGCTAGAGAATGCAAGAACATGTGGAGAAACGCCCCAGTACTCCAGCCTTCCCAACGAAGGCCATTATAAACCAACCAGCTGTAGCTGATCCTTCTGCTGACAGCACGTGCATGATCAGGCCCAACCCAAATCAGCCAACCCTCACCCAAGCAGAAGAAACACTCAGCTGAGCCTAGACCAAACTGGCAACCCACACAATCATAAGTAATTGAGTACGTGATTATTTAGGCCATTAAGTTTTGGGGTAGTCTGTTACACAATAAAACTGACAAAGGGGAGACTAACTGATATGGGGGAGATAGAAAGTAAAGAAGAAAACAAATAGATGACCATGATAATATAGATTGTAACACGTACATTAAAAGAAACAAAGAGGATGAGGCGATGGAGAAGGACTACCGGTGACATATTTGGGGAAGACCTCTCTAAAGAGGTGACATGTTTGCAGAGATCCAAAAGGAAGGAGCCAGTTAGGTGAAAGCCTTAGGGCAAAGGAAATTACAAGTCAAACCCTGTTAGGTGTATTTTCAAGAAACAGCATAAAGGCCAGTGTGGCTGGACTGGTGAGAGAGTGAAAATGCGGTCAGAGGGGAAGTCAGAAAGGTGAGCAAAGTGCATTAAGAAACCACTGGAGGACTTTAAACAGAAGAGTGACATCATCTGATCTCCGTCTTTTAGAGTTCTCTGATCTGCATCTTTTAGAATTCACTCTGGCTGCAGGGCAGAGGATGGATTGTAGAATTGCAAGAGTGGAAGCAGGAAGCCTAGTTAGGAGGCTGTTGTAAGGTCCAGGGGAGAGAAGATGCTGCTTAGACTAGAGAAGTATCAGTGGTGGTCGTGAGACGGGATCAGATTCTGGAATTATTTTAGAAGGAAAGCCTCATACAGCACATATGCTGGCTTGAAGCAAAATTTTATTACTTGATCCATGGGTCTAATAAACTTTAGGTCACTGGTATTGCTTTACTCTTCATATACTTATTCTACAACTTTTATTAAGGAGTTTTTTTGGTTTTATCTTATTTTTAATTGACAATAATTATATATATTTTTGGGGTACAATGTGGTGAATAAGTGTATCATTTCCTCATATTTCATACAGGTGTTTATTGTTAATTATTTATAATAGGCATATGAAGTTTTCCTCATACTTACAAAAGCAGATGAAACATAAATCCAGCATCGGTTGCGTGTAGAATACAGTATTTGGTCCACAATTCCTGTTTTTACAATTTTGTGAATAGGATTCAAATTTTCCCTAGTAAGTTCTCTGAAGGCAGAACCTCCTTCAGGGAACATTCCTCCTTTGAACATTTTTCACCAGAATTCCCATTATAGTCTCCCAAGATATCCACATTTGCTTATAAACCACTTTCTTAAAATGTTATTTTTCTTAGAAGTTAATTTGGAAACATTGGTTTGTTTAACAATTATCAAGAAACTGTATAGTTTGCTGACTAAAATCATGGACTCTGGAACCAGTCTGCCAGATTCAAATTTCAACTGTGCCATTTATTACTTGTGTGATGCTTGGCAGATTTTTTGAAATGAGGTAATAATAGTACCTCCCATATGGTGGTGTGTGATGATTAAAATACTCAGGACAGCTCCTCATACATAGTAGGTGCTTGCTCAGTGTTAACTATTATTGTTTCACGTCAAATGCCCTTGCAATGCCAGTCACTGGGTTGCATGTCTTTGTTAGTGTGACTATTCGAAAGGTGCAAAATAACATTCCATTTAAAAATGGACAAAAATAATTTTATTTCTGATTTTCCCTAATTCAGCACTGCCTTCCTAATTTTCTGGCTCTGTGAGTTCTGACTGTACTTCTGTTGTTTACTAATGACTGGCTGTCATGCTCACTGTACCCTTGGCCAGCAGCAGCCTTGAGTTCTCAACTGCGGATTATGTACATAAGGAAAAAAGCTGCCAACTGCATAGGGCATGGAAACTATGTCTGAAACTATCATGGTAAAGTTACCTGTTCTCCAGAAGAGGTGATTGCAGTTAGAGTGGTGCTGGGGCTGTTCATCTTGCAACCTTATTCGGTCAAATTTCCAGTGCCTGGGCTGAACCAACTGTGGCTCTGCAGGCATCTCTCTTTACTTCTTTAAGGTCTCTCCATGTGGCTTCTCCAACATGTCAGCCACACGGTAGCCAGACTTCTTACATGGGCAGCTCAGGACTCCAACGGAGCCTGTCCTAAGATAGATAGATAGATAGATAGATAGATAGATAGATAGATAGATAGACAGATAGATAGATGGAGCACACTAGGTAGAAGATGTATTGCCTTTTATGACCTAGCCTCTGAAGTCTATTATTACTAATCACAAATAACACTGTATTCCATTCCTTGAGGCTGTCGCAAAGTCCCACCCGATATTCAGGGTGAAACAACATAGACTCCTCCTGTTGATAGGGGAATAGCAAGGTTCTGGAAGAGCATGTGAAACTGGAAATATTATGGCCATCTTTGGGAAAATATGCTCAGCCACAGACAGAAAGAGGCAGTCAGTTCAAGCACGACTTGTGCTGGCCAAAATACCCATGTGAACAAAAAGTCACAGGCCCTACTTGAATTGGCTAAATGTGTAGCTTTACTTGAATGGCCTTACCTTTATCAGTTTAAGAGAGAGAGTGATTATGGGGCAAGGGAAAGGGGAAGAAGAAAACTCATATTTATTGAGTACCTATTTGTATGTCCTGAATGCTTTACATAAAGCTAACTATGGATCAACCACTATTGAGCACATGAGTCTATAGATGGCAATTTGAATTGGACTCAGCTGTGCAGTGTTCCTGAGCTAGGCCAGGCTCAGCAGATTGCTGGGCCTGCTGTGCATCACCAGTCAGCTGCTAGTCAGCTGAGGCTCCTTGGTTCTCTTCCATGTGGTCTTGCATTCTCCAGCAGGCTAGCCCAGACTTGGTCACAGAGCGGAAGGGTCCTGTAGTAGAAAGCCCCATTATGCAGGCACTTTTTGAGTCTTCGTATGTCATGATTGCTATTGTCCCATTGACTGAATCAAGTCACATGGCCAGACCAGATCCACAAACATTGCAAGAGTGTGGATACAGGGAAGGGAAGAATTTGTGACCATTCTTGCAACGTACCATAGCCTGAGACAGAAAATGTTGTTCACCTACTCGTGCACAATAATTTCCCTTAGAGGTCACAGTGAGAGAAGGACCGTGTTAAAGACTCCTTATGCTTCCCCCTGGAGGGGGAGGGAGGATCAGGGCCAGAAGTCTCCAGGGCTTCTAGTCTAGGGCAGCCCTACATGGTCCATGATCATGAAGAGAAGTCTAGGTACTATGTCCAGCCTGGAATGAAGACAGCATACTTTTAGGCAAGGAAGAACTGAGTGGGAGAAAAGAGATATATTTCAAAATATTTCTGATTGAAATATTGGGGATTTGAGAGGTAGAGAAAGTGAATTTGGGGGTGCCAGCAAGAGATGGCATGGTTAAGAAGGCTGGTTTTGCAGCCAGACTGCCTGGATAACAATCCTGGCACTCTGCTGCTTACCTATTTTTGACATTGAGATGTGATAATACATGTAAAACACAAAGTTTCTGGCACACAGTCAAGGATTAATGAATCATCATCAGCAGCAGCATCATCATCATCACTATCATCTGTGTGGAGGTTACTGACAGGAAAAGTGGTAGGCAAAGGATTTTGACGAAGTGTTGTAACATTTTACTTGCCCCCCACAATTTTCTTTTGGCATTTCTGTGTGTGTGTGTGTGTGTGTGTGTGTGTGTGTGTGTGAGAGAGAGAGAGAGAGAGAGAGAGAGAGAGAGAGAGAGAGAGAGAGAAAGAGAATCAAAGCTTGAAGTGCTAATTTCTTTCTTTTTTGTCTGTTGGACTGTGTTTTTCAGGTGGAACATCAACCGAGACTGGATATGCAGAGCTAAGGCTTATTTTGAGGGTAATCACACAAAATGATGTTCTCCTTTAATCCTCACAATTACACTGCAAAGTAGACATCGTTATTTTTCCTTTTTCCAGGTGAGGAAACAGAAGCCCAGGGAGGTCAGGTAGCTTGCTCAAGATCGCTTAGTATATAGCAGATCTAGGATTCAAGTCTAGATCTGTCAGATTCCAAGTTCCATGCCCTTTATTCCTTTCTTTCTTAAACTTAGTAGGAAAGTTTATTTTCCTTTCTTGCACTTCCTTTATTTCAAAAACAATATATGGTCATTCTACCAAGTGAAACAATCCAAAGACGTATAAATTTAATATTTTCACCCTAAGACCCTCCTCAGGATCACCACTGTGACCACGATTCCTGCCTGACCCACTCCCATATATTGCTGATGTATCTAATGTTATCATCATGGTATGTGTCTTTCTATGAAATTCTCCATACTCCTATAAACATATATACACATGTACAGAGGGAGTTAATTGCGGTTCATTTTTACAAAAATTGGATCATATTATAAATTACTCTACAACATGTTTTTCTACCTTAACAATACATCATAGCCATCTCTCTAAGGCAATTAATATAGAGCTAATTGATTCTTTGCAATAACCGCACAGTCTAAGGTACAAACATGATATACAATTTGTGCAATCATTTCTAATTGCCTGGTGTTCTGATTGCTTCGAGGTTTTTTTTCCCCTACTGCCATAGCACAAAGACATCTTTACAGATCTACTGATGATGTTATATCTATAAAATATATTCTGAAATGTGGGACTCTTGGGTCCCAAATATTGCAGTTACCTATTATTACTGTGCAACAAACCACCCCAAAACTCATTATTAAAGTTTATTGTTAAAAACAACAATTTATGTATGCCCTCAAATATCCAATTCAGGAAGGACTCAGCAGGGATGGATCATCTCTGTTTTCAGTGGTATCATTTAGGGGAGCTCAACTGGGCTCTGGAAGATCTACTTTCAAGATGGTTCATTCATATGGTTGGTAAGCTGGTGTCAGCTGTCAGTTGGGAGCTGAGTCAGGATCGTGGGTCAGGGTCCTTGGTTTCTCTCCACTTAGGCCACTCCACAGGCTGCTTAGGCTTTCTCACAGCATGGTGACTGAGTTCTAAGAGTGAGTGTCTCAAAAGAATTGCACAGAAGTTGCACAGTCCTTTTAGAAGCTAACCTCTGAAGTCATACAACATCACTTCCCACCACATTCTATTTGTGGAAATAGTCACAAAGCCAACCAGCCAGCTCCAAAGGGAGGGGCATTAGATTCCACCTTTTGATGGGGGAAGGCAAAGTTCTAGAAGAACATGTAAGATAGAAGCTACTACTGCAGCCACCTTTGGAAAATACAGTCCTGCCAGACAAAGATCGCAGAGCTAGTAAGTGATGAAACTAAGATTAAAAACCTGGTCTGTTTTCTCATTCCATAATGTGATGTTTCATTAGCAGATGAGTGGAGTCATCTCTTAGGGTTGGATTTGGTGTATACAAACCAAGTCAAGGAAAGACTGAACAGGGGAGCCAACTGTGCACTAAACTTTACGGAAATTAACCTACAGGATTATCCAAATACTTTTTTTTTATTTTTATTTTTTTGAGACCGAGCCTCGCTCTGTTGCCAGGCTGGCATGATCTCAGCTCACTGCAACCTCTGCCTCCCAGGTTCACGCAATCCTCCTGCCTCTGCCTCCAACGTAGCTGGGACTACAGGCACGCGCCACCACACCCGGCTAATTTTCGTATTTTTAATAGAGACAGGGTTTCACCATGTTGGCCGGATGATCTCGATCTCCTGACATCGTGATCCACCCGCCTTGGCCTCCCAAAGTGCTGGGATTACAGGCATGAGCCACCACGCCCAGCCTATCCAAAGACTTCAAAAGCCCCTGTCTATGGTGAGATGCCTTTATGCCTATAGCGTAGCAAAGTTAAAGACAAGGGGGCTAGGGACTCACAGGGACTTCCTAATGGTCTTGGCAACCAACTCCCTTCCAGAAGATGTCAGCCTAGCACTGCAGCTCCCATTCATCATTTACCATCTATCCCAGAGGGAGTTATAATTCAACCACAGTAATTCACAGTCATCAGCAAAGAAAGGAAAAGCATCTCAGCTCAGCTTTTTATTCTGTGCTTTTCTTCTTTTTACAGTTTTGGTTTGACAGAATGGAGCAGTTCAAACCAGGAGACTGGAAGAATGAAAGATTAGCTGGGCAGAAAAGCTCCCTACCACATAAATGAACAAGGTTACATGGTCAAAGTCCCAATGGTAAGTGTGTTACTGTGCAAAGTGAGGCCATGAGTGCATTTCAGAATATTACATTTAAAAAAATGTTCTTGGGTTTTTGGCCTTGCTTATTTCTTCCACTTAGATGTCTCCTCTATTTACCAAAAACATAAACCATGACCTTCCTCTGTGGCTACATCTACTTATGGGGGTTTCGTACTTTTAGCTAACAGTTTCATCTCCAAAGGACAATCCCCATACCCACATTCCATTCTCCTACACCTGTGCCTTTGCAACATCCACTTGGCAGGTAAACCCTTAATGGAGTTCCAAATGTCTGTTCCTCCTTCATTCTGGAGGATTAGGCCTGTAGAGTTGAGACCAGACACTGACAGCGGACACACTCTTGGCCGAGATCCAGGGCAACTTCTCCCCCAACTCCTGATATTTTTTCAGTCATAATAGCTGTAGGTAGGACACCCCTTGACTTTAGGTTTCTCTCTACTTATTTCCCAAATTCACAGGCCTGGTGTAGCAGGTTAAGGCAGCAACAGAAAACTGAAACAGCTGGTATTAATCTAACCCTAAGTAGGACTCAGGTTATGTTTCCCAGAAGCAGAGCCTAAGATAGGGATTTCTGTTCAAGTGATTGATTGGAAGGGAGCAGGATGGGGCAGTGGGGAAAGCCTAAGCAAGGATGTGGTTCTGGCCAGGCACAGTGGCTCACGCCTGTAATTCCAGCACTTTGGGAGGCCGAGGTGGGTGGATCACTTGAGGTCAGGAGTTTGAGACCAGCCTGGCCAACACGGTGAAACCCCATCTCTACTAAAAATACAAAAATTAGCTGGGCGTGGTGGCACACGCCTATAGTCCCAGCTACTTGGGAGGCTGAGGCAGGAGAATGGCTTGAACCTGGGAGGTGGAGGTTGCAGTGAGCCAAGATCGCCACTGCACTCCAGCCTGGGTGACAGAGCCAGACTCTGTCAAGAAAGAAAGAAAGAGAGAAAGAGAGAGAGAGAGAGAAAGGAAGAGAGGGAGAGAGGGATAGAGGGAGGAAGGGAGGAAAGGAGGAAAGGAAGAAAGGAAGGAAGGAGAGAAAGAGAGAGAGAAAGAGAGAAAGAAAAAGAAAGAAAGAAAGAAAGAAAGAAAGAAAGAAAGAAAGAAAGAAAGAAAGAAAGAAAGAAAGAAAGAAAGAAAGAAAGAAAGAAAGAAAGAAAGAAGAAAGAAAGAAAAGCATGTGGTCTCTACTGGAGACTTGCTTCAGCCTGATCCCACAGCAGCCCACGGGAAGCATAAAAGCACAATGAAGTTACTGAAACCTCAGGGCAAGGCTTTTATACCCCCATGCCAGTCAGTCATTTGTTAGTCTGGAAGCTGTGAATGAGTAGGGGCGGGGCACAGCTTGCAGAGATGGGAGCAGCTATGAGCTATCAGCCAACACTCACAGGTGCTGGGGAATGGGAACCCCTGAGACATAACCTTGGGCAAAGCAACCTAAATGTATAACACTCAGCTGCCTCATTGTTAGGCCACAAGCACAACTTTTTTCCCCACAATTTTACAGTGCATCTCTCCTGTGCCTTCTCAAAGATGTGACTTTGCCCTGATTAGCCCAAGGCACCTATTTGCTAGGAGGTGGAAGTGGGTGTGGTAGGGTGAGGGGAGATTGAGATTTTGCTAGAGGGGGCCAGGTGCAGTGGCTCATACCTGTAATCCCAGCACTTTGGGATGCCGAAGAGGGTGGATCACTTGAGGCCAGGAGTTCGAGACCAGCCTGGCCAACATGGTGCAACCCCATCTCTACTAAAAAAAAAAAAAAAAAAAAGCAAAAATTAGCCAGGCATGGTGGCGGCTCCCTGTAATCCCAGCTACTTGGGTGGTTGAGGAAGGAGAATCGCTTGAACCCAGGAGGCGGAGGTTGTAGTGAGCAGAGATAGTGCCACTACACTCCAGCCTAGGAGACAGAGCAAGATTCTGTCTCAAAGAGAGAGAGAGAGAGAGAGAGAGAGAGAGATTTTGCTACAGAGGGAATGTAGACAGAAAATCCAAAGTAATATTCGGCTTTTAGGGAATGTAGACAGAAAATCCAAAGTAATATTCGGCTTTTGACATTCAAAATCGGATTATGCAGCAGGCAAGAGGTTTAGAAGCCAAGAGATTGTCTTGAGGAAGGACTTTCCAGAATCCTTTGTCTCCTCCTGTAGCCAATAGTGAATAAAGTTGGAAGACTCAGCTCCTGGGTTTTTTACTATAGGGCAAAGGGGAGGACTTTGTCTGCCATGAAAGCTTCTCAAGCTCAGGTGCTACCTCAATTTCAGCTCGGTGTCCCCAGGGCCTGACATGCTGAAGATACTCAATGAATGTTTATGGAATGAATGAGAGCCGAGAGACCATCGTCAGTAAGCATCCTGTTGCTGAAGGTGTGGTCCATGGACCAGCAGCATCAGCATCACCTGGGATCTTGTTAGAAATGCAGTGTCTCAGGTCCCATCCCTGGCACACTGTCAGAATCTTCATTTTCACAAACCTCCAGGTGATTCCTGTGCACATTCATGTTTGAGCACCACTGCCTCAGCACACTGCAGGATCGGTGACTGGATGACCACAAGGTTGGCAAACTTCTTCAACAGTCAAACAGTAAATATTTTCACTTTGTGGGTCACATATGGTCTCTGTATTAACTACTCAACACTGTTGCTACAGCATGAAAGCAGCCAGTGGCAATAGGTGAATGAATGAGCGCAGCTGTGTTTTAATAAAACTTTATTTACAAAAACAGGAGGCCAGCAGGATCTGGTCTGTGGGCCATAGTTTGCTGACTCATGGTTTTCCAGAAGGCAAGGTGTCTGATTTCATGGAAATAATACTTTTTAATCCCAATCTCCCCTCCCACCCTTGCTTCCACCCTGAGCTTCCAAAAGGGAAGGAATTCCCAGTGACCCTCAGAGAAATGTGTAGCTTGACTTCTTAGCAGCTGAAGGAGCTCCTGTAGAATATCCTTTGCTTTCCATAGCCCCATTCCTATTAGGAAGTGTTATCTGCATGAAATTTTTGAGAGAAGAGATGCTTCAGAACTTTCTCTTTTTTTATTTTTCTCTTAAAGTATCAATAAAAATGTGTATATATTATACAAAAGAATGTATAAAACATACGCGTATTCATACCCTAAAGAAAAGCAATAAAATGAACACCCATGTACCATTACCCAGCCTAAGGAGTAGAGCTTTACCATATCCAGAAGCCCCCGCACCCCTTATGTCCATCTACAATTGAACCCCCCTCTCCACCCCACCAGAGGTAACCATTATCCTTAATGTGTCTTAATCTCCCCCCCGCTTTGCTTTCTATTTTTTTTATCACCCTATGCATGTATCCTTTTTCCTTTCATGAAACTGTATGCAAATGGAATCATACTGCATAACTCCCTCTATGATTCTTCTCATCAAACATCTCATTTCTGAGATTCAGCCATGTTGGTGCATGTAGCTATAGTTCCTTCATTTTCACTGCAGTATTGTACTCCATTATATGAATCTACCACAACTGATTTATCCATTCTATTGTGGGCAGACACATGGGTTGTTTCCAATTTGGGGCTCTTACACTTTCATGAATGTTCTTGCACACATCTCTCATACATGTATGCAAGAGATTCTCAAGGGTGTATGCCTTGGAATGAAATTGCCAGTTTGTAGGGTGTGCACATGTCAATCATTCTCCAACCAGCCATGGATAAGGCTTCCTAGTGCTCCACACCCTTGTTTCATGGATTTATTTATTCCAGTTCCTTCTATTCCTTCATCCCTTTTTTAGTCATAGTTCTAGCTTCATGCTTTTGGTTTCTTTCTCTAGTAACTCTTCAGTTCTGCTACATGATTCATTCATTTGGCATATATATACTAAGCATCTATGCTATACCCATACATTGATTTGGGCAATAGAGCTTGGACAAACATAAGACATGGGCTCTACCTTCAAGGGGTTCAGTTATTAATTAAGACAAACATAAAAACAAATTATTTAAAAATAATGTGGTTTGGGCAAAAATAGAAATTTGTGCAAGGCATTATGGGAGCACTGAGGAGGGGCACCCAGGGCTTGGGTCCAAGAGGCCATTGACTGCAGATGGGGTAGGGTGGAGATAATTACCAGCTTCTTAGACACTGTCAATGTGGATTACACACACACACAAGGATTCCCACCTCCAGAGTGCCAGCCAAACTTAAAAACTGACAGTGAAGTGTTAGATGTCAAATCCCAGTCCTTTTCCCACAGTGAAAGGTGCATGAATTAAGTTAAGTTTCCTTTGAAAATGTATTCTTCCAAGTTTCTAACATCAGGCTCTACATCCCAGGCCATCCTCCCTCCTCTGCTCGAGTTGTGTATTCAGTTTATGTCATGGCGAACAATGCCCTATATAGAGAGGGGCTTTGGAAGCCCCACACTTACCACAAAGCCTCTACCCTACCCGAACCATCCCTGGGAGTCCTGGGATCCAGGCAAAACTCACTTTGTGCTCTTAGCATAAAGGTGATATTAAGTGCTGTTCCAAAAGAAAAAAGCAGCCTCCAACTAGGCACAAGGTCACTGAGGAATAGGCAGAGACCATGAGTAGTCCACACAATTAGCCTCAGAGCCACTCCCCATTTTTGTACATGGTTGCTGGTGGGATTTCCCACCCAATTGCTAGCGCCCATGTCTTGGTTGGTTGGCTGCCCTAGGCTGCCAGAGCCTGCTTGGTCCTTGGGTACAGACATCTGAAATTGCTCAGGGAGCCCATTGGCAAAATGGCTGATGGGTACAGGGTGTAAACCCCCCTTGTCCCCTGATGGAGACACTATCTCCAGAGCACTGCTGCAGGATTGAATCAGTTTTATCTCAACGGGGTTTTCCCTGATGCACCCTTGCTTGGCCTCCTTCTCTTCTCAGGGCCACTTCTGCATTCCCCAACTGACCTTTAAATCAGTACTTTCCTATGAAGCCTGAAGTCAGAGTTTACTTCCGGGGAACTCAACCTAAGGCAAAAAGTGAGTATTGGTATTGGCAGGCTGTGGGTCCCTCTACTCAACTAGGTAAAGATGGAGCAGAAAAGAGAAGTTTGCTTAAGAGCCTCAGACCTTTGCATACACAATCTGGTGACAGGCATCTGGACCAGCTTGCCTCCTAGTTCAGCCATAAGCCACAAGGCGTGCCTCCCCTCAGCAACTGCCCTGTTTCTCTCTATTCTTGGCAAGGTAATGAGCCCCCCTATGTTTTCTAGACCAAGGTCTTCCCCACTAAAATGCAAATAGGTCTCCTGGAAGCTACTGAAAGTAGCATCACAGATAAACTTTGCTTGGGCTGGCCCTCGTGTTTCTGAAAAGTGTCATGGAAAAGGCATGCAGGTTTGAGTCCTGACCACTCCTCCTGGCGTTCCAATGAGGAAGGATTTGGGAGCACTTTCACCTGGGAAAGGGAGATAGCAAAAGAATGCTCATTTGACATCAACTGGGCCCTTCCTTGCCATATTTGCTCTGAAGGAAATTTAAAGGTATAAGTGTCCTTGATCACAGAGGGTTATGGAAATACTAAGGGAACATTTTCAGTCTTAATGGAGTGCCTCTAAATCATGTGTCTTGGTAGCACAGATCCTGCTGACTTGGGATTTTAGAACTAGCAGCTGTGAAAAACCCCTACCGTCCATCACTGTAAAACTCATCATTTCCCTGGGGTCTGAAGCTGGCAGAGCTAAGGAAGAAAGAAAATACACCGAGGAGGAGACACTGCAGGAAAAGCAGTCGGGGCTTTTGGAGTCACACACTGACATTCATCATCATTAGTCAAATGAAGAGGTAAGCCAAGGGCCAGCAGCCACCCCATTATTGACTCCTGCCTCTGAAGGGCCAGCAGAAGGTGGGCCAGAGATCTTGTGAGAGGCCCATGGTCTTTAGCCCAAGTGCCACTTGGGTGTGAGGTGGCCCCATAGAGACCTTCAGCAGAGCCATGGCTGGGTACCCTTGGTGTTCCTGCCCTGACCTATGCACGATGGGCAGAAATTTGGTACAAGGTAATTATCAATTAGAGCAGAACTGAAATGAAGTGTAGGATGGGTTTCTGGAGAGGGTGTAGGTAAGATCAAGAAGGTAAGGCCTCAAGAATGAAGATACTTCAGGGGCATATATGGTTGTGAACAGAACTACTCTATGTTCACTGAAATCGATTTCCTTCTCTTCTGCATACCGCTGAGGAAGCAACATTCAGTCCTTGTTCTCTGCTCTGAGCTGTCAGAAAATGGCCCACTAGAGTCAGGCTGGAATCAAATCTCTGTGTAACACTCCAGAGTCAACTCAGTCTGCTTAGTTAGCTTGGGAAGCAATCAATTACCTGCTGCTTTACCCTCTGGTGTGGGTAAATCTGTATTAAAGCCAGTTGAGGAGTCTAGAAGTGGCACTGAGAAGGGAAGGAGGCCAAGCAAGGGTGCATCAGGGAAAACCCCGTGGAGATAAAACTTTGACTTAATCCTGCAGCAATGCTCTGGAGATAGTGTCTCCATCAGGGGACAAGGGGGAGTTTATACCCTGTACCCATCAGCCATTTTGCCAATGAGGCTGTCCCTGGGAATTCCAGCTGTCTGTACCCAAGGACCAAGCAGATTCTGGCAGGCCCCCCAACCAAGACATGGGTGCTGGTTGTTGGGTGGCACAGAGCTAGATGCATTCCCCATCCTGCCTTGGCTTAGGCATTGACATGTGACTGAGTTCTGGCTAATGGAATGTGGACAGAAGTAAGGTGTACTGTGTCCTCACCTGGGCTGTGGAACCTCCTACAGGATCCTCCATACTTCCTTCCCCCACCTGCCTTTCTGAGGCAGAGGACCTAGTGGATGACACTGAAGCTCTAGGGGAGGGCAGAGCCTCAGGCAGAAGGGACCTGGATTTCTGCATGACTGCATGGAGCAAAACCTTCATCCTCACATGGCCAGCTGGACTTTATGTGAGCAAGAAATAAATGTCTATTGTGTTAGGCCCCTCAGAATTGGGGGTTTGTCTGTTGTAGCAGCTAACATTGCCTAAATTAATTCAATGAAGAAGCTGGACTATGACAAAAGTAATCTTCAATATTGCACTATTGAGCCAAGGATGGGCCCTGATGGCAACAATCCTAATGAGAGGCAAGGAAACTCACACAAAAAAACTAGCTGCCTGTATCAAAAATGTCCCTTCCCAATTTGAGAAGCAGGGTGGTATGCAAAAGCCAAGTGCTATGCAGGCCAGCAGGTAAAAGCATGAATTCTGCTTTTGTCATTTGCTAGTGATGTGACCTCACAAGGAGGCTTCCTCTCTAAGGCTTAGTTTCTTTATCTGTAAAATGGAGATAACCATGTCTAATTCTTGTGGTTCTATCACTCAGTTTCAATAAGATTATGCATTTAACGTGTCCATACAATGCCTGACACCTGGTAGGCCTGTCTGAAATAAGAGTTTTCCATTTTTTTCCTTGTCTTTCTCTACACCACCATTTCCCCCATAATCACTGGGTAGTGTTTGACCTCAACAAAATGGCACACACATATACCTTCTCCCAATTTCTCAAGTGTAGGAGAAAGGCAGAGGCTGGTGCTGGCCTTCTCTGTCATGCTGGGGCCACTTGACCAAGGCTTTCATTCCCTTGATTGATCACGTTCATTTCAAACTGCATTTGGCTGCCCAGAAAAATTCATCTCCAGCCTTCACAGTGAACTGGAAGGCTGGCCTGGCCCCAAAGACACCTCAGCAAATCTGCTACCCAGCTCCAGTGGCGGGCAGCCAGGCATCTGGTCCCTCAGTCTCAGTCATGCAGCTGTGACTGACAGCAGCAGGGAGCTGA
Organism: Macaca fascicularis; assembly: GCF_037993035.2. Lineage (NCBI taxonomy): Eukaryota > Metazoa > Chordata > Mammalia > Primates > Cercopithecidae > Macaca > Macaca fascicularis. The sequence goes on along the minus strand of NC_088395.1, from coordinate 16,992,873 downwards.
AGCTCTGATGTGAAGATCTGCTTTGGCTTCTAGAAAAATAGCAGCAGCAGTAGCAGCAGCGGCGGCGGCAGCAGTGACAGCAGGCTCCATTGAAAAGCAGCCCTGCCAGCACAGCTGAGGTTGATGCCCCGCTGCCCAGAGACCCACACTGGAGGGTAAAACAGCAGGTAATTGATGGCTTCCCAAACTAACTTAGCAGACTGAATTGACTCTGGAGTTTAAGACAGAGGTTTGATTGCAGCCTGACCCTAGCAGGCCATTTCCTGACAGCTCAGAGCAGAGAACAAGAACTGAATGTTGCTTCCTCAGCTGTATGCAGAAATAATCCCTGGCAAGTGTGGGTGGCTCTAGTAGTGGGTCTCAACCCTGGCTGCACATTAGAATCACCTGGGAGCTTTAAAAATTCCTGATACCCAGGCCACGCCCCAGACCAATTACATCAGAATTTCTGGGGCCAGGACCCAGGCATCTGTTGTTTTTAAAGCTCCCCAGATGATTCCACTGTGCAGCCAGAGGTGAGAATTTCAAGTACCAGCCCAAGCATTAACTCCCTTGATGTATGCGAGGTAGTGTAAGTGCTGTTAATCCTATTTGACAAAGGAGACAATAAACTCAGACAGGAAGAATAATTTGCTTAGTCATATGCTTGATGAGTGAAGAAGCTGGGATGCAGTTCAGGCCTTTGGTATTTAAGTCAGTCACCTAATGCCTACTCTTCTGGCCTCATCTTCTATAAAATGGGAATAGCATTAGTACCTACTTTACAGGGTTGTTGTTAGGATGAAGTAACTCAATTATTATTTTTTTTTTAAATTCATTTGACTTAATATGTACATATAACCTTCCAGTGTGCCCAGGACTATTCAAGCACTTTACAAATGTTAACTCCAGTTAGTTTGCTAAAATGCCTCCTGTGCCCTCCTACACCACCAGGGAAATTGATCTAGGGAGCAATTTAGCAACACTATCAATTGCCTCTAAAATATGTGAACTTTTAACCCAACAAATCCATCTTTTATAATTTGTGAAAAAGAAATAATTAAGGGCCTATGCAAAGATTGAACCACAAGGGTGATAGGGTGATCACTGCAGTTTTATTTAAAATGACAAAAATACATTGGAACACTAACGTTCAAATATAAGGGATTCATTAAATAGTATATCAAAAGCAGAAACAGTGTGGCTCAATTCTAAGTGGTGTATGGCAAATGGATCCTAGAGTAGCTTCATGTTCATGCCCTGTGTAATGCTCCCACTTGTGGAGTGTGAGCAGGACCTGAGACTTGCTTCTAACAAATAGAATATGGCAACGGTGATGGGGTGTCACTCTTGTGGTTAGATTATGATATAGATAGAGATATAATACTTATCTTACAGGCCTTAAGGAAACAAACCACCATGTTATGAACTGCCTACAGAGAGGGCCACCTGGCAGGCAACTGTGGGTGGCCTCCAGGACCTAAGGGCAGCCTCCATTCAACAGCCAGGAAGAAGCCAGGCCCTCAGTCATACAGCTTCAAGAGAATAAATTGTGTCAACAACCCAAATGAGCTTAGATGAGAGAATTCTTCCCCAGTCAAACCTCCAGCTGAGAACACAGCTTGACCTACCTCATGCTAGCAGCCTTGTGAGACTCTGAGCAGAGAATCAAGCTAAACTGTGCCTGAACTCCTGATTCATGGAAACTGTAAGATAATTAATATGTGTTGTTTTTAGCCTCTGAATTTGTGGTAATTTGTTACATTGAAATAGAAAACTAATACAGATTATTTTAGATGAAAGACATTTATAAAATATGATTAAATTACAAAGCTCAGATTATAAAGGACTATGATACACACACACCACCCCCCCCACACACATACACACACAGAGACTCTGAAAAGCAGCAATACAGTAAAATTTGGAATGACTTTGATTTCTTTCTTTTTGATTCTCTGTACTTTCTAAAATTACTTTTATTATTAATATAATATTAGAAAACATTGAAAATAAATACTAAATAAAATATTCAAGTGTTAAGAGTGGTTATCTCTGGGTGGTAAAATTATATATTAATTTTATATTCTGAAATTCTAGGAAGTTATTTGAATTTTTCTGCTATGAAGAGCTAACACTGCCTAGTGTAATTAAACAGAATAAATAAATAATTCTCAATTGTTTGTTCCAGTGTAGAAAAAATTCTACCATCATTGCTCCCAGATTTAATTAAGACAGAAAAACCATCCACCTAGGGCCTGTAGTCCATTCTCACATTGCTATAAAGAACTACCTGAGACTGGGTAATTTATAAAGAAAAGAAGTTTGATTGGCTCATGGTTCTACAGGCTGTATAAGAAGCATGGCTGGGAGGCCTTAGGAAACTTACAATCACGGCAGAAGGTGAAGGAGAAGTAGGCACATATTACATGTGTGGAGCAGGAGAAAGAGAGCGAAGAGGGAGGTGCTACACACTTTTAAACAACCAGATCTCGTGAGAACTCACTCACTACCGCAACAACAGAAAGAGGGAAATCCACCTCCATGATCCAATCACCTCCCACCAGGTCCCTCCCTCAACACTGGGAATTACAAATCGCTATGAGATTTGGGCGAGGACACAGACCCAAACCGTATCAACCTGTCTGCCACAAATCAAGATACAGGATAACAGAGCTAACAGCACAAATTCTAGTATGACATGGCCAGGATTCTAAGCCTGGCTACCCAAGTATTGTATTTTCTGAAATTGGGCAAATTATTTGGCCTTTGTATATCTGTTTCCTCATCTATAAAATGGGATAATATCTATCTCACAGGGCAAGCGTATCATGGGGAATCAGTAAGATCATGTACATCATTTATCCTTAAATGAGCCTGACATGTAATAGGTACTCAAAGAACATTTGGTTAGTGTTACCATAATCATTATTATTATTAACCAACCTCCCATCATAGGGGTAGCCAATATTTCAGTCCCAGTATTATTCTTAGGTTCAGTTCTTAAAACAAGTGCAGAAGAAAAACATAAGAATTATAATTACGGGCCAGGTGCACTGGATCACGACTGTAATCCCAGCACTTTGGGAGGCTGAGGTGGGTGAACTGCTTGAGCCCAGGAGTTTGAGACCAGCCTCGGCAACATGGCAAAATGCTGTCTCCACAAAAAAAAAAAAAAAAAAAAATATATATATATATATATATATATAAATTAGCCAGGTGTGGTGGTGTGCACCTGTAGTCCCAGCTACTAGGGAGGCTGAGGTAGGAGGATTGCTTGAACCCAGGAGGCCAAAGCTGTAGTGAGCTGTGATCACAACACTGCACTCTAGCCTGGGTGACAGAGTAAGACCCTGTCTCAAAAAAAATTATAATTATGGCATATTTGTTCAGATACTAGAAGGAGTCTCACATCTCTTGAAAGGCCTAAAGTGGATGCTGTGGGATGCTGAAGACACATTTTGCCCATTTCAGTGTTAGAAAGAGGTTTAATAAAATTAGCATTATGCTTCTGCCAGGATGACATGGGTGGCAGAACTGGCCCTTTAAGAATCTGAGTCAAGCTGGTTTGAGGTTTATTGCATGCTATAATAAACTGGTTAGTTATGGTGTGAGGTGAGCCAGGTCTAGGTCAAAGCTCTCTCTCAACATTCCAGAGGCCTCTGGGAGCTGGGTGGGAAGCACTCCAAGGCCGCCATGAAGCACAGCTGAAGAGATACAGCTGCCCTTGGGATATTGTCAAAATCTGGGCTTGGCTGGGGCAGGCGAGGCCAAGAAGACTTGACAAACAGGCTGGAGCAGGGGAGAGGCCAACACCAGGGGACCCGTAAGCAGGGCGTCTGTTGGTGTGGCCACAGGCAATAGGCAAACACCCTACCAGGCAGACAGATGGAGTCAAGGATGTCCTACAAAGTTTTCCCTGTCTAAGACAGACCTGGCCTTTGGAGTGTGGCAGAGAGAGGTGGGCAGAGGCTAGGCCAAGCCAACCAATGTCACAAAGGAGCAAAGTTACTGGTGGCAGTGCCAGAGCTCCAAAGTGCCAAGGATGGCTTGTTGTCTCAAGGAGCAATTCTAAGGGATGAGTCTCTCTCAGAAGCATGTGGCTCCAAGACACTCCCATGCACAGGCACTGAATTTCCCTCAGAGTGATCAGAAGTGAAATCCATCTAAATCTTTCCCCAGAAAATTCCTAAGATCATCCTGTTTCCTCAGGAGGGCCTGTGTCCACTCACAAAGAAGAACTAAGCAGCCAAATGGTGGCATCCATTTTGTTTAGATTAGGATCTCAGTAGTGCATGACAGAAAGGAACAATGTATCCCAGACTCAGAGAAGGGACAGTGCCTCTCTGGCAGGTCCAACATTATTATCATTATCCTTTAAAAGAACCTTCGGATGTGTTTGTTTTTGAAGAATTGGCCTTTGAAGATTCCAATCTTGAAATGCTAGAGCCAGCTTTCTAACAACCAAACAGATGGAAACAAGTTTAGGCGTAAATATTTTCTTGTGCATGGTAGGACTGTCCACAATTTAACCAGTTTCTTACCCTGGAAGGAAAATGTCTAACTTGAAAGGACACTCTACTTTGGTGCTTTCCTTTTTGCTTTCATAGCAAAAGCCATATCCAGGTCATTGTCTCCTTAGTACCAGAACTCTGGAGGAGCCATTTTGCCCTGCCTTTGGCTGCTAAATCCTACATCTCCAAATCACTTTTCTGAGGTATACAATACCCAACTCAAACTCCTGTGATGGTGTCAACATTCGTCAGGGCAAGTAATGCCAGATGCTGTAACAACCACCAAATCTCAATGAATTAACATGATAAAAGTTTATTTCTTGCTCACGCAAAGTCCACTCTGATGAAAGGTTCTCCTCCAAGGGGAGACTCAGGAATTTGGCGTGTGTCCATCTTGAGGTGCTGCCATCCTGTGGGTGCAAGATTGCCTGGGTATCATCCAACTGCCAGATAGGACAGAGGGAGAGCTTGGAGTGTCCTATACCTAACCCCTAGCCATCTCAGTCTGAAGGTTACACACACCCCTGCCATTTGCATCCCACTGGAGAGAACTAGTCATGTGCAAAGAGAACTGGGACAAGACAGTCCCTGGCTGGGTAGACCCTCCCTGGCAAAAACTCAACACTACAGAAGGGGGAACCCAAATCTTTGATTTTCAGCCAGTCTTTTCTTCCATGGTGCTTCTTTTGTTTCCTTTTTTGAGACAGAGTCTCACTCTATCACCCAGGCTGGAGTACAGTGGCATGATCACGGCCCACCCTAGAGCCTCAATTTCCCAGGCTCAAGCAATCCTCCCACCTCAGCCTCCCAAGTAGCTTGGACTACAGGCATGTACCACCACACCTGGCTAATTTTTAAAAATTTTTTGTAGAGATGGGGTCTCACTCTGTTGCCCAGGCTAGTCTCAAACTCCTGGGCTCAAGTGATCCTCTTACCTTGGTCCCCCAGAGTGCTGGGATTACAGGCATGAGCCATCATGCCTGGCCCCACAGTGCTTCTTTACCTACTGAATTAATGCTGAAATCTTTGGGGTGGCATACAAAGCCTAATGTACCCCCAATTCACCATGGATGCCATCTTCTAGCTCATCAGGATGATCCAGTTTTCCCCTGGATATATCAGTTAGCTTTCATTGCGTAGCAAACCATTCCAAAACTTAGTAGCTTAAAACATACAGTTCTTCAAGTCACAATTTGCATTCAGCTTAGCTGAGAGGTTCTTCTGGTCCAGCTGGGCTCACCCATGTCTGTGGTCAGCTGCTAAGCTGGCTGAGGGCTATAAGTCTAGAAGTTTCCTCAGCTGGGACAGCTGGTCATTGCTTCACATGGTCTGTCATCCTCCAGCAGGCTAGTCCTGATTTCCAAATATGGCAGTTTCTGCTTTATGACAATGAGAGCAGAATTGCGTTGAGCCATCTGAGACCCAAGCTTAGAACTCACATAGCCACACTTCTGCAGCATTTTATTGGACAAAGCATGTCAAAGCCAGCTCAGATTCAAGGGGTAGAGAACAGATTCCATATCTTGATAAGAAGAAGTTCAAAACTACTACTGTAACCAATGTACTGTGCTCTCCCATGCCTTCTCTACAATGTACCTGTAACTGAAACCTCCCCTTTTTCCTTGTCTTTGCCTGTGAACAAGGCCCAATTCAAATGCCTCTGAATCCACAATAGCTTCTGCCTTAGTTTAAGTTGTTCCAAAAACAGAGCCTGAGACAAGAACTTGAGTACAGATATTGAGTGAAGAAGTGAAGAGAGTAAAACAGATATGGAGGACAAGCCAATATAAGGGTGCTCTACTGAGATCACTGTTGTAGGCAGTGAGAGGTGAATTCCACAGAGATCCCTGAGAAGCTATGAGATGCCTCTCAGACAGAGTCTTGCTCTGTTGCTCAGGCTGGAGTGCAGTGGTGCAATGTTGACTCACTACAACCTCCACCTCCCACGACAAGAGATCCTCCCACCTCAGTCTCCCAAGCAGCTGGGACTACAGGCATGCACTACCATGCCCAGCTAATTTTTGTATTTTTTGTATAAACAAGGTTTCACCATGTTGCCTAGGATGGTCTCAAACTCCTGGGCTCAAGCGATCTTCCTACCTCCGCCTCCCAAAGTGCTGGTATTACTGGTGAGCCACCACGCCTGGCCCCCACCTTCTATTGGTTGAGACTTACCCCACTGAACAGTATCTTCCCCGCACTTTCAAACTGCTCTTGCACATGGACCAAGCCAGCTCCCACAGCATTACAGAAAGCCCTGAGGCAGAAAGATACATGTGCCGACTTGAGGTGGGATGCTGTCAGCATGACTCCGAGTTTGCCTGGAAGTATCCACTGCAGCTGTGTCTGAAATCAGAGGGAGACCAGAGGTTTTGTGAGGTGCCAAAAATGTCAGGTATAATTTCCCTGATATCTTGTTGGAAGTAAATTCTTCCTCCTCAGAGATCCTGTGCTCCAAAGTTTCCATCACTCCAGTGGTACCCATCATACAGTTTTTAATTGCAGACATTCATAAATGTGTATAATCTCCCCTGCTGAACTACAAGCTCCTGGAAAACAGGAGCCACACTGGATAGAATTTTTAAAAATCCTACCTTAGCCCCTAATGCAAAGCTCTGTCAGTTTTGTTGGCTGCGTAATAGAAGAAACTCCTAGATCCAAGACATTGGAATATACTATTTCATTCATTTGTTCTGTCAACATGTGACTGTAAGTGCCTGCAATGGGCAGTACCAGAACATCTGTAAACAAACAAACAAATAAAAACAAGCAGGAGACCCACTCTCCCCAGTCTTGAGAATCTTTTAATCTAGTTGTATATATAAACCACACATATATACCATAAAGTCCAAAACACCCAAAGCAACAAGTAAGCATGTCTAAGGCAGTGTCATCAGAGTGACCTGAGTGGACGATAGTTAAGTAGGGAAGACTCAGGTGAGGTGTTACATTGGTCTGGTGGCTGTAACAGAGGTCTATCTGAACGAGATAATATAACAAAAAGGCAGTGCCATCTTCACCAAATGGTTCAAAATTTTTACTACGTTCTTCAGATCATATATAATATACACGCTTTATGGAAGATTTGGAAGAAGCCATAAAGAACAAAGAACAAAGTTAGTGCTCCCTCATAATCCTACCACCCAAAGGCAATCTCTGAAAACATTGTGGCATAGTTCCTTCTTGCCTTCTTCCTACATATTTATGTTATATGGTTGAAGTCATACTAGGTATTGATTCCTGGTTTATTTAGCATGAGAACTATAAGAGACAGAGAAAATTAAATCCAACTCCCACACTGTGTACATGAGAAATAGAAGCCCCAAAGAAATCAACATAAAAAGGCCCCAGAACTGAGATCAGAATGGAGGTCTCCCAATCTTAATCCAGTCCTTTTTCTATATGACACTACCTCTATTTACCTTTTCCTCACCACATAATTGTGAATCCAGACTTCAGAAACTTATGTTTGGGGCTTTAAAATTCCCCAAACAGTATGTACACCTAAAATTGTCTGTGTACATATGTATGCACCACTGTGGAAAGAACTAATGGCCACCAACATGGCTGCTATGAGAATTAAAGAAGATAACATAAATGAGAAAGCACCCAACATACAGCAGGGACTCTGTGTGACTGGGGCAGACACATGTGTGTAGAGAAGGGCAGAGAAGAAATCCCAGCTCTGTTTTCTCCACACATCCTCAAGTGTAGGCACACAATGTTCTGTAGCTCAGGCTGGAATATAAAATAAACTTCTCAGCCAGGAAGGTGGCTCTGCCAGGTCTCCTCTGTGTCTGGGTGGATTCGTTTTTCTATAAACTTTATGGTCCTTTGCAAAGAATGACTACAAGTGCTGCAGATGTTGCAGGCTCCTGTGAGCAGATGTTCATGACTGTAAAAATCTCAGGGAAATTATACCTCAGCCTTTTAAGTCAATGAGCTAAAACCCAACATAAGGTTCTGGGCTCGTTTATTATTTTCCCCCATTAGAGCAGGCTGTGTATTAGTAGCAATGAAACAACTGCACTTCTTGGGGAGTAGCCCACGGTCACTGGAGTCCCAGATAAGCCCAATCACTCTGTGTCTTAGTCACTATAATTATTTTTTTCTGGGCTTAACTGACAACACAAACCCTCTGGTACCAGAGGAGAAACACATTCAGGGACTCTGTGGGTGACAAAGAAAGCAACACCCCTTCCACCTCTCTTCCCACAGCAACTTCCAATCCCTCCACTGCTATTATCACACAGGTCAGTGACGAGAGGATCAGAGCACCGAAAGAGAGCTTTGGAATTATTTAGCTTCCCTCTTGTGCTGGAACCCAATATAATCATAAAAATTGTGTATAATAATCATGAAGGCATAAAGGAATTTTAGGAATAGAGCATTAGAAGAAGCCACAGCTTGCTTGCTTTTTTCTTTCTCTCTTTTTTCTTTATTTCAGCAAATGCAAGAACATCTCTTTTGTTCACATATATATCAGTGCCTTTTGCAAGGAGGGATCAGGTTACTTGTATAAAGCTATGAATAATTTCTCTTCAAGAGTAAGGACAGGACATAACATTCTCACCACCATGAGCAAACAAGTATGCAGGCTGTTCTTTTTCCTCCCCACCACCCAACCTCTCCTCCCTTCATACCACTCCTGCTTCCCAAGTTTAGAAGTAAATGAGTAATTTAAAACAACCTCCCTGGCATGATGCTTCAACATTAGGCCAGGGCATTGCAAAAAGCACGCTCCAAGTAATTTTCAAAAGCAGAGTCTGTTCAAAAGCACACTCTGCTCCTCCCTCAGACAACTAAACAGGGTGTAGATTGGTTTACAACCTGATTCCCTGCAAATGGAATAAAAATGGAGTAGCATCCCTTAAAACAGAATTCTGGAGAAAGCCACATGAAAATATTGAACCCACTTTAAATGCCCAAGGGGAGAACAAGATTCCCAGGAAGGCAAACACTATGAACAATTTCTAACCAGCAAACAAATAGGCACTTCATTGCTGAGCCCGTCCCAAGCAAAGCAGCCAGGAGCCACCCTGGTTCTTTTGGTGGCAGTAGGCAAAGGTCCAGGTTCCCTTAGTTTATCCAAAGTGGTTCATCATCCACTTAAATATGCAGAGTTTGTTTTCAAAAGTCATTGCCAAAGGCTTCTCTCACAGTCTGACTGACTCAATAGATCCATGGAGTGAACCAGGGCTGCTTAGTAAGTTTGGTGGTCAGAAGCTGAAGAATTTCCCATCTGACAGCTTCTATTTTCTCTATGAAAATAATGACAAGTTTATTTCCCATAAATTCAGTTCAAGTGGTGTGTGTTTGTGTGTGTGGTGGTGGTGGTGGTGGTGGTGATGGTGGTGGTGGAATGTCTAGGAAAATGAAGAGGGCTAGAAATAACCCCTGCAGAAAATGGGAGAAGGGAAGCTAAGGACATAAAAGATAACTGTTTCAAAAACACCACAGAACTGACCCAATAAAGGTTGGTTAATTTTGTTCATCTTTTCAAATACCCAGATTTTGGTTTCATTGATATTTCTCTATTGTTTTTATATTTTCTATTTCATTAATTTGCATTCTAATCTGTGTTCTTTCCTTTCTTCTGCTTTCTTTGGGTTTAGTTTTCTGTCGTTTTTCTAATTTTCTAAAGGTGGAAAATTAGGTTATTGACTGGGGATCTTTCTTCTTTTTAATATAGGTATGTACAGCTATAAATTTATCTGTAAGCCCTGCTTTAGCTGCATTTCATAAGTATTGTCTATTTCTTGCTTCAATTCTGACAGCTTTTGCTTCATGTATTTTAGGACTCTGTTGTTAGGTGAACATATGTTTATGATTGTTATATCTTTCTGATGAATTGACTCTTTTATCATCATAAAATGTCCTTCTTTGTCACCAGTAACAATTTCTGTCTTAAAGTCTATTTTGTCTGATATTAGAATAGCCACTCTATCTCTTTTTGATTACTGTTTCATGATATATCTTTTTCTGTCCTTTTGCTTTCAACTTATTTGTGTCTTTGAATCTAAAGTATGTATCTTGTAGACTGTGTATTATTGGATCATGCTTTCTGTAATCTATTCTGTCAATCTCTGCCTTTTGATTGGAGTGTTTAACCCATTTATACTTAATGTAATTATTAATAATGTGAGATCTACATCTACCATTTTGCTATATTTTTGAGTCGTTTTCTTAGTGATTGCCCTGGGTATTGGAACTTACATTTTAACATATAAAATTTGTATCTTAACATATAAAAAATCTAGATTCACAACTTATTTTCAATAATATACAATAACTTTTCTCCTACATAGTTCCATTCCTTCCTGCCTCTTTTGTGCTGTTATTTTTCTACAAATTACATCTTTATACATTATATGTTCATCAACAGATTTATAATTATTGATTTATGTAGTTGTCTTATAAATCAGAGAGGAGAAAAGAAAGAGTTACAAACAAAGTATATTTATACTGTTTTTTGTCTTTATCTATGTAGTTACCTTTACTGGTGTTCTTTTTTTCTTGATGTGGAGTCAACTTACTATCTAGTGTTCTTTCTTTTTTTTTTTTTTTTTTTTTAAATTATTATACTTTGAGTTCTAGGGTACATGTGCATAATGTGCAGGTTTGTTACATATGTATACTTGTGCCATGTTGGTGTGCTGCAGCCGTCAACTCATCAGCACCCATCAACTTGTCATTTACATCAGGTATAACTCCCAATGCAATCCCTCCCCCCTACCCCCTCCCCATGATAGGCCCTGGTGTGTGATGTTCCCCTTCCCGAGTCCAAGTGATCTCATTGTTCAGTTCCCACCTATGAGTGAGAACATGCGGTGTTTGGTTTTCTGTTCTTGTGATAGTTTGCTAAGAATGATGGTTTCCAGCTGCATCCATGTCCCTACAAAGGACACAAACTCATCCTTTTTTATGGCTGCATAGTATTCCATGGTGTATATGTGCCACATTTTCTTAATCCAGTCTGTCACTGATGGACATTTGGGTTGATTCCAAGTCTTTGCTATTGTGAATAGTGCCGCAATAAACATACGTGTGCATGTGTCTTTATAGCAGCATGATTTATAATCCTTTGGGTATATACCCAGTAATGGGATGGCTGGGTCATATGGTACATCTAGTTCTAGATCCTTGAGGAATCGCCATACTGTTTTCCATAATGGTTGAACTAGTTTACAATCCCAATATGTCTTGTAGGACAGGTCTGCTTGTGACAAATTCTTTCCATTTTTGTTTATTTGAGAATGACTTCATTTCTAAAGAACAGTTTTGCTGAACATCAAATTCTTGGTTGATAATTGTTCTTTCAGCACTTTGACTATGTCATCCCACTATTTTCTAGCTTCAGTGGTTTCTGATGAAAAATCAGCTCTTAATCTTATTGAGGATACCTTGTATGTGATGAGTTGCTTCTTTTTTGCTACTTTCAAGATTCTTTCTTTACCTTTGATTTTCAACAGTTTGATTATGAGGTGTCTTAGTGTGATGCTCTGAGTTTTTCCAACTTGGAGTTCATTGAGCTTCTTGGATTTGTAGATTCATGTTTGTCATCAAATTTGGGAAGGTTTCACCCATTATTTCTGCCCCTTTATCTGTCTTCTCTCTTTCTGGGACTCCCACTATACAACTAATGGTATGCTTGACAGTGTCCCATAGGCCTCTGAGGCTCTGTTCATTTTTCTTCATTTTTTAATTTCTTTCCTAAGATTGAACAATCTCAATTCACCTATCTTCAAGTTCACTGATTCTTTCTTCAGCCTAAAGAAATTTGCTGTTTTTCCCCTCTAGTACTTTTCAACCCTGAATTTTTATTTGTCTGCTTTTATAATTCCTATCTCTTCATTGGTATTCTCTATTTGGTGAGACGACATTCTCATGCTTTCCTTTAGTTTTTAAGATACGGTTTCCCTCCACTGTTGAATATACTTAAAATAACTAATTTAAATTATGTATTTATCTAATAAGCCCAAGATCTGGGCCTCCTCAAGAACAGTTTCTATTGATTGCTTTTACTCCCATATTTGGGGCATATTTTCTTGTTTCTTTTTATGTCCTATAATTTGTCATTACAAACTGGACATTTTGTATAATGTGATGTGGCAACTCTGAAAATCAGATTCTTCCTCCTCCCCATGGTTTGTGGTTGTTACTGTTTGGTGTTGTTGCTCTTTGTTCAGTGACATTTCTGAACTAATTCTGTAAAATCTGTATTCTTTGTCTCTACTCAGCTTAGTAGTTAATAATTGTACTGTCATTTCCTTAAATGCCTTGAACCAATAAATCTGAGTCTTTGCTGAGGGACTCTGTGCATGTTAGGACACACCTTTAACACTCAGCCGGTATGAATGGTCTTACAGTTCTTGTCTAGATTCAGCCATTTTTCTTTGTTATAAGCCATTGGTTAATTTACAGAACTAGTTTAGAACTCTGTCTTAGCCTTCCCTTTCTGCTTATGCAGAAGCCTAAGGTCAGTCAGAAGTGAGGACTTAGGACCTTCTCAGTTATTTCTTGAGCATGTATGCAGCCCTGAGTATGCACACAAACCTGTACATGTGAACATGTGTGTAGTCTTCTAAATTTCCAGGAATATGTGACAGCTTTTCAAGGCCATCTATGAACATCTCATTCCCTAGTTTTTCGATTTATGTTTTTTAGTTAGCTTGTTATTTGTCTCAACTTTTACCACTGCCTCCGGCAGCCATAATATTAAAAAATTGTTGCCGATTGTTTTTGACAAATGCCCTTGAGGAGAAGGCAGTTCACACTGAATGAACTCCGAGTCAGGTCAAATAAAGACAAGCATTGTGGGTGACCTTTTCCAGGGAACTATAAAATAGGTCAAATTATGACAGTTCTCTAAGAATGGGGCTTTGAAAGAGCTCCAACTCTGTTCTGACTCACCCAGTGGCTACCAGGTTGCTGGTTCTCACTGCAGTTGCATAGATCAAGCATACCCAAGCCAGTCTTTACTTCTGCAGGCTATTAGCTTTCAAGGCTATCACAGAACTGGGGAGAAGAAGATGGGAACTAGACAAGTTAAAATACCAGAAAACTCACTGTTCTTACTGAGGGCCACCCTATTTAAAAATTTAAATGCTTCCCAGATTGCTACAAGCTTTGGGTTAATTTCCAGAGTTCTGAAAAAGTTGATTTTGACCTCATTTGCCAGTGTTCTTGTTACTTTTATGCAGCAGAGGATTTTCAGAGGTCCCTGCTCCAACACTCCCAGTAATATTATTCCCAGGCAGTTCGCTTTTAAAGAATGCCTATGATCTTGGGCAGGAGTGAGATGGATTAGCTAAAAGTGTGGAAGTAAAGATGGCTGTTACTTCTTCTCAGTAGGTATTGCATTATTGTTTCCAATTATCCACCCTTCCCTGTATCCATGCCCTTTGCTCTGTGATGTTGCATTTCTTTGATCTACAGGTGGAGTATATTTCTCTTTTCCATTAATGATGTTTCTTGGCCATGTGGAACACAGACAAAAGTGAGCAAGTCAGTTCTGAGCTTACATCTTAAAGCACTTGATGTTCCCCCCACCCCTTTTATGCTTCTGCCATTGCTACAAGAACATATTCAGCTAAAACATTCTGGTCCAAGAAGGAAGAGAGAGACACTTGGAGCTAGTCTGGACCCAATCTTCAACTTGCAGCCAAGTTTAGCCAAGCTCAGTCTATATCATCCAAATGCCAGTCAACTCACAGGTGCATGAGCAAGAACAAATTATTTAAGCCACTGAGATTTAGAATGGCTTTTAATGCAGCATTATTGTGGTGATAGCCGAGTTATTGTGGTGATAGCTGAGTGATACAAAACATTTTTTGGTTACACCCTTAGAGTCTGCCTATTCTAAGAGCTGGATCTCAAATGTATCTATCAGTTATTTGTGCCACCACCACTTTCCCTTTTTCCCTCTAAACAAATGGAAGAGTTTGCTCCTCCTTCTCTGGACTAAGATAAGGAGCCATTGAAAATTTTTGTCAGTTATAGAATGAACATCTGATGTAAAAGGCAACAAGTATAACAGATCAAGCACACCCAAGCCAGTCTTTACTTCTCAGGAAAGCAACCAGCAAATCACTCTCCAGATAGCAGAAACCCAAAGTCAAAAGATCAGGTATTTTTTCCAAAAGAGAAATAGTCAATTCTTCCCTGAGGAACAGTTTGCAACATGGAAAGTTATAATGGAAACTCCAGTTTTCATTCCAGGGATTTTTTTTCCTCCAGAAAACTAGGTATTTCCTTTAAAGCAGTTTGAGATCATTCTTTTGTGATTGCATGACATCATTTGTAGGGAAAAATGTTTTTTGCCTCAGTACTTTTCTGGTCAAAATTTGCCCTGAAAAATGGTAGGCCGTGTGGAAGATATATGAGAAAATGGGTGGGAAGGTACATGGTAAACTTTGTAGGTGTTTTAAAAAGTATTGGTACTTTCTCTATTGACTACTGTCTTTTGCTCAGTTAAGTTTTTAGTCTTTAATAGGTAAGTGCTAACTTACCAATGATGTTAATCATGAATGATGATCAGTTATCATTAGAATAATATTAGAGATGAAAGTAAATATATAAGAATTGGTTAATCCTTTTCTGGATACAGGAAAGAGTGTGTTGGTGAATAAATATACATGGGTGAAAGTTGAAGCCCAGTAGTTCACTGTTTGATGCCTCTGTCCTCAATCTTAAGACATGTTTTATTTAAGTAACCCCCTTTCAAAAGGGGCCTGTGCACATCAAAGAAGTGATTTTCTAAATGAAAGAGAAACATATCTCCTTGAGAACCAAAAAGTAAACCAAGCACAACTGCTTGTTTAGGGATTTACAATATATGGTAGATTCACATTTTTCTTGAGTTTGTGATAGCCACTCTTTTTTGCCTATCATGACTCTCATTATACTCTTCTTTTAAGTAATGGAACCCTAATTTTATTCAATATAACTACAGTATAGCTTAAAGGTTACATTTTCCCAGTCTCTTGCAATTAGATGTAATCGAATGACTAAACATTGGTCAATGAAATGTAAAAGGATATATATACACCCCCCTCCACACACACATATGTATATGTATATATAGTACATATATGTATATAGTGTATATACATATATGTATATATAGTACATATATGTATATAGTATATATAGATATATGTATATATAGTATATATGTATATATAGTATATATGTGTGTGTATGTGTGTGTGTATATATATATATATATATATATATATATACACACACACACATATACATATATGCAGTTTACAGGAAGTCTCTTTGAAAGGGTGGTAATTCCCTCCTTCTCCTTCCTACTGTCTGAATATGGATGTGATGGCTGCAGATCCAAGCTAACCATATTGGACCATGATGTAACTTCGAGGAAAAAAAACCCATATGCTAAGGATTATAAAGCAAAATGATACTCAACAGGCTTCCTGACACAACATGAAGCCACCATACTGGCCCTGGCCTATTACCTCCAGATTTCTTTTACCTTAGATAAAAATAAAATTCTGCCCCTTAAAATCAGGTCCACTGTATAATGTACATGTGGTAGAATTCCACCTATTTTAGTTATACAGTTTGATGAATTTTGACAAGTTTACCCAGTCATGTAACCACCACCACATTCAAGATGTAGAACATTTCCATCCTACCCCCCAAAATTCTCTCATGTTCCCTTGCATTCAGTCCCTTCCCTCATCCCAGCCCCTAGCAATCTCTGATTTGATTTCTGTCCAAACAATTTACTTTGTCCAGAATGTCACATAATCAGAAACATACTATGTAGCCTTTTGTATCTAGCTTTTCTCAATTAGCATAATGCTTTTGAGATCTGTTCATGTCATTGCATGTATGAATAGTTTGTGCCTTTTGTGGCTCAGTCACCTCAATTTGTTTATCCATTTATCAGTTAATGGATATTTAGGTTGTGTCCAGCTGCTATAACTATTTGTGTACAAGTTCTTGTGTGGACATTGTTGTTCCTTTTTTTTTTTTTTTTTTTTTTTTTTTTTGAGACAGGGTCTCACTCTGTCATCCAGGCTGGAGTGCAATGGTGCAATCATGGCTCACTGCAACCTCCTTCTCCTGGGCTCAAGCGATCCTCCCACCTCAGCCTCCCAAGCAGCTGGGACTACAGGCATGGCCACTGATATGGTTTGTCACTGTGTCCCCACCCAAATCTCATCTTCAATTGTAATCCCCACATGTCGAGGGAGAGACCTGTAATCCCCACACGTTGATGGAGGGAAGTGATTGGATCATGGGGGCCATTTCCTCCATGCTGTTCTTGTGACAGTGAAATCTCATGTGATCTGATGGTTTTATAAGTGTTTGACAGTTCCTCCTTCACAAACTCTCTCTCCTGTCACCTTGTGAAGAAGGTCCCTACTTCCCCTTCCACCATGATTGTAAATTTCCTGAGGCCTCCCCAACCATGCAGAACTGTGAGTCAATTAAACCTCTTTCCTTTATAAATTACCCAGTATCGGGTATTTCTTTACAGCAGTGGGAAAATAGACTAATACGGCCACCATGCCTGGCAGATTTTTTTTTTTTTTTTTTTTTTAGTAGAGATGAGGTCTTACTATGTTGCCCAGGCTGGTGTCAAACTCCTGGTCTCAAGCAATCCTACCTGCCTGGGCCTCCCACAGTGCTGGGATTACAGGCATGAGCCACTACACCTGACCTGTTCAGTTCTCTTTAATGGGATTGATGAGTAGTATGATAGGTATATGTTTAATTTTGTAAGAAGTTGCTAAATCTGTTTCACTCACCACCAATGTATGAGTTCCAATTGCTCTACATTTTTGTCAGCACTTTACAGTGTCAGAATTTTTCATTTTATCTATTTTAGTAGACATGTAGTGGTACCTCTTTGTGATTTTAATCTGCATTTCTCTAATGATTAATAATGTTGAGCATCTTTTAAGGTGTTTATATGCCATCCATATTTCTTCTTTTATGAAATGTGTTCAAATCTTTTGCCCATATTTTTAATTGTCTTATTAGTGAGTTGTATTTAGAATATAAATCCTCCATAATACAGTGTGTTTTGTAAATATTTTCTTCCAGAGTGCAACTGATCCTTTCATATTCTTAAAATTGTCTTCAAAGAGCAGAAGTTTTCATTTTGATGACGTCTAATTAACCAATTCTTTCTTTTATGGTTTGTGCTTTTTGTGCTCTTTTAAGGAATACTTAAAAGAGTATTCCTTGGGGGAATTCCTTGGGGGCCGACCCAAGACCCCAAAGATTTCCCCTTACATTTTTTTCCAGATTTTTTATAGTTTTACGTAAGGGTTGAAATTCACTTTATTTGCATATGGTTATCTAGTTGTTTCAGCACCATTTGTTGAAAGACTATCCTTTCTACATTGAATGATCTTAGCACTTTTGTAAAAAAAAAAAAAAAAAGTTAGCCATGTATATAGTGAACTATTTATGGACTTTTATTTTGTCCCACTGATGTATGTCTGTCCTTATGCCAATGCCATCCTGTCTTGATTATTATAGTTTTATAGTAAGTCTTCTAATCAAATAGTGAAAGTCCACTGACTTTGTCTTTGTTTTTTTTTTTTTTTTTTTTTTAATTCTCTTGGGTGTTTTAGTTCCTTGAATTTTCCATACAAATTTTAGAGTCAGCCTGCCAGTTTCTACCAAAAAAATAATTCTTGGATTTTTGACTGGATGGCTTGGAATCTATAATTTGGAAAGAACTGACAATCTGACAATATTGAGTATTCTAATTTATGAACATGATATATCAAAAGAGAAAAGGGCTGGGCATGGTGGTTCATGCCTATAATCCCAGCACTTAGTGAAGCTGAGGTGGGAGGATTGCATGAACCAAGAAGTTCCAAGACCAGCCTAGGCAACATAGCAAGACCTCTTCTCTATTTAAAAAAAAAAAATTAAATTAACCAGGCATGGTGGCGCACACCTGCATTTCTAGTGACGTGGGAGGCTGAGGTGGGAGGATCACTTGAGCCTGGAAATTAAGGCTGCAATGAGCAATGATCACACCACTGCACTCCAGCCTGAGTGACAGAGCGAGATCCTGTCTCAAACAAAAAGAGAGAGAGAAAAAAAAGAAATAAAATGCAATCTTGTTTCAAACACTATTACCTAAAGTTTTTGCTACATGCAGCCAAACCTAATGCTAACCAATGTAGAAGTAGTCATAACTCTTCATGAATGCGGCAGACACTGTATTAAAATATAGAGATGCTGAAAAAAGGGATGGGGGCATGTCAAAAGGATACAGGAGACAACCTGAAATAGCCTCTGATTGGCAAAGGTGAAACAATTTTAGCAACAAACTAAACAACTCAAAGTATTACAATACATTAGATTATATTAGATGATGAGATTATAACTCAAAGATTACAATAAATAGTTATGAATCCACACTGACGTAAATAAATAATTGAATGAATAAACGGGAAAGAAGAGACAAATATTCCTTACAGAATTCCAATTAACAAATGTAGAAAGAATGAGGGAAATCGAAAAGTCACTCTGAGAACACCGCAGCAAAAATTGCTTCAGGCAAGATTCACTGAAGTGTATGCATATGTCAAAATTCACCCAAATGTACACTTTACATATGTACAGTTTGTTGTACATCAATTATGTCCTAATACAGCTGAAAAGTGTATAAATTTTATTGCATTTTATACTCCAGTGAAAAGTTAACAATTTGGTGCTTCACTCAAATAGGGGAGGTGAACTTTCTGTAGACAGAAAAACTGTTCTAATACCTATACTTAAGGTCTCAAAGCATATCCAAGGGAATCATAGCAGGCTCTGTTGGTGGTCTGCTCTTACACCCTCTCTCTTACTACTTCAGATGCTGGCCTGACTTCCTATAGCCAGCACTGCATTGGCCTGAGGGATTTCTGTGGCTACTGAAGCCCACTTTGCCTGCCCACTTGTCAGGCCAGAAGTGCCAGGGAATTGATGCCCCCACAGGAACTGCCCTCAACCAGTGAGTGCTAGGAGTTGACTGATCTTCAAATGCTCCAGCTTCCTCATGTCTTAGGTGGAGTAACTATGAAATGCATGTTCTACATGGTTTCCCAGAGTACCACAACAAAATTGTGCTCTCCGGTTGCCCACAGAGCTAACTTATTGACTGCCTTCCCATCCTTATCCCACTTCCTTACTGGTATTTCCTTTACTTCCAAATAAACTACTTGAACTTGAATCCTTCACTGAGGTCTAGCTTCTGGGGAACCTTAACAAAGACAAATACATAGTGGGTATCTTTGCTGAATAGATGAGCATCTCTTAGAAAAATTGCTAAGGAAGATACTCCCCCCAAATAGAAAAACTACCAAGAATTTAAAGAATGTAAACACTTGGCTTTTTAATCCTACAAATAGGCTACAAATTACATTATAGATAATATAATTATCTATAAAACCAGTACAATTAAAAATAAGCAATAATATTTGCAACTGGCTTACAGTTGATCTGCTTCTCACTGTTTCTGATGAATAACTCATGCAATCGCAGCCATGACTCAGTTTATTCTTAGCCTAGCAGTATGTATTTGACTATTTGTCACTTTTCAGCAACTCTTTGCCCCTGGAGTTTTTGGTTTTGCTACCCTTTACTTGTTTGTTTTCTTATCTGAGAAGAAAAGGGGAGGGCAAGCTCACTGAACAAAGCTGCACTTTTATAAGGCAATTATTTATCCCAATGAGAGGGGGTGCTGAGCTCAAGACTTGAACACAATGGGCTGACAATGAACAATTTGTGTCACACATTAACATGACAATTTAAAAACCATAAGAAATAAATATTGGAAATGAAATCATTCTGAAAATAGCAGCAACTGACATGATTACTTGTTACCTCTGTGAAGACAGTGTTGGTAAGTATGATAGATTGCAAAAACTGCCCCATATTCTTTACTTTTCCCTTTAACCACGTCCCCTTTGCCATGTAACTTTGCAGTGTCCTTCTCCTGTGCCTCTCTAGGCTGTCATGTGGCTTGCTTTAGGATAACAGGATGTAGGGGAACATAACATAAGCAGAGGCTTGAAAGGAGCTTCCATGACTGGACTGGCCTGCTCTTGCCCTCTGCCATCACCATAAGGACATGCTCAGGATGGCCTGCTGGAGGGTGAGACAGGCTTGTGGAGCACAGTGAAGCCACCCTACTCATTTTAGCCAAGGCTATCTCGGACCAGCTGACAGCCAATCACCAGATATGTGAGTGATCCCAGGCAAGACCAGATGTGATGCCCAGCTGAGCCCAGCTTAAATCACTAACCCACAGACACATTAGCTACATCTGTACTTAATATTTTAAGCCACTGAGTTTTGCAGTGGTTTGTTACATAGCATTTTGGTGGAGATAAATAATCAAATACAGTAAAGTTGGAGTTTAAAAAATATAGCCTTTCTTGGGGCAATGTGGCCCAAAATTCACATGAAAATAAATAAATTCAGCAAGTCATCTGAGTACTTATAAATATCTAGATTAGTGATGGATTCTAAAACACCAAGATCAGAGTTTGCAAGCTGTTGGCCCACCACTCACATCCAGTCTAGGGATGTATCCCTATAGAATGGTGAAAGCACAATTTATTGTCTTTTTTAAGTCAGAAAGAGTACATGAGTCCATATTAGACAGCTTATCTCTATTCATTTAAACTTCTTTCCCTACTATAAATTGGATGTAAAATCTAAAGCTAAGCCCTAGGTTCAGGAAAACTTGATTCTGTATATCAGCCAGGATTCAGAGAAACAAAACTACTAGGAGCTATGCAGAATAGGAATTTATTATAGGGATTTGACCTGTATTAACCCATTCTCACACTGCCATAAATAACTGCCTGAGACTGGGTGATTTATAAAGAAAATAGGTTTAATTGACTCATAGTTCCACATGGCTGGGAGGCCTCAGGAAACATACAATCATGGTGGAAGACAAAAGGGAAGCAAGGCATGTTTTACATGGTGGCAGGAGAGAGAGACAGTGAAGGGGGAAGTGCCTTTTTTAAACCATCAGATCTCCTGAGAACAAACCCACTCTCATGAGAACAGCATGGGGGAAACTGCCCCCACGATCCAATCACCTCCCACCAGGTCCCTCCCTCAACATGTGGGGATTACAACTGGATATGAAATTTGGGTGGGGACACAGGGCCAAATCATATCATGACTTAAGCAATTATGGGAACTGGTAAAACAGCCTCAGTTTGGTTGTTTCATCTGTGTCTAGTGCTGAGCCTGAAGTTGGGTACACATGAAGTAGGTGAGAAGGAGGGCAACTGGGACCTGTGAGAAACTAGCTGAAACTTATGTTAGCCTTTCTCCATCTCCAAGCCCCCACCTTTGCTGCCTTGGGTGACCTGCAGGAGACATTGGCACTCTTGCCATAAAGCCACACTCATACCTGGCCTGGGATATGGAGACACTGAAGGAAGAGATCCTCTGAGAACTGAAACTGCAAACCTGGCTGCTGACTTACCAACAAGATGTCCCAGCTGATCCATGAAAATGTGCACAAGCTGCAACAGGGCCTGACCTACTCCTGAGAGCAAACTGGCTATTTCCACCTTCCAAATTTCCTGCAAACTTATCCTGTGACTGACCCTAACTAGAAATATGCAGGGAAAGGAACTCTGGGAAATGTAGTACCAGCTTAATCAAGCTGACACATTATAGAGCCACCACATATTGACACTTATTTGAACAACTGAAAACTTGGGTGGACATCAGGAAGTCAGCTATTATATCCTAAGCTTTAAATTTCTGGATGAAAACTAGAGATGAGCCATCAAGTTCCTGCCGTGTGTCTCAGAAAGCTTTTGACTGCGAGTCAGACTGACTTAATATAGGGAAACTTTATTGTCTCACATAAGACGACGTTCAAAGGTAGTATGGTTTCAGAGAAGGGTAATTAATGGCTGAAGAACTCCATATAGGATCCACGTTCTTTCTATCTTTTTGTCCATCATCCTTAGCATGTTAGATTTGTCCTTAGGCTTATCTCTTCCTGGTCACAGGGTGACTGAAGCAGTTCCAATCATCACACCATAACATCCAAAGCTGTCTAGCAGTGAAGCATGAGGAAGCTTTTTCCAGAAGTCTCCCTATGGATCTCTCTTGACACTCCATTGGCCAGAACTGATCACATGTCCACCCTAAACCAATCATTGGCCAGGAAAATGGGATTACAAAAATTTTGCTTCATAAGCTATGTTCTCCACACAACTGTTTCTCTTATTTTGGTTATAACATATGCTCCAAAGTGCAGCTATTAGGTCAAAAGGCATGAATAGAACTTTTTTTTTTAATGTTAAACTAAACTGGTCCTGTCATTGACATCATTTTTCCCTTCTGTCACTAGAGTCTATCACTGGAGTGTTTATATACTGATAATCAGTCTATGAATGGTGTGGGCTGCCCTGAATCACCTGGTTACCCATCACCTGGATCAAACCAGGTTTCTATCAGCAAGGAATAACAGGACAGAGGGATGGGCAGTGGCTTTTTTGTGTGTCTATGCATTCACCTGGCATTTACTTTGCACCTGCAACCATATCAAGAGCACAAGATATGAAAGCCTCACAAATAACACGTATGGAGGGGGGAAGAATTTCTTCTTGGCCCAGAGAAATAAAATGTGACCATCTTGTGAATTCAATAGGGAAGCTTAAAAATAGATGTATAAAATGGCCAACAAGCATGTAAGAAGATGTCCAACATCATTAGTCATTAGGGAAATGCAAATCAACACCACAATGAGGTACTACTTCACACCCACCAGGATTTTCCCAAAACATGGAAAATAACCAGTGTTGGTGAGGATGCAGAGCAATCAGAACCCTTGTGCACTACTGGTGGGAATGTAAAATGATGCAGCTGCTGTGGAAACAGTTTGGCCATTCCTCAAAAAGCTAAATGTAGAGTTACCATATGACTCAGTAATTCCACTGCTAGGTATATACCCAAGAAAAAATACAAACATTTGTCCATATAAAAATCTGCATACAAATGTTCATATCAGCATTATTTATAATAGCCAAAAGGTAGGCAGAATACAAATGTCCATCAATGAAAGATTAGATAAACAAGTTATGGTATATACATATAATGAGATATTATGCAGCCACTAAAAGAAATGAGGCACTGATACGTGCTGCAATACAGATGGACCTTGAAATATTATGCTAAGTAAAAGAAGTCTAATATAAAAGGTCACAAATTGTATGATTTCAGTTATATGAAATGGCCAGAAAAGACAAATGTATAGAGACAGAAGCAGATTCATGATTGCCAGGGACTAGGGGAAACTAAATGGAAAGTTACTGCTCAGTGGGTATGTGGTTTCCTTTGGGGGTGATGAAAAGGTGGCAGTTGCACAACACTGCAAATGAACTAAATGCCACTGAATTGTTCCCTTTAAAACACAGCTAATTTTATGTTAGGTGACTTTCACTGCAATAAAAAAAATCATTTAAAAAAATAGAAACATGAGAAAAAACAGCTTTTCCCACCTTTAAATGTCATTGTTAAGACTAAAATGGTTGAAACTGCTACAGCCACCTTGTGATCATGAGAAAACAAGTGTGCTAGGATGGCAGAGCAAAAAGATGGAAGGAACCTGGGTTCTAGATGGGTTGCCAAGTCATTTAATTAAACCTGCCACAGATCACTCTTCCTTAGGACTTTTTATTTTGTGAGATAATAAATTCCCTTGTCAAGTAGTCCTAGGGATTAGATGTTTTGCCAAATGTTTTTACTTTTTTCCCTTTTACTTATATTTGCTTCTTGGAAGCTGCTAGATTTCTGGAAACTTAATGATTCCAGGTACTCCCATGATCATTTTCAGGCACCACAGCTTTTGAAAACGCCCCTATTTACCTGAAGAAAACAGACATGTACCATTCCTGCTGTTATGAAAGCCACCCCTGTGAACCTAACCATTCCGGGCCTTCCAGAAATGGGGACTGAAACAGGATAGCTCCCTTCTGTTCAGATCTTACCTACAGTCCATAGGCACCTGAGGTTCTACAGTCAGAAGGAACCTGATCTGCAACAGGATGAACCTCTTTCTTTCAGTCCCAATCTTTCTTCAATTAATTTTAATGTTTCCATATATGCTATTGGGGCCTCTTTCCATTCCCACCACCACATATAGGTGCATGTGAACATATGTGTACACACTTGCACAAGCCCCACAGTATACTCCCAGATAAAATACTTTTTATAATCTTGAAAATCACTCGGAAATCACAATACCACAAATCCCCCAATATAATTCTACCTCAGCCTTCCCAACCTCATCTCCAAAGGAAGCCACCTTGGTGGAAAGAGAAAGGCACCTTGCCACCTCCTGCCCCATCCTCTGGGATACTTGAGCCCATGATTGTGGAGTCCCATGTTGGAAGCCACATCTGCCATTCATCAGGAGCCCAGGCAGGGTCTCCTTTGTATTATCCAAAGTATTTTGTATGAAACACCCAATCAATGTCTATTAAGTTTGATGTCAGGTGTAACAAATCCCAACTATGACTTTGTGACACTGAATAGCTGACAAAATGCTTCCACATGCATCATGTTATTTTATTTGGACTACAGTTCCTCAAGGTGGCTCTTCTTCTTATCCATACTTTATGAAGGGAAGCCAAGAAGTTAGGAGGGGTGATTTTCACAGACCCATGGCCTGAAAAGACCATCTAGGACTCTAGCCTAGATCTTCTCACCCCAGATCTCTTGCTCTTTTTCTTTCTGTTCTCTGTTGTGGACACCTGAGAACCAGCTGCCAGTACCGAGTACTCAAGGCCCTCCTCTAGAAGACCCAAGAGTCTCCAGGGACTCCCTACCATCCTACCCTCACCCCCACCCCTATCCCCACCATCCAGGCTGTCGGATGCTCCTTTTCCTAACCTCATTGTTACAGCATCTATCTGCAACTGTGCTAAGAAAAGGCTGCTTTCATGGTCAGGTTCATGAACTGGGGAGGAAATAGTAGCACTGCAGGAGTGATGTAGACAAAAACAGAATCACCTCTAGAAATCCACCAGAAGCAGCCACTAAGCCACTATACCTCTAGGATCTTTTTCATATTCTAAAAGACAGTCTTTCATAAAAACCATGAATGCTTGGAGAGATCAGAAAGGGCCTTTTATCTTTTGGTCTTCCCCCACTCCCACCCTACTCCAACTCTAAGGAACACCTGGTGGACACCATAATGTTGGAAACTGAATACAGACTTTGTATTAGTTTCCTATTGATGCTGTAGCAAATTGTCATAAACTTAGTGGCTTAAAACAATACTGATTATCTTACAGTTTCTTAGGTCAAAAACCTGAGTACAGTGTGGCTCAACTGAATCCTCTGTTTAGAGTCTCTCAAAAAAGAAAAAGACAGGAGATCAGCAGGGTTATGATACTTTCTGGAGGCTCTGGGGATGAATCTGCTTCCACGCACATTCAAGTTGTTGGCAGAACTCAGTTCCTTGTGGCTATAGGGTTAAGGTCCCTGTCTCCTCACTTGTTGCTAGCTAGTTCCTTATGGTTGCCTTGCATTCCTCATTACATTGCCCACTCCATCCACAAGTCTTTTTCATGCTTCAAATTTCTCTGACTTCTTCTTCTGCATTTAAGAGCTACTGTGATTACATTGAGTCTGCTGGATAATCCCAGATAATCTCCCTATTTTAAGGTCAACTGCTTAGTAACCTTAACGGCATGTGTGAAATCCCCTTTGCCATGTAACATACTATAACCACAGGAGTAGCATCAGAGGGTGGAGATCATGACAGCCAAAATTCTGCTTATCACAGTCTGCCCTCTGGTGGCCCCTATAATTCCCACCCATTCCATGTGCAAAATATATTCACCCCATCCCAAGGTCCCCAAAGGTCTCATTCCATTACAGCATCAACTCAAAGTCCAAAAATCTCATCTGAATCTCACTAGTTCAAAAGTTCCACATCTTGTCATTTACATCATCTAAACTAAGTACAGATACAGCTCTGGGTATAATCCCTACAACTTCTGGGGCACAATTCCTCTCCACCTGTGGATGTATGAAACTAAAGAAACAAGTTATCTGCTCTCAACATACAATGGTGGGACAGGCATAAGGTAACAGTTACAGACATTATGTTTTTAAAAAAGAGGAAATAGAAGGTAAAAAGGAATCATTGATCCAAGGCAATTTTTAACTCCAGCCAAACTCCATTAGGTTTCCAGGACTAGAAATAATCCTCTATTTCTCAACTTTACCTTCTGGGTTCTCAGCTTCACCCTCTGGACTCTTGGTCCCACCCTTTGAGTCATCCTCCCTTTTTTATGAAAGCTGGTATTTGTTTGTACCTAAGTATTTATATCAGCTTGCTGCCTGCCAGTAGAGTTTGGGGGATATAACAGCCTTCTTCCATTTAACATACTCTCTGTTCCTTTTGGTGCAAGCCAACAGTGTTTCTAGTAGTATACAATTCTTAAGAACTTTGGGAATCTCCCATGGATGTCATGGAATGAAAGCCAGGTCCACAAAATTTTTGAAATAACTTCATCTGTTTTTGACTTCTGCTACGATGGCTGAGGGATAATGCTCTTAACCTTTCTAAAGACCACCTGATTTGATTGTGAGAATCTGTGAGTCACACATTTAACCTCTTTAGAGAGCCTTTGTGTGACTGAATACTTTGACCTTTGCAATCCCAACAGACTAAGGATTTCCCAAATCATCAAGTACTGGTTCCCTTTTGTTTAATGGTTCTTCCCTCAACTTACCTCTTTCCTCTCATGTTTAGCTAAAAAGAAAAAGAACAAACCGATGTGTACCTTCAACATTTTGCTTGGAAATCTCAGTTAAATTAATAAGTTCATCATTCACAAGTTCTGCTTTCCACATTATTGCAGGACACAATTCTGGTAAGCTCTCTGCCACCATAACAAGGATCCTGGGTAAGTCACTTCACTTCTCAAGATTAAAGTTTTCCTCATCTGCATAATAATTCTAGTTTCAATTTTTAGGAGAGAGAATTCCACAGAATGATCTAAATCATCTTCTGAGTAGCTTTGGATTTTAGACATTACTGGATTTCACAAAAAGAAGGATGTCATCAAATCATCCAGTGGTCACATTTTGACCAGTTCAAGGAAAGGAGGAGGGTCAATTTGGCCAAGTTGTTTGCCCATCTTTAAATCAAGAGTGGGCTGGTGGTCTTTGAGATACTCTCTGGGACAGAGGTCACATCTTCTATTTCCCAATGTTCATCACAATGCTAAGGCCTCATAGGTAAGCAGGCAACGGTCAATTTTTAATTTAACAAATACATGTCTAGCACGTACTAGGCACTGTTTTAAGTGATGTGCATTGTGGGGGGGGGGGGCAGTATTATCAGTAACGTATAGATGACGGAGTGAGGCACAGAGAAGCAAATAACTTGCCCAAGATTACAAAGTTATTAAGGAATAGAGCCAGGATTTGAATCCAGGCAGTCTAACTCCAGACCCCATGCTTTTATCAACTATGTTATGCTTCCAGAGTGCCATCCTTCAGGCCACCTACTCTTATTCATCCTAACAGTGGGATTACAAGAGGTAACAAGAGGAAATTTTCTCCAACCTCACCCCATTGCCTCCAACTTAAGTAAGAGTGGTGCTTGGAAGAAGGAAAGAGACTAGAACCAGAGTTTGGGAAGGCAGTAGAAAGTAAGGAAGTTGGATATTAATGAGCTTGAAACGTAAAAAGTTCAAACTCAGTCTGTTTCTGCATGACTTCTGCCTCACTGAAGCTTGAAGCTGACTTCCCAGGTCTCTAAAGTATCATCGGAGGAGGCTGAGACATTCTAGAGTCAGAGAGCAAACAAAGTGAAAAGGGGATCAGTTGTGGTCTTCACAGAGCCAAGCCAAGCTGAACACACAGTGGGAGCCAATGAAAAAAATTTGATGGAATCATATTTTGAAATATTCTTTACTTATCGCATCTATCAGAGAGGAAGAAACTGTTATTTAAGACTTAAACTCACTATAACCAGAGGTTCTGCCATCTAAGGGAAAATTCTTATTATTTGGAAACAAATGTCTACATTGTTGCTTCCCCTCACTGAGGCTGGTCAAGTATAGAAAGAAAATGTGGAAATGTTAAAGCCTCTTTCATTCTTCTGTGCTGCTAAAGGTGAGGTCACAAACAGGCAATGCGTGGGCCCAACCTGGCTTGCAGACCTGTTTTGTTTGGCCTGTGTATTGTCAGCCTGCACAGTGGTTTCTTTCCCCTCAGTGTTTTAAATTAGACATAGCTGCCAACATAGAAAAAACATGCAAGTATCCTTGACAGATGTATTGCAAATAAGTTCTACTGTTCTTCAGCTTGCCAAAACTCTCTTAGTCCTGAATTCTGATTAAAAGTTCTTAACTTTAATGAAATTCAATGTATCAATTTTTTTCTAAAGTTAGTGCTTTATATGCCCTGTTTAAAAAACTTTTTATGAGACACATGAATATATTATCCTATGCATTCTTCTAGAAGCTTGATTGTTTTATCTTTCACATTCAGGTCTATGATACATATTGAATTAATTTTTCTGCAAGGTAGGTATTCCAGGTTCATTCTTTTTTCCATGTGGATATCCAATTACTCCAGCATCATTCATTGAAAAGACCATCTTTTCCACCACTGAATTATGATGGCTTTAAAAAAAATGTTAAGTCAAGGGATCACATATGTGTGGCTATGTGTCTGGGCTCTCTATTCTATACCATTAACCTATCATTCGCAACAATATTACACTGTCTTAATTACTGTAGCTGTATAAGTCTTGGAACCTGGTAGTCTAAATCTAAGTTCATTCTTCAAGATTATCTTGATGATTCATTGTGCTGCACACTTAAATTTGGTGCATGTGTGTATGTAACAACCCAACTAAAAAAATAAATAACACAAAAGGGGGTTACTGTGGGATGAGGGAGACGAGATACTGAGTCTCTGTCAAGGAATCTGACATTTATCAACACAGGTGCCTGCATGGCAATAATTTAGGGCTGCCTTTATACACAGGGTATGCAGTCTCCAATTTGCCACAATCCCCACCATTCCATTGTTTCCTACCACTGAAGCAGATGGGCCAGTGCTCACTTCTCATGTTACTCCTGACTCACTTCACTCAATTTATATTGCTGCCTGAACCCTGCTGATATTTGAATTAATGGACTAATTTAGCAGAGCCTGTTGATATAGCTTTGACCATGTGAAGGGTTATTCCTGATAACAGTAAGAAAGCTAAATTGCTCTGGGTAATTCAGAGAAATGGAGAGAAGGCTGAGGGGCTCTTCTGTAACAGTTTCTCAGTCTTAGCACTATTGACATTTAGGGCCAGATCATTCTTTGTTGTGGGGGATTGTCCTGTGCATTGTAGGAAGTTTGGCAACATCCTTGGCCTCCACCCACTAGATGCCAATAGCATCCCCCAGTTGTGACAACCAAAACTATCTCTAGGCATTGCCAAGTTGCAGACATTGCCAGACACTGCAGAGGCAGAATTGCACTCAGTTGAGAACAACTGGCCTAAACCCATCATGGAAGCAGTAAGGGTAGAAGAGATCTGATGTGGGGGTAGAATAACTGGGTTAGAAATGGTTACAGGACCTCTAAAGTTCCCATCTCCCCACCTTCCTTCAGCCAGCAGAAGCAGAACAATAGAACTATAAAAAGCAAAAGGAGGAACACTTTGAGAGAGAGTGGCCTACGCAGCATGGAGCCGTAAAGAGCACAGCTGCATCACAAACTCCAAGGGGTGTCCTCTCATATAAAATACAAGGTGATGTCCTTGCCATGGTCAGAAATTTAAAAAATAATAATAAATTTAAAAATACAACATGAACAATGTCCCCTGGAGCTGTGCAATGTGATGGTTCTGGATATAAACTATTTAAAAGCTCTCATCTCTCTAAATATTCTACAAATTCTGCCCCATATCCATTCCACCCCATCCTCCATACACATACACACAAATGCCTCATGCAAATGATATTTTGGGGGAAAATAGACGGCCAATCTATCAAACTAATTCCTAGGAAGCATACCAGAGCCAGAAGTGACTAGGATAAAAACATCAGTCCCTCCACCATTACCTCTGCCTCTCAGAACTTACAGAAAGATTGGGATGCAGGCTCCCAGCACACATGGGTTGAAGTTCAAGCCAATTTCATTTGAATTTCAAAGGACCTGCATCACAATTCTCTGTATCTGTGTTTAATTTGCTTTGGTTTCCTTTATTCTGTTCCCTATGTATTATCTTTCTTCCCCCTGGCTTTCCTTCAGCCTTGTAGATTAACTCTAACACAGGGATGGAGGCACTCACTTTTTTCTGTAGTGCTATGCCCAGAATAGAAATGGTCCACCCCAGGTACAAGAATAAGGGGTGTATTCTCTGTAGAAAATGTTAAAACAATAAAATTGACTAAAAGTTACTTGGCTTTTATCATCATCATGAACCCATTAAGTCTAAACAATGTCAATGATAAAATACTCATCCTCCTAAAAAATATTTTGTGGTCTACATTCTAAACAATTACTGTGGCTATTGTTGAGTTTAAAATACACACACACATATATATATATGCATATGGGTGTGTGTATATATATACACACACACATACATACGTGTATATGGGTATATACACACATAGACACACGTGTGTGTATATGGGTATATACACACATACACACGTGTGTGTGTGTATATATATATACACACACACACATATATAATGTCTTCTGCTGATGATGCTAGAGGATTTTCACAGGTGAATCTTGAAATTTTTACAGTTTCTGTGTCAATTCCTTCTTTCTGCCAAATCTGCTAAGAGGATTTCAGGGCAAATAAAGGAAAATATATCTGGGTTATAATTTAATACCCAAAGATAAAGATCCTTTTCCCTCTGTTTGAAAGAAAAATGCAATGAGGTAAACACCACTCAGAGCCTGGAAATACTTTTGTTCACACTTCCAGAACACTTCACATTTGAAAAACAATACGGCAGGGTTCTTTGAAGTTACAGTTTGCCATGGAGATGCTTTATTTGAAGCATTTTCTCCTGCAGGCTTGGTAATTTTTCAAAAGTGTTAAATAAACTCATAGAGCACTCTTGTTCAAAAGAAATTGTATATTTCAGCTTCATTTCCACACTCTATTTCTGCCCTTTGATAGACTGCTTGATAAAAAGGGAGTCCTGTACCTACCTCTCAGTTATCTCAGGGCCCCTGACATCTCCCCCAAAAAGAGCTGAAGATGGAAAAAGTCTCACATCATTCACTAGGACTCCTGCTTACCAGGGTTTAGTCACTTGTGTTCTGAGCTTTGGTCCTTTGCCCAAACACATGCCAGAAGATACATAACAAATTAAACTAGCAGGTTTGGTCCATGTTAAAACATTAGTTTACAGTCTTCCAGTAAAGCATTTTCTTTCTAGGGAGTAGGAAAATTTTGGGAGAACACACATCATTCCTTGAATACTCATGAAGTAGGCAACTTCATGCACTTCTTAAATCTTGAAAAGAGCTGTAATCTCAGGGTGGTTTATGCCTTCTCATGCAAGGCCTTCCCATTTGGCCTTGTGCCCTACCTTTGCGTCCTTCTCTGCTCCATATTCCATATCCATCTGCTATAATTTGAATGTTTGTCCCCAGCAAAACTCACAGTGAAACTTAATCCCCAAAGTGGCAGTGTTGAGAGGTGGGGCCTTTGAGAGTTAATTAGGTCATGATGGCTGCCCTCATGAATGAATTAATCCATTCATGAATTAATGGGTTATCATGGGATTGGGACTGTGGCTTTATAAGCAGCAGCAACTGAGAGACCTGAGCTAGCATACTCAGCCCCCTCACCGTGTGATATCACCCACCACCTTGAGACTCTACAGAGAGTCCCACCAGCAAGAATGCCCTCACCAGATATGACCCCTCGACCTTGGACTTCTTAACCTCTATAATTGTAAGAAATAAACTGCATTTCTTTATAATTATCCAGTTTTGGGTATTCTGTTATAAGCAATAGAAAACAAATTATGACACCATCTATTCCATCCACAGGAGAATTTCTTTGCAGTTCCAGAATATATCATGTTCTTATCCTATCCCACCTTAGCACATGCAGCTCTCTCTGCCTGGAATATCCTCTTCTTCCTAGTAAATGCCTATCCCTCTTTTGAGACTATTCCATGAAGCCTTCCTGAATCCTCATAATCTGAGTTAAATATCCCTCCTATGTGTTTTCAGAGCAACCTGGTCTTGTGTCTTCTGGTACATACTGTGTTCACCAAAACTTTTTCCTCTGGAGCTCGCAGCTAGACTAAATTTCCTGGTCTCCCTTGTGGTTAACTTTTGTCAGATGACTGAATTCCAGGAAATGAAGAAAAGTGATGTGTGTTACTTCTGTGAAAGGTAATTGTATGTTCTCCACCATCTCTCTTTTCTCAAACTATTGGCTAATGGGAGGAAACTCCCCAGCCCTAGGGAACAATGGCACCACACATGTAAGGAGTCTGGGTCCCTGAACAACCACAAGGAAAACAGGACAACTGTAAGCATCCACCCTGGATGGTGAGGTAAATGAGATTCATTGAACTCCCAGGGTTCTTTGTTACAGCAGTTGTCCTACCCTTATACAACATAGCACCTATCCCACTCTGCACTGCAATTCATTTGTAGGTCTCTGTCCCACTGGACTGTGGGCTCCTTGGGGGAAGGAGGTGTGTCTTGTCAGTCTCATCTCCAGCCCCTAATGTAGTGCTCAGTTAAACAGGAGGAACACACAAAATAAATATCGATGGAAGGAGGGTCATGGAAAGGAACAAACTCATGGATAGAAAATGTAGCACAAGGCCGGGCGCGGTGGCTCAAGCCTGTAATCCCAGCACTTTGGGAGGCCGAGACGGGCGGATCACGAGGTCAGGAGATCGAGACCATCCTGGCTAACACCGTGAAACCCCGTCTCTACTAAAAATACAAAAAACTAGCCGGGCGAGGTGGCAGGCGCCTGTAGTCCCAGCTACTCCGGAGGCTGAGGCAGGAGAATGGCGTAAACCCGGGAGGCGGAGCTTGCAGTGAGCTGAGATCCGGCCACTGCACTCCAGCCCGGGCTACAGAGCAAGACTCCGTCTCAAAAAAAAAAAAAAAAAAAGAAAAAGTTAAGAAAATGTAGCACAGCAAAAACTATGCCCTGGAAACACAATTAGCCTTTGCTCTGAATCAGCTGAGACTCTGGATGAGTCAGTTTTGCCTTTCTGCACCACAGTTTCTTTGACTGTAAAATCAGATTGGCTAGTCAGTAGTTCAAGCTTTAGTGTACATCAGCATCGCCTAGAGGGCTTATTAACACACAGATTGCTGGGTTCCACTACCAGAGTTCCTGATTCAGTTGGTACAGGGGAGGAGTGGCAAGAATTTGCATTTCTAATAAGTCCCTGATGATGCTGATATTGCTGGCCTGGGGACCACACTTTGAGAACTGCTTGCATAGATTATCTCAGATCCCTTTTATCTCTAAAGTAAATGACCCAGTCATCCACATCAATGCTTAGGAATGGTCCTGGTGACCTCCAGCATCGTAGCTTATGGGCCAAATGATAGATGATTCTTCCAGAGTTAGTTTGTCCTTTGGGACTAGTAGATTGGAAATATCCTATGTGTAGCCCACCATCTGCATTCACAATATGGAATAAAACCCCTCACCCAATAGGAGAGGTGCCTCCCCAAATTATTCAAATTTTAAAAGTAAGAAACTATAACTAGGGTGCCAGATTACTTGGTTGAGATTTCAAGCCAACTATTCCTGATCCTTCCCGATCACCTCAACTCCAGCTAAGGACATCATGATGGGAATATTTCTGAACAAAAGAACACTGATTTTGAACAAAAGATAAAGCAAATAACCTGGCCACACATTAAGCCAAGTTTTCAATTTAGCAGATCTTTAAAATGCACTGTGAGTCAGCCATGATATCCCATGACTGCCAAGTGTTTACTGTGTGCAGGTATTTAAGAACCTGTCTCAGATCACCAGGAGGTAAAAATAACCAAATCTCAGACTTTGACTTAACTGGAAAGATTCCCAACTCCTTTTCCCATTACTTTCATTAAATGCATGAGACCAAATGCAAACCACAATATACTGACACCAAGACTTCATAAAACCCACACTTAGTTATCATACATTTATTTTTAACACAGCACCCCAGTTTCACATCATGTATATTTTCCAAAGTTAGAGATCTTTATGTTCTTCACAGACTTTTCAACAAGTGTGAAAAAGAGGCAGTAAGGTTAGCTTGAGTCTACAAGTCACAATCCAAATATAGGACACCTATGTTTAAGGTCAATATACATAATGTTCCCAAATGCTTAGCAAATGAATAAGACTCTGGCTGAGTAAAATATTAACACGACTTGTTAGCACATTATCATGAAAAGACAGAAGGCATCAAATATATACTTTGCTGTTACACTTTTTACTGTTCAATGTACCTGTAGTGAAAAAATATACATTTTTACTTTCAAGGTTAAAATAGACCATCAGCTCATTATCTCTCTTAGCCAACAGATATGAAGACTAAAATGGCTCTTCTGGCTTCTGGCTCACTTGAACATCTTATTTGTGCTAAAGACAAAAAGGATGGCAGTGCCAAAGAAAAGGGTATACCCGGTTCCCAAGATAGGTGCAGTTGAGGTTCTCGCACAAGGTGACTTAAAACAAAAATAACACAACTCAGTTGATCCAATCTCCACACAATGGGGTTGCTGCATCAACTGTTCCAGCCCCAGGGAAGAGTTCCCTGAAAGAGCTTTAGGACCTAGCCCTGTTGTTCAACAGAGTGCTTCAGGATGGAATTGGTACCTGAAGGTTCCTTTACTGTAGTTCCCAAATTCCAATTTAAGCCCTTTTAAAGTCTGGTGTCTTCTGGTCTTCAGAGTCATAAACCCACTTCTCTAATCTCCCACAGCCAATGACATTAGCTTACAGCAAGACCAGAGTATTCACAAAACATGAAAAAATAAGCATTCCCCAATTGTTGACAGCAGAGCAAGGCTTCTATAAGTAGAACATGTCCTGTGTATTGAAACCCTGCAATGCCTCCTAGAAAAGGTTCCTTTATCATCATGTGTGTTAGCATGTATAGAAAATAACTATACAAGCCTAAAAGCAACTGTGTACTTCGGATGTCTTGCTCATACTAACAGACTGACTGCTTTAGGGTATGCATGTAACGCAGCCTCCAAAAGCCTCTTTTAGGGGAGGGCAACAGCTCTTTGAATCTGCTTGCATTGCTTTTAAAGTCTGGCCCTCCATGTCTGCTGCTCTTGGGAAATTCGCATAACCAGATGCATTTCTCCTTACAAACAAGCGAAGCAGGGTACCACAGAGTAATACCCACATTCAAATTGCCATCAATGACTGATCTATCCGTGTGGGTGGGATCTCCCTTAGCTTGTGCTGAAGGAGGAGCGAAATATGTGAGCTGAGGACTCCAAAAACACAAATCCCCACTTCTTACTAGGAAACTGAACCATACTGAGTCATGATACAAAAAAAAAGTAACAAAACACCTATAACTAAAATATAAATTCAACTGATCCTTTGAAATCAGAGTTTTAAAAGAATACACTTGAAACAGTAAAGCAGTTAGAAAGAAAAACCAAAATTACTAGAGTTCTCTTTAAATAGAGGGGGAAAACACCTCTTAACTACTACATTTTGTTCACATTCAGAATGTTCAAACCAGAACCTAATGATCCCTACTTGTCAATAATATGGGAAGATCTGGTTGCTATGATATGTGATATTCTTTTCTTTTTCTTTTTAAAACCACATTCCCTTGGTGATATCTAGTGAGAAGGTGTGATTCTAGTTTGTGTTGAACAAATGTTTTTAGCTCTAAGGTGTTATACTGTAATTGAGATCTTTCCAACTACTGCTTAAAAGAAGACATTGGCAAATGGCTGCCTTAACTGCAAAAAACACGTGAATTCCAATATTACCTTATTGATCTTCTGAGTACACATCTATTATTACCATGGCTGTGAGATCATTTAAGAAACAGACAAATGTCATTTAGAAACAGACTATAGAATCAAATCACAACTAAAGAGAATGCTTTATGATAGCTCAGACAGTGGTAAGAAATCAAAGGCAAATTCACATTTTTGATTACTCACCCTAAAATATGCTGAAATTGAATATTTGTGACCCAAGTAACTAAAAATACACTGAAGAAAGCTGTAACTTAACTACATATTGAGTTCATTTCAATCACAGTAGTCTATTTTAAAAACAAACTCCCATAAGGAATACAGGAATGGAATCCATTGAAAGCAACAGCTGTCAAAAACTCTGCCAAGAAACTCAGAGTAACTTATTGCATCATAAAAGGTGAGGTGTTCAGGAAAACAAATAGCTCAATCATATTCTTTTCTTTCAGATTTTGTCACTTCAATCCAAGAGAAATTTCTAGAACTAAACTCCCTAAAACATGTTTTCAAATTTAAAGACTAACCAAGTCAATGAAATTCAACATGATAAACAGAAAAAAAAAAAAACCCTCCTAATCTATTTTTAGTATTGGTAGAGGGTAGAGAATCTAACTCAAAATCCATAAAATCAGGTTGGCATCCCAAATCTGCCACTAGTTACCTCTTTCTATGGATTTTTTGAGCCAGGTACTGTTGCTTCTTAGGACTTTGGTTTCCCCACATGCAAACTGCAAGTGATGGGTACCAGTCCTGCCCAGCTCTGACATCCTATTCTCCAGTGACAGTAAAATGGGCACAGCTTCCAGCTAAGCTGCCTCCTCTCCCAATCATGCCCAAGCACTTATTTAATATTTACAAAGCAGTTAGATCCTTCCAATTAAGGTAAATATCTGCCCAATTACAACATAAACATTCATTCCAGATATCTACCTTTTAGTTTTGCTTTGATGTCTGCTTCATAGGAAAGTGGCGAAAGCAATATGCCACATACGAGAGATGCCGAGGGACCCAATAAACCAGCTGTCAGCTACTACTGTGCTTTCATCTGTGGGACTGTAGGATCCCAATGGGGGAAGACCACTTAACAGCAAGGTAATTCAACCCCTATAGATGGGGGCAACATTGACCTTCTGTCTATAGAATTCTCCCCAATAGGCAGGTCTAATTTTGGAGTCGTTTTATAGAAGAGGTATAATGGTGATTTCAGTAACTCAGCCATCCTATAAATCACATTAAAGGCTCACAGAAATATTTATCAGGTGTTATAATCCTAAATTAAAGTACACATCCTAAGAAAACACACAGAGGATGAGCACTACTTAGGTAACAATAAAAGTAGTGTGTCATTACTTGTGTGTTATGCACATTTAACTGTTTTTTTAAAAAATCCACTTCTAAGCAACTAATAGACTGTGGTTACAATTAAGTCCACCCAAGAAGGTAGGCATACATATTATTAGTGTGTGCTTGCCTATCTTAAAATAATGATGACATTATGAAACTCGGAGGAATTTGATTGTCCAATGCAAGTTTTTTCCCTTAATGAAAACCAAGCCAACTAGACAAAACCCCAACAAACCTCCTAATTTGACTCACTCTGGCACTGATTTCATGGAGGGAAGGGCAAAAGCATGTCAATATTTTTAAAATGAATACTGCAGACTAACATTCCTTAGTTTATACGTCTGCCTAATAGAAATGAAGTGCTATCCCAACTGAGAGCATATGTACTGGAAGCTTATGAGATAAAGTGCACATGCTAGTCTTTCCTGGATTGAATTTACCAAAAGCCAAACATGCTGTGAAATGTCTGCAATAAGAACAGTGCTGATAGCCGGGCGGGTGGCTCACACCTGTAATCCCAGCACTTTGAGAGGCCAAGACTGGCAGATCACTTGAGGTCAGGAGTTCGAGAACAGCCTGGCCAACATGGCAAAACCCCGTCTCTACTAAAAATACAAAAATTAGCCAGGCGTTGTGGTGGGCACCTGTAATCCCAGCTACTCAGGAGGCTGAGGCACAAGAATTGCTTGAACCCGGGAGGCGGAGGTTGCAGTGAGCCGAGATTGCACCACTCTGCTCCAGCCTGGGCGACAGAGCAAGTCTCCATCTCAAAAAAATAAATAAATAAAATAAAAAAATAAAAGAACACTGTTGATAAAATCTGTTGTAGCCCCTAGATCTCAGAACATGGAAAAAGCAGTTGCCTAAAAATTTACGCTGATCCATTCATAATCTTCGGAAGAGTTTAAACTTACTCCCCATCCTTCCCCCACAAAAACAAAAAAGGCAGCAAATGGGAAAGAAAAAAAGGGAATAGAGAAATAGTTCAAGTTTCCTGATTTTCAAAATCCATTCAAAATCCTTAAATATGCATGGAATAGATTCAACAATTTGTTTTTCTGTGGAAAAACATCATCTGTTTGAGCCTTTATCCTCTGCCATTAAGCTATTGATAAAGCTTGCCAATGGACTAAGGAAACATTAAATAAATGCCTACTTGTTCTAAAAGCTCTCAGCTCTATTGAAATCAAAGGCTGAATCCCACATATTGCACACCTATCCAAAACTGCTTCAAAAAGACCCCCCCCCCCCCCCGCCGCTACCCTAAGAATGGGGAAATTAGTAAAATGCACAGGAGACAGCATTTCTTGCCATTAGTCTCTCAAAGTGGTGTTAATGCTGGCATGCCCTGTGAGGGTCAGTAGCCCTGTGCCCCTGTAGTCCCATTTTCAACCTGGGCTTTCAGGAGAAGCAGCAGCTACTTAAATTTCTGTAGGATACTTGCTTCTGCAATTTGAGCTTCCTGTTTTATGTCACCTACACTGGAGTTAACTGGGCTCCTCTGAATCTGATATAAACCAATCACTTCCCAAGAATACACTTTACAGAGAACAAAACAGTCACACATCCAGCATGAGAACCACTTTCTTTCATTATCTCTTCATACCCAATACATTTGCAATCCAGGTTAAAATAAAGAATAAAATAACTACTAGAGATTGTTGGTAACAACCATTTCCCCTTCTTCCCCAGTTTGGATACCTGGGTTCAAACAACAAATGTTTATCAATCCTAACAGTCTCATCAGCCTTTCATATTTGATGGGTGGTTTCCAAACTCATGCATTTACAGATATATTATCCCATGCAGGATAAAAGTAGAGATCTGGTAACTATTTATTTAATTTGGTCAGGCAAGGCAGTCAAAGCAGACTTCTCTTGCCCAAAAATTTACATGAAAGGACTGAGTTGTCTGGGTTGACAGCCTAGCTTGGCCAAGTTAAATAGCTCATTGCCAAAACCTCCACTTTACAGAGGTGTAAAGACCCAGTAAGTCTTTGACATTCAATAGAAAACAATAGTCATGTATTATTTATAGCTAGATAGAATATCAAAATGGCACTAGAGAAGCAATTTTTTTGGCATATAGTGGTAGAGGGCACAGCGCCAGTCTAAATCTGATGCTTTTATTTTTGTTTTATTATGGTCACACCAATGATTATCTAGTTGGAATTCCCAATTACTCAGGAAACCAACCTACTGTATGTGATATACATACAAAAAGCATCCTGAAGGTACTTGGTTATAAGGTTTTATAGAAAACATAAATTCTTTAAATAAATAATGCTCTAAGTTATTTTTATTTGCTAGAAGACTGATTTTTGGTAAGGAGCAGCATCTAATGCCTTGCAGAAGTACTTAAGAATAGGAGACAAATTCCACTGATAATTACCATTTCAAGTGTGATAATCAGTTGAAGTATTTTTTCCACCACAGTAAAACATACAAGTGAAGTGCAAGAGAAAAGGTCATATGGATTATATTTTGCTGCTCACAGCTTTTGACACGGTCAAACATCTATGAAAAGTAGTTGGGTTCAAAACATTCAAAAGAAAGATCTTGGCAGACAAGGTCACCCACTGTCACTTGAACCATGGGGGGGTCACAACACAGTGACTGGACGAAGTTGTTCCAATTGGTTTTCCAATGCAATTCGTTCTTGATGAACCTCCTGAGTTATACAAAACAGAAGAAAAACAAAAAAGCAAAGGGGTCATTTATTGAATTCATTCCTACTTCATCAGATATTAAAAGGAAACTTATAACTGGACCCACAAATACAAGTGCTGTATAACTCAAGAACAGGAAGACTGGGAGGTACCAGATTTAATGCTGGTGACCAGAAAAAAGGGGCTTCACAATTTGTAATCTCTCAACTCCTTTCTGAAGACGATGAAATGAAACTGACCTACTCCCCTCTACCACCCTGCTCTAGTTTTAGCTTGTTTTAACAAGATCAGTAGCTGGTAGAGAGTGTCATTAAAAATTAAAAGACTAGGAGAGAGCAGAAAGCAAAAACAGACTCCTAATACTGAGCAGTGAGCCAACAGGACTTAAATTTCTAGTTGCAATCTCTGGCTTGTAATTCAGCACCATACTCAGTCAGGTCTGAGGGCCAAAAAGGTATGCTAGTGGCCCCTCCACCAAAGTCTCATCCAGGTTTCTGCACAACGTATGGTGTAAGGTACGACATCTGGGTGAAAGGCAGAAAAGAGGCTGAGCAATCTGTTATTTTGGAATTCAAACTTTCGGGCCTAAAAGGGGTATTTTGGCAGGAAGAGAGGGGACACACAAAAGTATTCAAGTAGAATCGCCAAGGTGGGAAAGAATTCTGTATAAAGGCTGAATTGTGAGATTCAGAAGAATCAGCATACTAATAGTCAGTATACAACTTCACAAGTATTTATTCACATGCTCTCCTAGCCACCCAGTCAGAAGTCTTTTGGTTTCTATCTCCTACAGGTGAGGTAATGCTCTAGCTGTGATGGTATCAGCAAAGAATATGCCAGATCAGAGCAATAGGGCTTACATTCAAATGACTTGAGAAAG
The DNA here is from genome assembly GCF_037993035.2 of Macaca fascicularis. NCBI lineage: Eukaryota > Metazoa > Chordata > Mammalia > Primates > Cercopithecidae > Macaca > Macaca fascicularis. The sequence continues at coordinate 16,951,475 of NC_088395.1, read as the reverse complement.
ATAATAAAGTTAATGAACAAGATACTCCCAGAAGGAAATAAGATAACATAATAGAGAGTAACAGAGGGGGATCTGGGAGAAAGGAGAGAGAGTGGCCTGGGAAGCCTTCTCAGAGTTAGCACTACTTGAGCAAAGACTTGAATGAAATGAGGAGTGAGCCATATGAAGATATGGGGGGAAGAATATTTAGAGACAAAATGGCAACTGCAAAGGCCCTGAGGAACGAGTGAGTTTGGTGAATTTGATGAACAAAAAGCCTGTGTGACCAGAGTAGAGGGAACGAGGAAGACATTGGCAGGAAATGAAGTCAGAGATTTAACCAAGGAGTCAGATCATACAGGGCCTTGTGGGCAGAGGAAAGAGTATGGAAGTGTAGGCGGGGTGGTATTGAGGGTTTCTAATCAGGGCAGGAACACGACCCAACTTAAAATTCAAAATTTTCACTCTGGCTACTGTGTAGACAGTGGATTATAGCAGGGTGAGAGTGGAAGCAGGGGAGCAACTGGGAGGTTACTGCAGGGACTCAGGTGAGAAACGAAAATGGCTTCCATCAGGGTAGAAGCCATAAAGATGAGGAGAAGTGGATGAATTCTAGATAAATCTTGAATCTAGAACTGGTAGGAGTTGCTGATGAAGTTGATGGAGGAGAGAAGGAAAATCTGAGGATGACTCCTGGGAATTTTGTATGAATAAAGTAGCTGGCTGGTAGTGATATTGAGAATGAGAAGATTAGATAAGAAATGAGTATTTCAAGGATAGGGTTGACAATTAATTATCTGAGATGTGTATTGGATATCTAAGGAGAAAACATTGAGTAAGAAGTTATATATGCAAGTCTAGAGCACAGAGGAAAAGGGAAGCAGGGCTTGAGACATAAATTAGGTCTTCAAAGCCATGAGACCATACAACATCATCCAGCAAAACAGTATAGATAGAGGTTTCAGGTAAAGATGGAAGACTGACCAGGGGTACCACACTCTCTCCCTCCTGGAGCACCACTAAAACAATACAGCAACTTTTCAAAGTCACGGACCCACAAGACAGGGAAAACAAAAGGGACAAGATGATAGCAATAAAATTCAAAAGCTGAGTGGCAAACTGGTGAATGATAAATGACTTAGGAAATCCAGGAAAACAAATGTGTGCATTCTGCCAGCTTCTGAGTATGTCTATTCCAAGCATGCATTCCAGAGCTAGGGAAATAACCACAGGTTGAGTTTGGGAGTCCACTGGGTCCACTGTGAGATGAACGTAAGCTAAAACTCCATTGATCACCTGATCTCCCTAAGCCCCAACTCTGATGGGCCACAGTGACACTTTGCATCTCCTGGAATTAGTGTCAGTTCAGAGCCAGTGTCTAGTAATTCCCCAAAAGTCTAATTATTTCCCTTCCTCTAATGCACAGTCACCCTGGTAAATGGCAGCAGGGTCCCTTTGGGAAAGGTTAGGAGAAAGATTTACAGTATAAATTTTTGGCTGCACAGTGGGGTCCTTCCATAAGGAGACATAGATGCCCCTTCATCATTCAAGAGGCTCTGGATCTATAAACTGGCTTAGCCTGGGAATTAATTGAGAGGCTATGACTATAGTTCTGTTTCAATGATTCTTCAGACTTCTGTTCACTAGACTTAGAACTTTTCCACTCATACAGATCAAGTAAAGAAAGCTGAGTCCCAAGCTAACATGAAGAAAAATAAGAACCAATTTGATTTTACATAGGAGAATTTCTGAAAGACTCAAATTGGCAACACCAGATACCTATGAAAGTGGGAGTACATAAGGGGAGATGGGGGCTGGCGAAAACAAGTGCTGGCTGAAAATCTGTTTCAGAAGCAATTAAATCCCCAGATCATTCCTGCCACCAGGGCAGAATGCTGAAGGTTTATTTCTTGAAAAGGTACAACAGAGAGCATCTGAATTAGCAAGAAACAAGCACAGTTGAGGACAAGATACTGGGTCAGAAATAGGGAGAGTGAATGAATATCCTGGAATGCTGAGACCTACAGCCCTCTTGCTCCACTGAACCAACTCTTTCCCTACATGCAGGTGACCAAAACAGTCTCCACTCTGGAGACTTCAACCAGACCAAGAGGAAAGAGCTAATCATACTCCCTTTAGGGGTTCCCCAACTATAGAGCTGAGCCAAACTGCCAGACAGTGAAGCTCAAAGTTGACAAGCCTCACAACGTGCAATGAACTTCCAATCAGTGTTTTCGTCTTCCTTTTAAATATGAGCAAAGAAAGGGTCATCAGATATCGAAGGAAAGCATCTAAGATAAAGTACATGCAACACAACACAACACACACAAACAAACTATTCAGGAAGAAGAAAGAAAAATGACCATAAAAAAAGATCACAACGAGTTCTGCACATGTATCCCAGAACTTAAAGTATAATTAAAAAAAAAAAAGATCACGACAATGAAACAAGAATAGGATATCATAAAAAATAAACAGAAAACAAAAAATCATTGGTTATTAAACAACAGAAGATTTAGAATATACAATTAAGTTTCCGGAAATAGACAAAAATAAAGAAGAAAAGGTAGGAAGAAAGAGAAAAAGAAAACAGAAGAGAAAATATGAGAAAATTAGAGAACTAAGCTAAGAAGTCCAATGTCTGAATATCAGTAAGGGAGAATGAGAAAAAATGGGGGTGAAGGCAGGGGGGAGGAAATAATCAACGACAACAAAAATAAAAATAAAAAACCCTCCAGAACTGGAGAATATCGGTTTCCAAATTAAAAGGGCCCACCAAATATAGAGAACAATGGATGAAACTGGCCTACCCCAAAGCAGAGGGAGAGAGGAGAAAAACCAAAACCAAACAAAATGATAAAACAAAACAAGTTCACATACAAAGTTTTATAAAACAGAATGAACTTTGACATTTAAAAAACATTTTTTTTAAATTATCATAGGGTAAAACAATTTTTTTCTTTTAGTGTACAGATTTGTGTAACCACCACCACAAAGAAGATACATTACAGTTCTACCAACCCCAAAAGTTCCCTGGAATTACTCATACAAACTCTCATCTCATGCATAACCCCTGATAGCCACTGGTTTGTTTCACATCACTATAGTTTTACCTTTTCAAGAATGTCAAATAAAAGGAATCATACAGTACACAACCTCTTGATACTGGCTTGTCCCACTCTGCATAATGTCTGAGTTTCATCCAAGTTGTGTATCATTTCTTTTCTCTGTTGAGTACTATTCCATTGTATGAATGTATCCCAATTTATTCATTCATCTTTTGAAGAACATTTGTGTTGTTTCCAGGTTTGGGCTATCATGAATAAAACTGCTACGTACATTCATATATAGATTTTTGAGTGAACATAAATTTTCATTTCACTAAAGTAGAGAGACTGCTGGGTCACACGGTTAGTGTATGTATAACTTCATAGGAAACTGTGATTTTTCAGAGTGGTGGTACCATTCTGGATTCCCACCACCAATAAATGAGAGTTCTAATTGCCAGTACTTGGTGATGCCACATTTTTTTGTTTTAGCAATTCTAGTATGTGTATAGTGGTATGTAATTGTGGTTTAAATTTGCATTTCCCGAATGGCTAATGATGTTGAATACCTTCTCGTGTACTTATTTGCCATCTTTATATATTATTTAGTGAAGTGTCTGTTCAAATCCTTTGCCCATTTTTAAATTGAAATGTTTTGGAGAGTTCTTATTATTGAATTTTAAGAGCTCTTTATATAATTGAGACATAAGTCTTTTATCAAATATGTGGTTTGCAAATACTTTCTCCCACTCAGCAGCTTGTCTCTTAATTTTCTTAACTATGCTTAGCAAAATAAAAGGTTTTAATTTTGATGAAGTCCAATTTTTTTAGTTTTTCTGTTATAGATCGTGCTTTTGGTGTTATTTCTAAACTCAGATCATGAAGATTTTTCTGTTTTCTTCTGAAAATTCTATAGCTTTATGTTTTACATTTACATCTATGACTCATTTCAAGTTAATCTCTGTATAGATGTGAAGCTTAGATCAAGGCTCTTTTTTTAAATGCAAATGACAAATTGTTATAAAACAATTCGTTGAAAACTGTTCTTTCTCACTGAATTGATTTTGCACCTTTGTCAAAGATCAAATGGCTGTTTTCATGTGGTCTATTTCAGGACTCTGTATCCTATTCCATTGATCTACGCATCAGCATATTGATTACTGGAGCTTGATAGTAAAGTTATTCCTCCAACTTTGTTCTTCCTTTTCAAATTTGTTTAAGCAATTCCAGCTCCTTGGCCCTTACATATAAGTTTTGGGATTAGCTTGTCTAATCACAAAAAATACTGCTGGGATTTTTATTGGTTTTATAATAAATCTATAGACTACTTTGGAGAAAAATACCATTTGAAAAGATATTTCATAAAGATATGAAAGGTAAATAATCACAAAGAAAAGCGGTCAACATAATTAGTCAGCAAGGAGATGATAAAAACTGTATCACTACAGGGCTGCCTAAAATTAATAATCATAACACCAAATGTTGGCAAAGATGTGGAACAACTGGAACTCTCATACATTAGTGGTAGGAGTACAAATTGCTACAACCACTTTGGAAAACAGTCTAGCAGTTTCTCAGAAACTAACATTCCAATCCTAGGTATTTATCCAAGAGAAATGAAAACATATGTCCATACAGAGACTTATTCAAAAATGCAGTTTTATTCCAAATTGCCAAAAACTGGAAACAGCTCAGGTATCTGTCAATAGAACTGATAACCAAACTGTAACATATTCAACCAATGGAATACTACTCATCAATAAAAATGGATGAATTACTGATACACACAACAATATAAATGAATCTCAAAAACATAATACTAAGTGAAAGAAGCTTTATATGAAAGTATAAGTTGTAAGACATCGCTTATATAAAGTTATAGAGCAGGCAAAACTATGGTATAAAAATTAGAATACTGATTGCCTCTGTGTGGGTAGGGCAGGAATTGACTAGGAAAGAGCATGAGGGAGCTTCCTGGGGTGATGCTAATACTCTCTATCTTTATGGGTGTTTGGATTCAGAAAGTACATGTAATTGTTACAAACTCAGCAAATGTACACTTAGGATTTTTGCGTGCACTGAGCGTGGTGGCTCACACCTGTGATCCCAGCACTTTGGGAGGCCAAGGCAGGCAGATCACGAGGTCAGGAGATCGAGACCATCCTGGCTAACATGGTGAAACTCCGTCTCTACTAAAAATACAAAAAATTGGCCGGGCGTGGTGGCAGGCGCCTGTAGTCCCAGCTACTCGGGAGGCTGAGGCAGGAGAATGGTGTGAACCCGGGAGACGGAGCTTGCAGTGAGCTGAGATCACGCCACTGCACTCCAGCCTGGGTGACAGAGTGAGACTCCATCTCAAAAATAATAATAACAATAACAATAATAATAATAATAATATTTGTGCATGCACTTTGTGTAAACATTTTACATCATAAGAAAAAACTGTAAAAATATATTGAACTCCAGCTAATTATACGCATGCTAAAATATTTAGGGAAAGTATACAGATATTTGCAATTTACTTGAAAATATGTCAAAAATAAGATGAACTGATGGACACAAGGATAAATGGGTAGATATGTGATTAAAAACAACTATAGCAAAATGTTATTGTAGAACTGAAGTGATGTCTATACAAGCAGTCACTTATTATTCTTTCAACTTTCCTGTGTGTTTGAAAAGTTTCATACTAAAGTATTGGGGCAAATGGGGTTGGGGTATAAAAGTGAGGTCAGGGAAGGAAGACCAGCAGAAAATGAAAACGGGAAGCACCAGTGAAGCATAAGGAAAACCAGGAGAGTATGGTATATCAAAAACCAGTTATAAAAGCAATTTCAGAGGAGGAAATGATCAATTGTATAGAATTCTTCTGAAAAAATTAATAATATTAAAACAGCCCCATTGGATTTAGCCCCAAGACGGGTGTGAGTGGAGGAGGACAAAGCCAACTGAAATGGAAGGAGGAGAAAAATCACTGGTTCGAAAGTAAAGACAATGAATAAAAACCACTCCTAAGAAACTTTGCTGTAAAGGGAACCAAAGAAATGGGGCAGTAATTGGCCAAGTGTAATGGACAATACTGGAGCACATTTACGTGTGGATGGCGAATGATCCAGTAGAGAACTGGGGGATATAGTGGGTAGAATCATGTCCCCTCAAAATATATGTTCAAGTCCTAACCCCAGTACCTGTAAATGTGACCTTATATGCAAATAGGTTCTTTGCAGATGTAATCAAATTAAGATGAGGTCATGCTAGATTAGGGTGGGTCCTAATCCATTGATTGGTGTCCTTAGAAGAAGATACAATAAGAAGAGAAATTTGGACACAGACACAGAGAGATACAGGAAGAAGGCCATGTGACAACAGAGGCAGAGATTGGAATGATGCAGCTATAAGCCAAGGAACGCCCAGGACTGCCAGCAACACCAGAAGCTGGGAAGAGGTAAGGAAGGATTATCTTCTAGAGCCTTTGAAGAGAGCGTGGCTCTGCCAATATCTTGATTTCAGAGTTCTAGCCTCCAGAGCTGTGAGAAAATCATTTTTGGTTATCTTAAGCCACCATATTTGTAGTATTTTGTTATAGCAGCCCTGAGAAACTAATACAGGGGAGAGTAATGGTGAAGAGAAACAGGGGTGATGTCCTTGAGAAGGTGAAATAGAACCATTTGCAAGGTACCAGAGGAGGAGCCGGCCTTTGATAGTACCAGGGCCACTTCCTTCTACTGAAATAAGAATTTACGTCCTCTCTTTCAGAGAGGACATAAATAATTAAGGGCTTACCCAGAAGCTTTGGATAACAGAGAATGCTTCAAACAGCCTTTGTAATAGATTGTCTTTCCTTTTAACTCACACACAATATGAAGCCTACATACTAAAGTCACTACTCTTCCTCTGGCTATGCAAGAACCAACCCATGAAACTTAAATATAGTAATTCTCCACCTTCCAAAAAGGGTTTGAGAACAAAGAGGCAAGTCTTATCAACAGGGATGGAACTAAATGGTCAGCCAATGGTCACATCAGATCACTGTACATGATAGGTATGGAGACATCACTATGCACCCCACCCTATAAATATGTACAATTATTATATGTCTATTAAATTAAAAAAAAACTTTTTAAAAGCCAAGGAAAAGCCTGGTCATCCAAATCTGGGACTCATTCCTTACCTTGAGCTGCTGCTGGAGCTCACTGTTCAGCCGAGCCAGCACTGCGTTTGCCTCTTTATTTTTGCGGATAGCAGTTTGAATGGCCTTCTTCTGTTTGGAAGACTGCCTACAGAAAAGCACAAACACTTCAGTGAAAAAGGACTTAGAGGTCTGAACCCTTGAGGGTCAGAACTCTGGTTCATGAGAGGTGTTAAATTAACAAGTGGTTAACAACACAGGGCTCCAAAAATAAAATCTCATACTCACAGGTGGTCAGGCAGATAGACACCAAATGAAACAAATTTGTTGGGATGAATTATTTACACCTGAAGTAATTCCCATTTTATAACTTGAATAAAAGTTGTGAAGTGGGCCTTTTCAAACATTTGTGTTCCATTTATTCCAAGACATTTTAATAAGTATTTCTTCCTGACAAACCATATTAACTGGAATGCCCTTTTTGTGTAAGAATTAATAGCACTTAAAAGACCTGCAGGTGTCCCCTGTGGACAAGTCTGAAGGAAAATAATAGAAGAACATTCTTTTTCCCAAAAATTCTACATTAACTTAGCCAGACTACCTACCTCTACCTTATTTATTATTAGGCATGAATGCCTAACTATATGTGTGTGTGTGCATAAATGTGCACTCGTGTATGTGCATAGACCAGCATATATCTGTGGCACTTGAGAAAAATACAGAACGTTTTAATACCAGTATCTCCCAATTAACAGCAAATTCACAGAACAGGCATAACCAGAGTGACCATGCATCCTACTGTGCCCATTACAATCTCCATTTGAACTGTCTGTCCAGCATAAGTACATTAACACTCTCTTTACTTTTCAAAACCGTCCATGGTTGGGATGATAAATCAGTGTGGTTACCACAGGGATAATCTACAACCTTTCATCCCACAGCAAGAAACACCGAATTCTTAGAGCAAAAGAGCAACTGATGTTCTCCTAGAAAAACAGCCATATGTGCCATCACTGGGAGATGGGTTCTAGACAAGGGCAACTGAACTAGAATGGACTGTGACCACTTTACAGATCTGACTGATATTGACAATTGGCTGAGTGCAGTGGCTCAGGCCTGTAATCCCAGCACTTTGAGAGGTCGAAGCAGGATGGTCCCTTGAAGCCAGGAGTTTGGGACCAGACTGGGCAACATAGTAAGACTCCATCACTACAAAAAATAAAATGAAATTGGCTGGATATGGTGGCTCATGCCTGTAGTTCCAGCTACTCAGGAGGCTGAGGGGGAAAGGATCACTTGAGCCCAGGAATTCAAGGCTTCAGTGAGCCATGATCATGTTACTGCACCCCAGCCTGGGTGACAGAGTGAGACTTTGTCTCTAAAAAATAAAAATAAATAGAAATTGAAAAGACAGCCCACAGAATGAGAGAAAATATTTACAAAGATGGCTCAATTTTCTCATATATCTGACAAGGGAGTTGTATCCACAATATATAAAGAACTCATAACTCAAAAATAAAAAGATTAATAATCCAAGTAAAAGTGGGCAAAGGGTGTGAATAGACATTTCTATGTCTATTCACAAAGAAGATAAACAAATGGCCAATAGGCACATGAAAAGATGATCAATGTCATTAGCCACGAAAGAAATGCAAATCAAAACCATGAGATAACACTTCACACTCACTAGGATGGCTGTAATAAAAAAAAAAAAAAAAAAAAAAGGTAAGTGTTGACAAAATGGAGAAATTGGAACCCGCATACATTGCCAACAGGAACATAAAATGGTGCAGCCACTATGAAAAAGTGTGGTAGTTCTTCGAAATATTAAAGATAGAGTTACCACATGACCTAGCAATTCCACTTCCAGGTACAGACCCAAGAGAAATGAAAACGTAAGTCCACACAAAAACATGTACACAAATAGTATAGTGGCATTACTCTTAAGAGCCAAAAAGCAGAAATAACCAAAATGTCCATCAACTGATGAATGGATGAATAAAATGTGGTCTATCAATACAATGGAATATTATTCAGCCATAAAAAAATAAGTCCAGATTTATGCTACAACTTAGATGAACCTTGAAAACATTATGCTAAGTGAAAGAAGCCAGTCACAAAAGACCACCTTTCATTATTCCATTTATGTGAAATGACAAGAATATGCAAAGCCATGGAGACAGAAAGGAGATTCGTAGTTGCCAGGGGCTGAGGGGGAAGGAGAGAATGGGGAGTGATTGCTAATGGGCATTGATATTATTTTAGGCATGACAAAAGTTAGATTGTGGTGATGGTTGCATGACTTTGTGAATAAACTAAGAACAATTGAATTGTACATTTAAAAACATGAACTGTATGCTATGTGAATTATATTGCAATAAAGCTGTTATAAAAAAGAGAAAAAGAAAAGATCTCTGTATGAACTCCACCAGATGCCCTGACAACTACTCTGGAGAATGTTAAGCTACTGATGACTAAAATTAACATGAAGCTGAAATTGAAGTGGAGTGCTGGGGTAGAACGTGGAACAAAATTGAGCCGGGCGCGGTGGCTCAAGCCTGTAATCCCAGCACTTTGGGAGGCCGAGATGGGCGGATCACGAGGTCAGGAAATCGAGAAAAAAAAAAAAAAGAACATGGAAGAAAATTGAGCCATCTCTGTTCCTGATAGGGATTCACCTTCCAGGCTTAACAGGGGCTGGAAGATGGTCAAAGCTCTCGGTGAATGTGATGAACAAAATATACTTCCTCTATGGACTTATACCACCAGGGGCCTGTCCATTTGAAAAAAAGAAAATCACCTGAAGGAGAGGGCTGCAGAGATTCAGAACGGGACTTTGGCTTCAAAGACAAGTTGCTAATCTCCCACAGAACCTGCAGAACTGTTCTACAACAGTGTAAGCAGAAGAAAATCTGCAGCAGCATCTGAGACCTGCAAGACCCCAAAAGCAGGGTCATGATGGGTCTTGAGCATTATGTTAGTGACCAGTCAGGCTCACTTGCAGTCACGTGACAGGAGCAGGTTTCTGTCCTCAACACCTACCTCAATTTCACTACAAAGAAATTGAAGCAAGTGATGGCTCTTCTCAAAGCCAAAGTTTTACAGAGAAGAATAGTTTGTCCAGAGCATCATTGTCTCAGTCCCTGGCCATGTCCACAGATGTCTCCACCCTCCCTCCAACACCTGTTCCAGCTGGTTGGATAAATATAATGGAAGTTCTGTATGTATCCATTCTGTGCTGAGGCGACCAACAACAGAAACCATCACATACCACACCTACTGAAAGTGTGTCTGTGGGTGAAGGAGCTAGCCATTTGCCCTGAGGGAAAAGGAGATAACATGGGCAGAGAGGCAAAACTGCCATTTACAATACTGTCGTCTTGCCAGGAAAATCTGGGCCCTCACAAGGAAGAGGGGTAGGAAACAACAGAAGGTGAGAGAAAGGGAAAGAAATCAAACCAAACCAAACACCACAGCCTAGGACTCGTCCGCCCCTTTAGGTCAGGTTAAGTCCTATAGCTTATAAAGCCTTCTGTGTGACTGGGAGGCTTGAATCCCATCACAGAGACGAGCAAGATAAAACCTACAAGCATGAAAAAAAAAAAAAAAAAAAAAAAAACCTTAAAACCATGAAATCCTTCTGTTGGTGTGCATGTAAATGTCAACACATTTACATATCTGTGTACATCTCAGAGTGAGATTCCTACCTTGCTCTTGTTGATGTGGTCTACTTACTTTTGGACTGTTGGGTGCGGTTTCATGGTTGCTGCAGAAGCTGGCCCACTTGCAGCGGTTGAAGGCTCTTGGTTTTCTGTAGCTTGATTTTCTGGTCTGAATTTCCTACGAATGGGCTTTGATGGTGGCTGAGAATACGGTACATCCTGTGGATTTAAAACAAAATACAAATTAAAAGTTAAACATTTAAATATTCCCTCCACTCTTCCTGCCAGTGTCCCACATTCCTTTAGCCCCAACCCCAAGATCAGGAGGGTACTCTATTTACTGACCCATGGCTCAGCAAGAACTGGGGGGACACAGGCAGCAGAGTCCAGTGGTCTTCCCTTTTTTCTTTTTATTTTTAAATGTTTCAAGAAGTCTATTACTTCTTGTCACCTGAAACTCACACAGACCCTGTGTGCATCTCACACCATGGGGCCTTATCTAACTGAAGACAAGATAGGCTCCTGCCTCACTCTGAAGCCTTTTAAAACCTAAGCTTTGGAAGTTTTTAAAGGTCTTAATCATATGCTCATCATTCTCCTATCCCCAATTCCTACATAAAGTCAAGAAAAAGAGCCACAGTGTATTATGGAAGGACACAGTTGGCCTGCTTCCTTGGAGGACTCTACCTCACCTGTGCTCCTGAGTCCAAGGCCCACTCTCTCTGAAGGGAGAAGAGCCATGGAGGACAAGAAGAGGGTGAGGAGATGAATGGAGAGCATGATGAGTGAGGGGTACTTACTGAGCAAATGACAGGTGACCCAATGGCATGGCTGGGCAGATGCCAGGTGAAAATGCCACAATGCAAGAGGAAACCATGGTACAAAGACCAAGAAGGAGAGACTACCCCACTCCAAGAGGCACTCAAAGAGGCTTAGCAGGTGGATGGAGTTTTGCTAAAGACATCTGTCCCCCTCCACAGCCCTTTTTGATCTTGCCATAAAGAAGGCCACCATGTTTAGCTGCAGGGCTAAGGAGGTTGAGTATGTACTGTCATGTACAAAATGACATCAAGGGTCAAGCCCAGGAATCTTCAGGACCCCAATCTTCACAAAGAACCCACAGCCTAGGAAATCTGGATCACTGACATTCATTTCAGGACACAGAAACCTTAAAACAATAGATCAGCTAATAGAGATAAGAAGCCCATGGGTGGGACTCGCAATGCCATCTGACAGCATCCTCAGGCTGACCTTACCTTCTTTGCTGGACTACTTTCTACAGCCTGGCATGGGGCTCTGCTCAGCTGTGGGAGTAACTCGGCCTCTGACACTTGTTCAGACTGTAGAAAGAGATCAGAGAGAGGACAAAAATGCAAAAACACAATCACCTAAATATATAATAAAGAACACTTAGGAAGATAGTCACCAAGGGAAAACTGATTTAGGCCAAGTTGCAGCCAAGAATGCTTACGTCTGCTGATCCTTGGGTAAAACCTCCCATAGATGCTGCTATTAACTAACCCTCCTTCCCAGATTGTTCAACCTTAGGAAAAGAAATCATGGGAATTTCTTCTGTAATTGAACGTATGTATTGCTAAAAACCTAATGCTTCACAACAACAAACTCTAAAAATAACAAGGCTTATCAGAAAAACAGGGTTGAAAAAAAGATTTTAACTTGAGCACCAACAAAAACAATCATCATCATTAAAAACTCTGATTTTTTTAAATGTTAAATTTCTAATAAAGAAATACTCTATGAGCAGTGTGAAGAAGAAGTAAGAACTATCCCCCAGGCCAACCAAAGCCCACGTGCTGCTGCATCCCCAGATCCAGCACCTACATTCCACTGCAGTGGCCGCCACCATGCCCAAGACAAAGGCTGAAGGGGACGCTAACGGAAATAAAACCAAAGTGAGGACAAACCACAGAGAAGATCTGCAAGGTTGTCTGCCAAACCTGCTCCTCCAAAGCCCAAGCCTAAAGAGGCCCCTGCAGAAGGTAAAGGGGAAAAAGGGAAAAGCCCATGCTGGCAAGGAGGGGAATAACTCTGCAGAAAATGCAGAGGCCAAAACAGAGCAGGCATAGAAAGCTGAAGGCGCTGGGGATACCAAGGGAAGTGTGCGCATTTTTGATAACTGTGTATTTCTGGTGACTCTGCAGTTTGAAGTATTATTTTTTATTAAGTTTTATAAAAATGCAGAAATTTTTTTTTAAGCCATGTTGTTAGCACGCCGAACACATCATTGTTGTTTTATGGAGAAGGGGCATACGTCACTAATAGAATGTCTCTGAGGCCAGGCGTGGTGGCTCACGCCTGTAATCCCAGCACTTTGGGAGGCCAAGGCTGGTGGATCACCTGAGGAGTTCCAGACCAGCCTGGCCAACATGGCGAAACCCCATCTCTAATAAAAATACAAAAATTAGCCGGGCGTGATGGTGGGTTCCTGTAATCCCAGCTACTCAGGAGTCTGAGACAGGAGAATCACTTGAACCCGGGAGGCAGAGGTTGCAGTGAGCTGAGATGGTGCCACTGCACTCCAGCCTGGGCGACAAGAGCAAGCCTTCATCTCAGGAAAGAAAAAAAAAAATGTCTCTGAAGCTGGACTGATGTGGAGAAAACACCTTTCCCTTCTAGTTTTGAAAGACAGCTTCTTGGCTCCCAGAAAGAAGGACCGTCTGACGCTGACACACACAGTCACCTTGGCACAAAGGCCTTGTGGTGTGGAGAAACAAATTCCTTTTTATGTCCCCCTCTCCCTCTCTGCCTTCAGTATACACTTAACTCCCTCAAACCCAGATACCTGTGGGGGTCTGGCCCCCAATAACTGGTTACCAGTCAGGCTGGCAATCTGGACTTTCCAGAGAGAACCCTTGAAAGACCTGTGCTCTGTTTCTAGATTGTGGATCTTCAGATAAATTCTGCCATTTTCATTTCATTTCCTGAAAGTCAGGGTCAGCTCATGAAAAGTTGTTAAACAGCACGTTGAATGTGAAATGTCAACCCTCACTCTGAACTTTCCCTCTTCGGGGCACCAAATGAAGACTTCACTGGGTTTTACCACGGCTTTCTGATTTTGGAAGTCCATTGAAGGAGGGAGTCTTAAAGTTGTATACTGTTAATGATTGTCGCTCATGTCCTGCCTGAAATACCATGATTGTTCACAAAAAGTATCTTTAATAAAGCTGGACACAGTTTGGGGGAAAAAAAAAAACACTCTAGTAATTATGGCCCTTTACCTCAAAAAAGGAAGGGGGACTGTGGTCGAAGGAGTTATCACAAGGGTCGAGGGTGCTGAGTGGGATGGAATCAGTGACTAAACTCACCAAGATTGGCAAGGAATGTCCCCAAAGCACTTCAAGACAGAGTGGGTGCGAATCAGTCAAGTGGAAGAACACAGGGTGACTGGGCCTCATGAGCAGCTCTCTATGTCCCCCATTTCCCCCAGTCTTCTGCCTTCAGCTATGTTAGTCTGCTTTCAGCCACTAGTAGCCAGTGATGCCAAAACATTCATGTGCTGAGAACAAACCCTACATATGAACCAATGTGACTTCTACATCATACTGACACCAGTCATCTATTGACCCACAGATAATACTCATTACAGAAACACACATTGTAGCACAACAAACTGACTTCATCCCTAACCTGGCCTTCTCTAACCTCCTTCAGAGCATGGCTTCTTCCTCTGACTCCACTGAAATGGCTAGTTCCCAAGGGCGCTAACATACTCCCATTTAACACGTTATGGCTGCCTCTTCTCATCTTCTCCTCATTGATCTTCTGCCCAGTATAGCGCCTTTGACTATCTTTTTAAAACTCCTGCCCCTCGCATCTGAGAAGCTGCAATCTCCTAACTGTAGTCATTCGCTCTTTTTCCTGTTTTGACTCCTTTTATCCCTCAAATGTAGGATTTCTTAAGGTTCTGTCTTTAGTTCCCCCACCCATTTTTCCCTCCCTGTTCATTCTCTCCCAGGGTAATCCCATCTGTTCCTACATTTTATCCCAAGCAATTCCCCATCTCCTCTAAATCCACTATGCAAGCACTCAACATTCCTGATTTCTAGCTCCAACCAGTTCTTATAGCTTTCTCCCTTCCATTAAAGATAACTATACTGTTGTTGTTGTTGTTGTTGTTGTTGTTACCAACAGGTACTATGATGCACACAACACTTACTATGTGTCATACATTGATTAAAGGGCTTTGCATGTATCATTGCAATTCATCGTCACAGCTCTAGGAAGTAGTTATTATCCCCATCTTATTGGTGAAGAAACTGAAGATCAAGAAGTTAAGGAACTCACCCAAAATCACACAAATAGCAGAGTGTGAACACAGGCCTTGATTTCCAAAGCTGAGCTTATAACCACTATGCTATACAATCTCAGGTACTCTCAGGCCTGAGTGTTACTCATTCAAGACATATTTATTAAGCAGTCACTACAGGCAGGCTCTGTGCTAGCACTGGCACTCAAGGATGAACAAGATACAGATTCTGCTTAAGAGAAGCTTAAAATCTAGTGGGAGCAACAGGGAAGTGATAAAGCCAACTTGCTTCAGTGGACTGTGGAGGGCAAGTATGGGGACTACAGAAGTACCCAGTCCCATGGGTCAGCAAAGACTGAGGAGCAGGTGATGTCTCAGCTGAGGCCTGGGCTAAAAGAGCAATGTGTGGGAATGGTGAGAAAGACCCAAAAGTAAGCTCACAAAGGGCCTCTCATGCTCCAACATCCATAATTTCAGCTGGAGCTACCACAAGAACACTAAGGTCAATCCCCAAGATGGGAAACACAGGAGAAACAGAAGTGAGGGCGAACTCATCTTTAGGCAGACTGAGTTAGAAGTACCTGGGAAACAACCAAGCAAAGCTGTCCAGGAGCCATTCACTGTCAGGAGTCTAGGGAACACAAGCCCTCACCCTGCTTTCCCTGGAGGTTCATACAAATGGAGGCATACTCCAAGCTCTATGAGCCAAAAGTCAGTTTTATTAACAGCTGAGTGAGGGCCCAGTAACCACCTGAATGCAGGGCCTCCTATGAACCACGCTGAAGAATGAAACTTGAACCTGAGGCGCCTTCTTGCCTTTTATCTGGAAATCTATTGCTTGGAAGATAACATATGTTCTGGCCCAAGTCTACGCATGCAGCCTCCTGCAGGGACCACAGGTATGCAGCAATATCTTGCAGCAGGCAGGCAGAGAGACGATAATAGTTTCAGGCTCTCTGCCTTTCAGTTAGTTGGTTCTCCTCCATCATCAGGTGGACAGAGAAGTGTTTGCTCTACCACTCCATTCCCTGGTGAGATGAGCAAAGTCTCCTCATGGAAATATTGAAGGAGATGATAAATGGACCCTTTTTCAACATAAATGAGGATTCCAAAGCACAGCACAGTGTCTTTGTTATTGCCTCCTTTTCTCTTAAACATCTCTAAAAACACAAACAATGGGGTGGGGGATGAGGAAGCAGCTGTGAGATGTGTCTTAAAATGTTTTTCATTTGCAAATTTACCTTCCTGAACTTGTATGCAAGGGCCTGGGTTTTCCAGCTCTATGTCTGGTAACAGACCACTGCATGGTGTTACGTCAGGCTAAATCTGACCATCAATCCCCTAAATTGATCCATCTATCAAGCATTCGGAGGAGCAAATCTCGGGAGGGACCTGGAACACAGGCATCAGGAAGGTTCCAGAATAAGGCACAGCCTTGACAGAGTCAGACATTATCCCAGGAAAAGAGATGGGCAAAGATAACCAGCTTTGTGATAAGAAAAACTAAAGATGAGATTTAGGCATGCAAAAGACCTTCTTCACAATAAGCCTTCCTTCATAAAAATAGTTTGAGGCTTATGTTAAGCTTGGGATGTGGAAAGCAGAATAAGGTGGGGAGATTTCTTTGCTATTTCTTGAGACTTTTCTAAGTTACCAACTTTGGAAGAATGATAATCCAAGAAAACAGGGGGCCTCAGTGGTTCTCTTCCTCCTCTGTGTATTTGGGGTCGGGGTAACAACTCTGCCAACACGATAATATGGCTTTGTCCAAAAGTTTTGGTTTTCTGAACTGAAATCCAGTGACTGATTCTTGTGGGAAAAAACCAGATATATGGATTACAATTAATATTACAAATGGCAGTTCTGCCCTCATGGTTCCATGTGTAACAACATGTACCCAGTCAGGATGTGACAAACCAGGAAAATGTACTTTTAGCAAACAGCTCACTGAAATGTGAGCTAAAGTTCTTTTTAAAAATATATATCTAATATTGTAATATTAATACTTCCTTATTTACAAATGGTAAATATACTTTCATTCTAATTTTGCAATGAAACTCCTGGACTTAAAGACAGTGCTGCCACTCACGATGTGGCAAACTGTCCTGGGTCTTTGACCATTCCCATGGTTGATGGGACAATATGATTCCTGCTGAGCTGGCTTCCCAGAAATGGACACAGGTCCAGAGAGGCTAAGCATTTCTATGCATTCATTTATTCAATTACATAGATATTTCTTTTGTACCTCTGGTATGTCAGGGACCATGGTAGGTGCTTGGGACATGGGTAGGGGGAGGCCCACTGTAGTAGGTGCTGTGTTGGCCCCATCTGGGTCACCTTTCCCTGGCTGGCACACCATCCCCCAGTTGCTCTGAGTGTTAGCTACTGAGGACTCACAGCTGCCCTCTTCTATAGAGACTTATTCTCAACCAATGGGAGTCTACCTCCCACCCCAACCTCCAGCAGCCTATAATGACTGACTTAGAGAAGGATATAAAAGGCCAGTCCCCTGTCTCAAACAGGGTTAACTCTATTATGCAACTATGTACCAGAATCCTGCCCATGTGGATCAGGTCAAGATCAGATTTTATCTGAGACTACATCATTGCTTAGCTCCTTCCCCTTCCCTACTTTTCTTTCCTCTCCTCCTCCTAGGTTTTTTCCTAAAGAGCACTCCTTCAACAAATCACTTTTCAAGAATCCTCATCTCAGGTTCTGCTTCTAGGGAAGCTGACCTGAGATACCATGCAACGTACTCCCAGGAGAGGGGACTGAAAGCACTCTAGTATGCTCCTCCTTGTTGTCTCTGTTTCTATCTCTATCTCTCACTCTCATCGCTTGTTCTGGAGACAGTCAGCTGCCACACTGTGAGGACACCCAAGCAGTCCTAGCAAGGGGTCCACAGAGCAAAGAAGTGAGGCCTCCTGCCAACAGCCTTATGAGTGAGCCATCTTAGAGGTGGATCATCAGCTCCAGTAAAGTCTTCAGATGACTGCAGCCCTGGAAGACATCTTGACAGAAGCCTCATGAGAGAATGTGACCCAGAATCACCCAGCTAAGTCACTCCCAAGTTACTGACCTAAAGAGACTGTGAGCTCGTAAATGTCAGTTGTTTTAAGTTTCTAGGGGGACAAAAAGGCATCCTGATGTATCTAGAATTTGGGGACTTGCAGGGTGGAGGAAGGGTGAGGAGTCAGGAGAAAAATGGGAGAGCTGAAGCTGGAGAAGGACAGCAGGGGGTGACACATGGTCTCCCAGACCTCATTTGTTCTGGGTCATTTGCTAGACACTCAACACCACCCCTCATTTCCATGCCCTTCTCTACGCTGCAGCATGCAGAAGCCTGGAAATATTTACTCCTTTTCTTAGTTTCTTAAGTTTCTTAGTTTCTTAAGTAACTAATTCCTTAAATTAAATCTCTTCCAGTAGGAAATACCAAGAGTGGTTTCTGTTTGCCCAACCAGACTGACATACATCCATCCTAAGGATCAGAGCTTATCCTGAGGGCCACAGGGTCCACTGAAGGATTTTAAGTAAGGAATCAATCTGACTAGATTTGTATTTTACAAAGGTTATTCTAGATCCAGGACTAGAGGCAACTCGTACCTGGGTAAAAGGAACCCAATTCGAATGCTGAAAAAGAAAAGATGATAGTTATCTAGGCCAGGTTGGTAGGAATGGGTTCGGGCTGACTTAAGAGCTACTCAGACTGGAAACTGAAGACACCCTTGGCCATTTTTGGAATGTTGTAAGTGAAAGAAAAGATAAGGACACATGGAACCCAGGTTTGGATCCTGGATAATGGGTAAATGGTTGAGAGATAAAGTAGTTTAAAGCAAGAGGCAGGAATGATGGCAGTATGGAAATGGAATAAAATTAGGCAGATTTATCATAAAGCAGTACTGGAACAACAACTAGAAGAATGTGTATCTTCTAGTAGCATCTCTGAAAGGGGGTACCAGGAAGCACCAGTTCCATGAATTGTCTAGAAGAGGGATTAGCAAACCTTTCTGTAATGGGCAGACAGTAAATATCTTAGGCTTTGAGGGCCAGACTACCTCTGTAGCCACTCTGCAACTCTGCTGTTGTGCTAAAGCAGCTACAGACAATATGATGAATGGGCACAACTGTGTTCCAATAAACTTTATTTACAAAAAAAAGTGGTGGGATAGATGAGGCCTATGAGCCATAATTTGTCAGCCCCTGGCCTAGGGGGAAGAAGAATCTACAGATAAGCTTAGGAAACACTGCCTGGTCTATCTCTCCCTTGGAGAGTCACTGAGCACATAGCACATTACACACTCTGAAATTCTGAAAGGAAGTCACTTGCCTTTGCGTAGCCCATCAGTTCCCAAAATTATTTGGTTTCATCTCCTTATTCTCATGTAACTTCTATTAACATCCTGAAGAACTAATGTTCTGTGGAACATACTTTCAGAAACACTGACTACAGACTGGATTTTAGAGGAACAAAGGAAGAACATTCTATTTGACTTGAATGTCAAATGCCATGTTCCACACCTAACCCTTGGGGAGGTGCATTCTCCACTGTGGTTGGCAGATCCAACAGTTGGCCCCTGTTGCACTCCTCTCCCTTCTTGCTTTGGCTTAAGAGTATGATGAAGGTAGGGTTAGAATGAGGTTGCTGCCTCGCCAGAAGGGTGTCCCTTCTCCCTGCAGTAGCAGCTGTTGCTGCTGCCAACTACTTCTCTGCATGAATTTATTTACAGGGCTCCTTTAAAACCTCCTGGACAAAAACACAATAAAAATAGTTAATTATAATAGTTTAGGCAGATGAACATGACATTAATAAATTATGCATTTTTAAGGAGTTTAAAACAGTATGTCTCAGATTCCAGTTCCACTGAGGCAGGTTAGCTTTACAAAGGTCCCACTGGTCCCATCTGAGTCCACGCACTTGTCACACTTGTCACCTGGGCCACTGCAAAGACTTCAATAGGTCTTTTTCCAGCCTTCAGTTCTAGCCCAGTCTGATCCACCCTGCACACCACTGAGAAATTAATCTTGAAAAGCACCATCTAATCAAAAGGCTTTTTCTCAGTCTTTCACTGGCTCCCCAAGGCCTATGGCACACAACACAATCCCTCGGCCAGTTAAAGCTCTTCCATCCTCTGGCTCCAATTTACCTCTGTATCATAATTGGGTTAGTTTGCCCATATGGAACCTGCTCCAGGCATATAGGTATTCCCCAAATATTCAAGCACATCAGAAGTTTCTCCCCAACTCAATTATGTTTGTTCTAGACCCGCTAGCCCAGTGGCTCCCAAATATAACTGGAGCAGGATAATTATCTGGGGAACTTTTTATAAATTCAGACTTGTAGATGCTATTCCAGACTTCTCTCATCAGACTCCCTTAGGGATGGGGCATTAGAAACTCATATTTTAACAAGCTCCCTAGGTGATTTTTATGTAGCCAGCCCAGATCAACCGGGAACCACTGATGGTGCAAACTCTTCATTTAAGAGATGAGAAAACCTAGTCTCCAAGGCCCTAGTCTGGGCAAGGCCACAGGTGCTCTTGCAATACTAACTAGGCTTCTTAATTGTTTTCTCATCCATTCATCATGGAGGGAATGGGGGCATATGCCACATGGTTCTATAGATAAATATTTGCAGCTGGGCAAAATCTTCAGCAGTAAAATTTTGTTTAAAAGTCAAATTTGCAACAACAACAAAAAGTCAAATCCCACTTAAAAAATAAATGGTCTGGCCGGGCATGGTGGCTCATGCCTGTAATCCCAGCACTTTGGGAGGTGGATCACTTGACACCAGGAGTTTCAGACCAGCCTGGTCAACATGACAAAACCCCATCTCTACTAAAGATACAAAAATTAGCTGGGTGTGGTGACCCACTCCTGTAATCCCAGCTACTCAGGAGGCTGAGGCATGAGAATCACTTGAACCCAGGAGGCGGCGGTTGCAGTGAGCCGAAATCTCGCTACTGCACTCCACGTTCCAGCCTGGGTGACAGAGCAAGACTCTGTCTCAAAAAAAAAAAAAAAGTATATCTGTAGAACTTTGCCAAGGTGTGGATAATAGGTAACTTCTTTTTTAGGTTTGCAATATTGGCAGGTCAGAAAAAGAAACTCAGGCTTTATCATCCAAGGATCCAGGTGGATTCCAAGAATGGGGATCACAAAGGCAGCAGCTAAATTCTAGGCAGATGAGAAGACAATCCTGCTCCTGCCTCCAGGGCCTTTCCAGCATTCTGTCAGTATTCTAAATGTCATTTGGTGCCTAGTTTTCACCTGTCCCCCATCTCTGCTGGGCAAGAACACAACAGAAAGCCATTTGCTAACCCCAGTCATAGAAGATGTAGAACCAATGGCCTAGCACACCACTGTTCCACCCTATCATTCCCCAACCAGGCTCAGAGAGAGGGGTAAATAGAGCCTCAAGAAGGTCCAAAAGACTGAATTCTCAGCAAGAATGATTACCAAAAATCCATGACTCAAGTCACCTGTGAGAGACAGAACATGATGAATGAATGGTAAGCACCTGGAGGGCAGGATCTGTCTTGTTTCCCTATCATTTTCCTGATACCTAAGCTGAATGCCCGCAAACAACAGGTCCTCTAATCAATGTGTGGAATAACCCAGCAATGAACCCAATACTGTTTCGTGTTCCACTGGAGAAGAAGTCAGTAATTCATCCCTTGGTAACTGCACCCCCAGAGCACAGAACAGTTACAGGGTATAGGCTCTGGAGTCAAACCCAGGCTTTGCACTTGCTCGTTGTGTGAGCTGGTCACATGCTTAGTCTCTCTGAGCTGCAATTTCTTCATCTGCAAAGTGGAATAATTCACCTAACTCACAATATTGTGAAGATTAAGCAAAATATCTGTCTAGTGTGCTAAGCACAATTACATAGTAACTGTTCGACAATAGCAGCTACTATCATTAGGATTAAAATTATGATGGGTTTCCCAGGCATAGTTCCTCCTATTGCAAGCAGCAGCCAATCCAACATAAGAGCATTTTCCTCCTTGCCAAACAGATGAAAACCTAGGCTGAGAAAATGCTGGCTCCAATTTAGAATATAAGCAGATCCCACAAAGCAGGCTATCCACAGTCTAAATCTGTGCCACTGGATATTACTGCTACTAATATTGGAGGGGAGAAAAATTTGAAAATAAAAGCCCTTTCAGACTTTCATGTTTTACTGCTGCTTTAGCATAGATATCTCAGGCAGTGTGCAGTGAACATCTCTGGTGGGCACCCCCCTCAGTAGACCAATCCAACATTGGAGACACTCAGGCAAACACTGACAGAGAGGCTCAGGAACAACTTTGCTGAGAATGGGTACCAGTGACTATAATGGGCAACTAGTTGCTGGATTCAGCAGTCACATGGCAGAATGCCTTGGGGATTCCTGGAACCCATTAGATTATGGACAACATCCATGAGACAGACTTACTGTTACAACTAAAGGACTATGAGCACTTTATTTTGGTCTAAAGACAAATATTTTGACCATGACCTGGGTTTTGTTCTTCTATGTCCAATTTCTAGTAATGGAACAGAAATCTGAGTCAAGTCTGAACTGCACTCTCTATATCACATACCTAAAGCCATATTAAAACTCCATCTGCAGAGACAACAACATGAGCCTCACAGGTAAGGTGATCTAAAGCAGGATTCTCCAGAGACTCACGCTCCCCAGGGATGAGGTTGAAGAAAGATGCCCCATGCATGCCTCTTGCCAAACCAAAGAGACCCTTACTAAACAGCACCCACCAGCAGCACAATTGAAAGGCACCTCATTATAAGGCCTTTAGAAATCCTTTCTGTTGGGCCCCAATCCCTGACATATATAGGCCTGGCAATAATAACAAATGTATATACAAATTTCAAAATGCCTCAGAGCCCTGGCCTATGAACTGATATTTTATCACACTTACAATCTGAATTACTTTCCTGGTTCCTTTGCTCTGTGTATTGGTGTGATGCAGTGTTAGAGTAACACCCTTTCCGATTTACTGATAGTTCACACTTAGGCTGTGATAAATGTCCCCTTTTGGGTTGACATAGCCCTTCCTGCATGAGCCATGTCCATCAGAATAATGTGGCTTTAAAAATTTTCAATTAGAAATAGCTGGCCAGAAAGGGAGCTATAAAAATTATGTTAAGAGTTAGGAACCAGCCATAAAATAAATTCAGCATTGATGAGGACGTGGAACTGGAGTGGGAACACCATTAATGGAGTGTAAATCAGTACAAACACTTCGTAAAACTGTTTGGCAGTACCTATTAAAGCTGAACATATGCCTACACTATGACCCAGAAATCCTACTCTTAGGTATATATCCAAGAGAAATGAAAACACTCATCCACTCAACAACTTGGATACGAGTGTTCACAGCAGCGCTATTCATAATTTCCCAAATCTGAAAAGTACAAAAATGTCCGTCAATAGTAGAAAACAGTGTTATATTTGCACATACAATGGAATACTATACAGCAATGATCTCAATTACACACAACAGTATGAATAAATCACACAAACATCATTTAATAAAAAGCCAGACACAGAGTATACACTGCATGATTCCACTTACATAAAGTAGAACACAGGTCAAACTAATTTATGCTGTTAGAAGTCAGAACAGTGGTAACCCTAAGAATAAGAGATAGCAACTGGAAAACAGCACAAGGAGGGCTTCTGGGGTGCTAGTAATATCCTGTTTCTTGATTTGGATGCTGATTATATGCATGTGCTTTGCTTGTGAAAATTGAGTTGCGCATTAAATGTGCAATTTGCTTTTCTACATGCATATTATACATCAATAAAAAGTGTTTTGGGCCGGGCACGGTGGCTCATGCCTGTAATCCTAGCACTTTGGGAGGCCGAGGTGGGCGGATCATCTCAGGTCATGGGTTTGAGACCAGCCTGGCCAACATGGCAAAACCCCATCTCTACTAAAAATACAAAAATTATCTGGGTGTGGTGGCACATGCCTGTAGTCCCAGCTACTTGGGAGACTGAGGCAGGAAAATTGCTTGAACCCGGGAGGCGGAGGTTGCAGTGAGCTGAGATCGCACCACTGCACTCCAGCCTGGGCGACAGAGTGAGACTCCGTCTCAAAAAAAAAAAAGTTTTAAAAATCCAGTAGAGCCAATTTCCTGTAATGTCCTTAAAGTGCCACCTAGTGGCACAAGTTAAACATAAACAAGAGGGAAGTTTTGCCTCTAGCAATTTCAAAAATATGGCCCCATTTCTAATAGCACATTCTGGGATTGGGCTGAAACAGTGCCCTAGACCAAAATCACTGGCATGATACATAAAGAAAAAAGCTCTTGTTGCCTGGCATGTAGAATCCTGACACAAGGATTCAGAGGCAAGGGAAGCTGTCTACCACAGAGCATGCTAGTGTTAGTGAGCCAATGATACACATCTCTTCCCAGTTCCATTTGCAGTCAGCATGGTGGGAGCATTCACAACACAGACAGCAACAATGGCTGCAAACTGGGGCTTTCCCCCACCCCTCGGGGGAGAAGGTTTACCAATATACCACTGGGTGACACCTACAAAATTTGCTGGGCAGAGCAGGGTATTTAGGAAGAAGGTAGGAAGAAAAATTCCTTTACCCTGTTTTCTCTGGACAGGCTTGTTTGTTTCCTTCTTCCTCTCCTTCAAGATACAATACTGTGATGAGGCCTAGTCTGGCTTCTTTTAACTATGCTTGTGAAACAGAGTTGGGGAGGCCTATCCACTGCAAGCCTTTGAAGCTGCCAGTTGTATCAAAGATACTGCTCAGAGTTTTGCGAGTAAAGTCCGAAAGACAGATCATCTCGGTCAAATGTCCTCAAGGAAAAATCAGAAACTATAAACAAAGGCATGTGATCCTTGAGATAAGAGCAGGAGGGTTAAAGGCTGATGGGTAGGCCTATCCATCTGTCCACTGGTTCTTCTCATTGCCATTCTTTTGATCTATGGCAGGATTCTCGAGACTCATGTTTCCCAATGGAAAAGGTTGAAGATGCCCTATGCATGCCTCTTGCCAACTGATTCTCCTTCACATTTCCATTATTTATAGAAACAGGTGACCATGTGGATTTGGCCTGTAGGCTATAGTTTGCCAACCCCTGACGTAGTCAGAGAGACAGCCCATGAAAGGTCACAGATGAGGGTAACAACGTGCTTTGACTACAAGTGCTTTAGCGAGCCAGTTCAGCACTCATTCTGGGCTGGTGGCAACTAATTTCTAGCTATCTGGAGTCTGTTCTGTGTCTGCCAACTAGACCCCACCTCTGTTTCACTAGGCCTGTGGTGATAATTATAACAGCTAAATGTTGTTGAGGGTTGACCGTGGCACCAGGCATCATTCTAAGTGCTTTAGAGATCTTCACTCATTTAATCACCAGACCCCTATGAAAATGGATACTACCATGATCCCCATTTTACAGATGATGAAATTGAGGCACAGAAAGATGAACTTGCCCAAGTCACAAAGCCAGTAAGAGGCAGAGAGAGGATTTGAAACCCCAAGCCCATGCTCTTAAATCCTCTGTCAGGCTGCCTCCCTGAGCCCAACCCCTGGTTGTCCTCCACTGTCCTTTCCCATTAGCATGGTAGCACATTCGGGCATCCTCCCAATCCACATCTGCTCCTCCCCTGATCCCCTCAGGAGTGCTTCCTTAAAGTCACAGTGTAGGCCATGCACATTGGCTCACGCCTGTAATCCCAGCACTTTGGGAGGCCGAGGCAGGGGGATCACAAGGTCAGGAGTTCGAGACTGGCCTGGCGAACATGATGAAACCCCATCTCTACTAAAAATACAAAAATTAGCCAGATGTGGTGGTATGTGCCTGTAATCCCAGCTACTCAGGAGGCTGATGCAGGAGAATTGCTTGAACCCGGGAGGCAGAGGTTGCAGTGAGCCAAGATCATGCCACTGCACTCCAGCCTGGGCGACAGAGCAAGACTCTTTCTCAAAAAAAAAAAAAAGTCACAGTGCGATAGGGGGCAGCAGAGAAGAGAAATGAGGATTCCATTGCTCAGAAACCCAGAAAACAACCATAACTGAGCCCCCTAGGGGAAAACTGGGCTATATTGTTAGTTATTAGAAACATGGTGACCAGTTTATTGTCTACAACCTGTGTCAATAAAGCATGAAGAAATGGGTTTAAATGAGACACACAGAAAATGACTCAGTTATAAGAACCATGAGAGACTATAGAATAGACAGTGTTGGGCACGACTGCTGTGAGAGGGTGACGCAGGATAAAGGAGCTACAGGATAAAGATCACATCACAATCTTTGTGCTCCCATAGTTCTCAGCAAAGTGTGGGCCTACAGTGAGCATATTCCATTAACATCTGATGAAATGATTAGATGAACTTATGGCATCTTCCAGAAGAATGATACCAGCAGAGTGAGCTTTATATAATACAACAATATCATTGGCATAATATAATGAGGAAGAACCTAAGAAACAAAACAAGTCACCAGAAGTGAGGTAAAGCTAATTTTTAACTAGTTCCATAAAATAAAGTGTATCCCTGACAAATATAGTGTGTCAGTTTGATTGTTAAGAAAGTAATTGTGAGACTTGGTTTCACAGCACAGCATAGTAGTATAGTAGGAGCTGGCACACTGGGGCTAAATAGCCAAGGTAGGAACCATAGCCTTAACTCTTTCTTGCTGTCAGTGACCTCGAGCAAGTTGCTGAGGTTCTCTGTGCCTTCTTTACTTATCTGCAATGTGAGGACAGCAACAGAACCCACTACACATGGTTGCTGTGAGGCTTAAATGAGTTAATATTTGTAAAGCATCTAGAAGAGCATCGGGCACTCTGTTGAAGTGCTTGATAAATTAATAAAATACATGACGAATCGCAAAGCCTCTATGGTTTGTGTACTCTTAAAATCAATTTTGAAATGCATAAATAATTATTTATTATGCAAAAGTTCTCTTTCTGTTCCCTTTTAGGGGGTAGAATAAGGGTTACCCTTGGCCTTTTGCTACATCAAATATGGCCGACACACCAAATGTGAAGGCCATTTTGGTTAAGATGAATGTAAGTCTGCACTGGGGAAGGCACTTTAAAAAATAAGCATTTGAGATTAATGTAGGAAAGAGTTCACATTTAGAAGATTATTGGCAGGCACAGAGTGTAGAAATTTAATCAACTTTTACTTAGCAGATCTACAGTTAATTTTTGTGATGTACAGTGAATGATTTTTCTCTCTCTCTCTACATGCTTATTAAATTTCTAGCACTTCCCCAGAAACCTTTTCCAGCCCTTTTCTTCTACAGCAGGCTGGCTTACTTACCAACTGCGAGGTCCAAGTAGTTAACTTCTGCTCTCTGAATCTCAACTTCCCCTTCCATAAAATGATATGCAATGACAGATGTGAGAGTGTCAGCATGAAGAGTTAAAATTTAAAAGACTCAGTCCCACTCAGAAGCAAGATACAGGTCCCTGTGGGGCCAAATCACAAAGTGGTAGGTCAGGCAGAGGGTGCAGAAGCAGACAGAGGCAGCTGAGAGCTCCTAATAACAGGGATTTAAATGTCCCACATGAGGCAGGGGACTGGTACCAAACTCATTCCCTGATGCCAGAGGCTAAAGTATCACTTTGCTACCTGTGAAGCTGCAAAACCAAGATGAAGCCTGTGGAGATGCTCTGGGTTGCCTACTTAGGAAAGGAACTGAAGCAGATATAACACTGAAGCCTGGTTCTGGGCTAAGCACCATTGGGTGCCATCTATAAGACCCCTGACACCTGCACCAGATGGAAGTGCTGTATTTCAAGTATAAGAATCAGCTCTTGACTGGAGGCCATGGATGCCAGGAATAGTTGGTAGAGACAGCCACTGAACGGGTAGAAAGGGAGGAGCTCAGAGAACTGAGGATGAAATTGAACTCCAACTCAAAATAAGCCTACAAAACAAAATTCCAAAAAGCATGGTAGAACAGCCAAATAAAAAAGGCAAATTTGCTCCTGACAAAAACGAAAATAGAACAAGTTAAAAATAAAATAAGTATTTTAGAATCCTCAAAGTTAAAAGTGGAGAATAGATCTTTAAAAAGCATAGATGGGTATAAAACAAAAATAGGGAAAAGTAAAACAAGAACAGGTTGTTATAAAAAAGAATGGATTATAAAACCTAGAATCAAAGAATAGTGATAGAGGCTTAATAACAGAATAGGAAAAATTCTAGGCTATATAGTTATGCACAGGATTTTTAATTTGGAAGATGAAGATTTCATCCAGAGCAAGCCCAGAAAGATCACAACATAAATAGATGAAAGTGACAAGGTGCAGTGCTCACATCTGTACACCCCACCACTTTGGGACGTCGAGATGGGAAGACTGCTTGAGCCCAGGAGTTCAAGACCAGCTTGGGCAACATGAAAAAAACCCATCTCTACAAAAAATACAAAAAACTAGCCAGGTGTAGTGGCATGCACCTGTAGTCCCAGCTACTTGGGAGGCTGAAATGGGAGGACGGCTTCAGCCCCGGAGGTTGAGGCTGCAGTGAGCCATGGATTGTCCCATCACACAGCCTGGGTGACAGAGCAAGACCCTGTCTCAAAAAAGAAAAAAAAAAAAAGATGAAAGACTCATTACTAGAATTTTTTTTAAAATGTGTTGACAGAAATATAGTTAGTTTGAGTTCAAGAAGAAAACAGAAGAAATAAGTAGAAAAGCAAAACCCACAGAGATATCACTAAATGTTCTAAAATTAAAGATGATTTTCCAGAAGGAACATGCACGCCAAGTGTCACCTGGAATAAACAAATTTAAATCTATGCTTAGACCCATCACAGCGCCATCAAAACAGAACGCTGAAAATAAAAATAAACTTTTAAAAGCCACCCCAGAGGAAAGACAAAGCTGCACCAAAGGAATAAAAAATAGATCGACAGTACAATCCGGAGCAGTGGCAGCAATAAATGGTAGACGAGGAGGTAATGCATTCAAAATACTGAGGAAAAATTACTTTCAGTCTAAAATTCAGTACACAGCAAAATTACTATTTAAGAGTGAGGGCAATAAGAGTTTACTATCCAAAGAACATAGATTTTTAAAAAATGAATAGATGATAATACTTCAGTACACTATTTCTTTGAACCTCACAATTGCTAGAGTCATCATAACAATATAATTATGCAATATGTCTTATCACTATTTCTGACAGCTGGTCTCTAAAAGTAGTTTCCAAAGGTCATTTTATTCTGGTAAATCTTCAAATGATGTTTTATTCTAGTTGTCACATCAGAGGACTTTTTTTTCTTTTCCCCAATCCTTAATTGTAAGACAAAATTTTTAAAAGAAAAACTGTGTAACTTCCCTACCAAAACAGCCATTTAAATTTCTACCACTTACTCAGCAGTCTTCTCCAAGTATTTTAGCATTAGGCACTTCACATTTAGTATTGAACTGTCTGGAGACCTTCACAGATACCCCAATTCAAATAAAAACTACACATACAGAATCTCGCAAAATACAGAAACTTATAAAAACAAGTTACAAGACAAAATAGGTAAATTATAAATGAGTTATCTAAGCGATCCCTTTAGACCCCTAAAAAAGAGTTAGTAGAAACTTACTAAGGAGCTAAGAATCTCAAAACCCTACTGGAAAGGGAACAGTGGCTAATCTAAAGTAATTTAAAATCTGACCGCTGGAAAGGGGCCAATTACCATGCACCATGAACCTTCAAGGTCACCCCTCAGAGATGAGAAAAACTTACCATCAAAGGTGTACCATATACTTATGCGGTACAATCAGGAAACACTTCTGTATTCAGCTGTTACCCCTCTTTTCTACTGTTTGTCATGTAATCATTTTAATAGATGCCTAATATTCGAATTAGGCAGATATACATTACCCTTGACCAGTGCCTTCTTCCTAGACATTAAGGTTGTCTGTATTGTTTTTATTTTTATTTATAATACTAAAATAAAAGTCATCATAGAACTCTTCCTTTCTTTTGAATTAGTTACTAGGATTAATTTTAAAGACGTGTTGATAAAGAACAAAATGCTGAGTGCTTCTTTTAAAAAGAAGGAAGGGGGTCAGGCTTATACCTTTCTCCTCCATTCCAATGCTGGTATTTCATTACTAATTCTCACCCTCTCTTCTCCTTGCACTTATCACTATGGCCATTTCCTTTGCCTTTTGAATTTGTCATTCAGTGCCAACTGAGAATAGTTTTCAAATTTAAGAAATCCTCATAAGAGAACTTCCAATATTTCTTGAGATTCAATCAACACA
This sequence comes from Macaca fascicularis, assembly GCF_037993035.2. Lineage (NCBI taxonomy): Eukaryota > Metazoa > Chordata > Mammalia > Primates > Cercopithecidae > Macaca > Macaca fascicularis. The sequence continues at coordinate 16,921,142 of NC_088395.1, read as the reverse complement.
GGTTGGTCTGAAACAGAATTGTTTCTTCATGATACATAAATCCGGAGATATGAGTAGCTCTGAGCAGTCTATGAACCAATTCTACAACTAGGGAACATATAGTAAAAGGTACTGCCAAAGTTAACAAAGGAAAAATACATTACACAAAGCAAGCATTCTACTTGAATATTCAACCTTGATAAATTTAAAACAATGTTATCTAGGCCAAATGACAAATTTATCAGAACCTGATTTGACTTTAAAATAGAGCCCTTTATTTTGACCAGAGGTTAACACATGCTTAATTATACTCTTGGTCAGTCTAGCTAAAGGTTTGCCAATTTCGTTGATCTTTGCAAAAAATCAACTTTTCAACTATTTTCTCTGTTGTTTTTCTGTTCTCTATCTTGTTTATCTCCACTCTACTCTTTATTATTTCTGTCCTGCTAGCTTTAGATTTAGTGTGCTCTTTTTCTTCCAGTTTTTTAAGGTGTAAAGTTAACTGTTGATTTTGGATCTCTTCTTTTTTAATGTTAAGTGTTTATAGCTAAAACTTTCCCTCCAAGTACTGCTCTCACTGCATCCCATAGGTTTTGGTATGATTTTGTTTTCACTCATCTCAAGGTATTTTCTAATTTCACTTATAATTCCTTCTTTGTGTTTTTAAGAGTACGTTAATTTCTACATATTAGTGAATCTTCCATTTTACTTCTATTATTGATTTCTAGTTTCATTCCACTGACATCAGAGGAGATGTTTAATATAATTTCAATCTTTTTAAATTTATTGAGACTTGTTTTGTGGCCTAACACATGGTCTATCCTGAAGAATATTCCAAGTGCACTTGAGAAAAATGTCTATTGTGCTGATGCTGGGTGTTCTATAGTTACCTGTTACATCAAGTTGAAGCATGGTATTGTTCAAGCTTTCTATTTCCTTACTGGTCTTCTGTCTACTTGAAGTCTCTAGTTCACTGTCACGCCAGTCCTCTTTCCTCTTTAAACCTTTCAAAGTCTTTGTTCTAGCCAGGCATGGTGGCTCACACCTGTAATCCCAAGACTTTGGGAGACTGAGGTGGGAGGATTGCTTGAGGTCAGGAATTTGAGACCAGCCTAGGCAATACAGGAAGACCCTGTCTCTACAAAAAATAAAAACATTAGCTTGGTGTGGTGGCATGGACCTGTAGTCCCAGCTACTCAGGAGGCTGAATCCCTTCAGCCCAGGAGGTCGAGGGTGCAGTGGGCTATGATCGCACCACTGCACTCCAGCCTGGATAACAGAGCAAGACCCTGTCTCAAAAAAAAAAAAAAAAAAAAAAAAAATCCTCTTTCCATTATAGTATGTCTGGGGGTTTTAGTTGTACTCAGCAGGGAGGACAGGGAAAATTAGTCCAACCTATCTTGTCCCTCAACTGTGTTTCATGACGTTTTATCTATATTACAAAAAAAATTCTTGAACAGAGAATACAAAATAGAATCAGACATCTTAGCACTAGTAGGATCCCTCTAGTCCAATCTTATTTTATAGAAGGGGCAATAGGTCCATGAGACTAACTTAATTCCCACAAAGCCATAGAGCTACACAGTAGCAGGGCTAAGGACAAGACCACAGACAGACACATTCATATTACTACATTCAGCACAGTGTAGTACAGCTTTCTGTATGTTCTTTCATCATCACAGCTGAAGGTACATTCTTGGTTTATATCTTCTTTCCTTAATCACTGAAATACTCATTAACATGTTGTGATTTTCAGCTAATCTACAGCATAGGACAGAACAAAGTAACACTTTGGAAGAAAATGAAGGTGGCATCTTAGGTGATATATGTTTATAAATTCACTTTGGAATAATTTCTGATTTTCTAATACATGCATAAATAGAAACTATCTTGATACATATTAAATTCATATTTTGATGAGTAAAAATTAGGATGTTGTATATACCTTTGGAAGTTCATAAATATGCTTTAACAGGCAGTATATTAAGGTGATTCAATGACTTTTATACATTACATGAGGTCATTTGAATATATTATAGCAAGAGATTTCATGATGTTTGGTGTTTATTCATGGAATTTTAATTTGATAAAGAAAAAACAAACATGCAGTTTTAAAAGCAGTGACATTTCTCTATTGTTTACATTAATGTTTCTTGCTATTTTCTTATAGATATTTGAAAGCTGACAATATGATACAGGTTAAGTATCCAAAATTCGAAAATGCAAAATCCAAAATGATCCAAAACCCAAAACTTTTGTTGTTGTTGTTGTTGTTGTTGAGACAGAGTCTCGCTATGTCACCTAGGCTGGAGTGCAGTGGCTCGATCTCGGCTCACTGCAACCTCCACCTCCTGGGTTCAAGCAATTCTCCTGCCTCAGCCTCCCGAGTAGCTGGGCATGTACCATCACGCCAGGCATGTACCATCATGCCAGGCTAATTTTTGTATTTTTAGTAGAGATGGGGTTTCACCATGTTAGTCAGGCTGGTCTTGAACTCCTGACCTTAGGTGATCTGCCCGCTTTAGCCTCCCAAAGTACTGGGATGAGGCATGAGCCACTGAAAGTGGCCTTTTTTTTTTTTTTTTTTTTTTTTTGAGACAATGTTTTGCTCTTGTTGCCTAGGCTGGAGTGCAATGTCGTGGTCTTGGCTCACTGCAACCTCCGCCTTGCAGGTTCAAGAGATTCTCCTGCCTCAGCCTCCTGAGTAGCTGGGACTACAGGTGCCTGCCACCCTGCCTGGCTAATTTTTGTATTTTTTTTTTTTTAGTAGAGACAGGGTTTAACCATGTTGGCCAGGCTGGTCTCGAACTCCTGACCTCAGGTGATCCACCTGCCTCAGCCTCCCAAAACTTTTTGAATACCAACATGACACTCAAAGGAAACACTCACTGGAGCATTTAGGATTTTGGATTTTCAGATCTGAGATGGTCAACTAGGTAAGTGTAATGCAGATATTCCAAAATAAAAAAAAAATCTGAAATCTAAGCCACTTCTGGTCCCAAGCATTTCAGACAAGGAGTACTCAACCTGTACTTCACTTTACTATCTTAAAAATTGATTTAGTATGTGTTAAAAATAGATTCAGTATATATGTTATGCTTTAATAACACATTTAAAAATGGATTAGATAGCCCTGTAACAGACTTACATAATCAGCAGAAATTCCCCCCGCCCCACCAAAAAGAGTGTGTGTGGTCTAAAACTCTTAATTTCTCCCAGAAGAATTTACTATTTTGAATCATCAACTGTGTATTAACTTGTGGAAAGAATAATTTAAATGACAGGATATTAATTCAAAGGATAGAGTATTAAAAATGGTATTGAATATTTCACAAATTCAGGGCCTACCAACTGCCATTTGAGTTTAAGTGAGCTGCAGTTTTTACTTCCAAATAAAACAAATGTAGTATTTTATAAAAAGTTGTATCTTAAAAATTTGTCTTTGAAAAAAGTAGCATGATTACCATATTCCTATTGGGTTCGATATCACTTTCAGGACCTGATTTTAGCCAGACGACGAAGTTAGATGAGGAATTAACTGAATGGACCACAGTTGTTCTGGTTTCCTCTCGAGGCCATCTGTGTTCATGGCTAGACTCTCACAGCAGTATACACAGGACCTGAGGCACACAGTGACTAGTTCTTCCAGCAGGACCTTCCTGTCACATCCTCTAGCCCTGTTCACAAGAGTCACCACAAGAATCCCTTGACTCCCAGGCCATCCCCTGTGATCTGAGTTCTTGTCCCCATAGGGTCTGAGTACATCCCCTAAGCTGACCTCATGCCTCCCCAACTCCAGAACCCCTTTCATTGTGCCCTATAAGAACTCATCAATAAAATTCCCTATATTCTCAACCTCTTCTCTATTCCTTCCTCTTGCCCTAATTCAGTGCTTCTCAACTCTGGCTGCACTTCAGAATCACCTGGGGAGGTTTTTAAAACTCCCAGTGGCCGGACCTCAGCACTCCATACCAAAATCTCTGGGAGGGGTTCCAGGCCTCAGCAGGTTTAAAGCTCCCCCAGATGATTCCACTGTGCAGCCACGGGTGAGAACCACTGGGCTAACTAAAACCCTGTCCTTCCGTCAGTTTCTGCTCCCCAGACAGAACTCCGTTGGAAGGGGCTGTTTCTCTCCCACAGCCCTACCGGAAATGGAACTAGAAGTGAGTAGGAGGCTTGCTCCCCGTGGCCACTTCCAGAACACTACAGCCATTTTCCCTACAATCTGGCTTTCTAAATCTCAGGCAGCTTCTCAAACATGCCAGGACCTCTTGCATGCCTGTTTCTCTGCATTTGGGGTTTTTTTGTTTTTTTGTTTTGTTTTGTTTTTTTCCTGCAGTAAAGCTCTGCATCTTTTAGCCAGCTAAAAAAGAAAGTTCTCTTGTTTCTTTAAAACTAATTTTATTGGTCATCTCACCCCTTCCATGAGTCTTCTTGGTCTCTCTAAGCTTAAAGGTATTCATCAAATGCTTCTCCCACAGCGCTTTCACCTTCCAGTGCTATTTTTAGTACTCATTACATTGCTAGTGAGGAATACTTTGTTACATATAAGGTGAGAAATTAGTGGCAGAAATAGGAAAACTCTGAGCACGTTAGTCTGCAGGGAACCCCAATTCATCAAATGTGGTGCTAATAGAAAACTTAAAAGATAATGTTTTACACCCCCAAAATCTTTTCTTTATTAAAGATAGTTACACTGAAGCTGTGGCTCTATCACAATTGCCATAAGAAAACTGTCATGAGATCAACACAATTAAAAGGACTTAGCTACTGAAGTACCAAATAGTCCCTTAGCAGATAACGGACCTACTGAATAAACACAAACTCATGGGGCACAGTGGCTTATGCCAGTAATCCCAGCACTTTGAGACGCTGAAGCGGGCAGATCACGAGGTCAGGAGTTCGAGGCCAGCCTGGCCAACATGGTGAAACCCCCATCTCTACTAAAAATACAGAATTAGGCTGGGCGTAGTGGCTCACACCTGTAATCCCAGCACTTTGGGAGGCCAAGGCGGGGGGATCACGAGGTCAGGAGTTCGAGACCAGGCTGGCTAACATGGTGAAACCCCATCTCTACTAAAAAAAATACAAAAAATTAGCCGGGCGTGGTGGCGGGCGCCTGTAGTCCCAGCTACTCGGGAGGCTGAAGCAGGAGAATGGCGTGAACCCGGGAGGCGGAGCTTGCAGTGAGCCGAGATCGCACCACTGCACTCCAGCCTGGGCGACAGAGCGAAACTCTGTCTCAAAAAAAAAAAAAGAATAAACACAAACTCTACAGATGGCAATTTACTGGATTTATTAAAATGACACAAACAGTGGACTAATACATTTAACTCTCACTTTAACACTGCTCTAGGCTGGGCACAGTAGCATATGCCTGTAATCCCCAATACTTTAGGCTGAGGTGGGAAGATCACTTGAGCCTGGGAGGTCAAGGCTGCAGTAAGCCCTGAACATGCCACCGCACTCCAGCCTGGGTGACACAGCGAGACCTCGTCTTAAGAAAACAAAAACAAACAAACAAACAAAAACACAAAAGAACGCACTGCTCTATATGAAATAGTTTACTTTAATTGCTTTTTGGTTATTTATGCTATAAATAAGTCTTTAAAAAAAAAAAATGTCACCTCTTCAGAGCTGAGCCAAAAGACCATGCCCTAGTCTCTAGTCTTGCCACAGGAAAATGTGAAACACAAACTACTTAATTGTGTATATAGTCACTAGGTTCTTCTTGATCTTACCTATAGTATGAAAAATAAAAAGATGTTTCTTTTAATTTATTCCTTTTCCTAACTCCAGGGCCCCATCTGTATAACTTAATCCAGATGTTCATATCACTGGCTTGAATAAGTACGAGCCAGCTAAACTGCATGTTATGCTGAAAACCTATACTCCATCTCTCTCACTTGATAAAAGAATAATATGCTTTTGGTGTATGTAGAAACGATCTTTATATATCTCTGTATGCATATTGCAAATGTACAAACTCATTTTTCTTATCTACTTAAAACCTGGAAAGCCAGGTTTGGTCTGTCTGTCTATGATCCCTAACTACTTGAGAATAGTAGTTTTCAAATTTAAGAAATCCTCATAAAAGAACTTCCAAAACTCTTGAGATTCAACCAACACAAGTTGGTCTGAAACAGAATTGTTTCTTCATGATACGTGAATCCAGAGATACGAGTAGCTCTGAGCAATTTATGAACCTATTCTACAACTAGGGAACCTATAGTAAAAGGTACTGCCAAAGCTAACAAAGGAAAAATATATTACACAAAACAAGCATTCCACTTGAATATTCAACCTTGACAAATTTAAAACAATGTTATCTAGGCCAAATGATAAATTTATCAGAACCTGATTTGACTTTAAAATAGAGCCCTTTATTTTGACCTTTGATCCTTTCCCCATTGCTTGTTTTTGTCAGGTTTGTCAAAGATCAAATGGTTGTAGATGTGTGGTGTTATTTCTGAGGTCTCTGTTCTGCTCCATTGGTCTATATGTCTGTTTTGATACCAGTACCATGCTCTTTTGGTTACTGTAGCCTTGTAGAATAGTTTGAAGTCAGGTAGCATGATGCCTCTAACTTTGTTCTTTTTGCTTAGGATTGTCTTGGCTATATGGGGTCTTCTTTGATTCCATATGAAATTTGAAATAGTTTTTTCTAACTCTGTGAAGAATGTCAATGGTAGTTTGATGGGAATATCATTGAATCTATAAATTACTTTGGGCAGCCAGGCGCAGTGGCTCACACCTGTAATCTCAGCACTTTGGGAGGCCGAGGTGGGTGGATCATGAGGTCAGGAGATCGAGATCATCCTGGCTAACACAGTTAAATCCCGTCTCTACTAAAAAATACAAAAAATTAGCTGGGCGTGGTGGCGGGCACCTGTAGTCCCAGCTATTTGGGAGGCTGAGGCAGGAGAATGGCGTGAACCCAGGAGGTGGAGCTTGCAGTAAGCCGAGATCACACCACTGCACTCCAGCCTGGGTGACTATGTGAGACTCCGTCTCAAAAAAAAAAATTACTTCGGGCAATAAGGCCATTTTCACGATATTGATTCTTCCTATCCATAAGGATGGAATGTTTTTCCATTTGTTCGTGTCCTCTCTAATTTTCTTGAGCAGTGGTTTGTAGTTCTCCCTGAAGAGGTCCTTCACATCCCTTGTTAGCTGTATTCCTAGGTATTTTAATCTCTTTGTAGTGATTGTGAATGGGAGTTCATTCATAATTTGGCTCTCTGCTTGCCTGTTCTTGGTGTAAAGGAATGCTTGTGCTTTTTGCACACTGATTTTGTATCCTAACAGGTATTTTATAAATAAAGATATCAATGGTCAAAGAAGCTAGGAAATTGCTGGCTTTAACAAAATTTACCAGCTTTACTTAACTGTGGGCCTCCAAAGCCTTTAGTGAGCTCACTTGCACAGCGACTCTCCCAGAGGGGTAGAGGGGCAGCAGTCTGCAAATCTGTACCACAGAGCCCTATTAATATCTCCCAGAGACTGTTTTATCACAAGCAGTTTGGGAAAGACTAGAATATATAGGTATCCCATACAAGTGGTTAGTTAAGACTCTCCTAGGGTCAATATCAACTTGACATGGCACAAAAACTAGATATAACCATGTGTTTATTGCCCAGGACTTCATATATTTGAATATGTGTGTCCCACTTACAGTGGGTGAAAGGAGGTAATAGGGGAGAGAAATGGAATGTGGATCTTCTGCCTCTGTTTCTTACACACCTGTTCCTAAAATCTGAAATCTCCATAGTTAGGCAGCTGAGCCGGAGGCTTAGGCTGAGTACTGGGCTCACTGTTTATATTGTGATGGGAAATCTAGTAGACAAAGAAGCAGACTCATTCATTAACAGTGACTAGAGAATTCCCAGTTCCCCCACTCAGATCTTTGGTGACTAAGCTCCAAAAGCAGGCAAGAAGCCCACCTCAAGCACCTCAGATGAAGACTGCCAATAGCAGCAGCATATTTTGGGACCAGGAAGTAACTACTGGCATTTGTACAGCAAGAGAAAGCTAGGAGGTTGGTTACAAAAGCCCTTTCAGACAGGTCTTCCATGCATTCAACCAAGTGACTCTCAAGCCCCAGGCGTGAACTAGCAGCTAGCAAATGCCTGCTCATTTTGTTGTGACAAAGTCCAGGTTTGCTGTTGGTGTGGAGCAGGAGCCTCATCTCATCAAGGTCCTCCTTAGGGGCCTGTGATGAAAGCCTCCATTGCAAGTGCAATGGATCTGCTGTCTGGCTGTATACATAGACCCTTAGACTCCAGTGATGGTAACAGGAGGGGCCTTTAGGAGACAGACAGCAATTTGGGAGCTGGCTCTACCATTTACTAGCTATGCCACCTTGGGTAACTTGCTTAGCTCCCGTATACTTCAACTTCCTTATCTGTAAAAAAGGGATAGTATTAGTACCTGTATCTACCTCAGAGGGCTTTTGTGAGGATTAAATAATGCACTGAAAGCACTTAGCACAAAGCCTGAATTATTGGAGATGCTCAATAGACATAGCTAATAATTTGAATGAGAAGAAATTACAGCCAAGGAAAGGCTTAGGGCAAAACTAAGGTTTGGCATTAGATATACAGCAGGGACTCAATAAATACTTGTTGACGGTTCAACCAATATCTCTTAAGGCCAATGTTAGATCCTGGAAAGGAGTTCTCGCTGGTTTATATGCAGGTCAGGAAGAAATGGGCTTTTTATTACCCTTCACACTAAAGCAGGAAGCCAATACCTCATAGTATTTGCATCTCAAGGTTGAGTGGATGCTAAAAACCATTTCATTCACTGAAAGAAGGACAAGCATGTGTTAAAAGTGGTTTCAGTGACTCATGAGTCCTGAGATGTCCCCATATGGAAGGATAGCTCTGAACCACCCAGAACAATGAAGTAGAAACAGGGACTGTCTACTGAGAAATTGCCCAACATTTTCTGCCAAAAATCAGAAAGGGTCTTTAAAGATAGAAAGTTTCTTCAGCAGCAATTAATAAAAGGAAAGATCTGTAGCACCACATACCACACTCCATGGATTTACTGTTTCCTTCTCATTTTCAGCTCTGCAAAGTATTGATGAGTAAGGCCATAGTGGCACATGTAAATAAGGCAGAATTAATTTAGGGGTAAAACAGATCTTGGTGACATGCTCTCCCACTCCTGCTATTTCAGCTTTTTGTTCTGAGGAAAAGTACCATCCTAAAGAAAGCACCATAGTCCAAAACCATGGCACTAATCCCATGTTGATAACCAGTTATTTTTCGTTTATGTAGAATTAACACAGCTCCTAAAGTGCTGACGAAAATATAGGCACTCAGATTGCACATACTATACAGAAAACCCATGCCCTACCTCCAATCAGAGAGAGGCCCCTTCTTCTACTCTTCTCTGGGGATGAAAACAGATGTACCCCTGGACAACCAAGAGTGAACTACTATATGTATGCTTGGTGGCTTATTGAGGAAACTTCCTTTTTCCACGTGAGGCTGGGGAGCTGGCTGGATGAGAATAAATTAAACCACTCTCTGCTCTCTTCACAGGGTAACAGCTTGGGAATCTCATGGACCTGATCTATGGCGATCAACCCTTGCAAAGAAGCACAGCGATAGGACAACTTCCCTATCACCGAACAGTTTACATAAATCAAATATGTCTCCTACCTGTGATGGACAAGGTCTCGGAGGGAGCGCAGGTGGTGGGGGTAACAATCCTGACTTGGTAGCTAAAAAGAAAAACACATACTGTTAAGGATCACCCCCAAAAACAAACAACAAAAAACTCTTACGCTTGTTAACTTGGAATGGCAATGGCATTTGCACTTAACATCTTTAAGTTTTTACAATCCTTCTGAAGGCTTAAGAAAAAAGAGTACATGTTATTTCTAATCCCTTTTTCATTTTCATCCTAACCCAAACTCAAGTATTTATGTAGGCTGTTATGATTAAGATGACATAATAAAACTACAGAAAAGACACCTAAAACACAGCATGGGAAAGGTGGTCAATTCCTCATTATTCTAATGTTATTTAGTTTCAAACAATCTAGGACAAAAGTCAGAAAGGGTCTTCTTTGATTTCTCTCATATTTCTCCCCAGCTCTCAGCCACTACACTGCTCATTAGCTCAACGAGTAGGCTACAGAAACTAAGGGAGCTGGAACCCAAATGAGGAAGCTTGGCTACCCTGTAAATGCTCCTGGGAATGGATCTGAAAGCAGTGAGGGAGGCTGACAGTGATGGACTGAAATGATATTTAGGTATTCCTCAAAGACCTCATTTTCTTTTTCTCTCCCTAATATTTATTATCAGGGATATCTAAAGCTGTTTCCAAAATAATCTGGCCACATCTGAAGAGTCTTTACAAAGTACCAGTCTAACTTGAAATTTTGTGAGATACAGAGAATACTGGGTTAAGCCAAGAACATCTGAATTGTACCTTAGCAGTGAAAATAAACAGCTGCTATGAAATTATAAATAAAGTTCATATTAACACACAAGAAATAAGTTTAGCATTACACACTGGCAAGTTAAACCACATTCTTTACAAACTCCTTAGAAAAACACCATCATCCAAATAACTATATGTAGTTTATTTGCAAATTTGTACTATGCATTTGGACAATCTTCTGTGCCTTAAAAAATAAATCAGAGCAATGTACCAAGAATATAAAAGATTTTGCAAATTACTGTTGATTTCCCTTAGCTAGCTGGATCAGACAAGCTAGAAGACGGAGTTTAGTGTGTTCCACAAATGTAACTCAGGGTAATATCACAGAGATTTTCATTTTGAGCCAGTGCATGGATACTGTACAATCATGTGGGCCTATCTATGATTTCTCTCAATCTGTCTTTCATTAAAATTTATGAAACACATTGGTGGGTCAAAACTCCAGAGGTGGTGAGACCTTGAACAGCTGTCAATAACAAAGCACACAGCAGGAGAGAATGCTGAAAGTCTTCAGGAATTATTCATCTCAGGGTTCCTAGTCTTTAGATCCTCACAGATTGGACCTTTAAAATTAATTTACTTTCAAAATAAATGAAACAGGCCAGGCATGGTGGCTCATGCTGTAGTCCTAGCACTTTGGGAGGCCAAGGTAGGCAGATCCCTTGAGCTCAGGAGTTTGAGACTGGCATGGGCAACGTGGAGAAACCCCTTATCTACAAAAAATACAAAAATTAGCCAGGCTTGGTTACTTGGGAGGTTGAGACGGGAGGATCACTTGAACCCAGGAGTCGAAGCTTCAGTGAGCCATGATTGTGCCACTGCACTCCAGCCTGGGCAACAGAGTGAGAACCTGTCTCATTCATAAATAAATAAAATAAAATAAAATAAATCTATGCAAGCTTCTAAGGGAAAGGCGAAGCAATTGTATTAATGTGTGTTAAAACAACTCTTTATTAACAAAAAAGAGGACTATACAAGATATGATGAGCCATTTAATTAAATTGACTTCTGCTTCCAGCCAAGATGAAGTAACAAAAAGCAGATTTACCCACCCATTTAAAACAACCAAAGACACATAGAAAAAAATATATATGAAACAACAGTTTTCAAGGCACTAGAAAACCAGACAACAAAAGACAGTGACCCCTGAGAGAGAGAAACCAACCAGGTAAGCCCTGTGGCTGACTGTCCCTACTCACTGCCTTGAGAGTTATTAGAAACAGTATTTAGATCCTGATTCGAATCTCATTAAGTTCTTTTGTATGATTTAATTTTTTTAAAAGACAAATGCCCTGCTCTTCTAAAAGATGATGTGTGCGTCTATTTCTGAATACACTTTTAGATAAAAGCATGTCACCTACAACACCATTTATTGGGGTTTATCAGAAACTGCCCCAAATAAGAAGAAGAAATGGGGTAAAAGACTGAAGCCATTTAATATGGAATCCTGTTTTAGTTTCTCACAATTGAGCTTCAAGCAACAAAATGGTATCACAAGTATGTGTCCGTTGTTCATTGTGAATCTCTCATTGTAAGAGTTGGCATAGGTTATTTTCCTCATTAAATTCTGAGAGCATTTTTTGGGGGGAAGCTCCCACACTTCTATAAAAAATATTATACTTGACAGGATATCACTCTGTTGCCCGGGCTGGAGTGCAGTGGCATGATCATTAACACTGCAGTCTCAAACTCCTGGGCTCAAGAAGTCCTCCCACCTCGGCCTCCTAAAGTGTTGGGATTACAGGTATCAGCTACTGTGCCCAACCATGTTAAATATTAAGAGCAGCTTTGTTTCATCTTTTCAGTACCTTTGCCATGTTTTTTATTTTTCCAGTCTTACCTAGTTAGAATTATCTACTGTAAAAGTTGAATTTCAATGGCAATAATGGGCATTCTTGTCTTTTCTTGATCTCAAAGGGGAGCATTTACTAGCTCACCATAGGGTATGGTGTTGGTGTTTGCTGTAGGTATGTTGTAGATACCCTTTAACAGATTATGAAGGCGGTGTGGCCAGTGGGTAGTGGGCAGCACAGAGTGCAAGTCTCTTTTGTTCGGCTGAGGGGAGGGCCATTGGCTGAGGGCTGTGGTACGCCATTTCAGTGAGGGGCTCCACTGCGGCTACCCTTGCTGCTTTACTGAGCGCCACTCCCGCGGCTGACCTGATGCGCCAGTAGTGCAGCACCGATTCCTCTCTGGCTCTTGGGTGCTGCTCTGAGCAGCATCACCCTTTACACCAGAAAGCTGGCGCATGCTATGGGGAAAAAACAAAACAAGAAGAAAGTGGAGGAGGTGCTAGAAGAGGAGGAACAGGAATATGTAGTGGAAAAAGTTCTCCACCCAGTGGTAAAGGGCAAAGTGGAGTACCTTCTAAAGTGGAAGGGGTTCTCAGATGAGGACAACACATGGGAGCCAGAAGAGAACCTAGATTGCCCCGACCTCATGAGTTTCTGCCGTCACAGAAAACAGCACATGAGACAGATAAATCATAGGGAGGTGAGCACAAAGCTGATTATGATTCTGAAGATAAGGGAGAGGAGAGCAAACCAAAGAAGCAGAAAGAAGAGTCAGAAAAGTCACGAGTCTTTGCTTGGGGTTTGGAGCCGGAGCAGATTATTGGAGCTACAGACTCCACTGGAGAGTTCATGTTCCTGATGAAAGGGAAAAACTCTGATGAGGCTGACCTGGTCCCTGCCAAGGAAGTCAATGTCAAATGCCCACGGGTTGTCATACCCTTCTATGAGGAAAGGCTGACATGGCGTTCCTACCCCAAAGAGGATGATGACAAAAAAGATGACAAGAATTAACTCTCCTGAGTACCAGTCCCTGTCACATCTGACTGTGGGTTTCAAGTGGGAAGGAAAGAAGTTCTACTTGTCTTAACACCACAGAGGTGGCTTGAGAAGATGCCCTTTGAAGAGCCAGTATTGTTTCTGTGCCCTGCAGCAGCCCAAGTGTTTTAAAGCCATTCCAAGCTGTATAGTTTGCACATCCATCTCAGTGGAGGGGAGGGGGATAAGTGCTTCAAAGCAACCTTTTCTGCGCTTTGCTGAGAAAAAGCAAAGGACCCTCTATGAAGGACAAAACTTGTAGAACTGGGTGTGTGGGAGAGCAAAAACATACTGTAGATAACCAAAGAGCATCTCCGCAATGCACAACTTTCTTCCCAATAGTGTTAACTCTGCATTTTTACAGCGTAGCACATGTGTAGTTTTTGGCTATTACTGGTGTATTATGTGGGAGAGGGAGTAATGGGAAGGGGGGAAAGGAAGATGGGTAGCATCATTTTGATTAAAATTTGGGGCCTGATAGGGGAAATGTGAAGCAATGCAAAGAACAGAAAACTAATGATTTGCTTCTATGTCCAGAATATTTTACCTTTGAAAAAAATGTCACTGGCACCATAAATACGGACTGTGAGAGACTGTTTAAAAGCTGTGAATGTCTGAAATCTATAAGCCAAAGTGTTTCCTGCCTAAACTTAATGCACTTAGTCCCACAAAGGACTAAGCCAGTTAATAAGTTACCAGAGTTGCCATTTTGGAGATGGAAATTGACTGAGGAAGGAAGGTCTTTTATTGGAGAGTGTATAGTACAAGCAGATCATTCTGCCTCAGAGGTACTAATTCCTGAAATTAGAAGACACTTTCTTTTCCAATAATGAAGTTATAAATATCAGCTTGTTCACCCTAGCCACTGGCTGAGGTGTTGGGGTGGTAGAGGAGATGGTAAGACAGGAGGGAAAGGGCCCACGCTCTTAGTTGGGAGAACTTTTGCAGCCATTCTCTTTTTTGAGCTTTGAACACTGAAACCATTGGTGGCAGGGTTCAGTCACTGATAGCACAAGTTTCACTGAATTGATTCAAGAGTTGAATGATTTCAAAACTCTTGGTCTCAGGAGAAGATTAAACTTTCATACTGGGCAGTGATTCACTTTAAAACACACACACACACACAAAAACAAATAAAACCACTTTTTAAGAAATCCTAAGAAGTAACTGATACCCAAAATGCTCCGTCTTGAGTCGTGAGATTCATCAGTTCTTGATATCATCTAGACTTGGATCTAGAGCTACATTGTAAAATCTTTTTAGGCATGTGTTAGATTTCTTTGAAAACTTTGTTTGAATGTAAACTTCATACCACACTGTCAGTTTTTATCTTAATAAAACTATAGATTTATAATCCCTGAAAAGAAATAGATTATTATGAAAATTCCTATCCTTATTTTGAGACTTCTTTTCAGGATAATTTGTTGTTGGATTTTAATCGGAGCTATAACTCCAGCCACTGAGATGATGGTATGATTTTTTCCTTATAATTTGTTAATGTGGTAAATTACATTCTGGATTGTCTAATATTAAAACACCCTTGCAGACCTGGATAATCTCAACTTGGTCAGGTTTTTGTATCTGCTAGATTTGGTTAGCTGATATTTTGTTTAGGATTTTTGCAACTATCTTCATGAGTGAGACTGGCAAGTGATGTCCTTTCTCATATGGTCCTCTATTATGCTTCATTCAGGTGGACAGCACCAGCCCCCACCCCCTACCATGCCCTGTTTATACTCTTAAATAGGTTGTATAAGATTGGAAATTTTTTCTTGAATATCAAGTAAAAATTTTCCCAGGAGAGCCACCTGAGCCTGGAGTTTTCTTTAAACAAGATTTTAAACTAATGATTCTACTTCTTGAATTGTTATAGGACTCTTCAGACTTTCTAATTCTTAAGTCGATTCTGATAAATGATATTTTTCTAGGCATTTATTCATTGTCTAAAATTTCAAATTTATTAGCATAAAGGTGTCCATACCCCCCTCTTATTATTTATTTTAATCTCTGCATGTGTAATTGTCTTTTCCCATTCCTCATACTCAAGTTTTCCTTCACTAATCTCAGCTGGCATTTTGTCAGTTTTGTTACTCTTTTCAAAAAACCAACTTTTAACTTTTTTGAGCCTCTGTATTGTATGCTTGCTTTCTGTCTTATTAATGCTGCTTATCTTCTTCCATTTACTTTCTTTGGGCATATCTTGTTCTTTTTCCACCTTAAATTGGTTGCTTAGTTCACTAATTTGTAGCTTTTATTTTCTAATGTAAGCATTTAGGGTTATAGATTTTTTTCCAAGTACCTCCTTAGTAGAATATCATAGGTTTTTATTTGTGATATTATCACTCAGTGCTAAAAGCTTCCTAATTTCCATTACAGTTTATTTTATGATGTCTAAAGTACGTCTTTTAGAATTTCCTTAATTGAGAAGTCTATTAACAGCAAACTTAGTTTATTTGACTGAAAAGTCATTTTTCCCCTCTTGAAAGAGGATTTAATTGGGTATAGAATTCTAAATTGACAGCTATTTTTTCCCAGCACATTGATGGCAACATTCCACTGCCTTCTGGTTTCCACTATTGCTATTAAGGTGGGAACTGAACAATGAGATCACTTGGACTCGGGAAGGGGAACATCACACACTGGGGCCTATCATGGGGAGGGGGGAGGGGGGGGGATTGCATTGGGAGTTATACCTGATGTAAATGACGAGTTGATGGGTGCTGACAAGTTGATGGGTGCAGCACAGCAACATGGCACAAGTATACATATGTAACAAACCTGCACGTTATGCACATGTACCCTAGAACTTAAAGTATAATAATAAAAAATAATTAAAAAAAAAAAAAAAAGAAGCCAGCCTTCAGTCGAATCACTCTTTTGTTAGATAGACCATCTTCTCTCTGGTTGCTTTTAAGGTCTCCTCTTTGTTTTTGGTACACCGAAATATCAAACTTTTTCCTATGTCTGCACATGTATTTCTCTATCATCATTTTATTTTATCACTTTGCTTGAGCTTTACTGGAATTTCTGAACCATGTAGCAACCCATTAATTTTGGTCAACTCTCAGTGATTCTTTAAATGTTGTCTTTTTACCATTTTTCCCTCCTCTCTCCTTCAAGAGCTTTCTAACTGTACTGCGTTCTAGATAATTTTCTATGATCTACTGTCCAAGTAACCACTTCCCTCTTTAGCTGTCCTTAATGTCTAACAAAATCCAGTCTTCAAGTTTATTTTACGGAATTGTTCTTTTCTAGAAGTTCTATTTGGTCTTTTTTGAAAATGCTTTTTCATTTTTATAATTTCTTGGCCACTCATTTTCTTCCTCTTTTCTTTCAACATATTTATATAATTTCAATATCTTAGGGCTTTGTATTTCCTGTTTGTTCTTGCTCATTGTGCTTCATTTCCTATTGTGTTTAGCAACCTGTGACTCTGAACTCATATTCCTTGGAACTTTATAGGAAAACTTTGAGGCATGTGGAAAGTGAATTCCTCTTCCCTCTATTGCTTCTGCCAGAAACCTGAGGGTACTATCAACCAGGGACCACTTTAAACTAAAATCTTGGCTTGATACTGTGTAAAATTCCTCGTTTCTGCTATATGACTCAACGTTTTATTAAATGTCCTATCCAAAGACTTTTGAGTATAGATAGCAGTTCAAATACACGCAACTAACCTCACTCTTAACTCATTAACACAAAAATGAAGAGAACTGTTTAAGCGCTCTTGTTTAAATTTGGAACTGGGAAAACAGATGAGCAAGTGATAGCTGACTAGACAGATCTGAGAAAGCAGGGAGCAACCAATTTGTACCACAGAAGACCCCAGTTCTCAGGAATTGGGGGCATCAAACTCCTTTGAATGTAGGGGTAAAATGAGGAAAGCAATAAAAACCTAAAGCCATGAACTAATAGTGGATTTATTTCCTATCCTTCAGGAAAAGGGTATACTTTGACAAGACCCTTCAGGATCTGGTTCTAGCTATTCTTCATGATGTTTTTGGCTTCAGGGGCCCTACTCTTACAATCCCCTCTGCTGTAGTATCTATGCCTTATATCTGTCTCACCTGATAACTCAAAATACAGTATAAGCGATCAACAAATATTTCTTTAAACTATCTTAAGATCTATGGGATTATGTTCCATCCTCACAAAAAAGAAAAAAGAAAAAAAAAATGACTGATCAAAGCAGTTTAGGAGCAGTTAGATCCCGAGATTTTCTCCCACATTCTGCACAGTTTCAGCATGTTTCTCACTCCAGCAAAATGCTAGATATAGTTTTCTTTTCAGGGAAGGCACCAGGCCCAGATGAAGGCATGAGGGCCGTGCTGAAAACAGACAGATTCAGTAAAAATATGCACTCTGGATGCTGAGATTCTTCCAGTCTTCTTCTTCCCTTCTGCTCCCAGACTGCTGTGTCCTTCCAGAGATTAGCAGAATGTGTTCCAGAGAATCAGATCAGCCAGGAAGAGACATCTAAAGAATTGATATCAAGGGATCTCCAACAGGACGGCCTGGCCAGACCATTCTACCATGAAGCCAATAGCTGGCAACTTCCATCAATTTGCTCATATATTCCAAACAACTTTTTATCCTTCATTATTAAATATAAGTGGATGACTAAGTATTACCAGACATCTGCAGAAAATGTTCTAACCTAAGGTAGTGATCAATAAAAACAGGAAGAAGTGACCCCAAAGAAACAGACTAGACCTTTACTAGGAGAAAATGTTAAAATATATATTATTAATATCATCAGAATGATCATTAAGTTTATTCCAGAAACACTTAAACACTATGTGGGAGGTATTGTTCAAGGTATTGGGAAAATATCCATGGGAAAAACAGGGGAAAAAAGCTACACCCTTATGAAGCTCATATTCTACTGAGAAAAGAGACAATGGGGTAGGGAGTGACAGATAAAATTTTAACTAGGGTCATCAGAGACAGTCTCAATAAGACACAAGATATGCTATTTGCTAAGATGAAATAATGGGATGGTATTTAAAAAGAACATTCAGAAAACAAAACAAAAAAAGAATACTTGGAAATTAAAAGTAAGATAGCAGAAAGAGAATAGAAAGGTCAAAAATAATCTGAGGAAATCTTCCAGAAAGTAGGGTAGTAGCCAAATAAAAGATCCACAAAGAGAAACAGAGAAAACGGCAGGAAAAATAATCAATTAAATAGTTCAATAAAATTTCCCAGAAGTGAAGAATATGAGTTTCTAAATTTAAAGGACCCACTGAATATCCAGGACAATGGAAGAAAACAGACTCATGACAAGGTATATCATGAAATTTCAAAGTACTAGAGTCAAAATAATTTACAAGTTTTCAGCAGGGCATGGGAGAAGAGAGCAAGTCATATACAAAGGATCAGATGTCCAAATGGTTTTAGACTTCTTCATATATCATTAGAAGCTAGAATCCATTGGCACAATTCCATCAAAATTCTAAAGAAAACTTATTTCCAACTGATGACTGTATATCCAAAACTAGCAGCCTGCATGATGATACAATTAAATACATTTTTAGACATTCAGGGTCTCAAATTGAGCTCCATGCACCCTTTCTAAGGCAGCTACTAAAGGATGTGTTTCACCAAAACAAGAGAGTAAACCAAGAAAGAGAAAGACACAGGATACAGTATAAAAGAAATCCAACATGGGAAAAAGAGGAAGGGAATCCTTGGATGACAGTGTAGGGAGATCCCATGATGAAAACTATGTACCAGGCATTGAAGACAATCAGTTTATATTTCTTCAAAAAGCTGAAACTGGCAGAACACCTGAGGTGTGAGAATTTCATAAGAGGAACTCTGGAAAATTGAAGAAGTCTGTGGTTGAATCAAGGGCAAGTACATTGAAAAGAAACAAGTTGATATTCACTCCAAGGCAAACAAAAACCTGTGCAAGTAAAAAAGGTAACTAATTTACTATATGGCTTACATGGCCATAACAATAATATGAACACTAAATATTAATCTAACCAAAATTATAATACAACTATCAGAAGGGTGGAGAAAGATACTGGGGGAGGGAAGATGATGGCAGAAATTGAAGTCTACAAGAAGTTACACAAATGTGTTATTTAGAACTACGAAGGAAATACCAAAATAATCAACATTTTAAAACCCTGCAGCAGAGTGCATTCTCCTAACTCTTGGAGTTCTATCAATGGCCTTGGAGGAACTTCTCAGACTTCAGTTTGTCCCCTCAGTTCAGCATGGAGCCCTGGGCCTTCCCCCTCTACAATATCAGGATATCAGCTATGATTATTTACTTTTCCAGCTCTCTTTCCTGAAGTCATTTCCACTGACCCTCAGTCAAGAAAAAGGAAAATTAAGAGTACTCATTCATTTCACTTTGCTCTAGATCTAGGGTCTCGATGAGAAATCTCAAGATTTGCCTACTCACACACACGGCTTCTGCAGGGAAGCAGGCAGAGTCGGAAGTGCACCCAAAGCCTTAGGGTTTCCCTCAGTTGCCACTTTTTCAAAAAAAAAAAAAAAAAAAAAAAAAAGCATTAGCTCATGCATTTTTCCTTGTTCAGTCACTGCTGAGAAATCTCTTCCTTGTATTTATAATTTTGTGTTCCTTTCCTTTAATGGTGGGATATATTAATCTAGCTACATTCTATCAATTTTGTCTAATTCACCTTTATGTCTCCCACAGCACCTAAACACACTACCTTATGTTTAGTAGGCACTCGCACAGTGGTTGAAAATTGGAATTAAATTTAATTTAAAAATCTTCTTACAATATTTTCAGTCCACTCTTGACTTAAAATTGGATCCAAATATTTTATCCAGTATGCCCCAATCAGTCAAAAGAAAAAGTACGCCTTCATGCAAAGTGAAATTTTAAAAATATTTTGATCACATGGTGGAAGGCAAAGGAAAAAAAGAAAAAAAAAAAGCTGAATAGTGTACATTTGCAAAAGATGACAATGTACTCATTAATAGTAAACAGTTGCCTTCCTGGGAGGGAAAAGAAGGCAAGAAGACGGGAGGAGAATGTTGTTCCCACATACTTTAAAAAGTGACCATACTTGTCAAGCAATTCCAGGTTTATTCATGAAGTGTTACAGTTAATAAAGTGGGATACTAGTTATCAGCAAGGCTTTGTCCAGCCAAAAGTTTTTATAAGTGTAATCCAAAAGAAAATAATAAATACCCCAATCCTGAAAACCACATTAAAAACTTCAGGAAAAGAAACTGTCATTTAATCCTAAATTCAGAAGACAGACTAATAATTTCTAGTGTTTAAAACAATTTCTTAAGTTTATTGAAAGACATGCAGATTCTGATACTGATCTATTGGATCTCTCCTTCCTGGTATCTTCATCCAAAACTCCAACCTCTAACAATTTTTATCCTGTTATTTAATTATGCTTAGAAATTTCTAGGTAAAACATTATTCATAAACATTACTATTTACTAATTTCCTTCAGATTTTTACATAGCCCCTAATCGATAACTAAATGAAAATACATTCCAACTTATTGAGTGGAAATAAAGCAGCAGATGTGGCCACTGAAAGCTTCAGGAACAGAAAGTCGATTCTTCAGGGGAACAAAACTTGGAATAACTTCAGCTGTGGAAAGGGGCTCCCATCCCCCCTAACTAAGAATATTTTATGTGAAGAAAATAAAAGCATTCGAATACCAAAGGGGGGAAAAACACTCAAGGAATGGAAAACGTTGAAAGGAGCCTCCCAGTGGGACCTATACTTTTAAATATCAATCAAGTAAAGAGCCACATGCAAAGCTTTAAGGATTTCATCAGTAAGGACCATTCCTCTTCTTGGCAAGTTCATAAAAATAGCTGTTTCTTTGTAACAGAAATTGTTCATTCTTTCTCTCCTTTCTAATCATAAAAGCATGTATGACCTTATACATATCTCTTGATCACCCAGCATACACAGTGATGGGCATGTATGTCATATACACCTGTGTATGTAACAAAATGTTTGCCAAGAACACCTTTCCAGAAATACCTGCCTCTATCCCCTGATGACCACACACCACCCCCTGAAATATAAGCTCATTTAATTCTCTATGGAACAGAATATACTTTTTCACCAGTTAAAAGAGATTAACTTACACATGCCTTGTAACTGTTCAACAAGGAAAATATTAATGACTGAATTTAGAAAAGTAGTGAGATCAAATCTGATTCTTTCACTTTACAGATGAGAAAATTAAGACCTGAAGAAATAAATGACCTTGCCAAGGACACAAGGCTACTTTCGAGCAGTAATCAGGATCACATTTTGAACCTACAGGGCAGGCAGAGCAGAAAAATGCAGAGATGGAGGATAAACAGCTAGACAGAGGGTATTCTATATTCAGGGAGTAAGCATGACAGAAGGCTTCAAAGCAAAAAAGTATTGCAACCTCAAGGAGCTCAAAGGATCCTACTGAACATGCTACAAACCACAAATGAAGTAAATAAGATAATATATACTATCTAAAAAATATGCCATTGTAGCAAATACTTAGACTTCTGAGTCATGGGATTATTTCTTTGCAAGATTATGTATGACTCCCCTGTGTTTAAAAACATCCAGTATAGTACTAGCATAAAAATAAACATAAACCAACAGAACAGAATGCAGCATCCAAAAATAAGACCTTATATTTAACAGACAAGTGATTCTCAGCAAAGGTGCCAAGGCAACAGGAAAAGGAGACTATTTTTTGACAAATAGTGCTGGGACAACTGGATATTCATATATGAAGAGATGAACTTAGATCCTTACCTCACACCTTATACAAAACTTAAATCAAAATCGATTCAAGATCTTAATGTAAGAGCTAAAACTATAAAAATTTTAGAAGAAAACAACAGAAAATCTTCAAGACCTTAGGTTAGGCAGACTTCTTAGATATGACACCAAAAGCACAATCCAAAAAGGAAAAAATTTAACATTACACTTTGTCAAAACTCAAAACTTCTGCACTTCAAAACATATCATTAAGAAAACAAAAAGACAAGTCACAGACTGGGAAAATATTTGCAAATCATCTATCTGATAAAGGATTTGTATCCAGAATATATAAAGAATTACAGAATACACAACTCAACAATAAGACAAACACTCAATTTTTTAATGAGCATGATTTGAGTAGACATCTGATATGGTTTGGCTCTGTGTCCCCACCCAAATCTCATCTTGTATCTCCCATAATTCCTATGTGTTGTGGGAAGGAGCTGGTGGGAGACGACTGAATCATGGGGGCAGGTCTTTCCCATGCTGTTCTCATGATAGTGAATGGGTCTCACGAGATCTGATGATTTTAAAAATGGGAATTTCCCTGTACAAGCTCTCTTCTCCTGTCTGCCACCATGTGAGACGCGCCTTTAGCCTTCCGCCATGATTGTGAGGCTTCCCCAGCCATGTGGAACTGTAAGTCCAACTAAATCTTTCTTTTGTAAATTGCCCAGTTTTGGGTATGTCTTTATCAGCAGCGTGAAAACGGACTAATACAACATCTCATCAAATAAAATACAGGAATAACTAATAAGCACATGAAAAGATGCTCATCATCATTAATCATCAGGGGAATACAAATCAAAACCACAAGGAGATGTCACTTCACACACACTAGGATGTAGGATAATCAAAAAGATAATAAGTATGGGTGAGGATATAAAGAGTAACCCTCATACATTTCTGATGTGAAGGTAAAATGGTGCAGATACTTTAGAAAACACTTTGTCCATTTCTTAAAAAGTTAAACATAAATTTACCACATACCCAGCAATTCCACCCTTACATATCTAGCTAAGAGAAATGAAAACATATGTTCACACAAAGACTTGTATTCAAATATTAATGGCAGCATTATTCACAACAGGCAAAAAGCAGAAACAATTCAAATGTCTGTCAAACTGAAGACTGGATAAACAAAATGTGATATAGCTATACAATGGAATACTATTCAGCAATAAAAAGGAATTAAGTACTGATACATGATACAACATGAATGAACCTCAAAAACATCATGCCAAGTAAACAAAGTCAGACACAAAAGACCCCATATTGTAGATTGGGTTTATATAAAGTGTTCAGAAAAGGAAAATCTGCAGAAACACAAATTGGGTTAGTGGTTGCCTGGCGCTGGGCATGGGGACTAACGGTAAATACGTATGTGGAGTATTACTGGGGTGCTGAAAATGATCTAAAACTGGGTTATGGTGAAAGTTGCACTATTTGATAAATTTACTAGAAATCATTAAATTTTACACTGAAAATGGATAAACTTTATGATCTACATACCTCAATAAAGTTTTTGTTGAGCTAAGGGTAGAAAAAAGTATAATTAATAATGTGGAGGAAGATAGATATGAAACAAGATGGGACACAGTCGATAACTGTTGAAGTCAGATGTTCAGTATACTATTTGTCTTATATTCTTGCTATATTTAGAGTTTTTAATAATAACTTCATTTTTGAAATGTAAAAAAGCAAATAGATATATTCCTAGGATTTCCAAGTATCTATGAAGGCAAAACCTCCTTTCCTATCTCCCTGAAGTACCTCAGAGAAATCTACTAACATTTTAAATCACATAAAAGGAAACACAGGAAAAAAAAAACACATTAGAGTGCCTTGCAAAGGTTACCATATTCATTCTTTAATACATCCTTTAACTTTAGATATTTAGTGTTTCTGCCCATAGAAAAGTAGTAGGGTGTGCCCCCCAAATTAATTTAATGTAGATTGCTTTCTTTGATACCAAATCTGCTGCAACAAAGATTTGAACAAAGATTTCCCATATTCGAAAGATTCTGGGCAGGATGCGGGGGCTCACACCTGTAATCCCAGCACTTTGGGAGGCTGAGGCAGGTGGATCACGAGGTCAAGAGCTTGAGACCATCCTGGCTAACACAGTGAAATCCCGTCTCTACTAAAAATACCAAAAAAAAATGTCTTCTTTTGAGAAATGTCTGTTCATATCCTTTGCCCACTTTTTGATGGGGTTGTTTGTTTTTTTCTTGTAAATTTGTTTGAGTTCTTTGTAGGTTCTGGATATTAGCCCTCTGTCAGATGAGTTGATTGCAAAAATTTTCTCCCATTCTGTAGGTTGCCATCATACAGCCAACAGACACATGAAAAAATGCTCATCATCACTAGCCATCAGAGAAATGCAAATCAAAACCACAATGAGATACCATCTCACACCAGTTAGAATGGCGATCATTAAAAAGTCAGGAAACAACAGGTGCTGGAGAGGATGTGGAGAAATAGGAACACTTTTACACTGTTGGTGGGATTGTAAACTAGTTCAACCATTATGGAAAACAGTATGGCGATTCCTCAAGGATCTAGAACTAGATGTACCATATGACCCAGCCATCCCATTACTGGGTATATACCCAAAGGATTATAAATCATGCTGCTATAAAGATACATGCACACGTATGTTTATTGCGGCACTATTCACAATAGCAAAGACTTGGAATCAACCCAAATGTCCATCAGTGACAGACTGGATTAAGAAAATGTGGCACATATACACCATGGAATACTATGCAGCCATCAAAAAGGATGAGTTTGTGTCCTTTGCAGGGACATGGATGCAGCTGGAAACCATCATTCTTAGCAAACTGTCACAAGAACAGAAAACCAAACACCGCATGTTCTCACTCATAGGTGGGAACTGAACAATGAGATCACTTGGACTCGGGAAGGGGAACATCACACACCGGGGCCTATCATGGGGAGGGGGGAGGGGGAGGCATTGCATTGGAGTTATACCTGATGTAAATGACGAGTTGATGGGTGCTGACGAGTTGATGGGTGCAGCACAGCAACATGGCACAAGTATACATATGTAACAAACCTGCACATTATGCACATGTACCCTAGAACTTAAAGTATAATAATAATAAAAAATTAAATTAAAAAAAATACAAAAAAAATTAGCCGGGCGTGGTGGTGGGTGCCTGTAGTCCCAGCTCGGGAGGCTGAGGCAGGAGAATGGTGTGAACCTGGAAGGCAGAGCTTGCCGTGAGTAGAGATCGTGCCACTACACTCCAGCCTAGGAGACAGAGCGAGACTCCGTCTCAAAAAAAAAAAAAAAAAGATTCTGATGAAAAACAAAGCTATTATATTGCCTGGCTCTTAGTCTCCTCATTGGTAATATGTGAGAGTTGGCCAAGATGACATTCAAGTTCTCTTTTAGCATTGACACTTTATGACTCTAAAATTTATCCATGTTTACTAATAACTCCTTTTTCCTGCACCATAGGATACGCAATAAGGGTTAACTAGGTCCTGGATGGACACATGGGCAGACTTAAGTGACAAAAATGCATGAGATTCAATCTTGGTCAAAGATGGGTCTCTGGTTTCTTCTCTCATATTACATTTACATAAATGCAATCCTCCTAAGCATTTTACTATTAAAACTCTTAGGTTGGTTGAAATCACTAGTTGTGTGTCTGTATAAGTTTTCAGGTAAATCAAACTAAAATTTCAAGAAGTACACAGCTTTTTTTCAGGATTAGTTAGTACTCATTCACTAGCAGCTGTTTCCATCACACTTTCATTAGAGTTGAATAATGTGGTGTGGGGGAGAGAGAGAGAATATGAATGTGTGTTAGGAAGAAGGCAATCTACAAAAAGAGTCTATCATCTTGGAAATGGCTCTTTTCTACATCTATCTATCTATCTTATCTATCTATCTATCTATCTATCTATCTATCTATCTATCTATCTATTGACAGAGTCTCACTCTGTCGTTGCCCAGGCTGCAGTGCATTGGCATGATCTCGGCTCACTGAAACTTCCACCTCCCAGGCTCAAGCCTCAGCCTCCCAAGTAGCTAGGATTAGAGGCACGCATCACCACGTCTGGCTAATTTGTGTATTTTTAGTCGAGACGGGGTTTCTCCATGTTGGCCACGCTGGTTTTGAACTCCTGACCTCAGGTGATCCACCCGCCTTGGCCTCCCAGGGTACTGAGATTACAGGCATGAGCCACTGCACCTGGCCACTACCATTATTTTTTAAAATGTGACATACTGTCAGACCAACTGCTAAGCCTTTGACATTTCAAAATGACTTTGTGATGACAACTTCTCCACACCAAAGTTCCTTGCTTATGCCACAACCTTTTGCAATCTGGCTTAACCCTACCACTCTAATGGGACTGTTCTCCTAAGATTTCCCAAAGACACTGTCTACAAACTCCTTCTCCACCAGTCTCCATTTTTCTTGGCCAGCCAGCCAACTTGAATCTTCCAGTCTCTACTTCCTTCCTGTAACACACTCCTCCCCAGGCACTCCAGGCCACGGTACTGTGTCCCTTACTGAGCTAATATAATCACATGGCTTCGAGTTCAGTTCCACCAGAAATTTGTTGTTTACATAGCAGGTCCTGAAGAGTTTTGAGTAGGGAGGTGATCACAGCTGTGCTCGCAGAAAATTAATCCTGTTGCCTCATGAAGGAAAGAACAAAGCAAGCAAGCCAGATTTGAGGCTACTATAGTAGACTCCCAGGAAGCTAGTAATAAGAAGTAAATCAAGACAGATGTCCAAAAAGAATCAATAGGATTTGACTGAAAAGTCATATCCTTCAAAGTTTAGCTCACCAGCCCTGTGCACCCCCTGCCCACAAATCCACTGACGACTCTAGTTAGCAACCACTCAAACTCAAAACCCTTCTAACAATCACACACAACTGTGACACTGATTGGCAGAGTTTGGGGGCATATCCATATTCCTCTTGAGATTCTCCAAAGTGCCAAGTACCCAGTAAATGCTCATTAAATACTGGTTGAATAAGACACTATTCTGGTCACCATTACTGAGGTCTATTTCAGTTTTCATATAATTCTATAAATTCAGATGCATATAAAGAATTTACTGATGTACTGAGAATTATATTGTTTTATGATCTCCTTCAGCTCACAAGCTTCATGATAGTCACAAACTAAATGTCCAACAATAGGAAAATGCTTAAATAAAACATAGTCCCAATCAATAAAGGTAGAAAAAATAAAATAGAGTATCGCCATTTTGCAACTACTGATAAAATAATGGATCTAAGCAGTGGTTTGCTGGAAAAAACTCATGCCAGCTTGTGAGAGCCAACTGTGTGCATCTGTTCCAACCTCCACATTCAGTAACACATCAGTAGGAATGAAATTAGCCGTGGCAGGAGTGTTTACACCATAAAAATTGGCAAGTGGCCGGTTGTTAAGCATCTGCTGACACACCACTGGATGTAGGCAATGATGATCAATAGCTGATAAAACCATTATTTGAAAGGTCGCTGGGATCTTTATCATAACACATGGATCAGGCTAATACTAGGTAAATGCACTAATCAATCAAACATCACAAAAATAAAGGCATTAGACACTAGAGATCTCTTAATGTGGTGCAGTAAGAAGTACACAGCATCTCTAGGTAGTATTCTTGTCAAAAATCTAAACTAACTCTAATCAAGCCTAGACCTACCTATCATTTTCTAGGAAATACAGGGGATGGAAGAACAATCAGCAAAATACAGAATGTGGAAAAAGTCTACAGGGTAGATGATTTTTTATGAATAAATGAATAGCAAAGAGAAAAAAAAAGACTGAGAGAAGAACCTATCGGTTAAGAGACTTAAGATATACCAAAACAAGTGCAATGTGCATGTAGCCCTTGTTTGAATTCTGATTGGAACAAGCTAGTATAAAAAGACATACTTGAGACAATTCAGGAAATATGAACACTGGCCAAATATTAAATGATATTAAAGAATTGTTAATTTTGTTATGTATGATAAAGGTATTGTGCTCAAGTATTTTAAGACCTTATCTCCTAGAAAGATATATAAAGAGTTTATATATAAAATCATATGATATTTGGAATTTGCTTCAAAATAATCTGGGGTGGAGGTTCTCAACTTTTACATAAATTTGAAATTTTTCATAACAGTTTTTAATAGAGTAGCCAGCATATAGATGATATATAAAAGAAACATAAAATTATCAGTACTGACATGGTTATCTCCAAGAAATAATGTATAATGTATATAAAAAAGGCATGAAGAAAACATGCATAATGTGATGAAAATTATTTTAAAGACAATTTAGAATTGTATCAAAAAGAATAAAACTCTTAGGAATACATGTAACAAAAGAAGTGCAAGACTTATATACTGAAACATTGTTGAAAGACACTTAAAGACCTAAATAAATGCAAAAACATACTGTATTCATGCATTGGACAACTTAATGTTATTAAAACAGCAATACTAACCAAACTGATAGACAAATTCAATGCAAGCCCTACCAAAATCCCAGCTGACTTTTTGTTTTTGCAGAAATTGACAAGCTGATCATAAATTTCATGTGGAAATGCAAGGGACTCAGAATAACCAAAACAATCTTGAAAAAGAATAAAGCAGGAGGACTCACACTTCCCAATTTCAAAACTTACTATAAATCTACAATTATCAAGACACTGTGGTACTGGCATAAGGATAGACCTATAGACCAATGGAACAGAAATGAGAGTCCAGAAATAAATCCTTATGTTTATGGTTAATTGATTTTCAACAAAGGTGCCAGGAAAATTAAATGGAGAATTAATAGTCTTTTCAACAAATGGTACTGGGACAACTGTATGTCCACATGCAGAAAAATGAATTTGGACTCCTATCTCATGCCATATAAAAAAATTAACTCAAAACAGAACAAAGACCTAAATGTAAGATCCAAAACTGTAAGACTTTGAGAAGAAAAGAGGAGTGTTTGTGACCTAGAGTTAAGCAGTCATTTTTTAGATATGACAGCAAAAGCACGAGCAACAAAAGAAAAATACATAAATTAGACCTCATCAAAATTAAAAACTTTTATGATTCAAAGGACACCATCAAAAACATGAAAGGACAACCCACAGAATGAAGGAAAATATTTGTAAATCAAGTATCTGTAAAGGAAATTTTATGCAAAATATATAAAGAACATTTACAAATC
Organism: Macaca fascicularis; assembly: GCF_037993035.2. Lineage (NCBI taxonomy): Eukaryota > Metazoa > Chordata > Mammalia > Primates > Cercopithecidae > Macaca > Macaca fascicularis. The sequence goes on along the minus strand of NC_088395.1, from coordinate 16,891,895 downwards.
AACAATAAAAAGACAACTCAATTTTTAAATGAGCAAAGATTCTGAATATTCTCCAAAGACAACATAAATATGACCAATAAGTACATGAAAAGATGTATAACATCATTAGCCATTAGAAAATGCAAATCAAAATCACAACACCACTTCATGCGCACTAGGATGGCCAAAATTAAAAAGGCAATAACAAGTGTTTTGAGGATGTGAAGAAACACAATTGGAATCCTCATAAATTGCTAATGAAATAGTAAATTGCTTCCGCTGCTTTGGAAAATACTTCAGTAGATCCTCAAAATGTTCAACATAGAGTCACCATATGAACCAGAAATTCCAGCCCTACCTATATACTCAAGAGAAAGAAAAAATATGTTTACACAAAAACTTAGACATGAATGTCTATAGTAGAATTATTCACAATAGTCAAAAAGTGGAAACAACCCAAATATCAAAAAATGTGGTTTATCCATACAATGAAAGATTATTCAGCCATAAAAGGAATGAAGGATTGATTCATGCTACAACATGAATGAACCTTGAGAACATTATACTAAGTGAAAGAAGCCAGTCACAAAAGACTACATATTGTATGATTCCATTAATACAGAATTCCGGAATGGGCAAATCCATAGAAACAGAAAGTAAGTTAGTGGTTGCCAAGGGATAGGGGAAGAAAAGGGAGGAATGGGAATGATTGCTCATAGGTATGGGGTTTCTTTTGGGGGTGATGAAAATATTCTGAAATTACATAGTGCTGATGGTTATATAACACTATGAATATACTAAATATCACTGAATTGTGCACTTTAAAAAGGTGAATTTTATAGTATATGGGTTACATCTCAATAAAGCTTTCATTTAAAAAAAAACTGCCCAGACTGCCAAATTGAACCCTTGGCTAGCTGTGCACTGTGGACCCAAAAGTTTGGGATGGGTCAGAAATCCCATAGTCCTACTAGATTTTAAAAGAAACAAGTAGCACTCACAGGAAAAACACAATAAGGAAATCTATAAGGTCAGAGCTGCTTGTGTGGCCAAATTCATCTTTTAGAGAACCTGAAAGGTAAGTTTGGTATTAGGAACATCTCTTACTCAAACTTACCCAAGCAGTTTACCTACTTCTTAAGTTACAGAAACAAATATTCATTTATAGAAAACCCAGGAAAGACTTCTCAATTCGCCACTCAATAAACACAGCCACTTCCAAGTTAAGACAGAGCCCTTACCACGACGTTTTACCCAACTATACATCTCACAATGTAACCTTTGGGAGGTCGTCCAGAACTACTCCTCAGTGTTGGAAGGGCACTGAAATGGAATCTGAAGAACACATGAGAGCTTAAAAGGCTGCTCAGAGCCGGGTGCAGCGGCTCATGCCTGTAATCCCAGCACTTTGGGAGGCCGAGGTGGGTGGATCATGAGGTCAGGAGATCGAGACCACCCTGGCTAACACGGTGAAACCCCATCTCTACTAAAAATACAAAAAATTAGCCAGGCATGGTGGCAGGTGCCTGTAGTCCCCAGCTACTCGGGAGGCCGAGGCAGGAGAATGGCATGAACTCGGGAGGCAGAGCTTGCAGTGAGCTGAGATCATGCCACTGCACTCCAGCCTGGGTGACAGAGCAAGACTTCATCTCAAAAAAAAAAAAAAAAAAAGGACTCAGAACACTTCTGTCATTTCAGCTGCATTCCAGGAGGTGGTAGCAGATGGTCATAAAGACACCCTGAATACAGAGTCGTAGGGAAGTCTGAGATAGGTAAACTCAGGCAGGAAAGACATCTCTGGTACTCTCAGATACCATCATTGCAGCTAAAGAGTGAAAAGCAAATTTCTTATGATAGGTGACATCTGTACATGAGCCAAAATTAAAAAGATACAAATAGGCATTCAACAGAAAGTCAGCTTGTTTCCCAGTCCTGTCCTCAGTCATACTGTTCCCCTTCCCCAGAGGCAACTATCATTGCCAGTTTCTTTAGCATCATCCTGAAATTGTCTATACATTCATAAACATACACATTCTGCACCATGCTTTTGTCACTTAATTTATCTGAGGTAGCTCTCCATGTAGTATACGTACCTGTTCTTTTTAACAGCTTCATACAATTCCATAGGATGATGTACCATAGTTTCTTAACCATGGAATGAGTTGTTATTATCAGTATATCTAAAGCAGAGACAGGAAATTAGCTACCCACGGACAGACACTAGCCCCGGATGTGTTCTGTTCAGCCATCACAATGGTTTTAATGTGTGGATCTCAATGTATTTGGCCATATGGGGTGTGGTTAAAAAAAAAAAACTAACCATCAACATCCCCTTCTCCTTTTTTGCAGTAAGAAGGGTATTTCTGGGAAATGGCTGCCCTGCCAAGGACTACATTTCCCAGCTGCCTGGCAACTAGGTCTATCCATGGGCCTACGTCTCCCCAGCTAGATTTGAGTGGAAATGATGAAAATGCCCAGTCTGAAACTTTAAAGGAAGGCTATGTCTCCTCCACACCATATCTGCCCCTTCTGCCAGGCAGATTCTCAATGACTGGAACAAGGCAGAGCTAAGGCTTTTTACTGTCACCATGGAAACCTCAGGCTACAAACCTCAGGCATGGCTTTGAGAAGAGGCAGGTCTGAATCAAGAGTGGAAGAGAGGGGTAGTTCTTACTGTCTCCGTGGACAGAAGAAACCCTTTTTTATGAAAAAAAAAAATCACCTCATGAAAGTAACTGTTTCATTGAGGAAAAGGAGATTAGGTACCAGCTTAGTGTGATTTTTCTTACAGGAATCTCAGTAATAAAAGATGTTTCATAGCTATAAATACAGAGCTATAAAATCCAAACATCACTAAGCAAATTCCAGGTCTGGCTGCCTCTACGTTTTGCATACTTGCATTGTCACTGACTTAGACTTTCCTGCACATTTTTGCTATCTCTCAAACACAGCAGTTGTGTGGGACTGTGAGGCAATGGCTCCAAGAACTGGGTCAGCTATTACAAATGGTTATCTCCCTGTTACACACAGCAATCATAGTGTATCCACTTCTCCTTATGAAAACACATGCCTTGGGTTTGACGCCAGTACCTAGAGCCCTGGAATCATCTAGGCTACTATAAATCACACATTCACACTCTCTTTACAGATACCAAAGTTGAAGCCAACTGTTCTATATTTCCAAAGTTGGCTTTGTTCATTTTTATAGACTTACATTCTAAATCAGCCCTTTGTTCTTTTTCCCCATATCATGTCACCTATTCTCATAAATGTAAAGGCATTAATGCCACCTACTTCTAAGCTATTCCTTTAAATGCTATTTGAATCCTATACCAAGAGTCTGTGGACTTTCCTTCCATTGGTCCTACAATTTTTTATTCTATTTCCTGCTTTTTCCTTTGGATAAACATCATCACTCCTACGTAACAACCATCCCATCTTTCTCTTCATTTTCCTCTTTCATTTTTCTTTGCATCTTCTCTCCATCCTATTTCCTCTCCACACTATCACTCCACTTTAAGCCACTCTGTCTCAGCACCTTAGCTTCAATCACTCTGTTTTCACAATCCTGCAAGTCTCATTTTATTAAACAAGGGCTTAATTTTATCTTTCCCTTTCAACTCAAGTCCACATCTTGCTTCATCTCACATTATTTTCCCCTCTTTTCTTTACCTTTCCTTATTCTTCTATTGTCATAAACAGGGTGGCCCAGGCAGTCTGTCTTAAGTGATAAAGTTGGCAGAAGGAGGAGATATGGGGGTGCAGGGGCTGGAGGGACAAGGAAGAGCAGAGCAGCAGGTGAGGTAGGCTTCCCCATGACCACCCTCACATTCCCAAGTGCCTGACAGGAGGGAGGTCCAGAACTTAGGCAAAATGAAGAAGAAACAAGTGGTCCCCGTGGTTAGGCAAAGAGAGATGTAGCAACAGAAGCTGGCCGAGCCTTCTGAGCAGGCAAATCATAAGAGAAGAAATATTCATGGCCAATAACAATACAAAAAGATTCTCAGCCTCACTAGGAATCAGAGACATGAAACTGCCTATTATATAGGTAATGATTAAAAAGATGAACATTAAGTAGTGTTGGCGAGATTATGAGGAAACACTTTCAGACAGTGTTAATGATGGAGCAAGTTGACAGCTTTTCCACCTCACCCTTTGGCAACATATAGCTACACTTTAAACATCTACAGCCTTTGACCCTGCAACTCCAACCAGCAGGATTTAACCTAAGAAAATAATTAGATGATGAAACAAAGATATGGACATGAAATTATTAATAACCTCTGCCTTGTTTATATCATAAGAACAAGGTGGTGGTATGGGGGAGCTTGGCAAGGGGAGGCTGAGGGGAGGCTCATACCTGTGGAAGAGTGAAGGGGGAGAAAGACAAAAAGAGAAACAGAGGGGTATAAAGAGGACACGGGGGTCAGGGTGGAGAGAAAGGTTTGCAAGGGTGAGAAAGGAACGGAGGCTGGGGTCATGGGGTGGTGGGTGAGCTTAAGAGGAAAGTATGGGGAAGAGAAAAGGCAGAGAGAAGGAGGGAGAGAGATCTCTCCATCAAAGCACAGTCTACCATGGTATATCCATATCATGCAGACCTTACAGGGAATGGTGCAATCCTCTATATGAAATAGAAAGATGGTTAATTGGAAAGATCAGGATACAGAACAGCAAGCATAGTGTGATCCCATTTATCTAAAGTGATACATAAAGATAAGTGCAGCAAAGGGATGCCTACATGTACACCATGATTCTCAGTGAGTAGACTCTTCTGGTGGATTTAAGTTCTACTTCATGCATTTCTAGTTTGTCAGCATTTTGATAATTAATTTCTAGCAATATGCAATACACTAAAATTCTATATAATTTAGACAGACGCTTATACTTTCCTGTGAGAATTAACCAACATGAAAATAAAGTAGATGCAATTATACCAGCTGCTTTTCATACTGCAGAAATGTTCTACTCTTCATGTGATAAATTTAAACTGCTCATTAAAATTTCATCTGTATAAATTTGTACTGAAAAGACAATGGAATTAGGCTATGAACACAGACATCACCCACCTAGCTATTCTTTGTCTAAATATTACATTTATCAGGCCCTACCACAAGGGACCTCGCCAGGACATTATCAAACCAAAGTACTTTTCATTTTGAAGTCACATCACACAGAGATATCAAACAAAGCTGTCTTAATTCAGGTTTTCCCTAATTAAGCCCCTGACATATGAACTTGAGAACAGGTATATTAGTCGAGTGAGGGGAAAGTGAGACAGGGCAGGAGGGAAGCAAAACAAGAAAAAGTAAATCAATGAATGGGGTACTACGGCAGGCAACTGGGGTTCAGTCCTTTTGTGAGCCTTCTGAGAAACTGGGTAGGAGGAATCACAGAATTGTCCACTGGCCGTCAAGGAAGTCGGGGTGTTATCCTCATTGGTGGAGGCTTGCATTTCAGGCATTAAATTCTTGATACTTGCAGGCCATGGGAATATGGGCCTTACATGCTTACTAAGGCCTGTGGGTCAAACACAGTACTACAGGTTGAGTATCCTTAATCCCAAAATCCAAAATCCGAAATGCTGTAAAACCCTAAACTTTTTAGTGTCGACATGACACTCAAAGGAAATGGTCATTGAAGCATTTCAGATTTTTTAATTATACGCTCAATTGGTAAGCACATAATACAAATATTCCAAAATCCAAAAACATCCAAAGCCTGAAACACTTCTGATCCCAAGCATTTTGGATAAGGAATACTCAACCTGTATTTGGATTATGTTTATTATCTCACCAAAACCTTACAACTCCATGGAGTATTGGCTCTACTGTACAGATTAGGAATCTGAGATGCACAAACATTAAGCCACTTGCTGAAAATCAGTGAATAAGCAGCTGAGCTGAGGTCCAAACCCAGTTTTGTCTCTTCCACTATGTGATACAGTGTCATAAAAACCACAGCATGTGAATTCTCCAGTACAGCTGGCATCTCCTTACTGGGTCACATAACCTGAGAGAGACATGTGAGCATTTCCAGCCTCCCTCCTTGCAAGGTAACGGTATTGAAATAGCTTCCCAGATTGTTTGAATCTTCTTGCATCCATAGGAAAATCTTCCAGGTCATAATCTGCCAGCCATGTGAAATTTTTATAGCATCATCACCCGTGGTTACTCCTACCCTAAATACCAGTCACTATGAAATTTATGCCAGAATTCAGATCAAAGTATGACAGGAAATTCAAGGCAAATTTTTGTCTGATGAACTCATGGCAGAGAATTAAATTTGATAGAGAGTTCCAGGTTCTAGTATATTAAAAAACAATCTATAACTTTACTGTGAGGAGAACACTTTATTAGAACAAATAAAACATGCTGAGCTCTGCCCAGACACAGAGGTCATGCTAATGTGTGAGCCAAGGAAAGTCTTTTCTTGCTTTAGTAGAAAAGATAATAATCTGCAAATCACTAGCATCTGAGGCTGGCCTGATTTAAAATGCACATAGATGGAGAAAAAGTTCCAGGAAATCATTGTATTTATAGCTTGCCTGCATGAGTCAGTGGAAAGGCCCTTGCTGCTCCCAAAATAATACTTGGGACAGCACTGTACCCTATCACCTTCACTAAAGCAAAGGCATGCCTCTCATCTTCTATTCCTTAGGTTCCTTAGGAGGATATCTCCTACCTCACAAGAAGCCAGGGGAGCAGATAGGGCCCCTCTGGGCCTCCCCCACCTCCAGCCCAGCTACACAACAGCTGGCTCAAGAACATCCCATCCCCAGAAGCCCAGGGCAGCCCACCTGAAGGAGCCCGTGCCCTAGGACCCTCCACCAACCACCCAACCAACAGTCAGATTCAGAGTCCCCACAGCATTAAATCCTACAGGACACAGGATCTTCCCACAAGTGTAAAATGCAGGAGAAGGTTCTGGCTAGGCCTTAATCTCTAAGATCTTTCATAGAAGACCACACAGGCATCTGAGGAAATGACAGACAGCGATCTATCTTGTTCACAAATTACCAACCATGCAGAGAGTAAGACCCCAGCCACACACTCAGCAGGCTGCATGGAAGTGAAGCATTTTTATCCTCTTGGTAGAGAATTTCCTAATTCTTGATCCATAACAAGTGTGGGCAAGGCTCCAGACACATGTGCTACATATGTGTCTACAACTGTTTTCTCTCCCAAGAATACCATAGCCACGTGAAGACCTTCACGGGATGCGAAACTGCCAGGTCTGTTCTTTCTCCGGACTCACAGAGGCCTCTGTGGCAGACACACATCCGCTGGCTCCAACAGGAAACAGAAGGGTTTGGGGGCAAGGGGCACTTCACCTGGCACACTGGGCTGGAAGACTTTATTCAGATCCAAGGAGGAGGCTCTGGAATGGGTTTTCTGTGGCCGAGGTGGCGGGGTGGGAGGGTCCTCGCCCCTTTTCATGGCCTCTTCTATGGAGGTGCTAGAGTAAGATCTGTAGCAAAATAAGGGAAGGTCAGAAGGGAAATAGCAAAGCTTTACTCTCTGAAGTTGGGGTGAAATGGAAAATAACCACAAAGTCAAAGTGACTACAGAGAACTGATCAGCTACCAAAGCAGCCATAAATTCTATTACCCATTAAATGCCACTATGTACAATAATTGTCCAAATCCAACTATGAATTGGGATCTTTTTAACCTCTTTGGTCTTATTATACCTTAGATCTAAATCGACCCCCCCCCAAAAAAAAAAAAAAAAACTTTGTGTAAATTCAAATCCATTTCTATGGGAATTGTTAATAAAAAAACGGAGCCCTTCAGCTTAGGCATTTCCATGTTCTAACAGAAGGCCTTCATGGTATAAACTGATCAGAGAACTTTTCTCCTGTTCACTTGCAAATGTGATGACAGGTTCAAGTGGAATTGGGACAGATAAGCTGAGGGTAAGAATCCAATGTTCAGGGGAATATGCCACAAACGAAGCTAGGAAAGGAAAATACACATCAATCAGATTGAGGGGTCTAGCTTGTCTTTCCCTGAGAAAGCAAAAGTCTCATTTTTAACCTTCTTCCTCAATCTACAGCAAGGCATAATTAACTAGGCAACTTCTGAGATTGTAACTCCAGTAATATCATCTTTTTAAAAAGGAACTAAATAACTTGCAAAAGGTCAGACAGAAAGTTACACAGTTCGTTTCAAATTCCAATCTCTGTTTCTATATCCCATTTTAAAAACGTTTTCATACTGCCTATGAGTCAGGGGGGAAATACTTTGGTGATAGCAACTAGAATATTTATTGAAGACCTACTTACTTTCCAAATAAAATTCAACTCCATACACTGCTTAGAAATAGGTTTAAGGATGGGTTCCCAATATGATGATTGCGAAAAGGCCCTAAAATGTAGATGTATACATCTATTGTATTTAGCTTCTCAACTAGCTTCATGTCAAAGCAGAAAACGACCTTTGAGTCAGAGGTACATCCTAGAGACAAATTAACCTCTGAAAACCATTCTTCATACTTAGCTATTAGAGTGGCATTTAGGAAATTAGAATATATCAGTTACTATTAAACCCCTTCAGTTCTTGACAGAGCTGTTTTTGACATCATGAGTTTTAATTTTCCTGAATAAGTTTCTCAAGGATTCTTTCTGGTAGTTGAGGGTTCTGTCTGTCTTAAAGATTGCAACTTTAATAAAGCCACCATAATGGCATGTGACGTGTTCTGGGGTGGGCCCTGTAACATAACTAGCAAGAGAGACAAGGCAACGGCAGGCAGAAACTAGCAGGGAAGAATGCTCTGACTCTTTCAACAAGAATCAAAGGGAACTGATACGGACGGACAAGGTTCTTACATGGGAACGCTTCACTTAAAAAAGACAATTAGAGACCCTAGCTAGAAATGAAAAGAACTTTCTATGCCACATATAGCTTTTGTGACATCTTTCACTCAAAAAAGAAATAATGTGTGTGCAAATAATGTGTATGCATGCACATAGTTAAGCACACAATCCCATAGCGCACATTCCTCGTTTTCATTTTATTTTCATATATAACCTGTATGTTTATATCTTCATATGGAAAGTTACTGAATATAAAATAAGTGAGATTGTATAACCATGACTGCTGCAACCAATTAAAACATAAATGTGTAGGGAGTTAACAAAATGATGAATGCAGTGGTGTTAAAATGGTGATTTTCCCTCTTTTCCTTATATTTCTACAAAACTTTAATATTTCAAAAAAGAGGATAAAAATAATTCAATTCTCTTCTTCCCAGTGAGAAGTAATGAAAATAAAATCTTCCAAATTAGACCAAAAGCACAATCTCTGAAAGGATAATATGTAAAATTTAGCCAGACACATTAATAATAGAATATGTGGCTATGAGATTTTATAATTTCACTGGCTTTCAGGGAGCAAGGAAGTCAGCAGAAGCTAAAACTTTGAGGTTCGATTTATGGTTAACATAGTACACATAACAGATTTCTGCAATTCAATGGCAATTCCTACTATGAAAGTATATCCCAAAACTAGTACAGACTAGTTTGTAAAAGATCCATTCATCCTTTTAAAAAGGATGAGTAAATGTGTTGACCACAGAAAGAATGCCTATACCTTTTCTTCCTACCTAAAAGAATTACTCTATTGTTTTTAAATATAGACAAATATAAAAATATAGATATCTGTATCTTACATAAACAAGGAAACAAAAACCCAATTTGGAAAATGCAGATAGAAACTAAAGGATAACTCTTTGACTTACAAAGAGATGAGGTTCCTTAAATATCAGTATTTCAAGCATATTAAATATGATCAGACTTAAATTTACTTTTTCAGGATTGTGTCTAGTAGGCAAAGGAGGGGAAAATGTCTCTAAGAGCCAAAGCAAAACAGAAAGCACACACATGGTATCCTTGGTATCCTATCTTACACTGCAGTTCTACCAGTGAAATACAGTACCAATACCATTTCCCTTCCTTAATGGATTAATTCTATTAGTGTCTCTGTATTTCCCCTCTGCGCCTCTTTTCTGAGTCTCACATCAACCACAGCTCTGCCTTACTGGCTTTCTCTCTTTTAATAGCCTCTTAAAAAATGTGAAGCCGAGAGGGGCACTAAGATAGGCTCAAACAGACCATAAACATTGCTTACCTGAAGCTGCAAGCTTCACTGAAGTTATCACAAGCATTTTCTTTCCCTACTCTAGATTTTATTACCCAGACTTTTTACTTTTTGGTGTTCACCTTGTCATGATAGCAAATTTTCGTGTTTGTTACCTTACCCATATTTTCCTCTTTCCAAAGCTACTTCCCCCTATTAGTTATCATCTTGCAACAACTGGGTCATCTCACACAATCCACTTCATGTTGAGGGGCCATAGGGCACTAGTGACCACCTTCTAGCACTAGTGACCACAGAAACCAAGGCTCCCAGCATTACTGCATGTTCCCATCAGGCCACGCATGAGTGAAATGGATCATACCCTAAGCTTTACATCTAAAGGAAGAGGAAATCATGGGTTGGGTTTTTGGTTTGTGGTTCTTATTTCTAGGCAGGGGGCAGGGCACAAAGGGCATTAAAGCAGAAATTAAATGAACACTACCTGGATCTTGGTCTTGCTTTGAGACTGTTGGAATCCTTGGAAGTTGCTGAAACAAAGATTATTTGTTGTTTGCTTGGGTTTCATTTCTGCAGTTAAACAAGTTTATATGCAGCACCTGGGCTAGTACAGAACACATCAACAGGCAAATGTGAGGTAAAAATGCCTATGTGGAGAACTGGACATCTCCCACATTTTCATGATTTCCTTGTTTTATTTCAAAATCTAAAGGAACGATTAAAAAGAAAGAAAACCCAGCATATTTTTCCTTTGGCCAGAGCACTATTTGAGAGGCCATTCTCAAATTCAAGTTGATTAATGAACACATTCCAGTATAAAAAGACAACCCCTTTCAAGGGGGTTGTCTTTTTTATATAACGATGGATTCACACTTGAGGGTTTCTTGGTCTATCATGATAGTCTAGTAATAGATTTTGAACCAGTCTACCCTGAAGGATAGGAAGAAGTCTATCTAACTACATTAAAAAACAAAACAAAACAAAACAAAAAACAAAAAAACACTACCAGAGCAGCATGGCCACAAAAAAACAAAGCTCTCACAAGTAAGTGGAAATGAGCTATACAGCTTCTCCTGTAAGAAAATATCCTTGTGTCCCACATCTCTGTGACCAAATCATACAGAGAATTATGAAAAAAAATTGCTGAATCTTTTCCCAGCCATATGACTTTTCCTCATCAAATTTAAATCATAAACTAACTTGCTCACTGCCAACACCCATAGAGCCTTCTTCCCCATCACAAGTTGTGAGGCGTAATTAGAAACATTTACAAAAATGCTAATCCTCTTTTTATGCTTTCAATCCTCTATGGAAGACAACTTTAGGAACCAGTAGCTATGCTCAGGTGTTACAAACATTGCAAATTTTTCATCATAAAATGTCATTAAAAATCATAGAAAAGGTGCTAGTAACACAGAACAAGAAGAATGTAATGTCTTTGTTTGCATGAATTCTTCCAAAAAGAAAATGTCTCACTGCATTATCTCATCCTCTTTTACATTGCTCCAAAGATAAAAACCCTCCTTGGTATGAAGCAGCCTGAATTTATGATGATCATTAAAATCCTTGGGTTAGGTAACAGGGCAGAGAGGGGAGGCAAAAATCCTCATAAATGCTAACAAGGCACAAAGCAAACTACTGGTCAGCTGCACAAGAGATGCACTTCTCCCAACCCAAGCATTTTGGCTTGTTGTAGTGAGAACACAGGGGTCTTCCAGCTTCAAACAGCTGAAATGCTGCCAGAGTGCAGGAAAGCCTGGAAAACCCAAGAAGTTTGAGTCCTCTTTTGCCCATTATCGTGCACCTGCACCTGGATATGGACAGAAAAAGATCTCCCTCCCTCCTACAAACCCCAGGCAGCAAAGAAAGCAGCCTCAGGAAGCCTCTCTCCCAGCCCAGGAGGCTGCCTTGGGGCTGGGTGGACAGAGTGGACCAGACTCACCGCAGAGCTGGGGAAGCCCTCTGCGCAGGCTGCCTGCAGCTGGCTCCGTGGCCCTCTTCTCCCTCAGGCCCCACTGCTTTCAAGAAATACGTGGGTAGGAGAGGTCCCGGACATGATAAAATACTGTTCCCCAAACCAGACCATGGTGACTGTTAATTCCTTTGTCAACTGCCATTATCTTTGTCTTTTTGCTGGTAGGGATGGGTGTGGAAGGAGGGGTGAGCCCTGCTGGTGAGAGATAGACAGACAGACAGACAGATGGGGTGAGGGTGTGGATGAGTAGTGGAGAGACAGGACTAGAGACCAGGCCAGGAGTCCTGAAACTAAGGCCCTCCTCCTGGCCATGACACTAACTAGCTGTTACTTCCCTGAACCTCAGTCTCCTCACCTAGAAAACAAAGGCAATAAAAATGCAGTCTCTTTCTCACAGGGACAGATATGGTGAAAGTACTTTAAAAACTGAATGTACTTTAGAATTGCAAAATACTACTATTGTAGAGTGCATAAATAAAGGTTCCTAATTTTTCAAGCCTGGAAATGTGGTTTCTAAATTTAGTTCCTTCTAGGACAGCAAAGGAGGTTCAGGTGGGAGCAGGTAACAGAAGGACAGAACTGCTCTACCCCAATAAAAACATGGGGTGATAGTTGGCAATGGAGCAGCTGTTAGAATCACCAACAGCAGTCTAAAGACAGCACTGTGAGGGTGAACCAGCTGAAAACACCTCAACATGGGCCAGAGACATCAAGAAAAAGACCATCATTGTGCATGGTGCTCTGTTGAATTAGGTTGGAATGGGATATTGGTTAAAAAAATCTCTTAAGACTCCGCTAATATAGACACTCTCAGCAATTACAACAAACGGATCATAGCTTCTCGTGTAGCTAGAAAGAGGAATGCCAACTTCCTAGAACACTCAAGGCATGTCATCTTTCCAGGAAATGGGAACGGAAAGAGGAGCAGGCCTAGAGATTAACCCTCCAAAAGGCAGCAACTGAACTGAGGTACACATGGAAGGACAGCCATCCAGAATTCTAAATCACCACCTTGAAACTCTTGTGTCTCCCACTGGGAATCCAAACATTTCCCAGAAAAGGGGGGATTAACTATGTTTAAGATGAGGAACTCCCTCATACCCAGAGAGGGGCAGTAGTGGGAAAAACAAATCAGAAAACACATAGCATGCTCCCAGGCACAATGTGAAATCAATTCCCACATACTTCCCATGCTGTGGCACACCTGTTGAGTTTTATTTGGTGATGCCATGTCCTAGTCAATGAAGGAATGTTTAAAATGAGATCTAAAGCTCATGCCCCAGATGACACTTGATCTTGTGCTAAAATCCCTTAAAAAAAAAAAAGTAGGAAGAGTTATGATACTTAAAGGCTGTTGGAGAAGCACCAATTTAACACTCCAAATTTAAACAGCTTTTACTAATACGACAACATGAAGTTTACGAAACTGGAATGCATCCACTTTAGCTCCAGAAATAAGAGCTAGAAAGAACTGCCCCAGGTGTTGGCCTACATTAACAGAACATTTCACCCAATAAGGAATGAATTCAAATCTGTTTCAAAAGTCAAAATTAAGCTTCGGAATTCCCATCACTTTTGGAGTCATGGTTGATCTATAACCTTAATTTTCTATTTTGTAGCATCACCTTCCACAGCTGGTGGTTCCCAAAACAGGCTATGTACCAGAACCAACTGGGGCGCTGCCAAAAAATACAGTTTCTCAGGCCTCCATAATTGAAATCCATCATCCATATTCATTCATATTTATTCTCATTCTCATATTCTCTCTTTCTCCTTCCCCCTACCGTATTTTTCTCCCACTCCTCCAATTCCTTCCTCTCCCTCCACCCATCTCTCTTTGAAACTCTGAATGAACTTGACATTTGGGAAATATTGTACCACAGCATAAGCCTCAACATTATATTGATTCCTCTGTTCCAGCGTTCAACAAATAAGCCCAGGATGATAGCTAGCTTATCACAACAAACATGATTGACTTATTTAAAATATGCAAGAAAGATAACAGCAAAAGAGAAAGCAACAACTTCTTTCATGTCCTTATAACTAGAGCTCCAAATAGTAATGTCTTCTGTAGTCACTTTGTTTTTAACTAGATTCAACTTGGTTCAATGATGGCTCCATCAACAGAGAGCTGAGGACACAGGGGCAGCCATTCTCCATGACTCCACAGATACAGGTCTGACTCTCCAAAAAACTGTACAACTTTTATTTTTCTTCTTGGAATTCACTCCATATATAAGCACATATAGTTGCCTTCCTGGTGGTGAAGTATAATAAAAATATTTGAGATTTCTGCTTTGGAAATGGAAAATACCAACTCTGGGCCTCCAATTGATCTACCCCATAAGTTTCTTACTCTACACAAAACCCAAAATGCCTTGTTGAAATCATCTCAGCCTCAAGCCTTCTCAAGTTTGCACTTAGTAACATGACCCTATATTCACACGGAGTGATCCTTTCAGTGAAACTTAAAAACTTGAAAAGATATCACCCTGTTCTCATACCTGAAAAGAGAGAAAGGGTAAAAAGCCAAAAGGTTTCCTTGTAATAAAATACAAGACAAATAAATAGAGAGAAACAGACACACTATCACAGAGGTATCAATCTTCTACTCACTGACTTGCTGTTTTTTATTTAAAAATAATTATATAGAATATACAAAAATGGTTTTCTCCTACCTGGATCCTCAGACACGTCCTTTGATAAGGCTTCATTGATAGTACTTTTCAAAGCTAGTGGTGCTTTGTTTTTTTAAGCAACAAGAAAGGGAAAAGAGGAAAAAAAATTGAAACTATAAAATGTCATTTCTGAGGCAAATTGGATTAAAACAAAGAATTGCTAGTCATCACTTACAAAAACAGGTCTCACAAACCTCTAAAAGTTGCTATAGCATTTACTAAAACAATAAAGACCTCCTGGAGTATGGAAATAGGTTCTCCTTCTACAAAGAGCAAAGATGTATTTTCAACTTCCCAGAGACAGCACCTCAAGCAGATAGGAGGAGTATTACCAGGAAGTATTGGGAGTTTCTCGCTCTTTCATTTCTGACACCCAGACTGATGACGTGAGAACCCCTGGTTGTGCAATCCAGGTTTCAATATTTTTATAGTTTGCCCAGTTATTCCACTGTAGTTAGGAGAATGGTCAGAGTACATGCTACCGCAGACAATGTCCACTTCTACCTGTCTTTCCCAAACAAGTATTTAAATAGAGAACATGCAATTACTGTCGCTTAATGGAAAACTTATTTTTCATGTTTAGCCCCCATACAATGCCTAATCAATGGCAGGCCTCAACAATAAAACCTGAAATAGCTTCACTGATTTTTAGTCCCTTCAAATAAGCCTCTTATTCATGGGTAGTAAATCAATATCAAATAACAGGCAGAATACTGGCTTGAGGCTTAGAAAAAATCTTGGTTTTTGTCCCAAATCTTTTTCTTAATAACTAGGCAAATGATTCATAGTGTCTGAATTTTAGTTTACTCACCTCTAAATTTCAGGTGATAAAACTTACCAGCCTCCATTCAGTTTTGTGAGGACTGAATAAGACAGTATATGAGGAAGGACCTGGTAGATTATAAAGCACTATACAAAGTGTAGGAGGTGGGGGAGAGGGTCCCTCCCACACTTCTAGATATTCCCAGGCCAACTCATCCCTGGCAGTAGCTCTAACACGGAATGCTGTGCAGCACTGCTTCTCAGCTGCCCAGTAAGATAGGAAAATTATAGCTGGGTTCCATGTCACACTCCCACACTCACAAAGACAAGAACAGATAAACGCTAAGGACAAAAGCTCTGTCCAGAAGAGAACTTCCTCATGGATTAGAACGGTGTGCAAATGTGCATTTACACTGATGTCTGGGATCACATCTGCAAACACATGTTAAGCACTCAATTCGTTCAGCTTCCAGTCATTTCCTAATTGCCATGATCAGATTCCAGTGTAAGGTGTTAAGAGTAGCCTGAGGGTCAGCAAAGACTAAAGGGCCAATGAGTTGGAAGACTCTGGACACTCAAGCTCTTGCTACCACTTTGTGAACTACTGTTTTATGACAATGATTTGAACTACTTACTCTATCCAAATGTGTTTACATGCTGAGAACCACCCTCATATGCTCTAGAAGCCACCATTCCAAGAGGAGTAGATAAGATAACAGAGGTAGAACGTTGGTTAAGGAAGAAAACTGATTCTTTTCCTACCTTGTTTGTCATCACTAGTCACATCCTGGGTAGGGACAGGAAGGTCAGCCATGTCTTTAACAGATGTCTTCTTTGAAAAAGAAAAGTAAATGAATTAAACTGGTTGGAACAGAAATTAAGTGATGCACACATATGATGAAAAAAAAATTTTGTTTTTTTTTTGAGACGAAGTCTCGCACTGTTGCTCAGGCTGGAGTGCAGTGGCTTGATCTCGACTCACTGCAACCTCCACCTCCCGGGTTCACGCCATTCTCCTGCCTCAGCCTCCCGAGTAGCTGGGACTATAGGCACCCACCACCACGCCCGGCTAATTTTTTGTATTTTTAGTAGAGATAGGCTTTCACTGTGTTAGCCAGGATGGTCTCGATTTCCTGACCTTGTGATCCGCCCGCCTCAGCCTCCCAAAGTGCTAGATTACAGGCGTGAGCCACCGTGCCCAGTCGAAAATATCTTAAAAGCTATTATTTCTTGCCAACATTTCCATCTGCAGTAAACCCTGCATTTAATACTATCTTATTTTTTTTAGGTTCCTAGTGAGGTGTATGTTAATTTGTATTGAAATTTTACATACACAGAGGAAAAATATGATTCAGATTAAGGGACATGTATTAAATCTGAATTCAGACTGGGATTCAGCCACAGAATTGCATAGCAACTCTTGTCCATTTGGCCAAGAACAAACCTGTCCTTTATGTATTTTTTCACAAACACAAAGAAGTTCTGACAAGTGGCCCCACAATGTGGGTGTTTGCCAAAATCTGTCATGCAGACGGTGTCTAAACCTGATTAAAACAGCCTTCTTGTTATGGGATAAAAGAATTTTACAATAAGCAGATTAACATTTTCTCCTAATGCAAACGGGGGGAAGTCCTCACTTACACTAATGTGAATACCCAAATCTATTAAGTATGAATTAGTTTTAAACCGTTTAAAATCTACTTACTGTAAATTTATTTCTTATAAATTCTCAATTTAACACACATTCTAACTATAGTTAATAACAATGTATGGTATATTTGAAAACTGCTAAGGGAATTGATCTTAAATGTTCTCACCATACCAAAAAAAAAAGGTAACTATGTGAGAGGTGACAGATATGTTAATTAGTTTGATTGCAGTAATCATTTCATATACACAGATCAAAACACCGTAAATATATATTTTTGTCAATTATACCTCAAAGCTGGAAAAGAATATGCACTCTAAGGCCTATAAGACTAAAGAATAATATATATTCACATTTGCTTTATTTATATACACAAACTCTGGAAAGATATGTAAGAATTGAAAGGTGACTTGGTAGATGGAAGACTTGTCAT
Source organism: Macaca fascicularis (assembly GCF_037993035.2). NCBI lineage: Eukaryota > Metazoa > Chordata > Mammalia > Primates > Cercopithecidae > Macaca > Macaca fascicularis. The sequence goes on along the minus strand of NC_088395.1, from coordinate 16,874,327 downwards.
CATATGCCTTTTGATACTGTTTATATTTAAAACATAGTCACAAATCAAATAAAGATAAATTGTAACATTTATCTTGAAGGAAAGAGAGCAAATTCCTGGAGCCATCTGGTGTTCCAAAAAGTTAATTGGTTTACCTCTCAGAACCTAAACAACCCCAGAGAGATAAGCAACACTTTTGTTTTAAACTGTTGTTTTAAACTATTCCCAAGAAAGAGACCGAAGTATTACTTAGTAGAAAACTGGTCTAGGATTTAACAGTCTTCACTCAAGTAATTGTTTGTTTGTTTGTTTGTTTGTTTGTTTGTTTGTTTGTTTTTGAGATGGAATCCTGCTCTGTCCCCCAGGCTGGAGTGCAGTGGCACAGTCTTGGTTCACTGCAACCTCCGCCTCCCAGGTTCAAGCGATTCTCCTGCCTCAGCCTCCTGAGTATCTGGGACTACAGGCACGTGCCACCACGTCCGGCTAATTTTTTGTATTTTTAGCAGAGACAGGGTTTCACTGTGTTAGCCAGGATGGTCTCGATCTCCTAACCTCGTGATCCGCCCACCTCGGCCTCATATAGTGCTGAGATTTACTCATTAAAATGAAGTATCTAGATATAATTTCCTATCCGAAGTCTACTATCTCCAATAGAACAATGTACCGTAACAGTGCATTTCCTTCATTGTCTTTTGCCACCTGCATTACAAATCAGACCCCTTTGGAGAATAACATAATTTAAAAGTAGGCAATGTAGATAAAAAGAAATCTCAAAAAACTGTTGAAAGAAATTAAATAAATGGAAAGACATCTCATGCTGATGAGTTAGAAGACTTAATATTGGTAAGGTGGCCATACTCTCCAAACTGATCTACAAATTCAATGCAATCTTTTTTTGTCAGAATTTGGCAAGCTTGTCCTAAATTTCATATGGAAATGCAAGGAAGTCAGAATAGCAAAATATTCTTGAAAAAGAGGAACAAAGTTAAAGAATTCACACTTCCTGATTTCAAAACTTACTACAAATCTAAAATTATCAAGACACTGTGGTACTGGCATAATCATAAACATACAGATCAATAGAATAGAACTGAAAACCCAGAAATAAACCCTTACATTTACGGTCAGTTGATTTCCAAAAAGGGTGCAAGACAATTCAAAGGGGAAAAAAGTGTCTTTTCAATAAATGGTGCTGGGATGACTAGAAATCCACATACAAAAAAATAAAGTTGGACCTCTTCCTCAGAACATACACAAAAATTAACTCAAAATTAATCACACGCCTAAATGTAAAGGTCTAAAACTATAAAACTCTTAGAAGAGGCCAGACTCAGTGGTTCATGCCTGTAATCCCAGCACTATGGGAGGCCGAGGTGGGCGGATCACAAGGTCAAGAGATCGAGACCATCCTGGCCAACATGGTGAAATCCCATCTCTACTAAAAATAGAAAATTATCTGGGCTTGGTGGCGCACACCTGTAGTCCCAGCTACTCAGGAGGCTGAGGCAGGAGAATCGTTTGAACCCGGGAGGCAGAGGTTGCAAATGAGCTGAGATCATGCCACTGCACTCCAGCCTGGCAATAGAGTGAGATTGCATCTCAAAAAACAAAACAAAAAAAGACAAAAACAAAAATCTCTTAGAAGAAAACACGGGAGTAAATCTTCGTGATTTAATATTAGGCAATGGTTTCTTAGATATGATGCCAAAAGCACAAGAACACTTACAATTCAATAGTAGACAAGTAATTCAATTTTAAAATGGACAAAGGACTTAGACACTTCACCAAAAAAGATATACAAATGGCTAATAAGCACACAAAAAGATGCTCAATGTCATTAATCATTAGGAAACTCAAATCAAAACCACAATGAGACACCACTTAATTCCACTAGGGTGTCTAAAATCAAAAAGTCAGACAATAAGTATTAACAAATACTTATTGGGAAAATTGGAACCCTCATACACTGCTAGTGGAAGAATGTAAAATAGTATAGTTGCTTTGGAAACCAGTTTGGTGATTCCTCAAAAAGTTATGATACAATCCAACAACTCCACTCCTAGGTATATACTCAAGAGAACCGAAAACACACATCCACACAAAAACCTGTACATCTATGTTCATAGTAGCATTATTTATAATAGCTAAAAGTGGAAGCAATGCAAATGTCCATCAACTGATGAATGGACAAACAAAATGTAGCATATCCATACGATGCAATATTATTCAGCATTAAAAAGGAATGAAGCACTGATACATGTTATGATCTGAGTGAACCTTGAAAACATTATACTAAGTGAAAGAATACGGTCACAAAACATTACATACTATATGCTTCCATTTATATGAAATGTCCAGAATAGGCAAATCTAGAGACAGAAAATAGATTAGTGATTATCAGAGGCTGGCAGAGACAGAGGAATAGGAAGTGACTGCTCATGAGTATTGGGTTTCTCTTTGGGCTGATGATGTTCTAAAATTAAACTGTAGTGATGGTGGAACAACTGTTAATATAATAAAAATTACTGAATTATATACTTTAATGGGTATGGTATGTAAAGTCTCTATCAGTAAAGCTGTTTAGAAAAAGAAAGAAATCCAGTAATCTAAGAGACACTCATAAAGAGAAATATACCTGAAATTATCATCTGTAATTCTTAATGGAAATAAGTGCATGGCTACAGCTCTGCTGTCTTTAGAAAAAGATGTATCACTAAGCCAATTTCTCATGACCTGGGACCTAAATCAGCTGCAGCTTTGTTCAGAACACAACCACCTATACTGGAGTCATCAATCACAGCGCTAGTTCCAAAATCTAATTAAACTCCATGCATTCATGATATATTAAAAGATTGGTAGAAAGAAAAATCAGTAATAGTTTAGAAGAACATGAAATACTGAATCATTATTGCAATCTGACCCATACTTCTTAAATGAACAAACCATCAATTAACCCTATTACTTTGTCCTTGAATTCTGTTTACTGCATTCATTGTCTAAAACCATAGCATCCTCAAAAATAACAATTTGGTTGGAAAAGAGGGATTTTTTTGTTGTTGTTTTGCTTTCTTCTTTGGATAGGGCCAAAAAAAAAAAAAAAAGACTAGGTAGTTTTTAATCTCCCCTCCCCAAGAAGGTCACTTAAAGTATACAAAACTATATAAAGCTAGCTGCATATAACATCCACAAAGGTGAATATATGTAACGTCATCCAGGACATTAGAGAGAGAGAGAGAGACAAAGAGACAGCGAGAGAGACTCTGTGTGTGTGTGTATGTGTGTGTGTAACAGAGTATAAAAGACATCAGGGTGTGTGTGTGTGTGTGTGTGTGTGTGTAAGAGTATAAAAGACATCGGGGTGTATGTGTGTGTGTGTGTGTGTGTGTGTGTGTAACAGATTTTATGGCCATTTTAAAAGAAGATCAACTAATAACTTCATCATTTTATGCAAGCAGGGGGGCCATCATACACATATATACACACACAGAGTCAGAGAGTCATAGAAGTATCCATCCTGGTTTGATAAACAAAGCTCTTTAAACACTGCTAGAATCTCCAAAGTAAACCAAGGGCCATGAAAAGTGGCAAACTATTTTATCTGTCTCTGTCATATGCATTCTGCAGAAAAAAAAAAATTTTAACCAAAATTCTTCAAATGCACATCTGTCATTCCTCCTGAAGTGACTTTTCTTTATGTCTTTTTCCCATGAGTAGAAATCTGAGGAAAGTATCATGGAGGATACAACTCAAAGAAAGAAAAGCAAAGTGGCAAACAGAGATGTTAGTCAGAGGAGCACTGGAAAGGCAGGCTTGACTGGCTCACAGGGGAGCAGACGATGCCATCCATAATACACGCTACAGGCATGAGGGCCTCATGTGAGAGAATAAATCATCATGCACAGTCACAAGAAATTAAAGAAATGTCCCTGTTCCCTGCCTTTGACTTCTATCATCTTGCAATGGTTTCAACTAGGGTCAGAGGACTCTAACAGGAGTCTGTGAATAAAGCTCCATTTATTAAACATTTCCAAATTTTTTAAGGAAGGGAACAGCAGGTATCCTAAGTTGTCATCATAGTAATCATAATGGTGATAATGATGATAATGACAGTGGTGATGACAACAATAACAACTCCTATTTATTGATCCATAGCTAAGGCTCCCTAAGCACTTGGCTAAGTCCTTCCATCCATGGCCCAACACTGGGGGAATTCTCCAAGTTCCTTTTGGGGATCATCCAAATCAGTCCTCCTTTGGTCCAAAAGCTAAAAACCCTGAAGGAATTCCGAATGTGATTTGGGGCCCTCATATAAAGTCTTCAAACCTCTTCTCAAAGCAGTTCTGGTTCAGTATAGCTTATTAATGCCCAACTGATAAAAATACAATTAAAATTATTTACTAGGGAATTAAAGCTTGGTTAAAGTAAATAACTTGGCTAGAATTTTCTGGCTTAGTTTGGCTATATCTACTTTTCGCATCTAGAAGGTCTAGAGATTATGTTACTTACTTTAGCACATCCAGTTTTAGGGAGAAAAGGGGAAAAATTATAGATACATCTGGTGTCTAGATCTGAAAGGCTGAGCATCAAAGTATTAATAATTACCAAGTACAAAAAGGAAATGTTATAAAAGCTCATTTTCAAGCAAAAAAAAAAAAAGTTCATTTTCCAGAGTTCATAAAGAACATAGGCTAATGGATTTAACTCCATACACATCCTTATTTATCAGCATACGAAAATCTTTACCTCCATCCGATTCAAGTCACGAGGTTGTTGATTTGCCGGCAGTGACTCAGAATAAGAATCAAATAATTGACAGTCCCACTTGGGCTTAGGAAAAGCTAGGAAGAAACAAAAAGAATATATAAAAATATTTCCTAGAGCCATAGTAATCAGTGTTTCCCATCAGCTTTTCTGTGCTCGTTAAATATAACAACAAAATCAGCTAGCTCTGATAGACCACTTATGGCATTCATCATGCTAGGGTAGTATTTTCAGTTCTTTACATGGACAACCCAGTACTTCTATTATCCCCATTTCACATGTGATGAAACTGAGAACAGGGAAGTTAAGCAACTTACTCAAGGTCATACAGCTGATAAATAGAAGAGCAGGGACTTTAACTCTCAGCAGTCTGGCTGAAGAGTATGTGCTCTGAACACTTCATTTTATAGCATAGTAATTTTCCACATTAACCATCACTATCACAATATGTAAGTCTTAACCATGTTACTAGTGTAGTTTCTAATGTATAGGGACATTAACTAAGGAAATACATCATTTAACTATTGTTGGATATAGGCAAGATCTTATAATGACGTGCACCCAAGGTAATTTTATGAAATATTTACCTCCTTGGTTGTCAGGAATGATAAAATAAGAGCATAAATTCTTGCTGATTTACAACAAAGAAAAAAGAATCTCATTAAGGGTTTCTTTCAATATGCAATAGTGACACTGGCTGTTATTTCAGTAGTTAAGTGAATTCACATGAGGAAAGATCAGTCTACTTGGTAAGCTAATTACTTCACACCAGGCTATGTCTTAGAAGCAGATTCTGCTGCACTACTTTGTCACAAAGTAATTAGGAAAGAAATATCTCAACAGCTAGAAAATTTGTCAATATTCCAAAGAGGAAAAGCAGACTGTGCCAGATAATAAACAGAAGCTACAAGTCAAGACAAGCTATTAGGAAATAAAATTGTAATGCAAGGTTTAAAAAAACTTGAATCAAATGTGAAAAGTGGATTGGCATTGTTTTAAATCCTTCCCCACCCTCCCACTCCCATCAGGGACTGAAATGCCAATATCCTTCTGCAGTAAAGTACTGACCATTGGCCAGGCATGGTGGCTCACACCTGTAATGCCAGCACTTTGGGAGGCCAAGGCAGGAGGACTGCTTGAGTCTAGGAGTTTGAGACCAGCCTGGGCAACATAGTGAGACCCTGTCTCATCTGTCTATGTATCTACCTACCTTCCTACCTACGTGTCTAATTTAAATAAATACATACATGCATACATATATACAGTAAGTAAGGAAGTAACTACTGGTCTGAGTATCAGCACCACATGGAGTTAAGAACAAGCACCTTGGCGGGGCGCGGTGGCTCAAGCCTGTAATCTCAGCACTTTGGGAGGCCGAGACGGGCGGATCACGAGGTCAGGAGATCGAGACCATCCTGGCTAACGCAGTGAAACCCCGTCTCTACTAAAAAATACAAAAAACTAGCCGGGCAAGGTGGCGGGTGCCTGTAGTCCCAGCTACTCGGGAGGCTGAGGCAGGAGAATGGCATAAACCCGGGAGGCGAAGCTTGCAGTGAGCTGAGATCCGGCCACTGCACTCTACCCTGGGCGACAGTGCCAGACTCCGTCTCCAAAAAAAAAAAAAAAAGAACAAGCACCTTAATTTGTTCATTTGCTTACTCTGGTCTGAATTTCACCAGTATCAGATGGGGCAAACTGTGGGCCCTGGTGATTTTTCTGACCATACCTCATAGTCTGTTTCCTTGGTAAAAACTCAGTAAAAGCACCATTCCTCAGTCCAGCCCCAAGAGTGGTGTGAACCATTATTAAGATTTCTCTTTCTGGTCTATCAATCAAGGCTCTGACTAGTATTATATGACTGATGCTTTATCATGAGGGGATCTTCCTGTGAAGAAAGCTAACACTTTCCAAAACTATAAATGTTGTCAATTACCTGCTAAATCTCTCTCCAAGGTGTCCACATCTCTCCATCTCACTGTCGCCTCCCCAGTGCAAGCGCCCTGCTGCTCCTGACTGGCCAGCTGCCACAACTTAGTCTTCTGGTTTCTACCTGTGCCCCTCAAAACCTGTTCTCTGGACCTGCATGATCCTGCATGATCTGCATGATCATTTCACATAGCAAATCTGATTGTGTCTCTTATCAGCCTAAAATAAGGTAACATTATTGCCCGTCATATGTTCCCCACCTTCTTCCTCAGCTTCAACCCAGCCCCTCTACCCTGGTTCCGTGCACGCCAGTCACTGTGGCCTGAAATTCTCACTCCTCCTATGTTCCAAGTCCCCTCTCAGAGCCTCCCCAGCAAACCTGCTGTTCCCCCTTCTCAGAACCTAAGCTTCTCCCTTCTTCACCTATGTAGTCCCTAGCTCAGTCTTCACATCTCAGCCCAAACATTTAAGGAAATCTTCCCTAAGGTCATGCACCCTCTTGCTGCATCTGTGCTTCCCCTTGATGGCACGTATTAACTGCCCACTAGTTCATGGGAGTAGGAGCTCTGTTTCATACAGCATTCTGACCACAGTGAACGATGTGGTACCTCTCACACAGTAAGTACTTCACAGATATTTTTTAACAAACTCTATGGCAAAAATTTCTACCAGAACCCACCCAATCACCTATCAAAAGGTGACTTTTTTTTTCATTTTTATTTTATTTTATTTATTTATTTTTATTTTTATTTTTATTTTTTTTGAGACGGAGTCTCACTCTGTCACCCAGGCTGGAGTGCAGTGACGCTATCTCGGCTCACTGTAACCTCTGCCTCCCAGCTTCAAGCGATTCTCCTGCCTCAGCCATCCAAGTAGCTGGGGACCACAAGTGCGCACCACCACACCTCGCTAATTTTTGTATTTTTTGGTGGAGATGGGGTTTCACCACGCTGCCCAGGCTGGTCTTGAAATCCTGACCTCAACTGATCCTCCTGCTTCAGCCTCCCAGAGTGCTGGGATTACAGGTGTCAGTCACCTCACCCAGCTGAAACTATCAAAAGGCTAGAGGGTAAGCCACCAACTAATACAACTCTGTCATTGAAGTTTTACTATTAGGGAAAAGAGACTATTTCCATAATTGCAAGTAAAATGGCATCAGATAGAATTCCTCTTCCATTATTTTACAAAACAGTCCAGGTGTGGTGGGTGGCTCACGCCTGTAATCCCAGCACTTTGGGAGGCCAAGGTGGGTGGATCACTTGAGGCTAGGAGTTCGGGACCAGCCTGGTCAACATGGTAAAACCCCGTCTCTACTAAAAATACAAAAATCTGTAAAATCTGTCAGGATGGTGGCAGGTGCCTGTAGCTTCAGCTACTCAAGAGACTGAGGCAGGAGAATTGCTTGAACCCAGGAGGCAGAGATTGCAGTGAGCCAAGATCATGCCACTGCACTCAAGCCTGGGTAACAGAGCAAGACTCCATCTCAAAAAAATATATATTATTTTAGAAAACAAGCCTGTCTAGTTATGAATGCATGAAGATATTAACCAAATTTATCCTCTTCACCAATCTTATCAAAAACTGGATTAGATTTTTTAAAGACTGAATATAGATCAATTAGAAAAAAGTTGGAAAAAGGTGAGAGTTAAGCTTTAAAAAAAAAAAAGAAAAGAAAAGAAAAAAAGCACTAGGCCAGGCACGGTGGCTCACGCCTGTAATCCCAGCACTTTGGGAGGCCAAGGCAGGCAGATCACGAGGTCAGGAGATCGAGACCATCTTGGCTAACATGGTGAAGCCCCATCTCTACTAAAAATACAAAAAATTAGCCGGGTGTGGTGGCGTGTGCCTGTAGTCCCAGCTACTCGGGAGGCTGAGGCAGGAGAATGGTGTGAACCCGGGAGGCAGAACTTGCAGTGAGCCGAGATTGCACCACTGCACTCCAGCCTGGGCAACAGAGCGAGACTCCGTCTCAAAAAAAAAAAAAAAAAAAAAACTAAATGAGATGCCATTAAAATGAACAAAAAAATGAATAGGATCACTCATATTTTGCAAAGAAAAGCAAAAAAAAAAAAAAGCACAGAGGAGACCTAGGTGGTTCTGGCCATTTTCTTAAGCTTCATACAATGATAAACATGAGTGATAAAGCATTTTAAAATATACCGTCACTGAGTTTGATAGAGTTTTATGGGTTATTTTCATGTTTTCTGTTAGAACTATATAATTATTATTTAAGATTAATCCCACAAGCCCTGGAAATGATGTGCAATTTTTGTTTAATTGAAGTGTATATGACAGATTCTTGCCTTGTTCCTGTATAAATGCATTCTGACAGTCTCCATAAAAGACCAGGAAGAAACATGAGGCTCATTGGTGTGCTTTTTTATAGATTCCCCTTTACTGAATAAGCAGGTCAAAAGAAGCCATTGGCAGTAGGAAAGGAATCAAGAGATTACTTCTTTCCTGTTAACATTTCAGATATCTAAAAATTATGTCAGTGATTTTTTTTTTTTTTTTTTTTTTTGAGATGGAGTCTAGCTCTATCACCCAGGCTGGAGTGCAGTGGTGTAATCTTGGCTCACTGCAACCTCTGCCTCCCAGGTTCAAGTGATTCTCCTGCCTTGGCCTCCCTAATAGCTGGTACTACAAGTGTGTGCCACCACACCTGTCTAATTTTTGTATTTTTAGTACATGGGGTTTCACCATGTTGGCCAGGCTGGTCTCAAACTCCTGACCTCCAGTGATCCACCTGCCTTGGCCTCCAAAAGTGCTGAGATTACAAGCGTGAGCCACCACACCCAGCCATTATGTCAGTGACTTTTGAAATAGTCTGTGAAACACTTGGACACCTACAAAAGTGACTTCTCAAATAAGGAGTCATGGCATGTCCCACAGGTTCCATGGCCATATGGCATCAAAATAATAAAACAGCACTAGTTATGACCCCCAAACAGAAAACTCAGTGGGGGTATGGGAGATGAGGTTACCCAGGACTCTCTCCAGGGCTTGAAAGAGGACACAGTGAAGGTATTAAATATAACTAACCCTAGAACAGAACTTGGCCCTTTGCCAGCTGTTAATTCCCTTGAGAGAGAGACAAAAGTCCCATGTGTCTCCAATCCCAAGAAAAGAGGTTCTTCTATGGCCCTGCACTGCCTTGGCAATGAGAGCCATGTAGGTGTCAAGATAGCCCCCAGAATGCCAGTGCTTCTTTGCCCTCATTCAAGAGAAACAGAAAGGAGAGGAGGAGAGGGGAGAGGAGGGGAGGGGAGGGGAAGGGAGGGGACAAGAAGAGGGAGAGAATGAGATGGAGAGAGAAAGACACCAAAGAGAAAAGAGGAGTTTCCCATGCTCCTCAATTGCAAGCTAATTCCTGGGACCCATGAGGATCTTCCAAGCATCTAAGGAAGGGCAGCAGGCTGGAGTTACAGCCTGCAGTAGGGAGAAAGCAGGTATTGTTAGCAAAATCCAAGTCCACAGATTAGTAGATTTTGCTCTCTGATCTCTCCCCTTCATATATTTTATGGGGACATTTGAAGAAGATCCCAGAATGGGTCACTCTTCCCCCAACATGTTTACCTGTCACTTAGCAGCAGCCACAAACTTGGCCTCTTCCCTTTGGTTGAGTTCCTATCCTCTCACTATTTAACACAGAAAATGACAGATTCTTTATTTAAGAGAGTCAGAGGCACCGAGACTGACTTAGATAAGACATTTGCCACTTTGAATCTGGTATCATCATGAGGAAGGGACTAGACAAGATAATCCAAGGCCTTTTGCAGATCTAATCACAAAATTTATACTCTACTAATAAGTAATTAAAGTTTCTTTAGACACTGCTCTCTCTTGCTAATAATCACCCATGACTAAGCTCTCATTTCTTTAACAGCCATTCCCTAAAAATTGAGAAAGGTTGTTGAAAGCACCAGCTATTTCTGGGGCCTCTCAATGAGCACCATACTTCCATGAATAATGGAAATCAGACCAGTGCCCACTTGCCTTTGAATAGGGCAAGACACACTATTAATTTTTCCACTCTCCCAAAGGAATTAATACATATGTTATACTCACCATGACTCTTTCCTATCTAAAGGGTCCAAAACAATAATTTGAGTGAGACTGTTTTATTAAGGAGAAACATAACAGTTCTATTCTAACCTTCTGATATGCTAGAATATTCTATATCTGATTGCAGTTACATGGGTGTATACATATATAAAAATTAATCGAGCATACATTTAAGGTGACAACACTTTGCACACTTCACTGCATGTAATTTTTTGACTTTTAAATTAGGTATAAGAGCTCTATTCCACTCCATTGCCCAGGGCCACCTGGAGACACTGGGGTGTGCCTAAAAATGCCAAGTTAACACTTGGCTCTACAGGATCCTCCTCTTCATTTTATACCAGCTGGGAATTTCAGTACTTGCCTATTTCACAACTGTCATGAAAGGGTAAGTGACTTTGGTTCAAATCCATCCAGAGGGTATAGAATGAGAAAAACAGGTAATACACACTTACCCAGACCAGCCCTATTCCTCACATTATGAGATGTAAAAGTCTAATAGCAGTTAAAGAAGAATAACTGTAAATACTAAGGACTCCCCAAAGTATCTGGACATCATTTTAAGAAACAAAAGTTTTTTACACAGCCTGGAGGAAAAGTACTTAAGGTTTACAATTGATGGTGAGGCCTTACCCGCCTGCAGGTACTCTGGCTGCAGAGTTGGAGGCAGGCCCTCAGGCAATGGGTAGCCGTTCTTTCGAGCCACAATGAGATGAAACGCAGCACAGAACTCAGGCAGGGTCAGGGCTCCATCACAGTCAGCATCACTAAGCTCCCTAGATGAAACAAATGTCATGAGTACCTACCATGGGGCTTACAGAACAAGTTACTTGGCACAAATGTGCCAATAAAACTCCCAGACTCTATGGTGATGGCCCTACCAGTACCCAAACCCTCCTAGCCAAATCCATTTGAAATCTCTGGGGGCCACTCCAAGGAAGAAAAATGTTGACTGATGGGATCAGCATCAGTAGCATTTTATAAATAAAAATTTAAGTTCTTCAGGTTCCATTGTTGGTGTGTCTTACAACGCTGAGGACACAGCACAAGAAACTATGGCACAGAAATAAAAATGATACCCAGAAGTCCACAGTCATTCAGTAAATGCAGGCTGCATGGGGTGAAAAGCCCTGGACATGGTGTTCAAAACAGGCAGAGGAAGGGTGGCCCCAGCCATTTTATAGTTGTCCCAGCCACTATGCGGTTTACCTGGAGCACAGAAATAAGCTCTTTGTTTTTCAGCTTTAAGGGAAAACCTTGAACTTTTCAAGTCACGTAAATCTTTGTACCAAACTGTTCTTTGCTTGAGAACTCCCTACTGGGAAAATACAAGCAAGCTCAATAAAAAAAGGAATGAATGATGTTTTAGGATAAAACTAGTAACTAAAGAAGACTGGAACCAGATAAGACAAAAATGAAGAAAGGGGAGTCTTAAACAGGCTTAACTTCAGTCATTATTTCCCACTAGAAGGCACAGACCTATTTACTGAGCACAAAAGAGACTGATTTGCCAAAGAATTATATCTAAGACCCCATAAGCTTAACCATCTCTAAGGTAGACAGAGACAAGTATACTTGTGTTAGGACAAGCATAGAGATAAGACATAAACAAAATTATTCTAGAAAGGTATTACTATTTGAAAGAAAATATATTTCTAAGGTAAGCTCCATAACTTTCCTTTAGACCATTCACATCCTCCTCCTCCAGTTTCGAATGCACTGGGGCCCTGAAATAGCTGTTCCCAGAGTGAGGGGTCAGGAAACTGCTTCATATGCTGGATAGAGAGAATACCACTCAGCTTTCATGGGCATGTCTCAACAAAAAGATAGGAAGCCTCATGCCAATAACGTTTAGACTGGGAATTCTGCCAAAACAAATGGTATTCTTTTCAAAATGATAATTTCTTTTTTCTTCCCTAGCCAGAAAATCTAATATAAGGGCCGGGCATGGTGGCTTATGCCTGTAATCCCAGCGCTTTCAGAAGCCAAGGCAGGAGGATTGCCTGAGGCAAGGAGTTCAAGACCAGCCTGGTCAACATAGCAAGATTCTGTCTCTAGAAAAAACTGAAAAGCTAGCTGGGAGGCTGAGGTAGGAGGATCTCTTGAACTTAGGAGTCAGAGGCTGCAATGAGCTATAACCATGTCACTGCCCTCCAGCCTGGGTGACAGAGTGAGCCCTCGTCTCCAAAAAAAACAAACAAACAAACAAACAACAAAAAAAAACTAATATAAGACTTGTAAAAACAAAAAAATTATGCCAGAGTATATATTGTTGAAGAACCTAAATCCAGCTCAGAATCCCAGATGCATTGGCATGCATGAGTATTATTGGAGTAGTTTTCCAATAAGATGCACAAAACATGACAAGCAATTTTAAATCCCAACATAATTCTGTAAATCCTCATGCAAAAGGCTTTATATAAACATTCCAGTGTTTTTAATTATATATTTATAGCAGTGTGATCGCCTGCCCAGTTTTGGGGAAGAACTAGCCCACACACAGCCGAGAGTTTACAGCAGCACCGAGCATTTTCATGAATGCAAATAGAGCCATCTGGACCATCCCAGCAGAGCCCTTCTGGAGCCAGAGTGCATAAAGGTGCAGTGGATACCACAGCTGCAAGTCTGAATTAGGGCCCAGCTGATAAACACCAGCCAAATTTACAAAGCTCAGAGGCAGCTAGAATAGTCAAACCTAACCTAACTCCAAAATATTCCTCAACCTGTTCACTCAGCCTTATAAAATATAAAAACTAGTTTGTCAATCTCCTCTGGTTACTTGTATCCCATCTAGTAGAAAAGTCTGAAAATGAAATCTACAGGATGGTAAGTTTCATATGCCCACAATTGCCTAGACTGAAAAGGGATTGAGATGGGGATAATAATTAGGAAATTACTTTAAAATAATAGTTAACACTTATAGTGCTTAATATGTGCCACACATTGTTCATTGTACTTTTCATATAACATTTAATTTTCACAGCAACAAAAATCTGAGTTGTATTCACTCTTGTAGTCTGTTAAAAACATCATTCAAAACATAAGACTTTTAAAAATGCAAAGGTAGGAACTAAAAGATGGGTTATGGATGATGGTATGAATGCCATATGGCATTAATTGTACTTACCATATATAGGAGAGTTCTGGAATGGAAAGCTTTGATTTGGTGAAGAAGTTCTTGGCCACAGAACCTGTCAAGTGCCATTGTTTAAATAAACCATTAATTACTCAGCTAGAGTAGCTTTTACATTTATATACAAATGAATCACAATTTTTTCATTCAGCAATCTCTTCTGTATAACCACAAACATATTTATTCCTCAAAGCAATTATGAATCATGGAACCAAAAGCAACACATGATTAGCTTTTTTAAAAATATGTAAATTACAATAGGGCAAAAGAAGCAATAACATAATGCTCATGAAAGATGCAAATCACATAAATTAATTTCTGCTTCATTTTTACCAAAATTTGCAAAAGTTTGCCACAAATTTAAAAGACGAATTTCAAAACTTTGAACAAATTTGGCACATTTCAAATAGAAATTTCAAATAGAAAAGTAATAGAAAACTGACCAAAAAGAAGAAAATTAATACCATTGATCCCACCACACAGAGATAAGACAGACATCTTGTGAAAGATTTTTGGTGAGATTTAAGAACTCCTAGTGGCGTTTTGAGAAACTTATCCGGGAATCTTTCTTCCTTCATTTTTGATTTACCTGTATCAATTGAAATCAGGCAATCATTCTACTTTACATGTTAACATAACTGCAAGACCCAGCTGTACTTGAAATGTTAGACCTTACTGAGATTGAATCTGAATGCTTTCAGCTCCCAATACAGTTTGATCTAGCAATTCTACTCCTAGGTATTTATTTAAGAGAAATAAAAATATATGTTCACATAAAAACTGGTACACAAATATTCAAATCAGCATTATTCTTAATACTCCAAAAGTAGAAGAACCCCATATGCCTATCAACTGATGAATAGATAAATAAAATGGGATGTACTGATATAATGGAATTATTCAGCCACAAAAAGGAATGAAATTCTGGTACATACAACATGAATGAGCCTTTAAAACATTATGCTAACTGTTGGTGGGAATGTGAATTAGTACAACCACTATGGAGAACAGTTTGGAAGTTCCTCAGAAAACTACAATTAGAGCTGACATATGACCCAGCAATCCCACTACTGGGTATATACCTAAAAGAAAGGAAATCAGTATATCAAAGAAATATGTGCGCTCCCATGTTTGTTGCAGCACTGCTTACAATAGCTGAGATTTGGAGGCAACCTATGTGTCCATCAACAGATGAATAAAGAAAATGTGGTATGTATACACAGTGGAGTACTATTCAGCCATAAAAAAATAATGAGATCGAATCATTTGCAACAACATGGATGGAACTGGAGATCATTACGTTAAGTGAAATAAACCAGTCACAGAAAGACAAACATCGCATGTTCTCACCTATTTGTGGGATCTAAAAATCAAAACAATTGAACTCATGGACATAGCGAGTAGAATGAAGGTTACCAGAGGCTGTGAGGGGTAGTGGTGGGGAGCGAGTAGGGGGGAGGTGGGGACTGTTAATGGGTACAAAAACTAGTTAGAAAGAATGAATAAGACCTACTACTTGATAGCACAATAGGGTGACTATAGTCAATAACTTAATTGTATATTTTAAATAACTTAAGGAATGTAATTGGATTGTTTGTAACTCAAAGGATAAATGCTTGAGGGGATGGATACCCCACTCAACATGATGTGATTATTATGCATTGGATGCCTGTATCAAAACATGTCACATACCCCATAAATATATACACCTACTATGTAGCCACAAAAATGTTTTAATTTAAAAAAAACTAAAACATTATGCTAAATGAAAGAGACACAAAAGGCCACATATTACGAGATTCCATTTCTAGAAAAAAAGGATACATTCTGAGAAATGCATCATTAGGTAATTTTCTCATTGTGTGAATAGCACAGGGTGTACTTACACAAACCTAGATGGTATAGCCTACTACACACCTAGGCTAGATGGTAGAACCTATTGCTCCTAGGCTACAAACCTGTACAGCATGTTCCTGCACTGAATACTATAGGCAGTTGGGACACAATAGTAACTATTTGTGTATCTAAACACAACTAAATATAGAAAACAGCCTGGGCAACATAATGAGACCTCCTCTCTACCAAAAAAAAAAAAAAAAAAACTACAAAAAAAATTAGCCAGGCATAGTGATGTGCACCTGTAGTCCCAGCTACTAGGGAGGCTGAGGTGGGAGGATCACTTGAGCCCAGGAGGTCAAGGTTGCAGTGAGCCAAGATCACATCACTGCACTCCAGCCTAGGCAACAGAGTAAGACCTGTCTCAAAAAAAAAAGAAAAGAAAAAAGAAGAGAAAAGAAAAAAACATGGAAAAGGAAGAGTAAAAATATGGTATAAAAGATGAAAAATGGTTCACCTTTATAGGGCCCTTACCATGAATGGAGCTTGCAGGACTGGAAGTTGCTCTGGGTAAGTCAGAGAGTAAGTGGTGAGTGAATGTGAAGGCCCAGGACATTACTGTACACTACTGTAGACTTTATAAATACTGCACACTGAGACTACATTAAATTTACCAAGTAAAAATTCCTTTCATCAATAATAAATTAACCTTAGAGTGCAAGTTTTTTACTTTATAAACTTTAAAATTTATTTTAACCTTCTTGACTCCTTTGTAACAACACTTGGCTTAAAACAAAAACACACTGTACAATTTTAAAATAACTTAAAGAGTGTAGTCAAATTGTTTGCAACTTAATAGATAAATGCTTGAGGAAATGGATACTCCATTCTTCATGATGTGCTTATTTCACATTGTGTGCCTGTATCAAACATCTCATGTACCCCATAAATATATACACTTATGTACCCACAAAAAGTTAAAAATTTAAAAAATTTGCACAGCTGTACAAAAATATTTTCTTTCTTTATATCTTTATTCTATTATTCTATTTTTTAAATTTTTAATTTTTTTACCTTTTAAACTTTTTTGTTAAAAACTGAAACACAAACACTTATCAGCCTAGAACTTCACGAGGTCAGAATCATCAATAACACTGTCTTCCACCTTTATACTGTGGAGGTGACTAGAAGGGGACAATAACTCATAGGGAGCGGCCATCTCCTAGTATGACAATGCCTTCTTCTGGAACACCTCCTGAAGTTCCTGCCTGAGGCTGTTTTACAGTTAACTTTTTTTTTATAAGTAAAAGTATACCCTAAAATAACAATAAAAGTATAGCATAATAAAAGGCCAGGTGCGGTGGCTCACGCCTGCAATCCCAGCACTTTAGGAGGCTGAGGCGGGCGGATCACGAGGTCAGCGGTTTGAGACCAGCCTGGCCAACATGGTGAAACCCCATCTCTACTAAAAATACAAAAATTAGCCAGGTGTGGGGCACGTGCCTGTAGTCCCGGCTACTTGGAAGGCTGAGGCAGAGGAATCACTTGAACCTGGGAGGCGGAGGCTGCAGTGAGCCGAGATCGCGCCATTGCACGCCAGCCTGGGCAACACAGCGAGACTCCATCTCAAAAAAAGAAAAAGAAAAGAAAGAAAAGTATAGCATAATACATAATAGGCTAATAATAGCCGTTTATTATTAAGTATTATATACCATACATAATCATATGTGCTAGGCTTTTATACAACTGGTAGCACAGATATTTTTACCAGCATCATCACAAAAACGTGAGCACTGCCTTGTGCTACAACATCATGATGGCTACAGCATCACTAGGTGATGAATGGAACTGGAATTTTTCAGCTCCGTGATACTGTTACGGGACCGCCATCATTGACTGACTGAAACATCCTTATGTGGTAACTGTAGGTAAGAGAAAATCATTGGGACTATGTGATAGGTACACAGAGGTTTGTTATACCAGCCAGTCTAGTTGTGTCTACATCTGAAACTCTGCAAGATACAAAAGTTAAAAGAAAACAAAAACATTTCTAACAGGTATCTGTTTGAATTTGGCTAAATATCTGCATATGTCGTGAAGAAACTCACTTGAGCGCGGGGTAAGGTTAGCAAGTGGTCAAATCGTGCAATATGGGTTTCTGTTTATTTTCCTTAATCATGACGTCAACATTAATTTGTTGTATCTGTACTATTCTGCTGTCAATAAAGCCATCACCACCAATCAGTAAATGATGTTTGCAATTACTTATACAAGTATATTTCAATTATGTGCCTCATTTCACAAGATAAAACTAATCTTTACCCACATGTCAATATGGCAGGTTATGATTATTAAGGACATACTATTATTCTTCAAATTTCAACATCTAAAAAGAAAGCTTTATGAATTTTTCTTCTAGACTCTACTATTTCACTGTTAGTTTAGTCCTTCAGCCTAGTAAAATGTAGCCACACTGGCATTAAACCAATTCCTCTCAGCTTGAATTTTACATGAGAACTCAACAGGAATCTATATATCTGAAGACAACCCAGAAGAACTGACAAGTGGGAAAGCGCTGGCCAATTTTCCTCCCCCATTTTAATTTCTCTCAGAAAAACTGGAGGAGAAACATTTGAGCCAAAGAAAACGAGCCTGAGTTTGGAGTTTGAAGGCACATATAACATAAAAAGACTTGTGACACCAACTCCTTAGGAGGCCACATTCTGTCCTTGCCCGAGCTCTAATATAATGAGGAAGCAATGAGAGGTGGCCCCTTGGAGCGACATGTTAGCATTTCAAGAACTGCCTCAGCTGATAAGGTGCGGGGTCTCGGCCAAGTTTCCCCCAAATTCCCATTTAAGCCCACTGAAATGGAAATATAATTTTCCAAACGTCATTGCCAACTTTTTTTCTGCATGGTTTACATCTGATAAGAAATTCGACTTTAGAGGAAAACCAAACTGAAATCACAGAAGGCTGCCATACTCATTTTGTGTGAATGATTTCTCAAGATGGTGGCTGTGATTCTGGTGAGAGTGATGCCTGGGGAGCCCACATTCTTACCTGAAATGAAAGAGCTTGGGTCTGGCTGAAGGGATCGGAACTGATTGACATAGTACTCGCGCTGTTCTTCTGTTATCCTCCAGGGTTCATCGGGGTAACTGCTGTTATCCTGTAGTTCTCTCTCCACTGAAAAGGACTTTAAGAATAAATTTAAAAGTAAATGCTCAGAGAACCTGTCTTTAGTGAGAAGTAGAAAAATTAAGCACCAATAAAAGTTATTATGTGTTATGCTTAATTTTTTTTCCTCAGGTGAAGAAATTTAACTGCCTCATAACTAGAATCTAACCAGAACACAAACTTAAGGGCAGACATCATGCTTTATATATTTTTTGTATTCTTCAAAGTTAACAGCACCGAGGGATAAAATACTGAATACTCAGTAAGTGACAAAAAATTTCTAATTGTAATGAAGGAAGGGTTAAAAAAAAGATGATCATTCTTATTTTCCACTATTCCTCACATTTTTATCCTTTAAGATTAGCTGAGTAGATAGTAAAATAATCTGGATTCTTTTTAAACAATGAAAAAGAAACTAGAACAGCTATAACCACATCTTTTTTACTGTTGCAGTTACACTGAAACTCTGTATAAATCCAGGAATTAAAAGCTCCAATTCAAATCCCACATTTCCAGCTCCTACTTGAGTGGCAAGTCAGGACCACTGAACCTCTCATTCGGCATTTGTGAATTACAGAAAATATTTAGTAACAGCTGGGTGGTGAGAACAGCTGTTATGGTACCACAATAAACAGGGTAACAAGGGGTGCATCAGACCTGCCACTAGAGGGCATGCAAGTCAAATTTGAGGATTTAAGAGCCTAGAAAACCAAAGTAGTGCAGGAGAAAACAAAGCTAGGGTAGGCATTGGGTGAAGAAGGGAAATGTCGATGCTAGGAGGAGGCGTGGGCCTTCGTTCTATCCCTCCCACGAACCCTAAGACTAAAGTGATACTTGCCAAGGGCCACCTTCATGGGACCAAGAGGTGAACACAAGAAGAATGAGGCTTGGCCGGGCGCAGTGGCTCACACAAGTAATCCCAGCACTTTGGGAGGCCCAGGCAGGCAGATCATGAGGTCAGGAGTTCAAGACCAGCCTGGCCAACATGATGAAACCCTGTCTCTACTAAAAGTATAAAAATTAGCCAGGCATGGTGGTACATGCCTGTAATCTCAGCTACTCAGGAGGCTAAGGCAAGACAATCACTTGAACCTGGGAGGCGGAGGTTGAACCTGGGAGCAGAGGTCGCACCATTGCACTCCAGCCTGGGCAACAGAGTGAGACTCTGTCTCAAAAAAAAAAAAAAAAAAAAGATAGGGCTTTATGATAAAAGGAGGCTAGGAAAGAAGGGGAGGGGTACTGTTGCTAAAGAGCCATCAAAGTGCCTGCTTCTGAACACACTATCAAGGAGGGAATTAATCACTGGGTGGGCGATTCCACCCACTAACCTTAGAAAAGACGCCGGCCATCTCCTCCCCTTCCCCACACCCACACCCACACCATTCCAGGAATTAATTCTTCCCAGGAACGCCTGTCTCCCCTCTGACAATGTTCAGAGAAGAAAGGAGACTAGAAAATGTCGAGCTACTACAGAACCTTGAGATGTCATCTCTGAAGTAAAATATGTATTACTTTGATATCTCACACCTCGGGTTAAGGGTGCTTTGGGAAGGCAAGGACAATGGATGAAATACTACCTGTAGAATGGATATTTCCAGAAGTGCTAAGTGAGAATTCACCCAGCAAACAGGCTATTCCTCAAAGTCATCTGGGGCCTTTAGTCAGAAGGAAGGTTACATAAAGAGATGGAGAGCTGGAGGGTTGTTAGTCGTTTGTAATAAATATATCATTTTCATACTAGATTAGTTTCTACTAAATGTAAATCAAACCACTCTTAAATGTTCAAGAAGTCATTACCCATTAGTTAATACCTTAAATTTCACAGAGTGCTTTGAAATTTACAAAGCATTTCACACACTCCTACTTTTTTAGCACCTCAAGACTTTGGAGATGTAAGCGGGTATTAATTATTATCCTTTTTCTGAGCTCAGGGAACTTACCCATATCCCTTAGTGAACCCCTGCAGGCAGCAAATAATGACCATCCTTTTTTCAATCTCTTGTTCAAAGGCAGGATTTTGCATATCAGGATTTTTTTTTAACTGGGTTGCAGCTACCTGAATTTTTTTCAAAAACCTCTTATTATTATAAAAATAAACAGGCCCAGAGCAGTGGCTCACACGTGTAATCCCAGAACTTTGGGAGGCTGAGGTGGGTGGATCACCTGAGGTCAGGAGTTTGAGACCAACCTGGCCAACGTGGTAAAACCCCGTCTCTACAAAAAAAAAAAAAAAAAATACAAAAAATTAGTCAGGTGTGGTGGCAGGTGCCTGCAATCCCAGCTACTCGGGAGGCTGAGGCAGGAGAATCACTTGAACCTGGAGGCGGAGGTTGCAGTGAGCCAAGATTGTACCATTGCACTCCAGCCTGGGCAACAAGAGTGAAACTCCATCTCAATAAAAATAAGTAAAGCAAAAAAGATGAAAAGTTATACCTGATGTAAATGACGAGTTGATGGGTGCAGCACACCAACATGGCACAAGTATACATATGTAACAAACCTGCACGTTATGCACATGTACCCTACAACTTAAAGTATAATAATAATAAATTAATTTAAAAAAAAGAAGAGTTTAGCTATTCTTAGCATTTGCAAATAAATTTTAAAGTCAAAAAAAAAGAAAATCCAGTCCGAGCACCAAACAACCAAACAGACCACACAACCTTCCAAAATGCTCCCACCAAATTCCAAAGCCATGCCCTAGCAGCACTTACTGAATGAGCCCAGATGTCTGATCAGGTTCCGTTGGTAGAACACAAGGTGGAGGATGTCAGCTTGAATTGCATTGGATTACTGGCCATGATATAATGTGGAGAACTCATAGGAGCACTGCCCCCCAGGTCAGCCCTGACAGAAATAGCCAGAGCAAAGGAAACTAAAAGCTAGGCATGGGCAGGAGAGACAAGAACAGACCTATGAGTCAACGATTTGGTGGCAAAGATGATTTGTGAAGAAGGTGGGATGTGGGTTGGAAGCTCTGTCCCACCACTTCCCAGTGAATGAAGACACAAATCTCCATGCTGGGCGGCTCTCATCGCAGCTGCAGCTGCTTCCACATAGCTGCTGTGGTCAAAAAGAAGCCCAGAGTCAGTTCCCTTGACCATCACCATTCTGTTTGCTATAACTGATCTGTAACATTTTGGGAAAATACAGTTCCATTGAAAAGAAAAAGAGAAAAAATCTCCAAGCTGGATGTTGGGTCTGCTGCATTCCTGGGTCTGACATGGAAGCTGCTGCTCCCCTAGAACACGCCCTTTCCCTCCTGCTCAGAAAGCTGCTGTGTAGCTGTCCCTGTCGGCCCACGTGTGCTCTTTCCTCAATACCATAACCATCTGCTTTCTAGCTCCTCTCCTACATCACCTCACTCCAGTGTGGTGTTAGTGGCCTCTTAGCAGGTCTCAGGTCTACTCTGACAACAGAAATCAGGAATGAACAGAAGGGGGTGATTAACTCCTCTGCTTAAAAGCCTGCAGAGATGACCTGCTGCCTAACAAAAAAAGTCCACCTTCTCCACCTGGCCTTCAGAAGCCTCGCACCCCAGCTTCCTCTCAGCAGGCTTTCCGACTGCACATGCTCACTCCTCAGGGGTAAGATGTGTGTCTTCTTCCCAGAACATTTTTCCCTGCTCAGATCCTCCAATGTACCTGCCATACCCACAGCCATGACAGAGGGCACCGCCCATTCCCATGCTCTGCTGGAAAGGTGGGCCTGGCAGCCTTGTGTGGGCACCATGACCCACCTCACACCTGGTGTCACCTGAGTGGGAGTAAGGGTTGGTGGGCACACAGTATACTGGCCTTTGGGATGCTCTGACAAGGGCTTAGGTCAGATGCTCATTCTTGGGAATGTGGATGAGAAATATCAAGGCCAATGAGCAAAGAAAGTAGATCCTAAACAGATGCTCAGCGGGGTCGTGGTATAGAGAAAGGGTAGGTGGGGCTTAAAGTTATGAGGGCACCAGAACCAAGCATCAGCAGAAGTTGGGAGGTAGGTACACAAAGGACACAAAGCCAGCAGGGCAAGAAAGGCTGCGGAAGCCTAAAGATAAGTGGACAGCGGAACAAACTTAACGCAACCAGGGCAAGGCCTGTTAGCAGAACAAGCATGAACAGTCAATAATTCCCACCCCTACAGACCTGTGGGCCACTCCTTGGCTCTCATTTCTTAGATTCCCATGAGAACCTCAACCCCTCCTCCTTTTCAAGAAAACTTAAGTGGGCAAGGATAATTCCTACTCCCTAAACCTAAAAAGGCCTTAGGACAAAGGGAGAGGGCACACGAGCTCTGTGTAACCCATAGAGTGGCCCTTCTACTGGTTTGCACCAAGTGTGCTAACCTACCCCCCATCTCTTTCCCCTTGCTTCTTGCTGTATGCTTGAAACTGATTTAATAAACCAAGTTATTTGAGCATCTTAAAAAATATGAATCTTGGCTGGGCATGTTGGCTCAAATCCCAGCACTTTGGGAGGCCAAGGCAGGCAGACCACTTGACTCTAGGAGTTTGAGACCAGCCTGGGCAACATAGCGAATCCCCATCTCTACAAAAAATATTTAAAAACCGCCAGGCATGGTGGCATGCACTTGTAGTTCCAGCTACTCAGGAAGCTGAGGTGGGAGAGTCACCTGAGCCCAGAAGGTCAAGGCTGCAGTGAGCCATGATCGTACCACTGAACCCCAGCCTGGGCAACAGAGCAAGACTCTGTCTCAAAAAAATATATATGAATCTTTATGATAGTCATGGTAAGTACCACAGTTTGAACATTTAAAGTGTTCCTAAACATCTTCACCCAGGTTTCAATCTGAAGGACAAGAGCCATATCAGATACTCCTTTATCCCATCTATAGTCCCTGGCAGGTACATCACAGATACTAAAAGGTAGTGTGAGCTCTACTTATTGACAGGCTTGAGGAAGTTCAGAAGTATGTCTTGTACTGCAAGAGATGTGGAAACACTGCCCTATGATGTTCTTTGTGAAAGAAAACCTATGAGTCTGTTTGGTAGCTCAGCACCTCTTTGTCAGCAGCTAGGGGCCATCTCACCGCAGGACCCAGATGCGTGAACCCATCTCTTCTGAACCAACCCAACAATCAACCACAACAATCTTCTCAAAGATCTGAAAAGTCAGTCACCTAAGAATGGTTCATTGTGAAGCCTGAAGGCACTGAGAAATGAGGGTGAATAAGCTGTGGAGCCTTAGCTTTCCAAGTAGAAGCGAGGACCAGGAAAAGCTCCACTTCTGCATGCACCCTAAAGAGGCCTCCCCCGGTCAACTCCAGCTCCACTGGTTTTGTTGGCTGAGCAGAGATATTTGCTACTTGGTGCCAATTTTGAGCTCTGCCAGTGTTCTGTTTTTTAAATAAAAGGAGAGACTGAGAAATCTTTCACATCTGTCTGCTTAAGCCACATACATATGGTTCATTATACAGTTTCTCTAGACATAGGAGAATTAGATTTGCTTATATTTAAAACATTCAACTCCTTGGTTTTGTTTCAAGTGAAATGCAAATATTTGGCACGGCAAGTTATTATCTCTGGGGAAAGCAGGTTGTTTATAATGAAAGACTTCAAAAGACACATTAAAAAGTAATACCATTAATAAAATCCCAAAAGGTGACATTTACCCCTACTATCAAACTATCTTAAAAATCAAACAAAGCTAAATAACATGAATTGCAAGGAAGCACTGTTGGAGAGAACTTAGGGTGTGTGTACTGTTTCAGTCATAGAACATTTCTGTTTAAAATATAAGCCCACCCTGAAGGCATCCTATAAATGCTGTTTTAGAGTCCAGCCATTTCACCTATGAGAGGGTAACGATCTTCTAACAGTGTCCTGTTAGTGCCTTAGTAAACAAACTATCTAGAGTAGCAAAAACTCATACTAAGCCCACAGTGAATATCTGAGGATGCCTCCTCTGCCAAAAATATTTTGGAAATAAGATTACCATAAGGCAATCACTGATCAAAACATAATCTCATAGCAATGTGAGAAGACTCGATTACTGTAAACAAAAGGATAGCTAATGGGCTGGTGAGACTACACTATAGCCCAAGTGAATATTAATTTGCCTAAAGAAAGATTATGGGAATTAGTCAGTCATGGGGCTGAGAAAAAAAAAGTCACAGAGGCAAGTGGTGGCAGTGCTGATAGGTGGGATGACAGCAGACTCCTCCAATAATTCATGCTCTACTATGCCTGGTGTAGAGGTGTCACTAAGTGGCTGTCCAACCAGAAATGACTTTTTTCCAGCCTCCCTTGAAGTTACATGCAGCCATGTGACTGAGTTGTAGCCATTGCAATGTGAGCACCAGTGGCCTGCCCTACTTCCAGGCAGGACTAGTACCCTGTGGCACTCCTCTACTCTCTTTCCTATGTGCCCACTGAACAGATGATGGCAGAGTGATAGGACAGAAGGAGCTCTGGTGCATGAATCACCATGCTGAGGACAGCGGCCTGCCAAACTGTTATATTAGTGAGAAATATACCTACTGTGCAAAGTCATTAAAATGTGGGGTCTATTTGTTATAGCAGCTGTTCCCCCAATGAATGTATCCTTCAAGCAAGGCCCAAAGGAAAGGAAGATCTGCCCTTTACAACCACACAGCCCATCCTGAAGATGGAAGCCTGAGGCTATCATGGTTTTGCAATCTGACCAATGACATTAGACCATTATGAGCCCAAACAACTTTCTAATTCTAATTTGATTATCTATGCAGACTATCTATAGGACCAGAATGCTGATTCATTTTTACAACAGTCTTTATGTGTTTGAGTAATATATGTTAATCTTCCATGGATTTGAAGGAGATTCCCAGTTAAAAAGAAAAGAGAGCTCAAGTAAAATTGTGGGGAAAGTATTCAATGAGGAATGAAGAAAAGGACCTAGAAAAGGAGACAGAGCTCAGCAATTTTGTTTTAACATGAAACCATTCCATATTATGCTTGATCAATCTTATTTATGCTCTGCCTCTCACCCTACCCCATACTATCCCATAAAGCCCATGAGGACAGAAAATTTTGTCTATCCTGATCATTGCTATATCCCAAATGTCTGGAAAAGTGACCAGCACATACAAAACACTCAATAAGTATTTGCTGAATGAGTAAACAAACATTCGAAAAAATTCTCAATCCCAGTCTAGAGACAGAGAACAGTTAACCTGAGTTATCTTAAACTGACTGAAGCTGAACTTTATATGCATTTATCACATAATGTCATCCAACATTATAAAGACTGAGCCCTCTCCCTTACTTCTGAAGTCAGAGAACTTTTTAAAAAAAATTCCTTCTTTCTAGTCTTTATTTCAAAATAATTATAGATTCACAGGAAGTTGCGATAAATAATTTGGTTTTGTCTGTAGAGAAGTTAGTTAAAATTAAGTCCCAACAGAAAAATTTAACCTTATCTGTTTCTTCAGGGAAATAAACCCACAAAGATGCCTTTAATCACATATTACCAAACTTACTTAGGGATCTAATTTCAATAGTTCAGAAGGTTGACTGCCAAACTGTAGGAATCTCTCTGAGCCTAATGTGCAACACACAGTTGCTGCTTATTACAATAAGCTATACTTTTTAAAACTATCACTTAGACATAGAAGAATGTCAGGTAACAAGTATTCATTGCTTTGCTAAGTGCCAGGCACTGTAAGTACCTAAATGCACACAATCAATTTTCATCTTCACAACCCTGAGAGGTAAATCTGGTAATTCCCATTTTGCAGAATAGGAAACTGAGGATTAGGTAAGGGAAGTAATTTACCAAGACCACACACCTATGGCAAATGGCAGAGCCAGAATACAAACTGGGTGCAAAGTATGTACTCTTGATCATCAAGCTCTATAGTTATCTCTATCTGTTCATCCATCCTGTAAAAATAGAACATTTTTTACAAAAAGAACCTCACTGCAATGCCTAAATCATTGCTGCAATTTTGCAGATTGAGGATCTGTGCTTGAGCTATGACTATGCTGTATTACACCCTCCTCCCCATCATCTAGTTTAGATTTTGGCTGGCGAACTATTAAATCATACTGACAGAGCACCATTTTATTTCTCACACGATTTTTGCATGTAAGCATCTGGCACGTCATCACAGAAGAATCCTAGAGATAGCCATACAATCCAGGTATTTAATCATTTTACTGTGATTGCAGTATGTGGCACTAATAGTATCTTGATTAACATAAGAAATGCTCATTAGTAACCACTGCCTCCAATTCTTCCCTCAGGGGCCAAGATCTGCTGTTCCAGAAGGGCATTTTTCCTTCACTGTTATCAGGATTTTGTGCTCTGCTTAGAGGAGAAAGCCAAGAAAAATGAGAAATCAGCAGTAAGAGGAGACTCTGACAAGGCTGCAGACTTCCATTAACGAAGCAATGACGTTCCCACCCTCGTGCTTGCTGGTCAGGCCAAGGCTGCCTGTCTCTTCACTACGTTCTCCCCTTCACACTCAAGGCAGCCTGAGTTCAGATGGGAAACAGACGCATCCACAACTTGGACAGAATTCAAGAATGCTTTGGAGAATGAGGCTACTGACTGGAGGTACAAAAAGAGT
The DNA here is from genome assembly GCF_037993035.2 of Macaca fascicularis. Lineage (NCBI taxonomy): Eukaryota > Metazoa > Chordata > Mammalia > Primates > Cercopithecidae > Macaca > Macaca fascicularis. The sequence goes on along the minus strand of NC_088395.1, from coordinate 16,846,888 downwards.
ACAGGTTCCAGAGGCAGATAGACTTGGGTTCCAATCTGGCATGGTCACATACTAACCAGTAAATTAACTTCTGAGCCATCAGCTCCCACCTGCAAGGCAGTCACATAGCCCACAGGGCCCTGCCTCCCTCTCCGACTTCATCTCCCTCCCACTCCAGGCTCTAGCCATAGTTGCGTTCTTTCAGTTCTTCAAATGTATCTGCTCTCCATGAGAAATATGGTAGAAACTGGGTCACTCAACGTCCATTCCACCCCTCAGCATAATAAGTCCCAGCACTGCACAAGCTGGCTAGCTAAAAACTCCACTGTTGAAACACCTTTGCTGCTACAATTCCAAATAGGACTTAGGTTCCACTCAACAAATACACCCACAGAAGACTGATGCAGACCCAAGTTACAGGCAGGGAACAAAGCTTTCATTTGGCTGCCAAGGTTGTGTGTAGTGTGGATCTTGTTGGAGCTGACACTAGGGCAGCAGTTTCCCAATGCTGTTGCTTTCTGATTGTGGCAGAGGCAAAGCTCTCTCAGCAGCCCAGCTCTGCTATGAGGTTTTGGAGATTGTTCTTGCAAACTCAGAATAGGGTCTGTATCTTCAGCCCTTCCAAAGAGTTAGCAGGCTGTCCAAATCCCTTATTAAAAATCACTATTTGCTTCAACTAGCCCAAGGAGATTCTGGTGTCCATAATTAAGAACCTTGATCAAGGTGTGCCCTTTGTCCAGGCTCTTACCTCTACAGGAAATGCTCCACTCCTCTCCTCACCTCCCAGTACCATCCTTCCTTTGCCTGGTTAACTCCTATTCATCCTTCACAGCTCAGTTCAACAGATACTTTGTTAAAGGAGCCTTATCTCACTTTCTAGCTATAGGCTGGATTCCTTTGCTACATGGTACCATGCTTCAAGGCCTTTAGGGCAATTGTCAGTTTTTAATTCCACATGCATAGGTGGGATCGTTTGACTCAAATCTACCTCCCCTTTTTGACTGCAAGCACCTAGAGAGCAAGAGGCTGTATGTGTAGTTCTCAATGTACCCCTGGCATGGTGGCCGACTCATGGAAGCCACTTAAATATTTCCAAATGGACAAATGGAAGATGTAATACCTACCTTGTGAGATTGTTGGGAGGACTGGAAAGGGCCAGCACAGCACTGGGACCAAAGAAGCATCTCAGTCAGTAGTGATTATTGTTGGGATAGGCAACTGGGGGCATGACACCCCCTGCTCACCTGAGATCAAGGGAAAGACTGATGGGCCCAGGGGCTAAAATGGTGCCAGTTGTAAAGAAGTCTTCCATATCCACAGCTTGGCATATAACTGAGACCAAAAGGTTCTGGGGAATAAGCTACTATCCTTTCCAGATTTACAAAGTACTGCCTGGAACCAGGGGTTCAACCCAGTGTTTTCAGCTACATCTGGGAGGCTAAATTAACTAAACATCTCTTTTATTGTCAAGAAGTGTGGGTACACAGTGAGCACCTGAGGAATACACTAAGAAACAGGTTGAGGCCGGGCATGGTGGCTCATGCCTGTAATCCTAGTACTTTGGGAGGCTGAGGTGGGTGAATCACCTGAGGTCAAGAGTTCAAGACCACCCTGGCCAACATGGTGAAACCCCGTCTCTACTAAAAGAAATATATACAAAAAAAATAGCCAGGTGCAGTGGCGCACGCCTGTAGTCCCAGCTACTCAGGAAGCTGAGGCAGAAGAATTGTTTGAACCTGGGATGCAGAGGTTGTAGTCAGCCGAGATCGCACCACTGCACTGCAGCCTGGGTGACACAGCAAGACTCCATCTCAATAAATAAATAAATAAATAAATAAATAAATAAATAAATAAATAGAAAAGGAAAAAAGAAACAAGTAGAAAAGATCTGCACTGAGAAAATAAACTTCAGTATCAGTTAAGATTAAATGTTTCCTTCCTCAAGAGTTAAGGGCTAGAAATCCTTCCTTGAAAGTTAAGGGCTAGAAAATCAGAAGGAGAACTACAAGCAGGTGAAGAAAATAAGTAAGCAGGAGACTGAAGGCTATGAAAAAAATAGGACCTCCTCATGGCAATAGTGTCCTTTCAGGTATATGTGGGTTCTACAGGAGACTCAGTGAAGTAGGACACCTGGAGGACATGTTAACCTTTGACCCCTTAGGAGATGGTGTAAAAGTCCAGCTGGGGTCTCAAATAAAATGGGGAATGAATTTGGTGAAAGAAGATCTCAAGAATAAGGCACATACATACCTAGAAAATGCATCAAACTCACTCTTTCTAACACACACTCACATTCTCTCCCTCTGTCTATCTTTATCTCTACCTCTATCTCCTCCTCCCTCCCATTTCAGTGAAAGGAACAGAATTTAGCTGTCTAAGCAATGCTGAGAGGTCAACACACACACACACAGTGTTGACATTTACCATCTCTAACAACAGAGGACTTTTTTTAGTCCTAATCTCTACCCATAAACTAAGTAATTCAACTTTATTGTCATGACCTTATAAACAAGAAATCCCCATTGCAGGCAGGCCTGGGGTTCTCCAGAACTGGGAAGCAGCTGGGGTCCATAACTCCTTCAAGAGCCTCAGGTGCCAGCATCCCCTCTCACCACTCAGGGAGCAATCTTCCACACACACTCCAGTATATCTCTGATCCAAAGGAAAAGACAGATCAGCTTCTGGTTTCATGCCATTAAGAATGACAAACCAATACTCAAAAGAAAAAGGGGCACTGGATATGAATCAATAGTTCACAGAAAAGGAAATACAAGCGACTCATAAACTTAAGATATTTCACTTCACTAATAAAGAGATATGCTAATTAAACTACAGTGAGCTATCATTTTTCACCTATCAGATTGGCAAAGACCCATAAATGTGTTAGCACATTGTGTTCACAAAGGTACAGGAAAATAGACGTTTTCATATATTGTTGGCAAGTACATTAGCTGCTATACTTCCAATTTGAAAGTCGTTATCAAAAATTACAAATATGTAGGAATTTTCACCCAATATTTCAATTTCTAGGAATTGGTCCCCCATATATCTGCAAATAATGCAGTGATTGCAAGTATGAGATGTCAAGAAAAAGGGGCTGGCTAAATGATTTACGCAAGAGCAGGCAAGGAAATACTATGCATTTGTAAAAAACAAAAAGATAAGGAAGTACTTTATGTGCTGCTATAGAACGTTAATAAAGCTTATTGTTAGTGCTAAATGCATGTTAGACGTATAGTGTGCCACCATATGTGTAAAAAAGTATAACTGTGTTTTGCATATATTACATAATTATATATATAATACCTATTTTCACTTGTATATAAATAAGATATTCATATACAATATTATATAAATGTTTTGTATAGGACTATTCAAAATAAATGGGTCATATCAGTTGCCCCTGGGATGAGTGGCTGAGGGGGGAAATGGTAGGGACACTTTTCACTGTGCTCTTTTGTATCTGTTGAATGTTTGACAGATTTTTAAAATCTGTAATTGCTCTGAAGAACAAGTTTGTTTGAGAGTTCACACACATTCATATGAACACTTACTTACCAAGTAATGCCTTGGTAAATAATTCTTGAACCCCAAAAGAACCCGGGTGGTCCTGACCTGCTTCATGGGTCAATTCCCTGGACTGAGTATTAGGTTAGACAACCAGAGTGGCCAAGACCTTACCCAGTATGCCCCACTTGTTTACCTGCTTCATTCTTCTTCCAAACTCAGATGACCAACTCTCTTATGACTCGACTCTAACCCATCTCATTCAAGCCCATCCCAACCCATCAGTCATTCTCACTCCTCCGCTCTCCTTATCCTCCTTGCATCCAGGTTCGGTCTACCCATAAAATATCTTTCATGCCACAAGAAGATCTCTTGGTGCGATGTCAGCCTCTCCAAAAGGCTATTTCCTGCTGTTTTCATTAAAGCTCTCAGAATGAACAATTTATTTGTGGTGACTATCAATTATCTTTTGACTCAGGCCAACACCACTCCAACAGAGCCTCAGGAATATTCATTTCTTTAATCATCTTTCACATACTTGCCTTTTCTCTTGGGTTCCAAGAGGACCCAAGGAGTGGAGATCACCTGCTTCTAGCCATAAGTACCTGCAGTTATATCTAGGGGAGGAGGTACAGCAAGAAACTGAGATGAAGAGAAAGTGAGGGAGGAAAGGAGATAACTAAGTTAAATAAACATGTTTCAAGTTATGCACTTTGAGATGAATATGGCGCTGGCTAACAATGCCTAACATCCCCTCCCCTACCTGATCATTAGAAAACTTACACCAAAAACATAGATAAGCCCCCTGAGGAATGGCAGAGTAACAGAGGTCTCTAAACTCTATTGGTCATTTTTTCATCTCTGAAGAAGAGTAGTGAGTGTTGAGAATATGTTCTAGAAAACTGTTACTTTTCATCCCTCCAAAAAGCAAAGAAAATATCACAACAGTATCCTGAGGGTTTGAAAATTGAGTGTGTTTTGGTTTTAAATAAAAGATAATTTTTTCTAGTGCGATCTAGCTGGAAGGATATTTCATTTGCCAAACCTGTCTCCCTAAAGTCAGGTAAAAATATATTGCACCACTTTGGGAGGCTGAGGCGGGCAGATCACCTGAGGTCAGGAGTTCCAGACCAGCCTGACCAACATGGAGAAACCCCATCTCTACTAAAAATACAAAATTAGCCAGGAGTGATGGAGAATGCCTGTAATCCCAGCTACTTGGGAGGCTGAGGCAGGAGAATCACTTGAACCCGGGAGGTGGAGGTTGCCGTGAGCCGAGATGGTGCCATTGCACTCCAGCCTGGGCAACAAGAACGAAACTCCGTCTAAAAAATATATATATGTAGCCGGGCATGGTGGCTCATGCCTGTAATCCCAGCACTTTGGGAGGCCGAGGCGGGTGGATCACAAGGTCAGGAGATCGAGACCATCCTGGCTAACAAGGTGAAACCCCGTCTCTACTAAAAATACAAAAAATTAGCTGGGGGTGGTGGCAGGCGCCTGTAGTCCCAGTTACTCGGGAGGCTAAGGCAGGAGAATGGCATGAACCTGGGAGGTGGAGCTTGCAGTGAGCCGAGATTGTGCCACTGCACCCCAGCCTGGGCAACAGAGCAAGACTCCATCTCAAAAAATATAGATAGATAGATAGATAGATAGATAGATAGATAGATAGACAGACAGACAGACAGACAGACAATGCATGCGCGCGCACACACACACACACACACATTAATATATACGAATACCCATATTTGCATGTACATGTGTAAAATGTTCCTAGAATGATACAAAAGAAACAGGCAACCCTGGTTGCCTCTGAGATGGGAAACCAATAATGATCAGACACCCATCCCTCTGGCTGAGTTTCACACATAAATGGGCTGACAAGCAATGGACCTTTTTCTTTTTAAGAATGAAAAAAAAAAGGAAACATCGCATATACAAGAAAATATCAGAAAACACTTACGTTTCACATTCTCAATGGAGAAAAAAGTATAGATGAATTGAGACAAAAGAAAAAACAAAGAAGGCAAAAGTGAGGGTGAAGAGTAAGGCTCCCATGCAGAGAACACTGACCATCCTGGAAATGGCCAGAGAGTGGAGGGAGAGTGGCAGTGAGCTGCTGTGGCTGAAGAGGTAGGTGAGGGCCAGACAGCAACATGGATGACATGTTAAGAGCCATGGGCAGAGAGGGACAGGCTTCAATCAAGTCAGCAGGATGATCAGATTTGTGTTTTTAAGATTGTTTATGTGTGCAATGAGAATAATGAATTGGGAGAAGGCAAGAGTGGAAGTAAGAAGAGAGAGAGGCTGATACAATACAGTCAGTGAAAAGGATAATGACCTGAACGAAGAAGCACAGAGGGATGGACAGACACGAGCTATTTGAAAAGTGGTATGGTCAGGACTTGGGGACTGAGCAGGCATAAGGAAAGAGAGAAGTCAAAGACAATGACCAGCATTCTGGCCTGTGCTGATGGGTGGGTAGAGCTAGGAGTGGAAGGGTGAAAGCTGATTTTATGAGAAAGACATGTCAGCTGAAAGTGACAGTGGAACATTAGAATGAAGATGTCTGGCAGATGGTGCTATGTGGTCAACAGCATCCACATAGCTAAAGAGTAAGTAGAGTGAGAAGTGGGCCCAGGGGTCTCCCGCATAACAAGCAGAGGGCAGAGGAAGGAGGATTGAAAAAAATGAGGCAGGGGCAGCAATAGAAGCAGGAGGAAAACCAGGAGAGCAGGCATAATGGACACCAAATGATGAGAGCATATCGAGAAGGTGGTCAATGTCCACAGCTGCCAAGGAAACAATAAAGACAAGGGCTTAACACAGTTTCTCACAACCCTTGCAGAAACAGAGGCAGTCGAGAACAGAAGGAGTAAAGGGTGCAATTCTAAATCTTTTGCCAGCAAAATTACAAACGACTACACCATCTAGATGTTGAGGGTAATTTGTGAAAAATAAACCACAAAACAACCTCTAAACATGTGATAATAGACGAAGCAGAAAATAAGTCTTATAATTTCTTTACAAAGTACTATCAACCATCCACCAACATAGAATATGCTTACTGTCTGAAATTTCAAAGGGAAAAAAATCCAACACCCAAACAAAAGTGAAATTCCTAAAAATAGTAAGCAAAAAGACAAATCATTCCAATGTTTAGGCACTGGATTGGCATAAGCACCTCTAAAATGCCAACACCATGGGTTGCAACAGCATTGGCTGGGAGTCCCTAAAGGCTTCCCCCAGGACCCAGAGGACATGGTCCCTTGTAACCAGGCAGGAAGAACTGGAATACAAGGCCAGAGAACTAGTTAGAAGAGAAAGAAGGTTGCCATCGGCACATTAACGTGGCAACATGAGGGGAATTAGTCACCCCAGCCTAGGCCTACCACCATGCCCAGTAAACACTAATCCCTTATCACCAAGAACCTTCACTTCAAATCCCCTCATCTACATGACTAATTCAGGTTGGCATTTTGCTTTCTGGAACATGGAGTCCAGCCAAACCAAGTTAACAGGCATAAGAAGGAAACCTAAGAACAGAGGAAAGAAAAACACATCAGCCATGAAAACCACAGACACATTAAGAGAATCGGTCTGTTGCTGATTGTTACAATGGGCTGTTAAATCCATTCGAAGTCATTTGTATTACAGAAAAGAGAAGTAACTTGCCCAAGGTCACACAGTTTTGTTGGACTTGGGCAAGCACCTGCCTGGTTTTTTCTGCACTATACCATGAGACCTTCTGATAGCCAATTGCTGCCAAATACCTATGTCCAGCCTAAGCTTGCTCCCAAGCTCCAGACCCATGTAATCTACCAGTTCTTCAACAACTTCTCTGGACTATCTCAAAACCTCAGTTCCTGACATCAAACACTAAACTTGTAATCTTTCCCCAGTGCCAGTGTTTCACCTAGGGCTTCCTAACTCAACAGGTGACACCACCATCCATCTGGTTCCTGAGCCAGGGACTGAGGAATCATGTCCAGTGTTTGAATTCCAGCCCTGCCACTTCCTAGCTGTGAATGTGGGCAAATCAAATAAGGTCTCTAAATCTCAGGTTTTGTCATCTGAAAAATGGGATAACAACACTAATTACTTCATAAGCTAGCTGTGGGCACTGAAAGAGATAATGTCCATAAAATGCCAAACCCATAGGAAATGTCTTTGTATATGTGGTTCCCTCCATCTTCTCACCTGCTCCCGCACTCCCACCCCATCACCTGGGTAACACCTATGTACCCTTCTCATAACTCGAATGTTGCTCCCCCACCAGAAGCCTTCTTTGATCAGCCCCTGCCCCTCAAGGCTAGGTCATACCCCACACCCATTTTCATCCTCAAAGTATAGTGTAATTCCTACTGATATCCCATATCACAATTATATATTTACTTTGTGGTGGTTTGGTTAATGATCATCTCTCCAGTAGCTCCATGAGGGCAGAAACTGTTAGTGTTATGCCTCATTTCTGTATTCTCAACACAGTGCCTGGCACTTAATAGGTGTTCACTAAATATCAGTTGAGTGAAGGGCTCCCAAAGTATGTTTGTCAGCAGAAAAGGGAACGTGGAGATTAGAAGACAAGCCACAGGGTGCCAATCCAAATGAGCATCCATGCCCATGCCATCCAGAGGGCTAAGTAGAAAGGGTCTGGTTAGCCCAGTCACACTGCTGTGAAGCTCAGTATGCACTGGTAGTTTGACTATCATCCTAACCATTCAGGATCTGGCCTCTGTAGACCAGGACACACTCTGTAGGAACCTGCACAGCCACATTTTGCAGAGCTTAGGGATAAATCCCAGTCCTACTGATACCTTTTCTAACGTAAACCTCACTCCACAGTGGGTGTGATTCTCGTGCTTAAAGGCACATATTTTTGTACCACAGGATCTCTAAACACACAGCCAACTACTACATCTGGAGCTCAGCTGAAGAAACAAGTGTCTTTTCCAACTTGGGGATAAAACTGAGCTGTACTGGCCCTGGGAGCAAATGGCATATTGGTTCTCCAATGTGGTACCAATAAGGGATTTTTCAAGAGTATTTTTCACTACACCCAACGTTTCTTTATGTACCAACTCTAGAACCTAGCCTTCTTGTAATATGGGACTCTAATGTAGGCCAAAGTAATGAAAGGAGCAGGTTTTGACATTGGACAGGCCTGGATTCAAATTCTGGCTCTGCCACTGACTAGTTATGAATGAAACCTTAGACCAGCTATTTGACCTCTCTCAACCACAGTCAACTCACTTATACTATTAGAAGCAGCAGTAACTAGATCTTATGGTTGTAGGAAGCATTAAATATAAAAAATAGCCTATGGCTAAATTATTATCTTTAAGAAATTATTTGTACACAGAGTCCCACCTTAGAAGATCAAGTTCTGCACCCTGTCTAACACAGTGCCCCATCCCCAGAAGGTATTCCATGAACCCCAGGATCTTCTTAAGACTTTGTTTATTCTGTTCCAAACTAGCAGCCCACGTCTTTATAGGAGTGTCTGACACCACCCTTCTATTCTGAGTAGAAGTGCCTGTGCAAAAATGTTCCTTCTTCCCGAGTTAGATGACTGAAATGTTATACAAACCGCCCCACTTCCTCGTCTTTAGTGTCAAATAGTAAACCTGCACACCCGCGTGCATGTACACACACACACACACACACACACACACACACACACACACAGCCTTCTTTGAGAATATAACTTCCCAGCACAGGACCCAGAGACACTACACAAGGCAACAGCTGCAGACAGAGGACAAAATAAGAGCTCTTTATCCAAAGGAAAACACTGCAGAAAGGGAAGCCGAAATTGTCTAAGCTGTGGTATAGCCAGAAGCTTTTGCCATATTTCTTTTGTATTTATTACATAAGGAAACAGTAGCTGCTGCCACTTGTACAATAACTGTTCTCTTGGTCTAGACACTGAGAGAGAATACAGAACTACCTCTGCCTTCCAAAAGTTTACCATGTAATTAGAGGCACAAAACAAATGGAAAACAGTTAACCATGCATTAAATGAGTAATAATAAAGAATAAGGCAGAGACAAGACGGGCTGCTTTAGAAAAAGTGAAGCTCTCCTGAAGGTGGTGGCTAATGACTAGACAGGTGAAGGCAGAGGGACATTTTAGATATACTAAACATCAAGAAGCAGCCTAGTTTATTCTAGAGACACTGAGAAGGCACAGAAACATACACAGTAGAAAAGAATTAGGAATTTATACAAGCAACCAAACTAGACATGCAATATCTGCATGAAGGAGCAGTTTCATATCTTCCTTTCAATGAAAAAAAGGGTCCATCAAAAAGCCATGTCCCCGAAGTCCAAAGCTTGACTGTACTGTCCCATTGGCATAACCCTGCATCATCACTTACCCGGATAAGGGAAGCCTGATGCCGAAGGGGCTTGGTTCCTGGGCCCCCTGATGAGGATCCCTCGGGCTGGACAAGCGGCTGCCTAGCTTCATAAGGAGCTGAAAAGGCAGAAAGGAAAGTCAGCATGGTATGCAAAGATTCCATCCAAAAATTACGACTTCACATTCAAACTGATACAGCCTCTGCTTTTCAAGAAAGAACTGGTAACAGAATCATGAGTATATACTCATAGGGCCATCTAGGACTGACAACCCCTGATTCTCTTTGGCACAATTTCATTAAACAATCTAAAGACATTCAACCAATTCATGATAAGCAGAAAAATATTTACATTGGGTTAAGATTAGGAATAAATTGTGAAGGTGGAACAGTGAGAACTTCAATTGGGATAGAAAGCAACAATAGCTAGAAAAGTGTCATAAGTGTTCAAATTCTAAATATGAGGTAAATTCTATATATCCCCCTATGTAAATGTCTTCCACTGATCATCTACTTCCCCAAGAAGAAAACTAATGTGCATTTTGAACACTAAGAACCAACATTATTTTTGAAAAATAAATCAAACGGAATGTAAAATCATGTAGAGAAAACTACAAAAATGAATATATTTTATATTTATTATTCTACTATTCAATAACCAAACTTTAAAAAAACAATTTTGCTGCCTTTAAAATAACTTTTTAAGCCACAAAAACAAATGTATGTTTTCCCTCCTTTTATTTCCAGAAGACTTAATAATGACCTTACCAATATGGCAGGGAGACAGTTAAACATAACCAGGTAGTATGCAGCTCCAACAGAAAGCAGAAATGATCACCCAAGCTGAAATTATTTCTCATCTCTATAAGTTAATAGTTCAAGTTTTTGAAAATATATAAATAAGTAAAATGTTTTATTTCTGTAGCTTACTTACAAATAAAATTAGGTAGAGAGCAGAGCAGCCTGTTATGACCTCATGTTTAACACAGTTTGCTCTTTTTAAAATAAAGAAGGTACAACAATAGCACATCAAGAATAATACATCACTCTTGGGCTCACATCTGCTTTTTGTATTTCTTCCTAGTAACCGGAACACAAACGTTACAATGTATTAACACACATTAAAATAGCAAAACAATTGCCTGGCAACCCATTAAGTAGATTTTAAGAACCTGCTACGAATGAATACAAATATAAAAACTGCAAAATAAACAAACATAGAGAGCACATAATCCAAATCTTAAAAAGTAAGTCTCAGCGGGTAGGCTGCCATTGTCTTCTGAGAAGTAGGACTTTTAAAATCATTCCGTGTTGTTGGAGCACCGAATTAAACCACTAATACCAATTGCGCTCTGCCAAAAGGTTTGAAACACAGTGAACTGTGGCATGGTTGGGGTGATAGCGGTCATGAGCTTTCCTTAGGAAGTGAATCCCACGTGCCTCTGCTTCCCATAAGAGCTTCTACTTCTACTTGCAGGGGAGACACATGGGGGAACAAGCCACCATCTGGCCCTTGGCTTCCATCCCTCACCTACAAGGGCCTTCTCTTGGAAGAGACAGAACTGTCTCATCAGTAGGGCTTGGATGAAGACTCAGCTGCATGGGGGGCCATTTTTGGAGAGGCAGATTTTCTCTTCCTACTTGTGTGGGAAACCTGGGATGGCCAAGCCTGCCTGTGACTGGAAAGGTGAGTGTCTAAAGCCCATCTGGTCACAAATCTAAGACATGTGCTCTGATCAGCTATATCAGTAATAAAGCCGATATTCAGGCCATCAATTGTCTGACTTCTGGCTCCTTCCTCAATTGGATCTGAATTCAGGAGGTTAAAAAGTAGCTATTACTTAACTCTCTTTCTTCCCAAATGAAACCCCAAGCATGCAATACAATGCAAAACAAATAATTCTTTGATCCCCTTACAAGAGGTTTAATAAGAACTGGAAGTACCATCTTTCTCCAAGGAGAGGTGTTAAAAAAAAAAAAAAAAAAAAAAAAAAACCTAAAGATTTCATCACTCTGAAGTGAATGAACTACTGATACAACAATACAGATAAATTTCAACCATTACGCTGAAGGAAAGGTGGCAAACATTTATGAGTACAGTCAGTCATCCTGTGTGTTTTCATTCGTATGAAGTTCTGGAAGAAGCAAAACTAATGATAGTGATGAAAATAAGAACAGTGACTGCATTAGGGGGCAGGGAGTGACTGGAGAGGGTCATCTCTGGCATAATGGATATGTTCAATTATTGATCGAAGTGGTAGCTACATGGGCCTCTCCATTTGCTAAAACTCAAGTTGAAGATTTAAAACATGTGCATGGCCAGGCACTGTGGCTCACACCTGTAATCCCAGTACTTTGGGAGGACAAGGAGAGCAGATCGCTTGAGTCCAGGGGTTCGAGACTAGCCTGGGCAACATGGCGAAACACTATCTCTACAAAAAATACAAAAAGAAAATTAGCCCGGTGTAGTGGCACATGTCTGTAATCCCAGCAACTCAGGAGGCTGAGGAGGGAGGATCACCCAAACCTAGGAGATCAAGGCTACAGTGTGCCGTGATCGCACCAGTGCACTCCAGCCTGAGTGACAAAGTGAGACTCTGTCTCAAAAATAAACAAGTAAAATGTGTACATTTTATCATATGTATACTTTACCTCACTTTTTAAAAAGTATGAAAAGAAATGAAGGCATGGACAGCTTTGGCACAGGCTGCTGAGAGTCAAGAAAGATGGAGAGAAGCAAGCTGCTTCATTACCACTGGGCGAATGGAAGCCCAATTTGTATGGAATGAGGAGGGAATGGGACATTAAGTAGGAGGTACAGAAACGTTTTATAATGAATACCAAAGTAGAACTTGCTGACAGGCTGACTCAGTAGAACAAAAACAGTTTGACCTGTGAATTGAAAACCAACTTCCAAACCCCAAATAAGATTAGAAATAGGAAAAAAAAAACCCACTCCTGAAAATAGGGAAATCAGACAGGGGAAACTATAAGAGGAAAATGAAGAATTCTCAATTCCATTTAGTTTCTAACCCCACTGCGATATTCAAGTTACAGGACAGTGATTTTTTTGTTACCATCCATTATCAACATCATCTTGCACGTGCATAGGACTTTACTCACATTCTCACTTGATCCTCTAATACCCCTCTAGAATACTGTTACTCCATTATGAGAGAGAAAAGGTAATCGTGGTTCAGAGATGTTCAATGGTCTGCCCAGTCCTACAGCTAGTCACAGAAACCCACAAACCTTCTGCTTCCAATCAAAAGCTATTGCCACTATGCCACGCCTGCTTCTCTCTGCAAGATTACAGCCTCTCTTTATTCAGCCTAGCACGCAGTTTTATTTCTGTGTCCCTCTAAAAGTCACCACTATTTTTAATGCAGTAAAAAACCTGCAGAAACTGGGTCATTTGGTGCCACCGCCCACAAAATAAAATGGGGGGTGGGGCAGTTTCAGATATCCAATTCTAGAATATCTTTAAATTGGTCATATCTTAAACTAGGAGTCTGAACCCCAGGAGGACAAGATGCTGCAGTGAATTTCCAGTGCTTTAGGTACTGCAACCTGAGCAGCGAACTCTGCAAGTCATCCTCAGAACTAACGTATTTTACTACCTAACGAGGCCAGCAGAGCATAAATGTGAGCAAGGAGGCAACCCCACAACTGTGCATGCTACATACCCCTCAGCAAAATGCTACCCCTAGCATTTCCTTTATCCTTATTCCAAAGCACAGGACCTATATATTTTCATTTATGTGCTCAGTCTTCAAAGACTGGATCAACTCTTTTGCTTTTACGGTTATATTTCTTAAGAAATTTCATTAAAGCAGTTACTATATAAATATCTTCAATGTGTTTGCAGAAAGGAATAACAATTCCAAAAAAATACAAGCCCTTAACATGGTATGTTCTACTCAATAAAATCTGTGTATGAAAGATTAAATCATCTTGTTGTTTAAAAGTCTAAAGATGAACTAATTTCTAGGACAGGAGACGAAACATTACTCAAATATATTTAAATCTATTTTTTAAAAAAACCTTGCTTGAGAATATAAAATTAAATTGAGCCATGTTTCCAAAGACAGGGGTAATTAAATCAGGAAATTAAGCAGCTTGAAGCATCACTGACTGGTAAATTAAGGAGTCTCTAAGACACTGCCTGGGACAGCTGGCCCCCAGGTCGCCTCTTACCTGGATGCATCTGTTCTGCGCTGCTCCGCAGTTTGCTGTAGCCATGGCTCAAGGGCACCCTCTGGTAATGAGGCGGGGAAGAAGGAGGGGAGGCGAGGGGTGACATCGTGGGAGACTGTGTTTCCTGCTTCAAAGAACCAGATCAGAGTTCAGAGGCAATCACTCAAGCCTGGCGTTCTGAGCTGCAGTCAGGAAGCATAACGCAACTCTACTGCTGGTGACCCAGCTGGTTTAACAAATGGGGGGAAATGTTTTCTCAAAAATGCAGCATGGTTAAACAGCAGTGTCTGAGGATTCAAAAAGTCTCCCAGAGAATAAAATCTCATCAGTGCTGAGTTACCTAAATTACTAAAAGCAGCCTGAAACACTTTTGGTTATTCCAATAATATTTTCCTTTGGAAAATGAAAGACACTGATCACACGAAATAACACTCATACCTACTCCCAACTACGATCTCTCTGTGGATAGACTTCATTTTCGTTCATTAATAAATTTATTTCCTGGATTTACACTTATCAAGTCTTCCAGCAAATGTGAATATTAAAATATATATTTCTAAATGATTAATACTTAATATTCTTGGAGCTTACTATGTCAAAGTAAAATGCTAGCTTTTTTTTTTAACAGCGAGAGACTGCAAAACAATTCATTATAGGTAAACCATTCCAACCAGCTTACTCCCAAACACTAAGATGAAATATTAACAAGCTACAATTTGAATCTCAATTCAAATATGAACCTGATGTAGAACCCTAGGCAAAGTAAGCAACCTTATCTGCTGCTGGGTTTCCTCTTTTAAAAAAAAAAAAAAAAAAAACTTTATTAGTAGACTGGTAACTTTGAAGTATTCAAGTAACAAAAAAACAGTGCTTTTTGAGACAGGGTCTTGTTCTGTCACCCAGGCTGCGGCACAGTGGCGTGATCATAGCTCACTGCAGCCTTGACTTCCTGGGCTCAAGCAATCCTCCCACTTCAGCCTCCCCAGTAGCTGAGACTACAGGCATGCACCACCACGCACAGCTAATTTTTTTTTTTTTTTTTTTTTTTTTTTAGAAATGAGATCTTGCTATGTTGTCCAAGCTGGTCTTGAATTCCTGGGCTCAAGCAATCCTCCTGCTTCGGCCTCCCAAAGTGCTGGGATTACAGGCGTGAGCCACTGCACCCAGCCAAAACAATGCTTTTTATCAACACACAGACTATATATATATAGGCTCCCTTAGTCTAAAGAAAAACATGTAATCTGAAATACTGATCAAATACTCTTTTTCAAAACAAAAGCAACATATTTGCTCTAAAGCATAAGCTCACACCCATAGACTGGGTGGGGCATGCATAAACTCAGCCTGAAGTGAAAGGATATATTCTCATTCACAAAGTCAGGGACTGGGCCTGGAAATTTCGCAGGCCATCAACCACTGTGGGACAGTGGACCCTCATTCCTCTCCAAATGCTGGTGGGAAAATATGCCAAAGAATACTGACTGAAAATTCCTATACCTCCTCCTTTTTAAATATATCCCTGAAGAACTGGTTTAAAATGTGTCAGAATTATGAAAGTGACAGTACATGGAATTGTTTAACAGGATGTGCTACACCTCCCCTAACTATCCACATAAAACTTCTGTAGCAACACCTCATCTATACAACATCACAGGTTAAGTCACAGAAGTTAGTTTTCCAACATAATCGTTTAATATTCATTGCATTTTAAAAACATTTTCATTCTAGTCTTCCTTTTTTTTTTTTTTATTTATTTATTTTTTTTTTTTGAGACACAGTCTTGCTCTGTGGCCCAGGCTAGAGTGCAGTGATGTGATCTCGGCTCACTGCAACCTCCGCCTCCCGGATTCAAGCCATTCTCCTGCCTCGGCCTTCCAAGTAGCTGGGACAACAGGTGCATGCCACCACGCCTGGCTAATTTTTGTATTTTTAGTAGAGACAGGGTTTCGCCATGTTGGCCAGGCTGGTCTTAACTCCTGACCTCTTGTGATAAACCCACCTTGGCCTCCTAAGTGCTGGGATTACAGGCGTGAGCCACCGTGCCCAGCCTCAAGTGTTCCTATGATATAATAAATGTATTTACCTTATAGAAGACACTATGTTGAACATAATTTGACTTCTCTGCATGATTCAGTATCTTTGCTGGAAGTATCTTGTAGCTTGATGCCTGCAGGGTACACTAATGTGTAGACTATTTACTTCTTCTGGATAGGCCCACTCTTCTGAGATTTTATACTGTTGTCTCCACCAATCATCATCTGACTATTGCAATTAGTAGTCTAATTTTAACAGCCTATCCTCCCTATTCTGGTTCCAAACCTGCTAAATGGGTAATGGTAGCATTTCCCAAGATAGTATTCCAAATATGTTCCGCAAGAAAGAATTTCCTGGTGAAAAAATTTAGTAAACGCAGATTTCCAGGTATCTTCACTGCAGAACTTCTCACGGCCTTTACCGTGCTAATGTGCTCTACAAATTTCCAAGACTAAGGATTTAGTTCTTCCCTCAACAAGGGAATATGAAGCAGCATTCTCCAAACACATTTATTATAATAGGAGAAATCTTTTCCACAGACTTCTTTTTGTAGAAGAGAACCCATTAAAAACTCCTGGAAGTTACATTTCCAAGAATCCATTTAGAAAACCACTGACCTAGTGAAATCAATAAATGTATTAAATTGGTAGCCTTATTTTAGATACAATTCTACTTTAAAGTAGGCTGTAAAGGGCCTTTAAGTGGCTGGTGGTGATTCATATGTGTCAGTCTCTCTTTCTTGCTAAGAGAAAACTTTACTGGCTCACTTCCAAGTCTGTAATTGGGTTCCAGATGATGAGATTTGCTGGAAGCTGAACAGTAGATACGAGGCCCTGCTACATGCGGTTTCATGGTCAGAATCAAATGAACATGTCTGATTAAACTGTTTACCTGTTTATCCTCATCGTCCATTCTTTTGAAGGAATTTTTTTCTGTAGTTAAATATGGAATCTGAACCTTAGTTCCATGCAGCTCAGCTGGATTCCCAAATCGTATCTCACCATCATTCTTTGACATCATAAAGCGAGGCAGAGGCAATTCTTTAGGACCAGAAATCAGAGAAGCTCCAGTCAGACTTTATTTAAAAACTGCAAAAAAGGGGAACTCGATGGCCAAAAGATGAATCATTTTTGAGGAAAAATTCCAGAGCACTAAATATAAATTTAGATTTAGAAACAATGAGTACTCCTATAATAATGTCATGATTTTTAAAATGCTATAGTTTAACCAAAGTATTCTGGTTTAACATTTTTCAATGTTGCCAAATCGCAGAATAAATTCAGATTTGGGACTGATCTCCCATTTCATCCTTCAGTTCAACAACCAAGAAAAAGGATATGACATTGCATAATACAATAATAAATGACAAATGGTGGCAGGTAAAATTCACATAGTACTTAAATATGCCAGGCACAGTATGAAAGATTTCCAAATATTAACTCATTTAATCCTCGCAACAACGCTGTATGATGAACTCTGTACTATCATTACCACCCCCACCATTACAAAAGTGGAAACAGTCATAAAGGAGCTAAGTAATGTCCCCAAGATCACACAATTCATCTGTGGCAGAGCCAAGGTTTGAATGCAGGCAAGCTGGTTCTTAACCAGTGCTCTACAGAAAGGTCCCTTGTTTCTAGGGCAAACGTAGTGGGTAGAACAGTTTCTCACCCTATGTAATTCTTTAAGGAATTTTCACATCCAATCTCTGGTTGTCTTTTCATAATGGAATAAGGAAAACAATATCAAGACAGAGCAATCAATCTATCATTCAGCCACAATATCAAGTCAGAGCAATCAATCTATCATTCAGCCACATTCTACTGTCAAAACCATTAGCCACTCAAAATGCTACAAAGAGTTGAAATGCAACGGTCTGGTATATTTACTTATCTTTCAAAATTCTAACAAAACTATTCTGAAAGCGGAAATGATACTTTGGCACACTTCTAGTTCTCAGCACATCAAATCACACACAATCACGTAGCACAAAACCCTACAAAAATGGGGACACTATGGATTATGCATAATGATTTGCATCTGTATCCATTGTTCAGGATAATACTCATCAGTGTGCCTTTGCACTTCCATCATCTCTCTATTCCAAAAACACAGCTGTACTTTCAATGACTGATGCTGTGCTAAGGCCAGAAAACATCTTAGCAACAGCAAGCAAGTATCCTAGAGCTCCCCAGGCAAAGAAGGCCCCTGGTTCTCTAATATCCACATGATGTTTATTTTTAGTTGCTATGTCCACATTTGATTCAAAGAAGCAGGTGGCCGGGCACAGTGGCTCACTCACGCCTATAATCCCAGCACTTCGGGAGGCGAAGGCGGGTGGATCTCCTGAGGTCAGGAGTTCGAAACTAGCCTGGCCAACCTGGTAAAACCCGGTCTCTACTAAAAATACCAAAAATTAGCCAGGTGTGGCGGCAGGCACCTGTAATCCCAGCTACTCGAGAGGCTGAGGCAGGAGAATTGCTTAAACCCAGGAGGCAGAGGTTGCAGTGAGCCAAGATCATGCCACTACACTCCAGCCTGGGCAACAAGAGCAAAATTCTGTCCCAGAGAAAAAAAAAAAAAAAAGGAACAGGCAATATGACAAACCCCTGTGTGATCAATCAGCCAAGGACCCAAGAGACATAAATAGAGTAACCAATCTTAATGTTTCCCAATCTCAGGCAGCTCTCCAGTACTCAAAGCAGGAATGGGCTTCAAAAGCAAAAAAGCAAGAGAAAAGAAAATCTAGATTCTTAGTAAATCAAATATAAGCTAATACTATGGTTTAGGTCTCAGGTATGTGCTCCAGCTCGGTCTGGAAAAAGGATCTAAAAAGATGAAACAAGATCACATAAAATAATTTGCACCCTGATCTGCCCATAAGAGGATGACTCTACTTCCAAGTACTTCTTGAGGGAGAAAAGAAATAAATGCTCAGTATTTATAAGCTCCCTGACCAGTGTCTTACTGGCATTCAACAGATACCTCCAAGGAGCAATGGAATACACTAACTGAATTATGAATATCAATTAATAGGACTTAAGTAGGGCTCTCAGATATCGTCTAGGACACTATCACTTTACACATTCTTCCACCCTGTCTATGACACTTATTTAGAACTATGTGCCTAGAAAACCACCTCTCTACCCCAGACAGCCACCAAACAGCAAAAGACAAAATACAGCTGAATTTATCTCATACTTTATTTGGTCATGTGGTTCTAAGCAACTCTAACTTAACAGAATTGTAACCATACATAATAATATTCTTATCATGGAAAACTTTCATGAAGGTGCCATTTCCCTTAAACTGATGCAAGCTTTTAAGAAGTGAAAGGTAAAAGTAGCTTGTAAATTTTCAGTCTGAATTTTTTTTTTTTTGGTTTTTGGTTTTTGTTTTTTTGAGACAAAGTCTGTCTCTCAGACTAAAGTGCAGTGGCACTAACATAGTTCATTGCAGCCTTGAACTCCCAGACTCAACTGATCCTCCTGCCTCAGCCTCCCGAGTAGCTGGGACTACAGGTGCTTGCCACCATGCTGGCTAATTTCTTTTTTTATTTTTCATAGAGATGGGGTCTTGCTATATTGCCCAGACAGGTCTCAAATTCCTGAGCTCAAGCAATCCTCCCGCCTTGGCCTCCTAAAGTGCTGGGATTACAGGCATGAGTCACCATACTCAGATTAGTGTTCTTCCTAGTCACACGTACACAAAATTTGATAGTGAAACGTTGAAAAAATTAATCAATAAAGTATCTGCTATACAATGATTCTGTCAAGAAGAAGGTCTATTTATAGTCATTGGTTAGAATCTTGTCTCCCAAACTGAATTGAATTAACACACAGCAAACAAAGTAAGAGTTCAAACTAAATGTTCAGAGGGTCTGAAGAGACAATGAGAGTGGCCATCCAAGATGACAATTTGTTTCATAATGGTATCTTAGGTTACATTCTTTGAACATAGAAATGCTTTGTATATTAAATATAAATGACTATTTTTCCCTTCCATAAAGAAAATTATGCCTGCTCCTTTTTAAACACTTGACCCTCTACAAAAGAGAAAAATCCTTTGCTTTCCCATATTTGATAGAGATACAGATATATTAGGAATACTTTAGGCTGAGAGTGGTGGCTCATGCCTGTAATCCCAGCACTTTGGGAGACCGAGGTGGGAGGATCGCTTGAGCCTAGCAGTTTGAGACCAGCCTGGACAACACAGTAAGACACCATCTGTTAAAAAAAAAAATTAAAAAATCAGCTAGGCATGGTGGCATATGCCTGTAGTCCCAGCTACTCAGGAGCCTGAGGCAGGAAGATCGCTTGAGTCCAAGAGTTCAAGGCTGCATCATGTCACTGCACTCCAGCCTGGGTGACCCTGTCACTCAAAAAATAAAAGAAAAAAAGAAATACCTCAATTTCCTCAATCCATTAGAAAAAATGTAAACAGCATAAATGCAATAATAAATGGCAAGTGACATTGAGCCTCTTTAGCTAGACAATACGGAGGGGAGGGTACTGGGAAGAGAACTCATGTTCCATCAAAATGGCAGCAGCTGTTCACAGTGTTTCAACATTATCTGCCAAAAAAGAATGAGCCACATTTTTTTAAAAAAAGGAAGTGAAATAAGCTGGTCACGAAAAGACAGGTACTGTGTGGTTTCACTTATATGAGGCATCAAGAGTAGTCAAACTCATGGAAGCAGAAAGTGGATGGGCAGGCCAGGTGCAGTGGTTCATGCTTGTAATCCCAGCACTTTGGGAGGCTGAGGTGGGCGGATCACTTGAGGCCAGGAGTTCAAGACCAGCCTGGCCAACATGACAAAACCCCATCTCTACTAAAAATACAAAAATTAGCTAGGTGTAGTGGTGCATGCGCCTGTAATCCCAGCTACTCGGGAGGCTGAGGCACAAGAATCTCTTGAGCCTGGGAGGCGGAGGTAGCAGTAAGCCATGATCACGTTACTGTACTCACAAAAAAAAATAGTCAGTTGCCAAGAACTGGGTAGGAAAAAGAAAATGGGAAGGTGTTTAATGAATATTAATGAATACAGTTTCCATTTTGTAAGGTGAAGTGAAAAAGAAAATGGGAAGGTGTTTAATGAATATTAATGAATACAGAGTTTCCATTTTGTAAGGTGAAGTGAAAAGGTTCTAGAAACTAGTTACACAACAATGTGACCATATTTACATATTGCTGAATTATACATTTAAAATGGTTAAGATGGGAAATTTTATTTGTATTTTATCACAATTAAAAAATTTCTATGTCAAAACATTTTAATGGCAAAATTTTAATAATCTATTTTAATCCAGTATTATCATTTCAACATGCAATCAACATTAAAAACTATTAATGAAATATTTTACATTATTTTTTCATATTAAGCCTTCAAACTCCCATGTATATTTTACCCTCCTTGCATACCTCAATTCGTACTTGTCACATTTTATGTGCTCAATAGCCACATGCAGCTACTGGCTACCATACTGAAACAGCACAGCTCTAGTTGATAGTTGCTACATCAGAATGTGAGCCATTGTGGCCAGAAATCTGTATTTTATTATTATTATAATGTTAAATGTAAGCAGCTAATTGATTTCTTTTTAAATTATGTAAAGAATATTCTGTATGGTGGGATGATTTATAGGGAACTGTAAGTGTTCCACTTGAAGAATTTTGACAAATATATATATACAAACATATATATATATATATATATATATCTCCCTGTAACCAACACTCAAATTCCCAAATTAAGATACAGAATTTTCCTTCATGTTCCTTTCCAGTAATCACCTCCCTTTGCTCCACCCAGCAACCTCTGTACTAATTTCTATACTTGCAGATTATCTTTGCCATTATGGAACTTCATAAATTGAATCATACAGTATTTGTTCCTGTGACTAGCTTCTTTTACAACCTTTTTATCTGTGATAATCACCCAATGCATTACACACATAATTCATTCTTTTTCATTGCTATGGAGCAATCCACTTTTAAGAATATATTGAGCCGGGAGCAGTAGCTCACACCAGTAATCTCAGCACTTTGGGAGGCCGAGGTAGGCAGATTGTTTGAGCTCAGAAGTTCAAGACCAGTGTGGGCAACATGGCGAAACCCCATCTCTACAAAAAATACAAAAATTAGCCAGGTGTGGTGGCGCACACCTATAGTCCCAGCTACTCAGGAGGCTGAGGTGGGAGGATGGTTTGAGCCTGGAAGGTGGAGGTTGCAGTGAATCGAAATGGTGCCACTACACTCCAGTCTAGGTGACAGAGCAAGACCCTGTTTCAAGAAAAAAAAAAAAAAGAATATATTGAAAATTTTAATCCATTATCCTGTGATAAACATTTGGGTTGTTTCCAGTGTGGGGCCATTGTAAATAAAGCTGCTGTGAAATTCTTATAAATGTTTTTTGATGGACATGAATTTATTTATCTTGGGTGTATACCTAAGAACCAAATCTAGTCTGCTGCCTATTTCTGTACATCCCGCAAGTACAATGTTTGAATATTTGCCAAAAAACAAAAAACAAAAGAAAAATATTTCATGATGTAAACATTATATGAAATTCAAATGTCAGTCCAGGCGCAGTGGCTCACCCCTGTAATCCCAGCACTTTGGGAGACCAAGGCGGGCAGATCATTTCAGGTCAGGAGTTTGAGACTAACCTGACCAACATGGTGAAACCCCATCTCTACTAAAATACAAAAATTAGCCAGGCATGGTAGCATAGGCCTGTAGTCCCAGCTACTTTGGGAGGCTGAGGCAGGAGAATAGCTTGAACATGGAAGGCGGAGGTGGCAGTGAGCTGAGATCATGCCTCTGCAGCACTCCAGCCTGGGTGACAAGAGTGAGACTCTGTCTCAAAAATAAAAAATAAAAAAATTTTAAAAATTCAAATTTCTGTGTTTATAAATAAAGTTTTATTAGCACACAGCCATGCTCCTCTGTTCACACGTTGTCCATGGCTACTTTCATACTACAACAACAGAGTTGAGTAGTTGTAACCAAAATCATACTGCCCACAAAATCTATCCGACCCTTTATAGAAAAAGGTTGCTGACCCTCGTCTTACAGAATTCAAGGTTGAAGTGAAATGTGGTCCTACTAAATCAATAAGGTTGCATTTAACAGAAAATATTTTAGTGTTTGAAGCCTTCTATTTAAATCATTTAATTAAAAATTCAGTTTCTCAGTCACACTAGCCACACTGCCACACTTCAAGTGCTCAATAGCCACACATGGCAAGTGGCTACCATATTAAATAACATAGTTGTAGATGCTTTTCTACAACGTTTGATAAGGGATTCCCTGATTTTGTGCTTACAACTCTATAAGGCAGGTGTTACTGGTATATCTTTTCTTCCAGTGAGTCATTTGAAACAAAGAAATTAAGAAACTTGCCTGAGGCCACACAAATAAAAGGTAATGAAGGAAAGATTCATAATGAGGTAGCCTATTGCTAGGACCTACATTCCCAGACACAAGGCTATATTGCCATCCTGAACATTAAAATTCTTTCTAGTACAGATTTGAACATTTAGCATGAAACTGTGGCATTTCAGAAAATAATCTAGAGAAAACCTGCTCAAATGTCTGCATTTTGCAGTTAAGGAAATAAGCCCAGGAAAGGGAGAGCAAGACTTGTCTTAGTCATGTAGCAATATAGTGGCAGAGCTATGACCATAACAAAAATTCTTGACTCCTGACTCCTGGCTCCCTTCTCTCCCACTACATTTTCTTACCTATTCACTTATACCAGCTACTTATAGGTTAACAAAGAATTATGACAATAATGTTCTACAATTCCAAAGTGAAACCATCCCTACACATTTTCCTGAAGTTACTTTGGGGGAAAGCAAAAAACAAAAAAACATCAGGCCAGTCTTATCAACCCAGGCCTGAGTAATCAAAGCCATCTAGTCTCCTATTATCCTCCTATCTACCCATTGATCTGAAATACCTCTTGTCAATTAGGAAATGGGTAGGTAATAGCTAGATGGTGGGGTGGAGGTTACAATGGGAAGGGTGATCCTGTAAATTTGTGGCAGCGGAGGATGGTGGATAAGTTAAATTTCCTGGCCATACCAAGGGTAGAACCCCAGGAGTGAGCCCAATCCACTGGGCTCTGCTGCTAACAAGCAGCATCCCCTTTATTTTGCCTCTTTGGGCTTCAATTTCTCCACTATGTCTCTTCCAACTTACATCCTCTATATCCATCCCATACATTACATTTCTCTAGAAGAAGGGCTCTTCACTGGGCTCCATGAACCAGCTCTAGGGGTCCAGAAACTCCGTTGACATTGAAGGCAACATTTTTTACAATGTTTTATTTTAATGTCAATGTGTATTTTCCTGCTAAGATCCAGAGCTTTTACTAGATTGTCAAAGAATCCCACAACAAAGATTTTTACAAATAACGTGGGAATCCACAGCTCAGAAGGTTGGGGAGAACCTTTGGGAAGGAGCAACAATAGAGCTAACGACAGGGGTATGGGGTAGAGGGACAGACCCCTAGAAAACACAAGTGCCCAGCCATACAGTCAGTGAACCTGCATAGGTGAACTTTGTCCAAAGCAGCTCTGTGTCCCTGTAGCAGGGCTGAGAGAGGGTGTAAAGGAAATCGACAAAGGAACACTGAGGGAAAAAAAGCAAAGGGGGATTGGGTTGGACATTAGTCAGAAAGGATGAGCTGACCTTAGCTTGAGACATCCCAAGATAGTATTCAGTGCTCAAAATACAGAGACACTGTGTGGACGCACACACACACCACACACACATCACACACATCACACACACACACACACACACACACACACACACACACAGAGCCAGCTACAACCTTACCTCCTGGGTTTCTTTCTTTACGCTTGGGCTTCCTATCCTGTCTTTTCTATGAATTACCAAACTGGTTGTCACACTCAAAAGATTTCTCTCCTAGCCCTAAGAGATAGGGAGGGTTTGTCAAATAGGCAAAGCACAGGGACCCCCACCCTCAATTCAACCAGAGAATATTTGCTTTTATTTTTCCTTGAATAAAATAATTCTCATTTGAAAACAAAAGCCACAGAAATAGGACTCAATTCTACAAAATCCTTCTACCTTTCTTGTATGATTAAAAAAAAAAAAAAAAACTAGAGCACAGCAGGATTAGAGTTCCTAAGTCTTGATACTTATTTTACAGTAGGCTTTCTCAGTCTCAACATTACTGGCATTTTAGACTAGGTAAGTTTGTTGTTGTTGAAAGAGGGGGTCCCGTCCTCTGCAGTGTAGGGTGTTGAGCAGCATCCCTGGCCTCTACCAGCTAAATGCCAGGCAGTCCCCCTCCGCAGCTGGGACAACCAAAAATGTCTCCTCACATTGCCAAAAGTCCCTAAAGGGACGAAATCACCTAGGTTGAGAACAACTGTTTTGCAGATAAGGGAGGAGTCAAAGGGAATTCAATGATTTGCCTCAGTATCTTCTTAGCAGTAGAATCGTGACCACAATAGTGGCTCACAAATTTTGGGATTTCACAAAATCGGAAAAATCTCTCCCCCAGCAACAACAACAAAAGAAATGAAGAAAGCCAACACAGAGTTACCAACATTCTATCTCGTCAAGAATTTTACCCCAAACTATTACCCATTATCAATTTCACAAAGGACATTTAACAAGAGGAACCAAAAAAAAAAACCCAATCTTAGATTTGATACATTTAGTTTTATAAATAACTCATCCTTTTGTCCTAATTCTCTCTCCTTCCACTGCAAACTGTACCAGACTGCAACCAGACCATAAACCAGTTTGGGGAACACAGCCCCAAAGACCACATGAATCATGTCATTGCACCATCAGAGTTCACAAGCTAGTGAACTAGTGAAAAATCATGGGTTCTGTCACCTTGACTAGGAAAAAGAAATTACATCTTTATTTTCCCTACTGTAACTGAAATTTAGCATTTCTTTCCATTATGAACGTAAGCAACAAGCCACTATAGCATCACTAGCAATATCCATAACTTTGTCACCTATCAGATTAGGGTTTTGGGTTTTTTGTTTGTTTGTTTGTTTTTTTGAGACAGAGTCTCTCTCTGTCGCCCAGGCTGGAGTGCGATGGCGCGATCTTGGCTCACTGAAAGCTCTGCCTCCCGGGTTCATGCCATTCTCCTGCCTCAGCCTCCCAAGTAGCTGGGACTACAGGTGTGTGTCACCACGCCCGGCTAATTTTTTTCTATTTTAGTAGAGACGGGGTTTCACCATGTTGGCCAGGATGGTCTCAATCTCTTGACGACGTGATCCGCCCACCTCGGTCTCCCAAAGTGCTGGGATTACAGGCGACAGCCACCATGCCAGGCCGACATCTTGAAGTACTGTTTATGCATATCACTACTTTGAAAAAGTAGTGGTTATTTCAAACACTGTTAGATGTTTTATTTAATGCATTAATAAAGAAGCATATATGCTTTGGGGGTTGGGTTTTTTGTCTGTTTGTTTTTGTTTTGAGATGTAGTCTCACTCGTTGCCCGGGGTGGAGTACAGTGGCACAATCTTGACTCACTGCAACCTCCACCTCCTGGGTTCAAGCTAGTCTCCTGCCTCAGCCTCCTGAGTAGCAGGGATTAAAGGCATGTGCCACTACACCTGGCTAATTTTTGCATTTTTAGTAGAGACAAGGTTTCACCATGTTGGCCGGGCTGGTCTCAAACTCCTGGCCTCAAGTGATCCGCCCACCTCGGCCTCCCAAAGTGCTGGGATTACAGGCATGAGTCACCGTGCCAGGCCTAGAAGCATGTATGTTGTTATATAACAATTTATTTTAAGTATTTTAGTGATTATTTCAGTATAATTGGTTTCCATTATAATCCTATGTCTTTGTGGCATTTAAAACATAATTCTGAGAAGGGGCCCACAGGCTTCAGACTGCCAAAGGGGATCCTGGCACAAAAATGATGAGAAACCCTACTCTAGGCTCTGCCTAATCTTCCCTCAGTCCCCACACGTGCTCAAGTTCAGACCCTGGAAAGAAAGGTAACAGCAGGTCCCAGGGCAAATGTTCACCACATGCTTTCCTCATCAGAAATTCTCTACCACTCCTTACTTTTCACCTTCTTTCCTTCTGCCCTAGCTGTTTTGCCATCTGTTTAACCCCAACTCAGACTAGGGTAGGGCTAGACATATACCTAGTGCCAATATTTGAGGAGGCACTCACTCTCAGGGTGGTGTAAATGCAGAGACGGCACCTGCCCTGAGAATAAGTGCCCTCTTAAATCATGTGCCCTGTGTCGTGCAGCACCCTAGTTCAGATGCAGCTACTATAACTACACACACACACACACACACACAGAGAGAGAGTTTAAGCAAAGCTCTTGAAAATGCTTGATACAGCTTTTGTTCTTAAACCTGTCTCCATATAAGAATCACCTGGAGAGCTGTTAAAAATCCTGATGCTTAGACTGGACTGCAGCTATATGAAATTAGAATTTCTGGAGATGGACCCAGGCATCTGTATTCTTTATTTTATATTTAAAGCTCTCCAGGTGGTTCTCAAGTGCAGACAAGGTTGAGAATCAGTGCCTAAGAAAGATGATATGCAAACTGAGATGACTTCTGTAAAAACTCCTCTGGAGTTCCAGGAGAATCTGAATTCCAATCGTTTTAGTTTAAAGAGTGGTAGATGATTAAGACACCCTCCTCACGTGTAGACATGCATCTCTTCATTCATTCATTCAACCAATACACACTGAGTGCCTACAATGCCCCACAATGCAAGGGGTGTCAGATCCTCTTCCCTCCCCCTTACACAAGCTGGACAAGTGAGGAAGAGAGACAAAAAAAATAGTGAAACCTGTAAGGAATATTTGCAAACTCTGGTAAGTGCTATCAGGAAACAGATGCTGGGAAAGAACAAAGTGGAGAGGAGATTGCCCTGCAGAAGCATTACCCAGCAGGCCCACCCAAGGATCACCTCACTTCCTAGGGATATGGACTTCTGCTCTGACTTACTGTTTACTCTTGGTTGGGCATTTGATAATCCTGAACGGGTAGATATTAACTTGGAAAAAACTGTTAGCTAACAAGTAATTCTTGTCTTATGGCAATGCAAATACCTTCATCTTAGAAAAAAGTACAATAGCCAGGTTGCACTTATATTACCCCATAGGGCATTAATTAGCTTTATACCTAATTTAGCAATTCTGTTCCAGCATCTTTTCTTTCTATGACTATAAATAAATCTGACTATACTTTCTTGAGCCAGTTTTACCATATGCTGGTTCCTTCATGAATTAATGAAACTGACAGAACTATTTTAGGTAGGATAACAGGGACAGACTCTGAATCCTGAAGGTTGGGAAGGAGCCAGCCAGGGGAAGCAGAAAGGAAAAACAGATCCCTGGGAACCCAAGACCGCAAGATAAAATGGGCATATGGCCTGCAGCAGGAAAGAGGTCACCCAGAAATGGGTAGAAGGCCACTGAGACTGGGTAACATGTAGTGAGCAAGGGGTTGAGGTTTGAGATGAGGATGGAAAAGCAGGGAAGAACTAGATTGTGTAGGGTGTTACAGATCAGTGTAGGGACTTTGAATGTTTTACAAAGCACAACAAGCAAACTACTGGAGGGTTTAAAGGAAGAAGATGGAATAATCTGCTGTGTATTTTGAAAAGATAACACTTTCAAAAGTAGGAAAAGAGGCTGGGTATGGTGGCTCATGCCTATAATCCCAGAACTTTGGGAGGCTGATGCAGGAGAGTCACTTGAGTTCAGCAGTTCGAGACCAGCCTGGGAAACATAACGAGACCCCCATCTCTACAAAAAGACATATATACTAGCCAGGCATAGTAATGTACACCTGCAGTCTCAGCTACTCAGGAGGCTAAGGCAGGAAGATCATTTGAGCCTGGGAAGCAGAGGCTGTAATAAGCCGTGATCATACCAGTGCACTCCAGCCTGGGTGACAGAGTGAGGCCCAGTCTCAAAAAAAAAAAAAGTTGGGAGGCTGACGCGGGCCGATCACTTGAGCTCAGGAGTTCAAGACCAGCCTGGGCAACATGGCAAAACCCCATCTCTACAAAAAATACAAAAATTAGTAGGATTAGTAGGGAGCGGTGGCGCATGCCTGTAGTCCCAGCTACTTGGGGGGCTGAGGTGGGAGGATCCCTTGCACCCAGGAGGTCAAGGCTGCAGTGAGCTGTGATTGTGCCACTGCACTCCAGCCTGGGTGACAGAGCGAGTCTGTCAAAAAACAAGCAAACAACCAACCAGTGGGAAAAGAGACAGCACAGTAGAGAAGAGAGGAGGGGCTAGGATGCCAATCCATTGTGGTGTCCAGGTAAGTAGTTGAAGGTTACTTGGTCTAGTAGGGGCAAAGAGATAAAGGCAACAGGGAGTGAGATTGGAGCCACATTGCTAGGACTTTTGATGGATTCTATTAAGGAGTGAGGGAAAAGGAGGAATCCAGGATGACTGCTGGGTTTCTGGCTCGTGCAGCTGCGGATGGTGGTAGCATTTACCAAAACGGGAAGGACCAGGGATTAGAGGGTCACACACGTACACACAGGTGCATGTTATTCATGACATAAGGGTGCCCATCCACAACTCCCTGGGTATGACGCCCTGGGTGTGACAGGGCTAGCACAGTCTTTCAGATTAGGTTCTCACAGAGTGATCTCTTTGGCCTTCAAGATTTGTGTCATCAAGCATTAAGCTAATAGATTTCAAGCAACAAACTGGAAAATTCTAAGTGGCAGCTCAAAGTTTGGCCCAATCTTGCCCTAATTCTTATTCAACACATGCTAAATGCAAATAATTTTTATTCAATCAATCCTTAAACAAAGGAAGATAATTCAGAATTAACTCTGGGTATATATAAACCCTCAGAGGTTAAAAGGCAGCAACTGGGTTTATAAAATAAAACTGAGAAAGCCTTATATTTGTGATAAACTGTTAATCCTTTACACAAGTGATAACTTCAACAATCACGCTCCCTGACCTCAGGAAATTAAACTGTCAATCTGGGCACAAATCAGGTAAAAGACTTAGGTCTAACTTAAAATCAGTAACAAAAGTGTCAAAAGTTTATTCTGTATATAATAAAGCAGCTCTAACTTTCCCAGAAGATAAAATTGGAAGATACTATAATAAAGCTTAATGATCATTTACAATGGAATAAAAACTATCAGTGCCTACCACAAATCCAAATTCAATGTGATGCAACTTTCAACTAATCAAAGTAAATGACCGCTATGTCTTGCAACAATGAATACTAAGCCTGCCTGTCAAATGACACTCCATCAAGAAACTTATTTCAAAGAACCAAATTCTGTCATACCAAGGGATGCCTTTCAAGTCCGATATTTTTTCCATTCAGAAAATATTCCATAACAGATTACCGTCAGCATCTTACTAAATAGAAAAAATTGAGACAAGGTTATTTTGCATAGAAATTAAGAGCATGGGGACTGGAAGTAGATCCTGGCTCCAAATTCTACTAACCTTATGTTCTTAGGTAAGTTACTCAACCTCCCTAAAGTTCAAATTTCCATATTTGTAAGATATGAACAACGGCAGCACCATAGTAGAGACCCGCAGTGTGCAGCCATAGTAGAGACTCGCAGTTGTCCTCTCCTTGCAGGCGCAGGAGAGAATTGTGTTCTCCCATCTGCTCTGCGTTGAAACGGATTAATGTGACAAGTTCTGGCCAACGCAGTGTGGGCAGCAATAACTTCAGTCATGTCTGGGCCAAAGCATTTAACCACTAGGGTGAGATACTCTTTCCCTGGTGTGGCGATTATGGGAACAGGTGTTGTGTCGGAGGTGCCACAAGATAAAGCAGCCACGATCACATGGTCACCACATAGAGGGCAGCTGCCCTGGAGGGTCACCCTGACCCACTGCAAAGTGGAAAACGGACCTCCATCTTGTTGAGGCACTGAGATTGTGACATTTGTTATCGCAGCTTATCCTAAGCAATGCAAACTGACACAAGTACCTAATTTAGTAGGGTGTCATGAGAATTAAATGAAACAGTGTCTGGCACACACTAGCCCCCTGATAAAGATTAGCATGATGAGTGCCACCTCCTGATGGTTAGTGTGAAGGGCTTGGTCTTCCATAACCAGCCATCTATGGAATCTTCTCAGCCATTTGGATTGTCCTACGAGGTTTCCATGGGCTCACCATAAATCCTGATCCACTTGTATGTCTATCAGAGACTTCTCAGGACAGGTGTGAACAGTTAAGAGGTTTTTAATCTCAGAATGAGAAAAAGAAAAAAAGTTCCTGCATACCTATATGGACATATGAAAGTAATCTGTATCAAAGTGAATTATCGAGGACCTTGGAACACCCCTTGAATAATCACCTGTTTCATACATATTTTTAAAACCAATCCGGAGGCAGTAGAAATACTGCTAACAGTTAGGGGCTTTGCTTTTTGTTTAAATTGTAGAAAGTGCTCAAGCATATAGTGGGCTGAGGGCAGGGATGGCAAGATGAGAAAATATTAAATCAGAACCTTAAGAAGATAAATTCATTCTGCCAAAATTTTGGTAGCACCCAAGTACTTACCAGCATCAGAATAGTGCTTTGGAAACAGAATTAAAGGCTGAGCACTGGCAGGGATGGGAAAGAGAAAAGGCATAGTTCCATTCAAACTCCCTTATTACTCCTCCCCTAATCCCTAACAGAGCCTTCAATAACATTATAGATACCTCAAGTGGAAAATTAAACTCAATGTGATTATTTGCCACAGGCTCTAGAATTCCTGGCCCAATCCCATCCTGCTAAAGAACAAAATCTATTTTAACTGCAAATCAGTTAAAATGAACTAATCTCAGGTTACTCTCGGAATTTTTCCCCATTTACAAAAGAAAGAAACTAAGCTACCTACCTGCTAAGTTTTCTTATTTCATTTTGCAGAAGAGTTGGAGGAAGCAACGAGAAATTCCAGAAAAGTTTAAATCCATTAAAAATGGTTCTCATAAATAAGCAACTCGCCATGGACAATAAAACATACAAATGTGAGATACTCACCACATTTAATACTCTCTATCCGCACCGGGAGGCCAGATTGTGCTGCAGCAATTAATTTCAGGGCAATGTAAAACTGTGTTGCACCAAAATAACCAACTCGCTTTGCACCACACAGTTCTGTGATCTGAGAACAGACAAGAAAAACAATGCTGAACACCCAATTTCACAACAGGAAAATGAGACAAGATAAATGATGAAATCTCAAGGATTTCACCTAGTGGCTAACCAAAACAGTCCCTTGAGAACCTATGTGTGCCCGCTGGTCAATTTCCTCTTCTTCCTTCAGTTTACAGGGAGGTTTTAAATTCAGACTACTAAATTCTACCTACTCATGATGTTTCAGAAGTGAGCCACTGATTATTCCTCCTCTTCCAAAGAGAAAAATAAAGGTGACAAAGGACAGCTGTTGCTCTACTTACAAAGGAGAGTGACTTTTTCAAGGAGTGAATTCTAATGTTCAAAGTCTAGAAAGTCACTGGGGTGAAAAGAGAACAGATTAGTCATTACCACTACTCATGGACTATTCTAGTTTATCTAAATTAAAAGTGAATTAATTATTTTTATAAAGTCCTCAGGCAAAACAATTTCCTAATATTGGAAATTACACCTTGGGTGCTCAGTTCAGAGGAACAAAAAAGTTTTATATACACATTTTTCAAGACATTGCAATAATTGTCGGTTTCCATCCCATCACCTGGAACAATGACATCCTCCTCCCCACCTAGATTGAACTCAAATGTTACTTTGCTGTAGCTCCTTTCCACCTCCCCGATACAGTATATTTTCCCAGTGTATTCTCAGAATACTCTATCCAAGTATCTATTAATGTCCATCACATGATACACTGTCTTAGACTTGCTTCAAAATAAAAGGGGAAGGTGAGGAGGTGGGGCACATGGGTGAAACAAACATTACCAAGAGTTAGTAATTGTTGAAGTTTGGTAATGGGTTCATCAGGGTTCAATATCCTGTTCTCTGTACTTTTGAAAATCTCCATATTCAAGTTTTTTGTGACTATTTCCAAATGTATCACATTATAATTAATTATCTGTTTATCTCTGCCTCCCATTAAAATGTCTTCTCTTCAAGGCAGGGGGCAACTTCCATTCATCTCTTAGCATAAGGATAGGCACCCAAGATACAGTCAACAAATTCTCAATCAAGTGAATGAAACCTACCCTCAAAAATAAAATGTCTCTGAATTTTATAATGTACCCCTTATTGTGAATATATACATTATGTATCTTAAGATACAGACTATCCCACACAAGGAAAAAAACACACCAACAACATTAGTGTAGTTCCAACATTGAGATAGTTGTCTTGCAGAATAACTCCTACTATTAAGAAATTGTAGGCCGGGCACAATGGCTCATGCCTATAACCTCAGCACTTTGGGAAGCCTCAAGGAAGATCACTTGAGGTCAGGATTTCAAGACTAGCCTGGGCAATATAGCAAGACCCCATCTCTACTTTAAAAATAGGAAAAAAAGAAATTGTAATCCTTGGTATGTGAAAAAATTAACAACTATATTTTCATTGAGTGTTAATCTACTATCAGGTTAACTTTCAGTTGCTCCTTTACCATAGCTACCACATCAAACTGGAAAGCTCTTTACTACAGGTAACTGAAATTGCTGGTGAAACATTTATGGTACTTGAAGACTAATACCTTAATCTGACATTAGTAAACGGCCTTATTTACCTGAAATCTGTCCTTTGGTCCCATATCACCACTAGAATCATTGCTTTGGAGCCAAAGTAGAATATATACACATAAGTGAGTTAAGCCCATAGGTTACTTTCCTTGCTCTTTGTACACCAAACCTCCAAGAGAGATACCAAGAACATTCTGAAATATTCAAGCCTCAAGGAAGAGAAAAGAATTATAAGCCTTTGGAACTTACACATGGACTTCTGAATCAAAACAAAAAAGGTTAGTTCTGAAAGGTTTTTTTCATTCATCAAGGTTCAAAGTTTTCTAAGTTTAAAATCTCCACGGAAAAGCTCTAAGTTGTGGGTAGAAATGTTTAATGGTATCTAAAGAAAATAAGGTGAAAAAAAATTTATCCCAGATACTCAATTAGTGGAGATGTTTTATATAATTGCTCCTTCAAACAGTCCAAATCACTGGGCTTTCCTCAAAATAAAGGGGGAAAAAATGAAAAGATTCCACTTCTCTTCTTTAGTCTAAACTCCAAACCTGTAACACTCCCAGCTGGATCCAACTCGCAGCTGGATCCATCTTAGGTTACACATTGTGCAAATTCCTAATACAGAGTAAGAACCTATGGACCAGTGTTTTCTCAGGTGGAAGGCAAGAGATGAAAAAAAGGAATAGATTAAATCAACTTCCTTACAGCTTACAGATGTACACTAAACGTCTGGGATGCTGGATACAAATCAGAAAAATTCACCGATCATTTGGGAGAAATCTGAACAAAGTTCTGGAAGAAGGTTGAAGGCCACTAACATAGCTTCCCTCCTACCTAATTCTATAAGATTAGGCGACTGTGCTGAGTAACCAGTCCACACATGTTCCAGTTTGCCTGAAATAATACTTTCTTTCCTGGCTGAAATGTAATACATTTTCAGAACTGCTCAAGGGTTTAAATAAGCTTCTCTCAAGTATTATTAAAGGTTTCCTTAGAAAGATTTTAAAATGTAAAAACTCTTAGTGGGAGGGGCTGGAATAATTCTCCAAGAGCACCCCTATTTTCTACTCTCCCTCTGCTGCAGCTAGCAAAATCCAGATTCTATGCTGTCGCCTCGACTGTTTCAAGTCCTGTCTCAAGACGCACACCTTCACACACCAGCTTCCATATTTCCTCCGTGACCTCTTATCAAAACCACATCACCCTCCAACTTCAAAGGGCTTCCAGGACTCTTCATGCCTTTCCTGTGAAACCAAGCATGGCTTCTGAGGTCCTCCTGTCTGGCCCACACTACCTTTCCAACATCATCATGTCTCTCTCCTCCCCACCCTGCAGCTAATGAAGACTTTAGTCATACCAGATGCCCATTTCTTTGCCTGCCAGGCTCATTCTTCAAGTCACCTCAAGACCAACCTTATCTTTGTAGTCAATTCCACATGGCATGTACTCTGCATTCCCATAACACTTTTTACTAGCTTTCTATCACATCCCTAGCCTTGCAACACAGCACAATTGGCATTTTGATAATTATCTCCACTGTAGCCCATCTCCTTTCCCTATGCCCCAAGTGCTCAGCAGAAGACAAGAGTATATTCTTATTATTTACATCTCCCGGGGACTCATATTTTACTATGCCTGCTGTATGCTCAGTAGCTCAACAAATGAATGTTGAATTAGTCTTCACAGCCTGTTGCAGCAGAATCTTTCTTCTTCCCCTCCTCTTGTATTACTTTTACAAGTAGCTGTTAAATGGGCTTTAGTCATCTCACACTAGCCATAAGAGTTCCTGCAGGAATATAAGAGAATATTAATTTCTCTGTTCCCTTCCTGCTCAGCTAAGAAGATACTGATTAGGGTCAAGGCATAAGGAAAGGCAACTGCCATTCTTTATCCTGGCCCTAGCCCTCATAGCCCAGGAGAATACTTCAGTGATGCCCCAGCCAGTCAGAACTCCAGAGATACACCTTCGTCTACTCAGCACAGCCCCAGGGGGTGTCAACCCTCCCCAAGTGGGCAAACTCAGCAACAGAAATACAGAAGAGAATCTGAAGTACATGCTTACAAATTGTACCTCAGCCTCTCAGGGAACAGCTGAAAACACAGGTCAACCTCTATGCTGGGTTTTCCCTTCCCATTCATTTATACTTTAACATTCAAGAGAGACTTTCAGTCCAGAGGGACATGGGTGAGCTACTCAAGAAAACATGAACCCCCATATCTGATTACCCAACATTAGGCATTATAGTATATGCCTAAGCCAAACGACACTGCTAAAGAGAGGGCAGACAGGCAGTGCTGAGGTGTGCTTTCAGAGAATCCTAATAAAACCTTAAAGTACTTGTTAGTTTAACAAGTTTTGATTGGGCACCTCCCCATCAAAAGCAATGTGCTGAGTGCTATGCTAAGAACTGAGCAGCAATGCACAGAATCACCTATTCTACATACACACACACTCACACACATTCTCTCTCTCCCTCCCTTCTTCCCTCCCATTTTGCCAAACCATCTGAAAAGTGAGTTGCAGACACACCTCATGACACACCCCCAAGTACTTTACTATTCACCTTCTAAGAACAGGGATATTTTCGTACACCACTGCACCATCATCACCACACCCAAGGAAACCAACTTTAACACAATATTATCATACAACATGATACGGTTTGGCTGTGTCCCCACCCAAATCTCAACTTGAATTGTATCTCCCAGAATTCCCATGTGTTGTGGGAGGGACTCAGGGGGAGGTAATTGAATCATGGGGATTGGTCTTTCCCATGCTATTCTTGTGATGGTAAACAAGTCTCATGAGATCTGGTGGGTTTATCAGGCATTTCTGCCTTTGCTTCTTCCTCATTTTTCTCTTGCCACCACCATGTAAGAAGTGCCTTTTGCCTCCCACCATGATTCTGAGGCCTCCCCAGGCATGTGGAACTGTAAGTCCAATTAAACCTCTTTTTCTTCCCAGTCTCAGATATGCCTTTATCAGCAGTGTGAAAACAGACTAACATACGACATATGGTCCACATTCACATTTCCTCGATTATCCAGAAAATGCCTACAGAGCTGAATTTTCTTTTCCACATCCAGGATTTAATCAATGTTCATGCACTGCATTTTTATCTTATTTTCCCTTAGTCTCCCCCTAATCTAGAACAATCCCCCTTGGTTCTTAATGACACTGAATCATTTAAGAATCCAGACCAGTTGTCCTCAGAATGTCCCATGTTTTGGATTTGTCTGTTTTCTTGTGATTACATTAAAGTCAAACGTTTCTGGCAAGAACACCACACAGGTGACACTGTGATATAGTGAGAGGTACACAGCAGTGAGGGGCACACAATGTCAGAACATCCCACCATTGGTACTGATTGCAAAGCTTGGCCATTTGATTAAGGTGGTGACTGCCAGATCTCTTCATTGCAAAGTTATGTTTTTACATTGTACTTTAAGACCATGTGAGCATTCTATCCCTTGAAAAGCCAGTTTTAAAATCTGTTAAATACTAATTTTCTAGGTAAGTCTAGCTAAATTATATCAGCATCTACAGAACTAGAATACTAATGTAAAATCACAAGGATGGGGGTAATATTTATTCCATGAGATAGGTGTCATTACACCCAGTTTATACACAAATAAACCTTCCCAACTCAGAAAGTTAAGTGATATGTTCAAGGTCACAAATTCAGAGCCAGTACTCAAACCTACATGCATCCAGGTCCAAAGCTCATGGTCTTTCCATTACATCAGTGGTTGGAAAACTACTGCTCATGGGTCAAATCCAGCCCACTGCTTGGTTTTGAATGGCCCACAAGGAGAAAATAAATGGTATTTACAGATGAACATTTGCAATCGATTTGATGAAAGGGAACACTATTCTTTGAATCCCATTAAGCAAAATGTTATCCCCAAAATAAGAATGTTGTTCTTCTTATAAGTAGACCTGTATTACCAAAAAAAAAAAAATGTACTCAGTTATTATATTTTGAATTTTGTCAATAAAAAGCTTGTGGACATTTATTTTTTCTCCTGTTACAGAATTACCTATGTAATATCTTTGATTCTGCTTCTTGGCCTGCAAAGCCTAAACTACCAACTGACCCTTTCCAGAAAGAATTACTAACCCCTGCCTAACAACGTGCTACTTCCCTGGGCTATACTTTATATCCTTTCAGATACCCTCAGTAGCCATGCAGAAAGTGTATTTTCTTGAAATAATCAACTGCACTAGGTAAATGCCAACTTAAAATACTGAAAACACAGCCAGATGTGGAGACCCGTGCCTGTAGTCCCAGCTACTTGGAAGGCTGAGACAAGAGGATCACTTGGGCCCAGGAGTCCGAGGGGCCAGCCTGAGAAACATAGTGAGACCCTGTCTCTAAAAAAATTTTTTAATAAAAAATAGTGAACACTTCTATGAGAAGAAAACACATGTATTCACCTTCTTCCTCAGCCCCCATTTTTCACCCATTTATATACATTTGTTTAAGTTTTTCAGGAGCTTTCAAACAGGAGCTTCCTATGTTACTATAAACTTTCATGGCAACCAACCAGAGCAATTGGATGCCATAGTTCAGATATTGGATATTGGCAAAATCTATGCAATAATTCACACACTAGAAATAAGATTTTGCTTTTTTAAAGAGAAAAGGTGTTATAATTCTTTAGAACCATTCTTTGAAAACATCTTTATGCATTTGTGAACACATAACAATCCAAGATGTAAGCTACTCCTACATTGCAAATCAATTTTGGAAGCGACGTTATCTTTTAGATACCCCAAGATGCCATTTAATTTAGGGCTAGCAGGACTACAATAAACTATAAGCTAAATCCAGTCCAGATGCTAAATACAGTCTCTGTTGGCACAGGTTATGGCTCAGATCTGATTTGTCAGTATTCTTGGCCCAAGGCCCAAAACTCACCCCAGTAGCAGGGAAGACTCAGCCTGCCACTCTGGCTCAGATGGAATCTAAAAAAGGAAAAGACTCTAGGCAAAAATAAAAAATAAAAAATCAGGAACATCACTACTGGAAACAAGGATCAGTATAGCATCCAGAAACCATTTGGCAATATCCATAAGAATTACAATTTACCTTTTGATCTAGCAATTCCACTGCTAGAAATTTATATTCCATTTTACATTAGCAAAATGACACATGTATATTGTCATTAATACAGTATTGCCTAAGTCACAGACTAGAAAACTAGAAAACACTTAGAGGAATGCCATCTAAGATATTAGTTTAATCAATTGTGGTTGATCCATACAATGGAATTCTAGGCAGCTCTAGTGGACATTGCCATATCTGTGACTGTCCATCATATTTTGAAAAGTATTTCTCTATTTGCTGAAATTTCACCTATTACAAGTCCCACCTCCAGGTTTAAAAGTTGAGAATAAAATTCCTAGACTCTATTAAAGCTAAGATGCAAATGTGTCACCCAGTCACCACTAATCAGATACATCCACACCAGACTTTGCTTCAGAAGTGAGAAATGTAAGGAAAGAGGCTCTGCTCAGAGCTACTTTTGCAGGTGTCACTGCTAGGTTGCCTTCCTGGTGCAGAGTGGAGGTAGAAGCAGTTGCAGTCAAGTCAAACACCTAGCATCTGCTGTTCAGTGGAGGCAGCAGCACAGGTGGCTTCCACTTAATGCTAGTACTATGTATGTCTTGGGGCTTTGTTTCTGGGCACCCGGATGCTAGCCTGTTCCTCCAGCCCTCCAAAGGATTTCATGAGTTACCTAAAATCCTAATCCCTTTTTGGCTTAACCATCTAGGGTGGACTCAGTTGTTTGCCATAAAAACGACCAACTAACCAAGAGGAAGCTCTTTATGTGCCAATATAGAAAAATCATCATGCTAAAGTGTGAAAAAGAAAAAAAGCAAGGTGCACAAAAAGCAGTTGGTATAGCAGGTATCATTTCTTCTAAAAGGGGGTTGAATATAGATGCATTTATTTATATTTTCATAAGCCATCTCCAGAAGTTGAAACTAACAAAATTGGTTTCTGGATGTCTCCAGGGAAGAAAACAAGGTGGCTAGGACACAGTGGGGAGAAAGAGTTTATTGTATATTATTTTGTACCTCTTCAATTTTGGATCATGTGGATATATTATCCATTTTTTTTTTTTTTTTTTTTTTTTTGTAGGCAGGGTCTCATGCTGTCATCCAGGCTAGAGAGCAGTGGCACAATCATAGCTCACTGCAGCCTCAACCTCCCAGGCTCAAGTGATCCTTCCGCCTCAGCCCTCTGCAAATAGCTGGGACTACAGGCATGTGCCATCACACCTGGCTACTTTTTTATTTTTTGTAGAGATGAGGGTCTCCCTATGTTGCCCAGGCTGGTCTTGAACTCCTGGACTCAAGCAATCTGCCCACCTTGGCCTCCCAAAGTGCTGGGATTATGGAAATGAGCCACCACACTTGGCCATTATTATCTATTAAAAATAAAATTAGAAAAGTTGTAAAGAATACAACCTAACCGAAAGTCAGCAAGAAATACTATAAACATACCCAAGAACCATTCCCCTTCCATCTGATATAATTTCAAAACAAAGTATCCAAGAGGGTTTGAGTCCCATTTGGGTCACCAGGATTTTGTTACCCACACAATAGGTGGGTTTGATCACTTGGCAGGTTACAGTCCAATGACCCCAACCAAGGAGGATATAATGACAGGGTTTTATTACTTGCAACAAGGAAGGTGCCTCCCCCAAACAAAGGTGAAAACAAGGCTTTTATTGGGCTGGTTAGCTGAGTCATTGTACACAGAGGTGGAGTAAAGGGAGTGCAGGCACCAATCATGCTTCTACATACACGTATAGAAAATGGCAAATAAGCGCCTCCCTGGGTGGGATTTTTAGTATGGTAATGAGGAGAGTTAGCCAAAATTCATCTTCAACTCAGGCATGTCAGGATCCAGCTGGGCTTTTGCTTTTCCAAGACTGTGCTTCTACATGGAACTTTTTGAAACAAGAACTCAAGGTGCAACAGTTAAGCACATTGCAGCCTTGAACTCCTGGGCTTAAACCACCCTCCTGCCTCAGCCTCCTGAGTAGCTGGGACAAGAGGCATGTGCCACTGCACCCAGTTAATTTTTTAAAAAAATTTTGTAGAGACAAGGTAGGTCTTTTTTCACAGTACATACCCAAAACACTGGGGAACCCTGGGTTACAGTTGAACAAAGCTTCAAAAGTCTCCACTCACCAAACCCAGATTTAACTCACAAATGCAGTACTCTTTCTTCTAAGCAACAGAACAAAGCAGTAGTTTGCTTTATTAAAACTAGCTATCTTTACTGAAGGTGGCACTGTCTGGTGCGACTGGGTAACTGTGGAGAAGACACCTGACCTCATGTACTGGAATTAGCAGTCAGACTGAAACTAACCCAACAGTCCCATAGACAGTTGTTTTGGATAAACATAGAAACTGACCCTTCTGCTCTTAAAGCTTGAAACTTGTTTATCTAAGTTCCTTCCTCAGGAAAGGACTTTCAGGCCTCTCAAAAAAAAGTATCAAAGATCTGAAACTCATCAGATCACTGCACCATATGCCTCCTTGTCCCTCCTTAGTTCATATTTTCTTACACATTGTTACATTTCTTTCCTGCTATATAAATCCCTAGTTTTAATCAGTCAGAGAGATGGATTTTAGACTGAGTTCCCATCTCCTCAGCTGCAGCACCAGATTGAAGCCTTCTTTCTTGGCAATACTTGTTGTCTCAGTAATTGGCTTTCTGTGTGGCAAGCAGCAGGACCTAGACCAAACCCCTGATGTTTCAGTAACAAGACTAGATAGAATACAATGCTTTTTTGAGATGCACAGATTCTATATAAAGGAATTCTATGGGTGAAATCTAAAATTATGGTTTCAACCTCTCCTTTTGGTATATACCACTTCTACTTTTTACTATGACTCTCAGTATACCTGCTACATTCTCCTATAAGACTATAAGTTTCTTGAGGGCAAGTCCTGCATTTTAAAAATCATATTTGCATTCCTCACAACACCCACCCCATTGATTTCCAACTAAGACGGCTCATGAAATAAAATACATACGCATCCTGTGTTTTAACTCTTCATGGCATGATGAGAACCCCTACATATGGTGTTCTGTATCTTTGAATATTGAATTATGTGACTCTATCAATCTATTCAAATAAATCAATTGTTTAAAGTTTTAAAGGATCAGAGACTCCACCCAATCATA
Organism: Macaca fascicularis; assembly: GCF_037993035.2. Lineage (NCBI taxonomy): Eukaryota > Metazoa > Chordata > Mammalia > Primates > Cercopithecidae > Macaca > Macaca fascicularis. The sequence continues at coordinate 16,804,933 of NC_088395.1, read as the reverse complement.
GGATATCAAGAAACAGAACCTCAGGTAAGTCATTTTGTAATTACCTGATTCCACGAAGGAAAGCCAAAGAGAAATACAACACATCCTCCCAGAAATTTACTCAGCTTGGTTGGGGGTGTTATATTAAAATCCAGAGATATGTTAATAAATCAAATAAGAATTAGCACGGTTCTTTTTTTAAAAAAAAATAGAGATGGAGTCTCACTATGTTGCCCAGGCTAGCCTCAGGCTCTTGGACTTGAGTGTTCCTCCCACCTTGGCCTCCCAAAGTGCTAGGATTACAATCATGAACCACTGTGCCCAGCTGAGTATGGTTCTTAAAGATGAGAATTCAAAGAAATTCTATACTCAGACCAGCTGCTTTCGTTGCTCCTGACTCCCACAGTGTATTCTCTCCTCTGCTATTAGGGGCCAGCAGAAAGGTCTGGGATAGTCAGTATAAAATTCATTAGAAGTAGGAACTGAGGTTCTTGCACAACTGATTGCACAACTATGATGGGCATACATAGGCTTGACAGAGTAATTCTACAGATTGTTTTATTATGCACCTAAATTGTTTTTTGGAAAGAGAAAGGATAATAGGTAGTGACAGCAGTTGATGACAATGATCTCTTATGACTTTTGTAAACTAGCCCTTCTTTGGCAAGTCAATACTATGGCTTTCCAAGCTGCCCAGCTGGCTGCACACATGCAGGCATGCATTACCACAGGGTCAGGAGTTCCTCGGGGTTGGCACCTGCCTAGGGCAAAACCAGGATCTAACAACTCAAGGGTGAGGAGAGGGAAAGAGGGCAAGGGAATGAACCACTGAGGCACAAAGGAAGCATATACCCCACTGGTTTAGAAGAAAAGAACAACAGACTCGGCAGTAAGAACTAACATTTACTGAGGGTAGACTATGTGCCAGGCACTAACTTAAATGCCAGAAATTAATGACATGAAGTAAACACACACACATACAAAAGCAGTCTTCACACTAGAACCGAGTTAAAATGTAATTACGGCTCAGATTACAAAAGAAAATTAGTTTTAGCATTCTGGCCCAGGTTTCGAGGCTCTGCATATCACAGAATTTTTGTACAGCTGGAGGCAGAGAAATCTCAGGTGAACGCAAATGTACTGCCAAATTATATAAAGCTTTAACTGGTTCTGGCAACTTAGACTTATCTCACCAGCCAAAGGATTAGTTTTTCAGACAATTCATTTATTGATATTTTTAGTGCTTTTCAAAAATAAAATTACAGATTGAGGTTATTTGGTATTTTTATAAGTTTGTTGATTTCAGTCTATTCTATATTTTATGCACACTTACACGTGCATGTGCACACACATGCACACACACATATACACATTTATTTTTTAGAGAAGTGAGTGACTAAGTGAGAGGAATTGAGCAAGCCAGGATATTTCAAGTAAATGCAACACCAGTATATTACACACAGATCTTCGACATGCTTCCTCGGGGAATGAATGTGAATGGAAGTTCAGTCTCAGATCACACTGAAGTTCTCTCTCTCAAGCCCAAATCTAAATATATTGAGATTCTCTAGCATAGAGCTAAACTCATACCATAAACATTCACTGTTGGCGGGATAGGCAATCTGACTTCATTAATTTGGTTTCTTTGTAGAGCTCCTAGTGAAGACCCAATCCAATTGTTAAAATAACAAATGCACCTCTCGCCTCTCTGATATTCTGGCAGCTCTCTCTGAGGAAGCTGGCCCTATTCAAAGCTGCCGGCTCCAAGGCACACTAAAGCTGGGGAAGGGCCTTTCTACTCTGTTCATGACTGTTCTCCCCAAAACAAGATCTCATGACAACCAGCACACTCAGGTCCCCTGCATCACCATGGCAAATCCAAACAGCTCTAAGGGGCTCTGCCTCAACTAACCAGAACCAAGCCCCAAACCTGTCCTGCTCTTGGCCCTCCTGTGACCTGATAGCCACATTATATTGCAGACTGACCTCTTTCCATGACTGAATACCCTTTCTGTGTCCAAGCTATGCCCATCCATCCTCTTCCCTACCTAGACACTCATCACTTTAAGGCTTGGTCTTCCTCTCATCTGTCTTTGTCCTGCACCTCATCCTCAGCTACCTGCTGACACTTCCCTGATATTCAAATTCCTAAACCTTTCCCACTCTTACAACTCCTGCCACTGAGCAATGCTTGCCAGGACGTACATCCCTAGGAGCCAGGTAGATCTCCTCCTTCCTGGATACCTCCTCCTACTACTGGATACTACCTCCTCCTACCTGTAGATACTATTCCATCTTCCTAAACTTTCCACTGACAGATCTGATAAAATCTACCCATCCCCCTAAACTGACAGTCCCACCACAATGCATGAGCTTGGATCTAGGTCCTTATTGTTCCCAAGATGCTCTATCCCAAGTACAGTTCACTGTTCACAGTTATGAACAGGGTGGAATGGCCCTTCTCCAGCTTTAGTGCCCTGGAGCAGCCAGCTTTGAACCAGGCCAGCCTCCTCAGAGTGAGCTTGCCAGAAAGTCAGGGAGGCAAGAGGTACATTTATTATTTTAACAATTGGATTGGGTCTTCACTTAACAACTGAGAGAAATTCAACACAAAAAGGGCAAGCTGAGTCCTCAAAGAGTTTCTAATCTTGTTGGGGTGTGTGCATCGAAGAAGTCTGAGGGAAATGATCATTTATTGAACATCTATCACACCCTCTAGGAATTGTGCTTTTCTCTTTATGAGTATTATTTCTAATAATGAAACGAATCCTATATGGATGGTTTTGCAAATAAGAATTTCAAAGTTCAGAGAAGTTATCAGAGAAATTCTGAAAAACTAGAAACCATCTGGATTGAATGATCTTGCTGCCCAACAAGTTGTATTATAAATGTTACATGAACCATATTCACCGAGCAATTAGCCAACCCCTTAGATTCACACAGATACCATTCATTCAGTTCTCTTATGTGGCACACTATGCCAGTGAATGGAGTCTCTGGGCCCACCAACTGAAAGACACATACTCTTTGTACCTTAGCAGCCAGGGACAGATGCAAGTTAGGTCCCACTATTTCCTGGCCCTACAAATGGCTATCAGCACACATCTGTGAAAGAGGGAGCAGGTGTAAGGGGGACAACCTCAGAACTATTTTCTTTCAATAAAACAAGAACAAACCACAATGCTGGCTTCATCACAACTGTGCTGTAACCAACTGAGCTAACCAGAGTATACAATAGAAACTAATGAACATTTGCCATTTTTCTTTTGGCTGCCTTTTATCCGAACCCCTTGCCAGTGTTTATGAAATTTTCCACCTGCTTTCAGCTAAATAAGCTAAAAGTGTCAGATTCTCACTTTCCTGATTTCTTTTCCATCAGGGTATGGGCACAAGACCTATGCTCTGCCAGACACCACCCACACAGGCATTTATGTTTTTATTATTACTTCAATAGCTTTGGGGGAACAGATGGTATTTGGTTACATGGATAAGTTCTTTGGTGGTGATTTCTGAGATTTTGATGTGCCCATCACCCGAGCAGTGTACACTGTACCCAATGCGGTACCCAATGTGTAGTCTTTTATCCCTCACCTCCTCCCACCCTTCCCTCTGAGGCCCCAAAGTCCATCGTTTCATTCTTATGCCTTTGCATCCTCATAGCTTAGCTCCCACTTGTAAGTGAGAAAATACAATGTTCGGTTTTCCATTCCTGAGTCACTTCACTTAGAATAAAGGTCTCCAACTCCATCCACGTTGCTGAAAATGCTATTATTTCATTCCTTTTTATGGCTGAGTAGTATTCCATGGTGTATGTACGTATGTGTGTATATATATGTGTGTGTGTATATATATGTATATGTGGGTATATATGCACACATATATACCCACATATACATCACACACATACATAAAATATATTTTTGATATATTTTCTTTACCCACTCGATTGATGGGCATTTGGGCTGGTTCCATACTTTTGCAATTACGAATTGTACTGCTATAAACACGCGGCACACGGGCATCTGAATCAGTAATGAGTGCTGTGAAACAGCAAGAACAGTAGATCATTGTTTTCTAGTGACAGGAGCAACATCCAGTTCCAGAAGCAGCCCCACACCCAACATCCAATGCAGGCAATGGTGGTGGTGTAGGTGGAGGCATCCAATATTCAGTAGCTACCAATTCTGTGAGGTTATCTGGCTGTAGTTCCGGCAGTACTGCCTCCTAGTTGTGCAGTTTTCAAGCCTTATCCCCAGTCTTCCTAAAGAAAGATGTAGCTACCCAATATCCTGCCAATAAACTGTTTTTCCACTTAGATTAGCCATAGGCAAGTTCTGTTATTAACAGGACTGTGTTACTAAGAATCTTGGGTTTTATAGAGGACAGGTCAAAGGTGAGCCCTGATCATTCCAGAGCTTTCAAACTTGGCTGTATCAATTATCTACTGCTGCATAACACACTACCCCAAAACTTAAGTGCCTTAAAGCAACAGCATTTATTTAATTCATAATTCTGGGGGTCAGTAATTTGGGCTGAGTTCAGCTGGACAATTATACTGATCCGAGGCAGGCACCACTGATCTCAGATGAGGGTCACTTATGCTTCTGCAGTCGACTATTGGGTTGGCTGGGTACCTTCATTTTCCTCCCCATAGTCTCTCTTCCTCCAAGAGGCCAGCCAGGGTTTTTTTACAAGGTTCCCAAAGCAGCAAGAAACTGAAGCTCTACCTCACACCTAGGATCAAAATCCACACAAGGTATTTTCTACTATATTCCAGGGTCAGACCAAATCAACAGGACAGCCAAGATCCTAAGGATAGGGAAACAGACTCTACCTCTTGATGGGAAGAGTTGCAAAATACTGTGAGCATTTTGCAATATACCATACCTGACTGTTTGATAAAGAGTACAATGGGGAGGCTGTCACAACAGAGATAACACTAGGAAAGTCTCATTTATTAGAATTGCATATACCTAGAATCTGTACTCTCACCACCATTTTCATGAACCATTACCAACTCCAGCCACTGATACAACAATAGCTAACTAGAAGCAATAAACACACAGTGCTGAGCCAGCAAACTCCATAGCCTGTAAATGGTTTGTACAGGTTAGGCCCCTTGGATGTCTTATCCTGCAGGACGTACTAAAGAGCATGGACCATAGTCATGTGCCATGTAATACCAGCTCCCTGGCTTTGGCCTCTCTTTCTGAGCCTCAGTTTTCCTCCCCACGAGACTCAAAAATAACATTTTCTGCATATGAATAAATAGTCTGATCACTTCAGAGAGAGGACTAGTTAACATCCCTAAGTTACAGAAAAACCTAATATAACTGGAAGGGAACCTAAAAAGGCTCTGCTCTGGATTTGTATATCACGATCTTTAAGAAGTTTAACCAAATCCCCCTTCCAAGAGACACTCAAATTGGCAGACCCCACAAACATTTATTTAATTGAAACTAGATGTTTCCTTGACAACTGTTGAACTGAGAAAGTAAAGGCTCCTGCAAGAAGTCTCCATGGAAACCGCCCAGTCCTTGCATCTACCATTCACCTTATACTTTGGCTGGCATTCAAGCACATCAAACCAGCAATAAAAACATAAGGAAGTTGGAAGGACTCTGGGGCAATGAAGAATGCCTGTTTCATACAGTGAGATTTTTTTCCCTGGAAAAAGAAGGCAGAGTCAGTCCAAATATCTAAGGACTCAGATTAAGAAGCCTCTGAATGTTCAACCCATTTTTAAAAATACCCCATATCTTAATTTGTTGGGGCTGCTACAACAAAATACCTTAGACTCAGTAATTTACAAACAACAGAAATTTCTTTCCATTCTGGAGGCTGGAAAGTACAAGATCAAGGTGCCAGCAGATTCAGTGTATAGTGAGGGCTCACTCTCTGCCTCATAGATGGCACTTTCTTGCTGTATCCTCACCTACTGGAAGGGGCAAACAAGCTCCCTCAAGTCTCTTTTCCAGGAACACTAATCCCATCATGAGGGCTCTGCCCTCATGTACCTCCTAAAGGCCCCACTTCTTAATACTATTGCATCAGAGACTAGGTTTCAACATAGGAATTTGGGGGAGACACAAATATTCAAACCACAACATCCTAAAAATAAATCAAAGGCATAATATATTGGTTTCCTAGGGCTGCTATAATAAAGTACCACAAATTGGGTGGCTTCAAACAACAGAAATGTATTTATTATCCCACAGTTCTGGAGACTGGAAGTCCAAAACCAAGGTGTCAGCAGGGTGGGTTCCTTTTAAGGGCTGTGAGGGAGAATCAGCTCCATGTGTCTCACCTGGCTTCTTGCAGCCTCAGGCGGTCCCTGGCTTGTAGATGCACTGCTTGAATCTTCATCTTCATAGAGGGTTCCCACTGTGTGTCTGTGTCTTCACCTGACTGCCTTCTTCTGAGGACACTCGTCATATTGGATTAGGAGCCCACTCTACTCCGGTATAACCTCACCTTAACTTAATTATATCTGCAAAGACCCTCCTTCCAAATAAGGTCACATTCTGAGGTACTAGGGGTTAAGACTTTAATATATCTTTTTGTGGGGGACACAATTCAACCCAGAACACACAGCTTTTACATAAAGTATTTTATTTTACCTGTTCACTAAATATTGGTTAAAGCGAATTGATAGCTCCACTTATTTTGTAGCTTAATCTAAATAGAACATTCACACTTGGTCAAACAAGCATACCTAGCTACAATGAAATGTGGGCAGTACAATCTTTACTCTGGGCATCCAGGTGCCCAGCTCAAAACTGGAGTTTCTACTTCAAAAGAGAAGAAGAGAATGAGTATCTCCATCATGCAGGCAGAGAGAAGAATCACTTGGGATAAACAAGCCTAGTGTCTGGATACCATGGCCCTTAGGTGAAAACCCACTGCATAAATGAAATCATAAAAGTTAACCGTGCTCAGAAAAGACCTTGGAACTGACATTTAAAAACTGTGTGTTTTTTTTTGTCTAACAAAAAACCAGAGGCAAGAGACACTCAAAGGGCACACAGTGAAGAACATCCCAAATTAGAAGCACTTGAGGGAAAAAGTCAATCATACACCTATGCACAGGGACTCACTCACATGGACCCACGTGGCTCCATTTCATAACAAAACTGAACCAGAATTTCAGAACATCACCAAATACAAAAGTGCTTCTTATTTAGCATTTGTGATTCTCTGACCCTGATCTTTTTAGATCCTGGGGTTCTTTTTCTTAAATACTTTTTTAATTAAACTTTTTGAGACAATTGTAGTTTTATATGCAGAAGAAATGATACACAGAGATCCTATGTACCCTTTGCCCACTTCCTCCCAATGGTAACATCTTGTAAAACTATAGTGCAATATCACAACCATAATCTCAACATTAATACAGTCAATAGAGAACATTTCCATGCCCACAAGGACCCCCCCCCATGATGCCTTTTTTTTTTTTTTTCCTAAGACAGAGTCTCGCTCTGTTGCCCAGGCTGGAGTGCAGTGGTGCAATCTCAGCTTACTATAACCTCTGTCTCCCAGGTTCAAGCAATTCTCCTGCCTCAGCCTCCTGAGTAGCTGGGATTACAGGCGCCTGCCGCTACGCCCAGCTAATTTTTGTATTTTTAGTTAAAACAGGGTTTCACCATGTTGGTCAGGCTGATCTCAAACTCCTGACCTCAAGCAATTCACCTGCCTCAGCCTCCTAAAGTGCTGGGATTACAGGCGTGAGTCACCACGCCCAGCCTCATCATGCCTTTTATAGCCATCCATTTTACTCCCGCCCTTGCCCCCTCAACCCCTGGCATGCACTAATCTGTTCTCCATTTCTACAATTTTGTCACTTCAAGAATGTTATATAAATGGAATCATTCAGGATTGGCTTTTCTCACTCAGCATAATTCTCTGGAGATCCATCCAGATCGTTGCATGTATCAGTACTTCACTCCTTTTTACTGCTGGGTAGTATTCCATGCTATGGATATACCAGTTTGTCTAATCAATCATCCATTGAAGAACATCTGTACTGTTTCCAGTTATGGGCTACTATGAATAAAACTCCTATAAAACATTCACATACTGGCATTTATATGAACATAAATCTTCACTTCTCTGGGATAAATGCCCAGGAGTGCAATTGCTGGGTCATATGGTAGTTGCATGTTTAGTGTCTTTAAGAAACTGCCAAACTGTTTTTCAGAAGGGCTGTATCATTTTACATCCCATCAGCAAAGTATGAATGATTCCATCATTTGATGCTGTCACTATTTTTTATTTTAGCCATTCTTATAGGAATGTAGTGATAGCTTACTTTGGTCGGAATTTACATTTCCCTAGTGGCTAATTATGTTGAACATCTTTTCATGTGCTTATTTGTCATCTGTATATGCTCTTCAGTGAAATGTCCCTTCTTGTATTTTGTCCACTTTCTAACTGGGTTGTTTTCTACTGATAAGTTTTGAAAGTTCTTTACATATTCTAGATGCCAGTCTTTTGTCAGATACGTAGTTTGCAAGTATTTCCCCCCCACTCTGTAGTCTTTTCATCCTCTTACGAGGTCTTTCTCAGAGTAAGTATTTTTTATTTTGATGAAATCCAATTTATCAATTCCTTTATGGCTTTGGTGTCAGGTCTAAGAACTCTTTGCCTAGCCTTAGATCCTGAATATTTTATCTAATTATTTTTATAGTTTTATGTTTTACATTTAAGTTTGTGATACATTTGGAGCTATTTTCTATAAAACGTGTACTATTTACGGCAAGGGTTTTTTGTTGTTTTTGTTTTCTTTGACATACTGATGTTTCATTGACCTAGCACCATTTGTTAAAAAGGCTATCTTTCCTTCTCCGTTTAATTGCTTTGCAATTTTGTCAAAGATCAATTGGGCATATTTCTGTTGGTCTCTTTCTAGGTTCTTTGTTGTGTTCTGTTGATCTATACATGTATCCCTCCACCAATATCACACAGTCTTGATTACTGTAGTTATATGTCTTAAAATCTTACAGACTGATTCCTCCTGCTTTATTATTCTTTTTTGAAATTGTTTCAGCTAGTCTAGTTCTTTTCCCTTTCCATATAAATTTTATATCTACAAAAAAAATCTTACTAAGATTTTGACAGGAATTACATTAAACCTGTATATCAAGCTGGGGGAGAAATTATATCTTTATTATGTTGAGTCTTCCAATCCCAGAACATGGTATGTTTCCCCATCCATTTAGACTTTGATTTCTTTCATCAGCATTGTGTAGTTTTCAGCACAGAAGTCCTGTGCATGCTTTGTTAGATTTATACCCAAGTATTTTTTGAGTGAATATAAATGGTACTGTATTTTTAATTTCAGTGTCCATTTGTTTATGGCTAGTATGTAGAAATGCAACTCATTTTTGTATGTTATCTTATATCCTGAAACCTTGCTGAACTCACTTAGTTAGGTCTAGGAGCTATTTTGTAGATTTCTCAGGGTCTTCCATGTAGACAATCATGTCATCTGCAAATAGAGACAGGTTTTTGTTTTGTTTTCTGAGACGGGGGTGTCACTCTGCTGCCCAGGCTGGAATGCAGTGATACAATCACCATGGTTCACTTGACCTCCCAGGCCCAAGTGATCCTCCCACCTCAGCCTCCCAAGTAGCTGAGACCACAGGCATGCACCAAAACACCCGGCTAATTTTTTTTTTTTTTTTACTTTTGTAGAGATGGGGGTCACCCTACATTGCCCAAGCTAGTCTGGAACTCCTGGGCTCAAGCAATCCTCCTGCCTTGCCTCTCAAAGTATGAGTAGCTGTACCTGGCCAGTTTCATTTTTTTTCCTTTCTGCTCTGTATGCCTTTTTTTCCCTTTTTCTTGCCTTATTGCACTAGTTGGAATTTCTAGCACAATGTTGAAAAACAGTGATGAGAATAGACATCCCTGCCTTGAAAATGACCCCAGGAAGAACCTCAAAGATATAGCAAGAAATGAAGGGAAAATAAATACATATCTAGATAAATCTAAATTAGGCGTTGTCAAAGTAACACCTGCAGGCCAAATCTGGCCTACTGTCTGTTTCTGTAAATAAATTTTATTGGAACATGGGTACACACAATCATTTCCATATTGTCTATAGCCATTTTGGCACTATAAGAGTGGAGCTGAGTAGTTGTGACAGCGACTATAAGGCCTGCAGGGGTTAAAATAGTTACCATCTGGCGTTTACAGGAAAAGTTTGCTGAACTCTGATTAAATAAACAATGCCTGCATAAAATAATGATGTCTCGTAGAGTTTAATATATAGTATTAAAATACAAGGCAATAACAACATAGGTTAAAAGGAGGGATAAGTGGAGTTAAAGGTCTTTGCATTATCTATGAGAAAGATAAAGGTAAACATTAATGCTAATAACTTTTTACCAAAACATCCCCTAAACACGTCCTCTTAGAAAGTTTAGGTAGAAAAACTTCCATCTCTTCTCTTTCCATTGTTTCTTCTGTCAAATCAAAGTAGAGTCACTCATTCACTAGCATCACTGGGCAGCAAGGTGCTACATGTCTCTAATAAATCCCTCCTTAAAATATTTATAAAATGGCTAGGCATGGTGGCTCACACCTGTAATCCCAGTGCTTTGAGAGGCTAAGGCAGGAGGATCACTTGAGCCCAGGAGTTCAAGACCAGCCTCGGCAACAAAGCAAGACCCTGTCCCTACATACATACATACATACATACATAATAGCTGGGTGTGGTGGCTTGTCCCTATAGTTCCACCTACTGGGGAGGCTGAAGTGGGAGTATCGTTTAGACCCGCGAGGTTGCGGCTGCAGTGAGCCATGATCATGCCACTGTATTCTAGCCTGGGTGACAGAGCAAGACCCTGTCTCAGAAAAAAAAAAAAAAATCCATAAGGGTACTAACCAGTTCCAAACCATCCATCCCCTTACTTTTCACTGCTAGGGTGACTAACCATCCCCCCTCCCCCCAGTTTGCTGGGGACTGAGTAAGTTCCTGGGATGTGGGACTTTTCAGTGCTAAAACTGAGAAAAGTCCAAGTTGTCACTCTACTTCCAATATCCCACAATAGTGAAACAAACTGAGTGGAACTTAGGTAGTTCTTCTCTTTTCCATTCACTTCTAGTGAGGTCAATTCTAATGACCCAGTGAGCAGGTCACTTAATGAACTTGAACTCATTAAAATTGAGTACACAGCCTCACCTACAGGAGTTATTTATATTTGCTCCCCCAAATGATGCCTGAAAGCACACAAACTCCTTGGTTCCTCAAAGGTGCAGTGTGTCAACAAGTTAACTGAAATAGAACTCATGGATATCTTGTCTGCCTCTGTTTTCTTGCTTTCTAGATCCCAGTGTCCTACTAACTAATACCAGTACATAGCACAGAAACAAAATCTATTTTAATCTAAGAGAATTGGGAAACTTCCAAAGAGCACTGACCTGAAAAATCTTGACAGAGCAGAGGAAACTGATTTTCTACCAAAGCCATGCAGAGGATTAGACTCAGATTTAGGCCAGTAAAAGATTTACATTCCACCCTGGTCCCAATATAACATGATGCACAGATAAAAACTCACTCATGAGATGACATAGCTGACACATATTAGAAAGTCCAAAATAAAAGTCAGCTTTTAAGAATGCTAGTCCCAAAGGTAACAGCACAATATATAAGTTGCATTAAAATTTCAGCGATAGAGCATAGCATAATGAGTCTTTGAAATGGATTTTCAAAATTAATTTTTATCCTCATCCTGGCCTCTTTTCAAAAAGATTTCCCACAAAACCTCAGGACTGGAAAATAGCACCAGTAATGCATTTATAATGACCAAAATGAATTCTTAAGATTGATAATGAATAAAATTACAAAAACCTCCAGCTTCCTGACTTTCAGATCTTAGGCAACAACTCCACCTCCATGTCACTACCCACAGAGACAACTGTATGACTATACCTTGTTTTCATTATAACCTCTATTAATAATGCTAAGAACTCCCATACACAGCTGCGTTTAAAACCAAAAGTTGTATTAATGACCAGACCAGCTTGACCTTGATTGATCTGGGTACCTACACTGGACAGAGTAAAATGAGAAAGCAAAGCAAGCCTGCCCATCAGGAGGCCACCTATTCTGACTACAGTGAAAATTAAAATTAAAGCTGCCTCTTTCACAGTGCTTTGCACTTTTGCAAGTTTTCTTCAAATCATGGATTTTTTTCAGTCTTCTCTATATCTAAGAAAAGAAATATGATGCACAGGATGTCAAGTCAACAGATAAAGCCAGGAAAAGCTATCCCTGGTAAATGAAGCATGACATTGGGACAGCAGGAGTCAAGAACATAAGTGAGTGTGCCAGTCTCTGTGTAAAATTGGTCACAACCAACTGAACACAATTTTGAAAGAAAAAAGGAAAATACTTGAAGGAAGCACAAAGCTCTAAGCCAATGCAAACAACAGTGGTTAAAAGTGATGGGCTGATTCCTGAAGTGGAAACGTTTATTTCATGGTTGCACGATTAGACACAGTAAATTCATATACCTCTGTACCTAGCCAGGGCCCTTCTTTTATTCCCAAAAGCTCAAAATCAAGTGTAATAAACAAAAGTATAGTTAAACTGCTTCAGGAAGATTTCCACTTAGCATCTTCAAGTTTCATGAAAACCTAATTTAACGTTGAAGATACACAGGAAAAAAAAAAAAAAAAACACCTCAATTCTAAATTTGTACAAACTGAGCCCCTTTCTAAGAGCCACTCAAATTGATAGTGTACCACACATTAACTGGAAGAGGATGCCTCCTAGCAATAGCTGAATGAAAAAATGAAGGGCTCCTGAAAGAAGTCTCCATGGAAACTGCACAGTCCTTGCATCTACGATTCACCTTATACTTTGGTTGGCATTCAAGCACATCAAACCAGCAATAAAAACATCAGAAAGTTGGGTGGACTTTGGCAAATGAAGAATTCAGTGTTTGGTACAAGGAGATTTTCCAGGAAAAAAAAAAAAAAAAAAAGTACATCCGACCAACTTTTCAGGATTCAAGAAGCCTCTGCTAGTCAAACCCATTTAAAAAAAAAAAAAATCCCCCAATGAAGTATCTGTACCACGGCCTTCATTTTACCCATTCACTAAGTGCTTACAAAAGCCACTTTGTATTTTCACTCACATTCGAAACGATTTGAGTATCTTAAAGTACAAAACAGGTGTTTGGAATATTAGAATATGAAAAGGAAATATAATTCATAATTTTGTAACTATGGCAAATGAGGATCATTGACATGTAGTAACCAGCCTCCACAATGGCCTCCAATGATTTCCATCTCTTAGTATTCTTGATGCCCTTATATCATCCTCTCCCACATTATATCAGGGTTGTGTATGCGACCAATAGAAAAGAGCAGAAGTGATCATCTGTGACTTCTAAGGCTAGGTCACAAAAGATATTGTGGCTTCTGCCTTGCTGTCTCTCTCAGATCCCTCACTCTGAAGGAGGCCAGCTGCCATGTATGACAATCAAGCAACCCTAAAGAGAGACCCACATAGTGAGGAACTGAGGCCTCCCGCCAACAGCCCAGTGAGTGCACCACCACGGAAGTGGATCTTCCTGCTCCAATCAGGCCTTCAGATGGCTGCAGCCCTGGAAGACAACTTGTTTGCAATCTCCACAGAGATCCTGAGCCAGAACCACCCAGCTTAGCTTCTCCTAAATTACTGACTCTCAAAACTATGTCAGACAATAACTGTGTGTTGTGTTAAAGTGCTAAGTTTTGAGGTAACCTGTTATACAGCAATAGATAACTAATACAACACATAAGTGTTAGAAATCAGGATTACCTTCATTTCTCTAAGTTAAAGCCACTGCTAAAGAGGTAGTATAGCAGTGTGGAAAGAACAGGGTTCTGGAGGCAAACAGATGTGCTTCGAATTCTAGGCCCACCACTTATAAGCCATGGGATCTTGGTCAAATTACTTAACTTCAGTGCTTCAATGTCTTCATCAAAAACAAAATGTAGGGCCAGGCATGGTGGCTCATGCCTGTAACCCCAGCACTTTGGGAGGCCAAGGCTGGGGGATCACAGGAGGCCAAGAGTTAAGAGACCAGCCTGGCCAACATAGCAAAATCCCGTCTCTACTGAAAATACAAAACATTAGCTGGGCATGGTGGCACACGCCTGTAATCCCAGCTACTCAGGAGGCTGAGGCAGGAGAATTGCTTGAATTCAGGAGGTGGAGGTTGCAGTGAGACAAGATCGCACCACTGCACTCCAGTCTGGGCAACACAGCGAGATCCTGTCTCAAAGCAAAACAAAACAAAACAAAACAAAATGGAGGTAAGGAATATCCGTTTCAGAGAGTATTTGTAAAAATTCAAAACACAAAGAGCCTGGTGCCAAACAAGCATTTAATGTTAGTTCTCTCCCTTTTTTAAAGGGTACATGATTCTGCTAAAAATGAGCCTTGATTTACAAACACAACTACAATTAAACTGAATACTGAACCCTAGGGAAGTTGGAAAAGACCCACAAATGCAAGAGAAGACCTCAGAGCCATTGCCAAGCTCTGTCACACAATTACCAAAAAAAGATCACCCTGTTTGCTGTATTTTATATATTTTTTTCCATTTAATCTTCTCAACACCCTACCGTAATCAGGATAAACTAGGTTATACTAAAGCAGGGTTTCTAAACTTCAGCACTATTGACATTTTGGATCGGATAAGTCTTTGTTGTGGGAGCTGTCCTGTGCAGTGTTGGATGCTTAGCAGCATCTGCCCACTAAATGCCAAGAGCACTTCCCCACATGTGATAACCAAAAAATGTCTCCAGACATTGCCAGATATCTCAGGGTGAGAATTGCAAAACTGCCATTGCTTGAGGACCACTGTGCTAAAGTATCAAATAGTCACCAAATCTCGATGGCTTAAAATGATGCTTTTTCCATACCCATGCAACAAAATCTATAAGGGCTCTGCCCCACATCATTTTCATTCTGATACACAAGCTGATGAAGCCTGTGTCCAACTGGAACATCAATGGTCATCATGGCAGAAAGGAAAAGAGATGAGGCAAACCACCAGCTTCTGCCTGGAAGAAGGCACACATCACTTCCCCTCACAGGCCACTGGCCAAAGCAAATCCGTGGCCAAAGTTGATGGTAAGAAATGGACAGTAAATTTTTTAAGCAATAATACAGTCTATCAACTCCTAAAACATCCAGAGGTACTAACATTCGATACTCAAAAAAAGATGTTCACAGGTAACTCGACAAAATTCACACAGCCTATAAAATCAAGATTCAAACGATGTCTACCAAATACGTGCACAAAAAAATCAACACTCTCTCCACTTTAACACTGATTTGCAAACTGTTCTATGGAAGTGAACAGTTTCTAAAAGTGCTTCAGGGATTCTGCAACATTAAAATTTGATTTTGGTTTAAAAATATATATATATATGATTCCACTCCTAGGTATATACTCAAGATAACTAAAAACATATGTCCACATTAAAATGTATACATGATGTATACATGAATGTTCATAGCAGCATTATTCATAATAATAGCACAAAGTGGAAACAACTCAAATGTTCATCAACAGATGAATAGATAAAATCTGACATATCCAGAAAATGGAATATTTGGCCATAAAAAGGAATAAAGTACTGATACATACTCTTATATAGGTAGACCTTAAAACATTATGCTAAGTGAAAGAAGCCAGTCACAA
Source organism: Macaca fascicularis (assembly GCF_037993035.2). Classification (NCBI taxonomy): domain Eukaryota; kingdom Metazoa; phylum Chordata; class Mammalia; order Primates; family Cercopithecidae; genus Macaca; species Macaca fascicularis. The sequence continues at coordinate 16,789,247 of NC_088395.1, read as the reverse complement.
AAGGTAACATACTGTATAATTCCATTTACATGAAATGGCCAAAAGAGGCAAATTCATAGAGACAGAAAGTAGGTTAGTGGTTGTTAGGGCCTGGGGTTAGAAAACTGGGGGCCATAGTGGGGTGACTGCTAAAGCGTATGAGGTTTTTTGTTGGGGGTAACAAGTGTTCTAAATTTGACTGTGATGATGGCACAATCGCATGAATATACTAAAAACCATTTAATTTGACACTTTAAATGTGTGACTTATATGGTGTATGACTTGTATGGTAATAAATTATTACCAAAAAATGTTACCAGAATAGAAATAAAGTGTGTCTGGTTTTTGTTGTCATGCTTTTTTTTCCAGATCACTGTAAAATAAATGTAATACAATTTTTGCCTACAGGTAAGGATAATCGATGCTGTCAGGTACAGTGCTTGATCACACTTGGAACAAGGTGGTGGATCCAGAGTCACAGACTTGCTGGTGAATAAAAATGCATTTGAAGTTTCACAAAAATATGTATTTTTCTGTTATAAGATAGCACCTGTCACAGAACCAAATACCAACTCCCCACTCCTTAAGTGTGCTCCTTCAGCATTCTGCTAGAGAACACTAAAAGGTGACGAAAACTGCTTTAAAGATAAAGTGGCTGCCCTTAATCAAGTAAAAGTCCAGAATGATGCTCTCATATCACAGCAAATTCACTCTGCCACTTTTTGCAAAACAATGTGTTAAGGAAAAGCCACATATGAGATTTTATTTAAACCTTCCTGCAGTCATTTTGCTTGTGTTTTCTGCATTCCTACTCCCAGCCATGAATTGACACAGTTTCATGGATAAACCTCACATCAGTCCCCACTAGGATAACGCAAAGCATGGGGTTACAATTCCCATGGGGCATCCAAGTTCCCACATCTGCCCCATGGAGTACTGTGGGGCAAGAAAGGAGGAAGCAGAGGCACTGTCTAGGGAAATTTCTGCAAGAATACGACTGACTCCTACCACAATCCACAAGACACTGAATGGAACTTTTCTCCGCTCCCATAGATTTAACAATGTTCTACAGAATGCAACCCATCATATACCTGAATGCCTTTTCTTCCTCCATTTCTGAAGACAAACTCTCAAACGAAAGTTGGACATGACTGCAAAGTATTTTGTAGGGCCCACACGTGAGCCAGCACAAAAGAATTCCCTTTTAACCTTTAAGTTTAGATTTTCTGTGAAAAGCACTTAAGTAGGAAACTCTTTCTTAAATTGTGATCAGAAAATGAACATATGATAGTGCTTCTAATCTTCATTCCATTTGGCACAGGGTTCTTAATGTCCTGTGCCATGGACACTTTGGCAGTCTGGTGAAGCCTTATGGATCCCTTTCAGGAATTATATTTTTAAGTGCAAAAATAAAACATATGATTACAAGTGAAGCCACTTATACTGAAATAGTTATTAAAATATTATAAAATGCTAATTCGTGATATAGTGATACATGTGCCTTTTGTTACGGCATTAAGTATCAAGAACTGGTGGTAATGTGGCCAGGCACGGTGGCTCACGCCTGTAATCCCAGCATTTTGGGAGGCCGAGGTGGGTGGATCACAAGATCAAGAGATCGAGACCATCCTGGCCAACATGGTAAAACCCCGTCTCTACTAAAAATAGAAAAATTAGCTGGGCGTGGTGGCATGCTCCTGTAGTCCCAGCTACTCAGGAGGGTAAGGCAGGAGAATCGCTTGAACCTGGGAGGTGGAGGTTGCAGTGAGCCAATATCACACCACTGCATTCCAGCCTGGCGACAGAGTGAGACTCCATCTTAAAAAAAAAAAAAAATTTAGCCAGGCCATGGTGGCGTGCGCCTGTAATCCCAGCTACTTAGGAAGCTGAGGCAGGAGAATCGCTTGAACCTGGGAGGCAGAGGTCGCAGTGAGCCAAGATCTCACCACTGCACTCCAGCCTCGGGGTGCCAGAGAAAGGCTGTCTCCAAAAAAAAAAAAAAACTGGTGGGAATGCCAATAACTGCCCAAATTTTGAAGCAGTGTTTAGAATAAACAATATTTCAAGATATCTGCAACAGCTGTGATACAATATGAAAATATCTGTGAGTTATTGAGGACAAACTCAAAGGTGGGGCCAATAGTACTATGATTTGTCACCTGCATTCATTAATTGATGAAAATGCTAAATATCCATGGTTAGTCAAAATAAAGATGTACTTTTTCTCCATCCAAGAAGTCACCTTGAATTCTATCCACCGATTTCTTGGAGATCTGAGAACCCAGGTAAAAAACCCATGTACCAAAAAAAAAAAGTAATAACCTAAGGGATAAACCTTTCTCAGAGGAATGTGAATTTTAAGATGTCTGTAGACATTATTTAGGATGTTTTCCTCATAAACAACAAAAATACAAAGGGTTGTAATTCTAACGCTTTGTACCAAGTACGTAAGAAAGCTAATGTTAATAAACAAATAATAAGTAACATTAAATAAATGTTAATAAATAAATATACCTGGGGTAAATGAAACAACCCATGTTCACTTTTATTCTGGACATTCTCTTGACATAAATCCTGCTGTTAGACTTGGCTGACTGCCTAGAATTTTTCTGGACTAGGCCTTAACTATGGAAGAGAAAGCAAATTTTATACTATCCTCAAAATTTATCCTCTACCTACACCCTACACTTCTTGAGATTGTTCTCAGATTTCTTAATCAATATTGAAGTAAAAATCTCCTGTGGCTATGAATCTTGGCACACTTAATAGTATCCATGGAAACATCCTAATTGAAAACATTCAGTTCCCATTGGATCATCTCCTATCCCACGAAGCATTTAAGACAATTAGTTTAAATCCTCCTACATACTTGACACCCTATAAAGAATCTTGCAGTGATAGGTAATATAGTGTATGGTATGGGGGCAAATCTATAATCTAAGCTCTCAAAATAATTCTAGAGAATTGCTTATGGGCACTCAAAACTCTGACCTAGGGCATTTTACAACACTTGTTAACTTTAGCATTTTGTTTGTAATATAAACAGCAATGTGAAGTTAAGGTAAAGCCTATCAGAAATTTCCTTTTTTACTGAATTAAAAATGGATCATTCATTAACTTACACCACAGAAAATAAGGTGTTAGAAGCTAGGAGCCACTTGGTTTCTCACCTTTCCTCATAATTTTGCCTCATGTGTTATTAAATGCCCCATAATTTCTAGTTAGAATCAACATCGCTTTTCCTAGTTTAGAGATCCAGTGCTACAAATAATAAATGCAGGATCATGAAAAGATCCAGCTCTATTATTTTTCTCTTGTGCAAGGAACATCTGTTTTATGTTAACAATCGTTGCTAGGATGAAAGAGGGTAAAGAATCAGATGCTGACATTAAGAAAAGCCGTTTTATCTTTTTATACTTCTTCCTTACCTGCAAAATGGAGGCTGGGATTCTGTGCCCCTCTTCTACCAAGAACTTCTGAGGATTACTGTAATTGAATCCAAGCCTTACGTTCACCACTTCTGCATCCCAGCAAAACTGCTCCTCCTTTTAGAGCTCAGAGCATCCTTTTGAAGTCAGCAGGAGTGGCTCAACAAAAAAAAAAAGAAGAAGAAGAAGAAGAAGAAAAGAAAACACAAGGGCACAGAAGGAGCATGGAAACCAGCCAAGACTGACAGAATTTCAATAACCTGGGATTTGAAAAGCTGTACAAATATATTTATTATCAAGATGTTTCAACTTATTATTATTAGCTTACTTTTATTGAGTAAAAGGTCTTCTGTGCTCATGCCAGATGGCCGGGAAAGTATTAGGAAATCATTTCTGAAGGATGGTGCTCAGTAATCCAAAACAAGCCAAAAGTTGAACCTCCTGCTATTTGTACAACCCATCATCCACACAAAGAGCAAAGAAAATGAAGTGTCCTTCTTTCTTTCAGTTTTCTACCCTGATTGGGTTATAATTATGATGTAAGAAAATGACCCCACAATCCCAGTACTAAATATTTGTAGCAATATTTAACTGAACTTAGAATAGAGGCTTTCAGTTCATCCCTACTCTGTAAGAAGAGTAACTACCCAGGGACCACCATGATGTGGGAAGCTAAGGCATGTGGAAAGGCCAGGGTGGATGAGATACCACATGGAGAGAGACTGGCCACAGACACTGAGGAACTATTCACAAGAGTGAAGAAGCTATCTTAGAAGTAGAACCTCCAGTCCCAGTGCCCAACCAATGTCACCTGGGGCAGAAATGAAGAGCTCAGCTGACATCTTCCCTAATCCCTCACTGACAAAACTATGAAAACAGTTATCCTAAGCCACTAAGTTCTGGGGTGGGCTCTTAGGCAGCAGGATATAACCAAAAGGGGCAATCATCACATCTTTTTTTTTTTGGGGGGGGGGACAGGGTCTTGCTCTGTTGCCCAGGCTGGAGTGCAGTAGTGTGATCACGGCTCACTGCAGCCTCAATCTCCTAGGCTCAAGCAATCCTCCCACCTCAGCCTGCCGAGTAGCTGGGACTACAGGAGTGCACCAACATGCCCATCTAGATTTTTAAAATTTTTTTAGAGGTAGGGGTCTTCCATTGTCACCCAGGCTGGTCTTGAACTCCTGGACTCAAGTGATCCTCCTGCCTTGGCCTCCCAAAGTGCTGGGATTATAGGCGTGAGTAACCGCATCCAGCCTTGTCATTACATGGCCTTTGATACCACCAGAGAAGTAACAGTAAGGGAGCCTAAGCATTCTTCAGACAAGAATAGAAAGTGAATGAAGGTCCTTCCAGCTGGCTCAGGACCTCAGAATCACCCATCCTTAATACTCAGGCAAAAGTTAGTTTCAACATGAAGTGAAGAGCCTCACTTCTGGCTAACTCATCCAATAGGAATCATTAAGGCCCTACAGGCACTAATGGCAAGAGACTACCTCATTCAAGTAAAGGTGTCCCAAGAGCAAGAAGCCAAAAGAAGGCCCCTATAGTAACTGCTGAATCTTCAGGTAAAAGACCTCTTGCCTCTAGGAATTCTTCCCAACTGTATGAACTACAGAGAAACCCCGCAAATGGTCTGGCAGATACCTAACTGATAATGGGTATGCAATCTATCCATATGCTAATCTTTCAAGAGCAAGAGACTCAGGCTCATCCTGGTGTCTCCTATTACAGCCCATCTGAACCAAGGAATCTGCCCACAGTTTCAAGGCCTTTTCAAATTCATCAGGGAAAAAAAAGAGATACCCAACACCACACAGCAATAAACTAGGTGGGTTACCACCTAGGCAATTTTATTATTTGAGTATTTTTGAACCTGTAGTTATTTATTCAGCTCCAGGCACGCTATCTACAGTTTACAGTGCTATTAAAACTAGTTCTAATATATATTCCTAACTCAGAGGAATGATTGGCAGTAGGTGAATTCTTGAAGAACATTGAGGAATGTTACTAAAAACAGGGACCCCCCTTCTACTCTGCAAAGTGTTTTACAGTTTTGTCTCAAAGCGCCCTTTGGAGAGAAGTCAGTTTTGTTATGTTCACTTTACAGACCAAGGAACATGGGCCTCTAACTGCTGGAATTTATTCCAATTTATAGGTATTTATACCTATCAAGCCAGGTATGAAAACATGGATGATCTGAGCGACTATATCCAATTGGTAGACAACCAAAGTGAAAAACATAAGAAACAATTTAAACTCTGGTCTGCCACCCTAGAGGAATAATTTCACCTCTCTTTGTACTCACCCCCTCCAAAATACCCCACCCCCAGAGGTAAAGATTATCAAACTAATGGTTATTTTTGTTTACTTTCAGAACAAAAATGCTTCCCTTACCAGGATTTAGAGTTGTAATATAGTAATTCATGCCAAAATCCAGAAATTGCCCTGTTAGTATATAGCAAATAATATTTTTTTATCATAGTTCTGATCTGGGAGCAAAAGTCAAATGATCTTACCCCAGGAAGTTGGTGTTTATTCTAAAATATTGTGATGGCATATAAAATGAGGTTACCAGGGGGTGGAGAAGGAATTGGGGAGTTATTGTTTAGTAGATATGGTTTATGTTTGGGATGATGAAGAAGTCCTGGAGATGGACGGTAGTGATGGTTGCACAACATTGCGAATGTACTTAATGCCACTGAAGAGTACACTTAAAATGGTTAAAACTTAAGTTTTACAGTAAACTTTAAATTTTTTTAAAGAAATAAATGCCTGCATGAGAAAATAAAACTCATGAATGGCTAAATCATGCATTACTATTTCCATGGTGGAAAATAAGTTGAAAGAAAGGTTAAAACAGTTTGGATTTCATGTTAGGCATATTCAATCCGAATGACTGTGAAAGCCTTTTCACTCATAATTTTTCAATCTAAACACTGTTGTAAAAGGCTTCACAGTATTGATCACTCTGATACGTCATATCTAAAAATAGTTTACACTTAAGAAAACAGTAATTTAACCAAATTATCAAAATTACAATCACCAATGAGGGGTTGAGACATCATGTGCCTCCTGATGCATTACCTGAGAAGGACATGTCACTTACGCAGTATTCCAGACAACGAAAAGCTTTTAAGATCTGTTCCAGATCAAAGGAAACTAAAAAGTCATGACAAATAAATTCAATACGTGATCCTGGACTTGATACTGTATCAGGAGAAAAAAAATATTCCACTGAAGAACATATTGGGGATAATTAATGAAACTGGAATACGGACTGCATACTAAAGTACTGATATTAAATTTCCTAAATTTGAATAACAGTGTGCTTATGTACAGTTTTCAAACTTAATACTTCAGTGGGAAACTGGAAAATCATACCTTGACTGGATATTGCAAAACTAAAGAATAAAAGAACGTATAAATGCTGTAATCTAGTTAGTGAAAGTGTTTCTCAAACAGATATGGGTTAGCAATTCTGAAACTATGTGTATACCAGATTTAAACAAATAAATATATTAAGTTTAAACTATTAAGGCATAGAAGAACATGATGTATGTGATCTAATCTCAAGTGATTTAGTATGTGGCAATCAATATATAAATACAGATATATAAAATACATATACATATATGAATAGACAGAAAGAAAATAGGGCACGTGTAGCAAATGTTAAGTAAATCTAGTAAAGGGTATACAGGATTTCCTGGTACTATTCTTGCATCCCTATTTTCTGTCAGTTTAAAGTTACTTCAGTATAAAAAGTTTAGTCTGGATCCTTGAATTAACATGACAGAAAACTGCCTACACAACCAGAAATGCCCATATTGGGAAGAAAAGCATCTGCTGTGCTAAGCTCCTGAAAGTTGAGGAACACAGCTACTAGCGTTGTATTAACCAATACAATAGGATTTCAGTGTAATTGATATTTGCTTCTTGTAGGCCATAGCTTTATTTCTGTTAATCAAATATTTGTCACAAATACTCTATGATATAGTGTTCCACCAAAGAATGAAAAAAATCAATAGACAAAAATCTGAGGATAAATAGGATATCTGCGTAGTCTCAAAGCATATCCCCCAAGATATTTTAACCTCAAAGAGAAAAAGTAATAATTTTACAGTAGAAAAACCCTGCAGACAGCAACTTAAACAAGGAATCAAGGTAAATGCCACCAGTAACAAGACACATAAACATCATTAACTCCTTGATATGATGCACTGAAAAATATGCATCATTATATTATTGCCAAAAATGCACAACCTTATCCATAAGAAAACATCAGACAAATACAAATTGAGGAACATTCTACAAAATATTGATCTGTCCTCTTCAAAGGTGTCATTGAAGATTAAGAAACTATTACAAACTGGATGAGACTAAGGAGAAATAATAACTAAATGCAATATGGGATCCTGGAGAGGATCCTAGGACAGAAATAGACCACCAGTGGAAAAACTGATGGAATTCAAATAAGCTCTGTAGTTTAGTTAATAATACTGTACCAAGATTAATTTCCTATTCTTGATCCCTTATATAAAATGCTAACATAAAGGGAGCAGGGTGAGGAATATAAGGGAATGCTACTACTTTTGTAACTTTTCCATAAGCTCATCCCTTGAGTGACTGAATGAATATTCCTACTAGATTGATGTACAGGTTAACCTCCACTCCTACTGAAAATTCCACTATAAACAATAATACCTGGCTTGTTTTTAAGACTTAAACCTACAAGCACAAGGGAAAGGAAAAAGAGAACAAAATTAAAGTGGCTGGGAAAACAGATGGACATAGAGTGACTACAGGAAGAAGGTTAATTTATACAACAGACTCTGGGAAAGGACCCAGCTCCTTCTGAGGTGTAGACAGAGCTGGAAGCAGGAGGATAAGAGCATTTCAAAGCTAAAACACCAGTACTTTACGTGGCACTAAAAAAAAATGCCAAATAAGATATGACACAGTAGTCTACCACTTAGCATTTATCTTAGGCTTATTAAAGGAGTTCTTTTAGACTTTTCATTTATCATTCATATACACATAGAAAGGGAAACAAGAAAAATTAACTGCTCAAGGTTTTCCTAAAAATTCCTCACATTTAGAATTGAGTATTTGTCCATCTTTTTTACTCAGACTGGTCAATGTCCATATTTTTCCACAGTGTTGTCTTCTATGCCATCAACAGCATTTGGTGATACAGCACTTCTTAAAAGAATCCATAAAAAGAAACTGGAACCATCAGTACTCAACTTTGAAATTATGTAAAGCTAGCCTATTTTTGACTGCCACTTTGGGATGGCTGCTAAACACTTGGGAAGCATCCAACTTACTGCCTCTCTCACTTCCCCACCTTCTAAGTATTTGGTTCCTATGAGTTTCCAACAGCCCCACTTTAGTCTCCAATATATTTTCTCAAGCCACTTATACCCAGTCTGCAAGTTTTGATGCATATAAGACATAATCAATTGTGAAACATTTTAATCTTAGATCAGGGAGCAAAAGTCTGCCTCAAAAATAGATTAAACAAATCAAGACAGTGTGGTACTGACACAGTCTAGACATAAACCCTTACATTCCTTACATTTAAATACATAAGGTCAATTGATTTTGCACAAGGGTTCCAAAACAAGTCATTAGGAAAAGAATAGTTTGTTCAAAAAATGATGCTAAGACAAGTGGATATCCACAGACAAAAGTATGAAGTTGAACTCCTACTTCACACCACATACAAAAATTAACTCAAAATGAATCAAAGACTGACATATAGGAGCTAAAACTATAAAACTCTTAGAAGAAAACACAAGTGAAATCTCTGATCTTGGATTAGGCAACGGTTCCTTAAATATGACACCAAAAACACAAGTGACAATAGAAAACAATAAATAAACTGAACTTCATCAAAATTAAAAGCTTTCATCTTTCAAAGGACACCATCAAGAAAGTAAAAAGACAACCCACGGCCAGGCGCGGTGGCTCAAGCCTGTAATCCCAGCACTTTGGGAGGCCGAGATGGGTGGATCACGAGGTCAGGAAATCGAGACCATCCTGGCTAACCCGGTGAAACCCCATCTCTACTAAAAAATACAAAAAACTAGCTGAGCGAGGTGGCGGGAGGCTGAGGCAGGAGAATGGCGTAAACCCGGGAGGCGGAGCTTGCAGTGAGCTGAGATCCGGTCACTGCACTCCAGCCTGGGCGACAGAGCGAGACTCCATCTCAAAAAAAGAAAAAAAAGACAACCCACAAAATGGAAGAAAATTTTTGCAAATCATTTATCTGATAGAGGACTAAAATATGTATTATATGTATTGCATCATATGTATTGAATCGAGAACATATAAAGAACTCTTACAATTCAATATTTTATAAAGATAAATAACCCAATTTAAAATGGACAAAGGATCTAAATACACATTTCTCTAAAGAACATATACAAATGGCCAATAAGCATATGAAAAGACATGCAACATTATTAGTCGTCAGGGCAATTCCACTTAAAACAACAATGAGATACCATTACACACCCACTAGGATAGTCATAATCAAAAAGACAGACAATAACAAATGTTGGTAAGGACGTGGAGAAATTGGAACCCTCATATATTGCTCATGAGAATGTCAAATAGTACAGCAGCTTTGCAAAAGAGCTTGGCAGTTCCTCAAAAGGTTAAACATAGAGTTACCATATGACACAACAATTCCACCTCTAGGTACATATTCAACAGAAATAAAAACATATGTCCACACAAAAACCTATATACAAATGTTCAGAGTAGCATTATACATAATAGGCAAAAAGTGGAAATTACCCAAATGTCTGTCAACTGATGAATTGATAAATAAAATGTAGTATAGCCATACAATAGAACTGGCAATAAGAAGTGCTGATACATGCTATATTTAAAACATGCTAAGTGAAAGAAGACAATCACAAATGACCACACACTATATGATTTCATTTCTATGAAATGTCTGGAATAGACAAATCCATAGACAAAAAGTAGATCCATGGCTGCCTAGGAATGGTGGAACTGGAGGTGATTGCTAGTGAATATGGGGTTTCCTTTTCAGGTGACAAAAATATTCTGGAAATAGTGGTGATGGTTGCACAATTCTGTGAATATACCAAACCCATTGAATTGTACACTTTAAATAGGTGACTATATGGTATGTGAATTACATCTCAGTAAGACCGTTACTTTAAAAAGTGAGAAAACAGGCCAGGCACGGTGGCTCATGCCTGTAATCCCAGCATTTTGGGAGGCCGAGGCAGGTGGATCACCTGAGGTCAGGAGTTTGAGACCAGCCTGGCCAACATGGTGAAACCCCATCTCTACTAAAAATACAAAAAATTAGCTGGGCGTGGTGGCACATGCCTGTAGTTCCAGCTACTCAGGAGGCTGAGACAGGAGAATCGCTTGAACCCAGGGGGCAGAGGTTGCGGTGAGACTAGATCACGCCACTGCACTCCAGCCTGGGGGACAGAGGGAGATTCTGTCCCAGAAAAAAAAAAAAAAGTGGGAAAACAAGAGACAAAGGAGAAAACCTTTTTAAAAATAATAATAATCGCAAGAATGTTCTAGATTTGATTATGGTGAGTGTATTAAATCCAACCTGATGAATGTAGAAGATGTAATCTTAACCATATGCAAGATTTATTAAATTAAAATATTACAATCAGTCCAGGTGGCTTAGTTCAGATTATTAAACTGTCAATATTTATATGTTGGCTGAAAGTCCAAAAGTAGAAAGTAATATAGTTAAAAATAAAGAGGGTTATAATTACTAGGAAATATAATTCCTGATCTAGCAAAGGAAGCACACTAACTAACAAAATGATAAAATTCATTACTCTCCCTCATTTGGAAAGGGTTATGATTATTATGAAAACCAATATGGGTATGGGAAGAGCTGAAATCAAGTATATTTGCGACATGACATAGTACATGAAACCAAGCTTATGACAAGACAAACGTTTAGTGGAAAAAAGAAAAATATATTGCATACCAAAAGAAAATTCATATACATATGAACCTGTACATAAATCCAATCTGTTTATATATTTTTTGAGACAGGGTCTCACTCTGTCACCCAGGCTGGAGCACAATGGTGTGATCACATCTCCCTCCAGTCTTTACCTCCCAGGCTCAAGCAATCCTCCCACTTTAGCCTCCCAAGTAGCTGAGACACCAGTGTGCACCATCACACCTGGCTAATCTTTGTAGAGCTAGGTCTCACTGTGTTGCCCAGGCTGATCTTGAACTCCGGCTCAACTGATCATCCCACCTTGGCCTTTCAAAATGCTGGGATTACAGGCATAAGCTACGACACCTGACCAATCTGCTATTACTATTGAGGACCATCTGCCATTCTAGATATAGAAGAATATAGAGAAGGGATTGGCAAACTTTTTCTTAGGGTCTGGGGGCTATATGGTCTCTACTACAACGACTCAACTCCGCCACTGTAGTTCAAAAGCAGCCATACCAATATGTAAACAAATGAATGTGGCTGTGTTCCAATAAAACTGTTTATGGAAACCGAAATTTAAATTTCATGTAATTTTCACATCACAAATTATTCTTTTTATTTTTTCCCAACCATTTAAAACTGCAGAAACCATTCTTAGATTATAAAACATACAAAAAATGGGTGGCAGGATGAATTTGGCCCACAGGCTGAATTGTGTCAACTCCTGATAGAAGAATGCTTTCAATATGAAGAACACTTCAACATACCACTAAGCAAGTCTTCCAATACAGAAGAATATTTACTCACCAGAAACAGAAAGGCATGCTAACAAGTACGCCTCATCTGGGAAATAGTCACAAAAACTGTCAAGAATGTTTATAGGAATAAATGAGTTAATACATAAAATGTTCTAAAAGTAGTATTGGACACCCAGCAAACCACTCAACACTTTATTCTGATATTATTAGTAGCAAGATATCCATACTGACTCCAACAGAAAAGACAAAGGCAATGGTTCCATTTCTGCAGTAGTACCATGCATATCAGAATTAGAGCTGCAGATTAAGCATCCCTAATCTGAAATCCAAAATGCTCCAAAATGTGAAAGTTTTTGAGTGCTGACATGAGGTCACAAAAGAAAAAATCCATACCTGACCTCATGTGACAGGTCATAGTCAAAACACAGTCGAAACTTTGTTTCATGCACAAACTTATTTAAAATATTGTATAAAATTACCTTTAGGCTATGTGTATAAGGTATATATAAAACACTAATGAATTTCGTGTTTAGACTTGGGTCCCATCCCCAAGATATCTCATTATGTAAGTGCAAATATTCCAAAGTCTGAAAAAATCCAAAATCCAAAACACTTCTGATACCAAGCATTTCAGATATGGGATACTGAAACTGTATTACTTTTAGGTCTCAAATTTCCAGCTGTGGTATTTTCTTAAGAGGGTCTCTCAAATTCTCAAAGCTATAATAAATTTCATTTCAGTAGCAGGAAGCTGTTATTTACTCATTACAATTAAATCAATACTCATTTTGATAAGTAGAAGAAAGGTGAGACGATGATGACAAAATGTTTGAGAGTTACTGCTCTAAGAAATTGCCCAAAGGATTTTTCAAAGGAAAAATTAAGATTTGCGTCAGATTCTATCCTTGGCTACATGTGTGAAGTCAATACTAAAAGCAACATGGAAATCTGACCTTTCCCAAGGAACTGTTCCACCTAAGAACCTACAAGAAATTCAGATTTGATTAACAGCTCAGAGCTCATCTCTTCCACCTGACCGCTTTCTACTTCTTGGTTTATAAGTAAGAGGTGCTTAGGAAGAACCATGTGTTCAAGAATGGGAAAATTATCCCTACCAGCCCCCCAGCACAACCTTGTGCTGCACACCCTGACACAAAGAGTAGAGAAGTCGTTTACTTATTACAGTGAGAGGTGGCTTCAATCATCATATTGACCTGACCTGCAAAGGAAGGCTTGTAATTCATAATTAAACAGAACACCACTGCCTGCCTTTTCCAGATAAAATTACATTTTGAGAGAGAAAAAAATTAATACTCATTTTGATTTCACAACTTTAAACAAAGGAATGTTGGGAAACTATTCTTGACAAGGCAGCCTACTATACATTCACCCAACCACCTGTCACTAACATCATTCTCAAACACAAAGAGCTATTTTTATGTAGTACATTACCGAGGTAGATAATATCCCATTGCCATAGCAACAAGTTTTCCAGAAGATATGTTAACCCATGAAGAATGCAAAACAGAACAAAGCTATTTCTTTGCATTTGCCTTTAAAATATATGAAGAGGATTGTAAGATTTTTAAGGCATGGTTTGCTCAATAGAGCCTTAGTGGATTTGAGCAATGTATAAAGAAATCCCAGGCCGGGCACGGTGGCTCAAGCCTGTAATCCCAGCACTTTGGGAGGCCGAGACGGGTGGATCACGAGGTCAGGAGATCCAGACCATCCTGGCTAACACGGTGAAACCCCGTCTCTACTAAAAAATATGAAAAACTAGCCAGGTGAGGTGGCGGGTGCCTATAGTCCCAGCTACTCGGGAGGCTGAGGCAGGAGAATGGCGTAAACCCGGGAGGCGGAGTTTGCAGTGAGCCGAGATGGCGCCACTGCACTCCAGCCTGGGCGACAGAGCGAGACTCTGTCTCAAAAAAAAAAAAAAAAAAAACAAACCTTATGCCATTGACCACTGCCTATGAAAAAAGAAAAAAGAAAAAAAGAAAAAGAAAACAAATAGAACAAATCCTGAATGTATACATATACACATACAGCTATTTTTTAATCTTTTTTTATTTAAGAGATAGGGTCTCACTCTGTCACCCAGGCTGGAGTGCAGTGGTGCAATTGCAGCTCACTGCAGCCTCGACCTCCCAGGCTCAAGCAAATCTCTTGCCTCAGCCTCCCGAGTAGCTGGAATCACAGTCATGCACCACCACACACGGCTAATTTTCAAACACATTTTTGGAGAGGCGGGTTTCTCACTATGTTGCCCAGGCTGGTCTTAAACTCCTGGCCTCAAGCAACCCTCCTACCTCAGTCTCCCAAAATGCTGGGATTACAGGCATGAACCACCATGCCTGGCCTGGCCCACATATAGCTATTTTTATGGCATAACTTTAACGTGTATGACATGATGCTTTGATATACATATCCATAGTGAAATGATTACTACCAGCAAGCAATCTGACATACTCATCATCTTCCATAGTTACCTTTGTGGGGAGAAGAGGTAAGAGCACCTAAAATCTACTCTTAGCACATTTTCCATATACAATACAATATTATTAACTACAGTCCTCCTGCTGTACATTACATCTCTAGACTTACTGGGCCTACATCACTGCAAGTTTGTTCACTTTGACCTACATCGCCCCATTTCCTCCCCATTCCCACCCTTGATAACCACGGTTCTATTCTGTTTCTATATATTTGACTCTTTTTTTCAGGTTCTAGATAAAAAAGATTATGCAGTATTTTTCCTTCTGTGTCTCACTTATTTTACTTAGCATAAGTTCATCCATGTTGTCACAAATAGCAGGATATCCTTTTTTAAGGTTAAATAATATTCTGTCATCTGTGCATGTGCGTGTGTATGCCATGATATTTTTAGCCACTCATCCATCAACAGTCACTTAAGTTGTTTCCATATCTTGGCTATTGTGAATAATGCTGCAATGAACACAGGAGTGTAGACATCTCTTTGACACACTGACTTCATTTCCTTTAGGTACATACCCAGCAGAGGAACTGCTGGATCATATGGTAGTTCTACCTTTAATTTTTTCAGGAACTTCTATACCGTTTTCCATAATGGCTGTACCAATCTACGAAAGTATAAAAGGGTTCTCTTTTCTCCACACCCTAACATTTGTTATCTGTTGTCTTTCTAATAGCCATTCTAAAAGGTGTGAGCTGATATCTCATAGTGGTTCTGATTTCCATTTCCCTGATGATTAGTGATATTGAGTACCTTTTCATAACCTGTATGGCTTCTTTGGGAAAATGAATAATCAAGTCCTTTGCCTATTTTTTAATCGGGTTATTCGTTTTCTTACCATTGAGTTCTGGGAGTTCCTTATATATTTTTGACATTAACTCCTTATATATGTTAATATCCTTTGATATTAACATATATATAGATATATAGATATATATATCTGTGTGTCACAAATATTTTCTCCTAATCCATAGGCTGTCCTTTTATTTGCGGATTGTTCCCTTTGTCATGCAGAAGTCTTTTAGTTTGATGTAGTACCACTTGTTTATTTTTGCTTTTGTTGCCTGTGCTTTTGGTGTGATATCCAAAAAATCACTGCCAAGGCCAATATCAAGGAGCTTTTCCCCTATGTTTTCTTCTAGGAGTTCAATGGTTTGAGTTATTAACATTTAGGTCTTCTTTTCCATTGTGAGATTTTGTTGTATATTTTAAAAACATATTTTGAGTTGATTTTTGTATATAAGCATCCAGCTTCATTCTTTTGCCTGTGAATATCCAGTTTTCCCGATATCATTTATTGAAGAGACTATCCTTTCCCCACTGTGTCTCCTTGGTGGCCTTGTCAAAAATTAGTTGACTGTATATACTTGGGTTTATTTCTCGGATCTCTGTTCTATTCTATTCATCTATATGTCTGTTTTTATGCCAGGATATACTATCTTGATTTCTACTGCTTTATAATGTATTATAATCTGAAAGAAGGAAGTGTGATGCCTCCAACCTTGTTTTTCTTTCTCAAGATTGTTTTGGCTGGCCGGGCGCAGTGGCTCACGCCTGTAATCCCAGCACTTTGGGAGGCCGAGGCAGGTGCATCATGAGGTCAGGAGATCGAGACCATCCTGGCTAACACGGTGAAACCCTGTCTCTACTAAAAATACAAAAAATTAGCCGGGCATGGTGGCGGTCACCTGTAGTCCCAGCTACTCAGGAGGGTGAGGCAGGAGAATGGCATCAACCCAGGAGGCAGAGCTTGCAGTGAGCCAAGATTGCACCACTGCACTCCAGCCTGGGCGACAGAGTGAGACTCCATCACAAAAAAAAAAAAAAAAAAAAGATTGTTTTAGCTATTCCAGGTCTTTTGTCATACCATATGAATTTTAGAACTGTTTTTTCTATTTCTATGAAAAATGCCATTGGTATTTTGAGAGGGATTGCATTAAACCTGTATATTGTTTTGGGTAGTGTGGACAATTTAACACTATTAATTTTTCCAATGCATAAACATGAGATATCTTTCCAATTTTTTGTGTCTTCAATTTCTTTCATCAATATTTTATAATGTAATGTACAGATCTTTCACTTCCTTCATTACATGTATTCCTAAGTATTTTATTATTTTTATGCTATCATAAATGGGACAGTTTTCTTGATTTCTTTTTCAGATAGACTATTACTGGTGCAAAGAAATGTAACTGATTTTTGTATGCTGATTTTGTATCCTGCAAGTTTACCGAACTCATTTTTTAGTTTTAAGAGGACTTTTGTGGAGTCCAGGGTTTTCTACATATAGGATCATAACATTTACAAAGGGATAATTTTACTTCTTCTTTTCCAATTTAGATGCCTTTTATCTCTTTTTATTGTCTGGTAGCTCATGTTAGTACTTCCAGTGCTGTGTTGAATAAAAGTGGCAAGAGTGGGCATCCTTGCTTTGCACCGGATCTTACAAAAAAAGTTTTCAGTTTTCCCCCACTGATTATGATATTAGCTGTGGACTCTACATAAATGGTCTCTAATGTGTTGAGGAAATTCCCTTTTAAACCTATGTTGTCGAAAATGTTTATCACAAAAGGCTGTTGAACTTTGTCAAATGCTATTTCTACATGTATTGAAATGATCATGGGTTGTTCTCTTTTTTTTTTTTCTTTTTTCTTTAGAGACAGGGTCTCGCTGTGCTGACAAGGCTGGAGTGCAGTGGCACAATCAGTGCTCACTGCAGCCTCAAACTCCTTGGCTCCAGTGATCCTCCTGCCTCAGCCTCCCAAGTAGCAGAGACTACAGGTACATGCCACTATACCCACCTCATTTTTTTAAATTTTTTGTAGAGACAGTGTCTCACTATGTTGCCCAGGCTGGTCTTAAACTCCTGGCCTCAAGCAATCCTCCCACCTCAGCTTCTCAAAGTGTTGGGATTATAGGTGTGAGCCACCACACCTGGCTTGTTTTTTATCTCTTACTTTGGTAATGTGGCGTATTACAGTGATTTTTTTTTTTTTTTTTTTTTTGAGACAGAGTCTTGCTCTGTCGCCCAGGCTGGGGTGCAGTGGCCGGATCTCAGCTCACTGCAAGCTCCGCCTCCCGGGTTTAGACCATTCTCCTGCCTCAGCCTCCCGAGTAGCTGGGACTACAGGCGCCCGCCACTTCGCCCGGCTAGTTTTTTGTATTTTTTAGTAGAGACGGGGTTTCACCGTGTTAGCCAGGATGGTCTCGATCTCCTGACCTCGTGATCCGCCCGTCTCGGCCTCCCAAAGTGCTGGGATTACAGGCTTGAGCCACCGCGCCCGGCCACAGTGATTGTTTTATATATGTTAAACCAATCTTGCATCTCAGGGATAAGTGTCACTTTGGTCATGGTGTATAATCTTTGTGAGGTGTTGTTAAATTTGGTCTGCTAGTATTTTATTTAGGATTTTTGCATATATGTTCATCAGACATACTGACCTGTGGTTTTCTCCTCTTATGGTATCTTGGTATCTTTTGTCTGGCTTTGAAATCAGGGTGATGCTGGCCTCAAAAAATGAGTTTGGAAGTATTCTCTCTAATTCTGTTTTTTCGAAGAGTTTAAGAAAGATTAGTATTATCTCTTCTTTGAATGTTTGGTAGAATTCAGCCATGAAGCCATCTGGTCCCAGGCTTTTACTTTTCAGGAGCACATATAGCTATTTTTGGGTAAGGAAGAATTGCTACAGAAATCGTATCCTATTGGGAAGGAAAAAGCAAAACCAATGCTTAGCCATACCCCCAAACATTATAAAACACTCTCTACTGCCTTGAATTTATCTCCATTCCCAGAGCAACCTTTCCCACCATATGTAGCTACTCCTAGCAGAATCTGTAAGAGGGTCACTCCATTGTTGTATGTTTTCCAGTGTCATGAATAAGGACAAACACTCCAACTCGTGGAAAGCCTCACTCTGACCAAAAAGCATACATACAGGCTGGGTGTAGTGGCTCACATCTCTATTCCTAGCACTTCTGGAGGCCAAAGTGGGAGGATCACTTGAGCCTAGGAGTGAGGCCAACCAGGGGAATATAGTGAGACCCTGTCTCTACAAAAAACTTAAAAATCAGCCGAGCATGGTGGTACATGCCTGTGGTCCCAGCTACCTGGGGGGGCCTGGGTGGGAGGACCACTTAAGCCCAGGAGGTAGAGGCTGCAGTGAGCTGTGATGGTGCCACTGTGCTCCAGCCTGGGTGACAGAACAAGATCCCGTCTCAAAATAAATA
This sequence comes from Macaca fascicularis, assembly GCF_037993035.2. Classification (NCBI taxonomy): domain Eukaryota; kingdom Metazoa; phylum Chordata; class Mammalia; order Primates; family Cercopithecidae; genus Macaca; species Macaca fascicularis. Next base: position 16,770,392 of record NC_088395.1, on the reverse strand, counting down.
AAAGTATACACACACACATATACTTCCATATCCAAATGCAAACAGACAACCCCACATTCCTCAAGGCTTCCTTGGAGAAATAGGAAGAATCTCAGATTAACCAGTCACTCCTATTCAACCCTCTCTGCATGGAGGTCTGTATTCCCAGGCTCTTTCTGGCACAAAAAGACTTTCATTGCTCCTATCACTGGCCATGGCCCATCCTCCCTAGGATCCAGGGTAGTGTTTCCCACTCCTGCTCATAGCCTGTGCTGGTTGTTGCTCTATTTTCCCCCTAGAACCACTCTCAGTCCTTTTCATCCACTCAGCCCAAGAGGCTAATCTCGATAAGCTTCAACACCCAGGCTCTGTTGCCTCTGGCTTCTAGTTGGGCTAGAACAATGAAAGGCACTGCAGCAAATCAGAGGGCAGGAAACAGAAATTGGTTACTTCTCCCCCATCCCCTCATCCCATTAGCCCCTCTCTGACCATAGTTCTAGCAAAGGCTGTATTCTTTCATGACTATTGTTCCTGTAGAGGGAGTACTTTTCACAGCTCCAGCAACGACATTCCCTCCCTTTGCCCCTCTAGGTCTAGGGATGGCAATAGCTTCCTGCTGCTAGTTCCTTCATGCCTCAACATTCCTGTTTTCACCAAAACCCTTTAAGCATGCCATTTCCTGTGGGCCCCTGAGTGATACACAGCCTTACCCCAATTTCCGATGGCTTCCTTGGTTTCAAAGTTTTATCAGTTATCCTTGGCCCTAGAATGTCTATGTTCTGCTTCACCATGCCACAGAAGCTTCTTAGAAATGATCCAAGTCCTTTACTCAGACACATGCCCATGGAATCACCTCGTTTAAGCAAGAATTCCAGCATTTACACAGAATCGCTATGAAAGCAATAGCCTCTCAATTGAGATATCATCAGGAAACTCCTGTTTTTACATCCTTTTTCAGTCTGTCTCCTCAATTAAGACTGAGATTCAACCCATATATATTATGAAAAGTATTTCAAGAAGTCACTTTTATCTATGTGACCCTGTGCAAGTAAGTGAACCTCAGTGCCTCAGCTTTTGCTTTCTTCAAAATGGGGATGATACAATAACTATCTTATGGTTTAGTTGTGAGAATTAAATGACAAACATTTTACAAAGTATATGATAAAACCAAATACATGGTATTCAGTGAATAAATGTCGGTTGCTACCATGGTTGTTATCATCATATATGTAGAACTAAATTGTGCCCCCAGGAGACATCTGACAATGTCTGGAAACATTTTTTGTTGTCACAATCACAACAATAGCTACTGGCATCTTGTGGGTAGAGACCAGGGATGTTACTTGACAACCTACAATGCACAGGACAGTCCTCCACAACAAAGAATGATACAGCCCCAAAGTGTCAGTCATGCTGAGACTAAAACATCTTGATCCAGAACAAAGAATAAAAGAGACTCGAACATCCGCATGCTAAATTTTACATGCTTTACTCAGTATTGGGACTATAAGGGTACCAGAGAGTATGCAAAGGAGAGGAGTTAAAACATTTTAAAATAATTTTAAAGAAAGCCAAAAAAAAAAAAAAACTCAAAAAGCAGAGCACACCAAACACCTCCAAGGGCAAAAAACTGTTGCTGTATCATCATCTGTTTTTTACAAGGCTGACTCTGAAGTAAGGGAGAGACAAAGAGATTACCGTATTAAATATGTTCTTTTGAAGGCATGGGGCAAGCATTACACATCTCAGAAGGTCTGCACTTAAGAAACAACCTTTTTTCTTTTTTTTTTTTTGAGACAGACTCTCGCCTCTGTCGCCTAGACTGGGGTACAGTGGCACAATCTTGGCTCACTGCAACTTCTACCTCCCAGATTCAAGCAATTCTCCTGCCTCAGCCTACCAAGTAGCTGGGACTACAAGCACATGCCACCAAGCCCGGCTAATTTTTATATTTGTTGCAGAGACAAGGTCTCCCTATTTTACCCAGGTTGGCCTCAAACTCATGGCCTCAAGTGATTGGCCTACCTCAGCCTCCCAAAGTGCTGTAATTACAGGCGTGAGACATGCACTTGGCCAAAAACAACAATTCTTAATTGCTGGCATTTATGGGATTCACTTTAATTAGCTGGAAAATTAACACAGGTGAAACATATAATTACCTACCTCCAGGAGACGGAATCAAAGTATTTTTCTTGTAAACCAGTGGCAAAGTGTTACAAATGAATTCAGTCAAAGTGAACATTTCCTACTAGCCTAGTGTTAATAATGTCCTCTCCTGGTTCTGAATGATATTATGAGGATGGCTGAGTTTCTCAAGTCTGTTAAAATGACTTTTTTCTTCAGGTCTATGTTCTAGTCCAAGTCTCTGAAGTAGAGATAGCAGTAGTAAATAAAACAGGCCAAACAAGCAGCTGGCACTGGCCCCAGAGGGGCTTGTCCTTCCTCCTTTGCAGTGAAGCACAGCTGAGAGGGCCAGATAAAATGGTCAGGAGCAGAGCTCAGAGCGGGGACTATAGGAACTGTCCCTGGTGAGGTCTCAGAGGAAACAGCTGAGCATCCATTCACTCTGAGCTTCCTGCAGGACAGACTGGAGGAGGAGGGACTACAGCAGCCTGAGGGACTCTCACTCCTGACCATGGACTTGCCAGCAGCACTGCTGTCATTTGACCGAAAACAGTGAACCCTATTGCCTAGGCAACATGGCAAAACCCCATTTCTATAAAAAATACAAAAATTAGCTGGGTGTGGTGGCATGCACCTGTAGTCCCAGCTACTTGGGAGGCTGAGATGGGAGGATCATTTGGGCCCAGGAGGCAGAGGCTGCAGTGAACCAAGATTGTGAAATTGCACTACAGCCTGGGTGACAGAGCAAGACCCTGTCTCAAAAAAAAAAAAAAAAAAAAAAACTGCTGTGGTTTTTTGCTTACATGCATAATAGAAGGAAGTGCTCAATCTCAGTTGGGGGAAGGGCAGTTAGTTAAAAAAAAAAAAAAGATGTAGTTCTTTTCCACATCTAAATTCACAGACCCCTGAACTGACCCAGGCTGAGAAGGCCTGCTTTAGAGCACTGCGTGCAGGAGTAGCCAGGCAGGGCATTCACATCTGCTTTTCCACTTTTTTTTCCCCTGCCTCCTACTAGTTAAGAGGAAAAACAATTGCCTAAAGACTAAAATTGAAAATACCTAAGAAGTTACATATTTGCCAGTTCTACTTAGGATGAATTATGCATGAAAATGTTTCTTAAAAAGATAAAGGAATTCTAAATTAGTGGCTGAGCAAAACATATGTATATTCTGGCCACAAAAAGGCTCAACAGAATAATTTTCTACTTCAGACAAATCCTGGAAAGCAAGTGTGGTGAAAAGATCCCAAGGTGTCCCCCGCAAAATTCTCACCTCCTGGTATCTGTTCTTTTGTATAATCCTCTCCCCTTGAGAGGAGACAGAACCTGTGACTTGCTTCTAACTAATGGACTATGACAAAGGTGATGGGATGCCACTTGTCTGAGCTGACTGGAGAGAGACACTCTCCTGCTGGCCTTGAAGAAGCCAACAGCCATGTTGTGAATTGACTATGGAGAAAGCCATGTGGAGGGAACTGCAGGAGGCCTCAAAGTTGAGAGCCTCAGTTCTAAAATCACAAGGAACTGAATTCTGCAACCAAGTGTTGGACCTCCACAGAGGTCTCCAAGCTCCAGACACCTTGATTGTGACTTTATGAAACTCTGAGCTGAGGACCCAGCTGAGCCATGTCCAGACTCCCGAGCCACAGAAACTGGGAGATAATAACTGTGTGCTGCTTTAAGCTGCTAAGTTTGTGGTAATTCATTAAAGAGCAATAGATAATGAATGCAGCAACCAAGAGAGGGGGTGACCATCCCAGTTTGCCTAGGACTGTCTGAAGACTGAAGTTCCATGCCCCAGGAAATCCTTCAGTCCTGAGCACCCCAGGTTGGTTAGTTGCCCACCAATAGATAAGTATGAATAATAGAATGCCATAAATACAAAACATGAGAAACTTGCCTATACAAAACAAATAGAAAGTTTGAAAAACCCTGGAAAGGAACCAAACCCTCTTTTTAAAGTTATAAATAGGCCAGGCGCGGTGGCTCACACCTGTAATCCCAGCACTTTGGGAGGCCACGGTGGGCAGATCACCTGAGGTCAGGAGTTCAAGACCAGCCTAGCCAACATAGCAAAACCCCGTCTCTACTAAAAAATATAAAAATTAGCCAGGCATGGTGGCGGGCGCCTGTAGTCCCAGCTACTCGGGAGGCTGAGGCAGGGAGAATTGCTTGAATCTGGGAGACAGAGGTTGCAGTGAGCCGAGCTTGTGCCACTGTACTCCAGCCTGGGTGACAGAGTAAGACTCTGTCTCAAAAAAAAAAAAAAAAAAAGTTAGGCCGGGCGCGGTGGCTCAAGCCTGTAATCCCAGCACTTTGGGAGGCCGAGACGGGCAGATCATGAGGTCAGGAGATCGAGACCATCCTGGGTAACACAGTGAAACCCCGTCTCTACCAAAAATACAAAAACTTAGCCGGGCGAGGTAGCAGGCGCCTATAGTCCCAGCTACGCGGGAGGCTGAGGCAGGAGAATGGCGTGAACCCGGGAGGCGGAGCTTGCAGTGAGCTGAGATCCGGCCACTGCACTCCAGCCTGGGTGACAGAGCGAGACTCCGTCTCAAAAAAAAAAAAAAAAAAAAAAGTTATAAATAATTAGCAAAACAACCCAAGATTTCCTCAAAACCAATTATCTACACCCTTAAAATAGACAGCCCCTACTTAGGGGTGTGAAACCAGAACAATGTTCAAATCTATCTTGTATTCCTGGTCTTCAGTTGGTTACTTTTTCAATCTCCCTACAGGTTTCCCAACTATTCTAAATCAGTTCTCAAGCATGTCTATCTCCAGGACAGCCAAAGGCTTGACAGTATTGAACCATTATCAGTCTTGCCATTTGACCATAGGCCACAGGTACCTTTTCTGGCCAACCTAAACCCCTGCATGTTTCCATTCCCTTCTTCCCACCCTGGTTTCTTCCTTAAAGATAAGTCCTATGAACCATATGATGTTTGAGACTTGCTTCAGGATGACAAAGGGGAGAGGGAACAAAGATAGAAATGTAGATGGAATAGAATTAACCACACATTGACAGCTGTTGAGCCTGAGTGGCAAGTGCAGCAGGGTTTAATGCATTATTCTATCTACTTGCTTATTTAAGATGTTCCATTTTTAAAAAGATGAAAAATGGCAGGGTGTGGTGGCTCACACCTGTAATCTCAACACTCTGGGAGGCTGAGGCGGGAGATCACTTGAGCCCAAGAGTTTGATACCAGGCTGGGCAATATAATGAGACACCATCTCCACAACAAATTTTTAAAAAGAAAATTAGCCAGGCTTGGTGCTGCACACCTGTATTCCCAGCTACTCGGGACCTGAGGCAGGAAGATTGCTTGAGCCCAGGAGGTTGAGGCTACAGTGAGTCATGATCAGATTGCTGCATTCCAGTCTGGGTGATAGAGCAAGACCCTGTCTCAAAAAAAAAGAAAAAGAAAAAAAAAAAAAGAAGAAAAAAGAAAGCCCATGAAAGTTAATTAATTAGCTCAAACATCCCCTAGCACACTCAAGAATGTAAGTGTGCATTCTGCTATCTATGAAGGTGTTCCAAATTTTCATACACGTTTCGAACAGTCCCCCAGTCATGTGACATTCTATATAAATAAGGAAACATGCCACCTACTTCCCTTTGGCATAAGGGTCTCTACTGCACTGTAACAATGAGTCATTATAAACGTAAGTAGTAAAGATTTTTTAAAAGGAAACATAAATGAACTGAAGTTACATGTGTCAACAAGATGAATTCCAAAAACATAACAATGGGAGGAAAAGCAAGTTGCAGAAGGTTACACAGAATACAATATTCCTTAAGTTAAAAAGACATCCAAAATAATATATTTTTTAGTGATTTATATATACACAAATATATATATCCACATATACATACAATAAAAGTAGAAAGAAATCTTCAAGTCATTCACACCAAGTTCAGGACTCTGGTAACCTCCAGGGTAGGGAGGGAAGGGAATGGGACCAGAGAAGGGGACATAGGAAGCTTTCACTCTAGCTGGGCTGTTTTACTTATACGGAGTGGTGGATATACAGTTATTTCTTGGGTAACTCTCTAGTTTTACATGCCTGAAATATTTTATTACAAAAGAGTCAACAAGTAACTATTATGCAGAGGTACTCCTTTTAACCTGGCAATGGTTTAGCTCTGGTACTTCCTACATCTGCTGGCATTCATTCTCTTTTAGAAAAAAGTAACACTGTCAATCTAAAACAGCATAGAGTTAATCCTAGTTATGTGTGTGTGTGTTTGTTTTGGTCTGTTTGTTTGTTTTTGAGATGGAGTTTCACTCTTGTCCCCCAGGCTGGAGTGCAATGGCGTGATCTCGGCTCACTGCAACCTTCGCCTCTCTGGTTCAAAAAATTCTCCTGCCTCAGCCTCCTGAGTAGCTGGTATTACAGGCATGCGCCACCACACCCAACTAATTTTTGTATTTTTAGTAGAGATGGGGTTTCGCTATGTTGGCCAGGCTGGTTTCAAACTCCTGACCTCAGTTGATCTGCCTACCTCGGCCTCCCAAAGTGCTAGAATTACAGGCATGAGCCACCGTGCCCAGCCCCTAGTTACTGTTTTAATATGCTGGCCTCTATTTCCCTAAAGTATAGTTATAAAATTATACGATCTAAAGATGTAAAAATATAAAGTTGTTTCATTTACATTTTTTAAAAATAGTTCTAGCTAATAATCTAGCAATGAGCGAAAGTTCACAAGAATTTGTCTTTTACCTATAATTTTCTTTAATGATTAAACAGTTGCTTCAAAAAATCAGAAGACAGCCTTCAGAAAAGACTTCTCCCCAAAGGTGAGGGCATGCGCACAGATTTTTAAAATATTTCCTACTTCCCACAGCTTTGTTTTACTTATTTACCTCAATCAAAGCTGCTTAAACAATCAGACAACACTTATCAGGTTTTTTTTTTTAACCATTCACTGATTTCCCTTGATATGGAAGCAATAGTGTTTTATAATTATTCCCCTTAATGTCCAAGAATTAACTACCATAAAAATGAAAACCAACATGGATGAAGCTGGAAACCATCATTCTCAGCAAAATAACACAGGAACAGAAAACCAAACACCGCATGTTCTCACTCATAAGTGGGAGTTGAACAATGAGAACACATGGACACAGGGAGGGGAACATCACACGCCAGGGCCTATTGGGGGGTGCAGGGCTAGGGGAGGGATAGCATTAGGAGAAATACCTAATGTAGATGATGCGTTGATGGGTGAAGCAATCACTAAGGCACATGTGTACCTATGTAACAAAACTGCACATTCTCCAAGTGTATCCCAGAACTAAAGTATAATAAAAAAATTAATACAGATGAGATCTGGAGCATATGTGTATAATTACATAAGTCATGTATGTTTTACATGAGCATACAAAAAAATGTAAAAAGATACGCACAAAATTGACTTTTTTATATATTCTTCTGTTACTTGGCTTTGAAAAAATAATGTTCTCATTTTTGAATTTTAAAAGAAAACTCCAATAAGATGTGTATATGTTAAAAATATTTTAAACGAAAACCAATTTTAATGATGACTTCGAATATACACAGCATTCCAAGAGACTGACACTATCCTAAAAGATAGATATTATAAAGTGGTCTGTTAATTCATTACATCAAATACAAAACTTGCTGCTCTAAGGTAGATATTTTATTTATTTATTTATTTAATGAGACAGGGTCTGACTCTCTCACCCAGGCTGGGGTGCTGTAGTGTCATAATGGCTCATTGCAGCCTCAGACTCCTGGGCTCAAGGGATCCTCCCACCTCAGCCTCCAGAATAGCTGGGACTACAGGCATGCCCCAGAGAGAGGTAGGTAGAGGGGGTGTGTGTGTGTAGACGGGGTTTTGCCATCTTGCCCAGGCTAGTACTGAACTCCTGGACTAAAGCAATCCTCCAGCCTCAGACTCCCAAAGTGCTGAGATTTACAGGTGTGAGCCACTGGACCTGGCCATAGCCTATTTTAAAAGGTCTTTTGGTCTCTTTATAGAGTATTTATTTCCCTGTGCTGACTTGTTTTAAGAGCAGTATTCTAGCACTAGGTGGAAAATGGCAGAATGGAACACTTTTAAATTAGAAAAAGAAAATATGTCTATGAACAGGTAATGGTTTTGTTTAGTATTTCAAGACAGAGCAACAAATGTTAGAGTAGTTGGTTTCCCAGGTTATGAAGTATTTTGTTGGTATTCAAAGGCCAGCATTTCACTAGAAGGCATAGTGCGTGGTGAGAATCAGGTCGCGGTTTGACAACGTATTTGGTTTGGGTTTGACAGGCTTATTTTACTTTATTTTGATACAGGGTTTTGCTCTGTTGCCTAGGCTGGAGAGCAATGGTGCGATCATAGCTCCCTATAACCTTGAACTCCCAGGCTCAAGCAATTCTCCTGCCTCAGCCTCCAGAGTAGCTAGGACTACCAGCGCATGCTACCGTGCCCGGCTATTTTATTTTGTGTAGAGACAGGGTCTCACTATGTTACCCAGGCTGATCTCAAAGTCCTGGCCTCAAGCAATCCTCCCATCCTTGGCCTCCCAAAGCACCGGGACTACAGGCGTGTGCCACGGCACCAGGCTGACATTTTATTTTTGGATATTATATTTCAAGTCTTTTCTCAACCAAATAAAAACTCTGAAGTGTAAAAACATTTGCATGGGAACATAAGCTCCATGAAGACAGAGATTATGTTGGATTCACTATTATAACCTCAGCACCTAGGATAGTACCTGACACACATCAGAAACTCATATGTTTTCCACCTAATGCTGGAATCCTGCTGTTAAAATAAGTCAGCAAAGGAAAATAAATACTCTGTAAAGAGACCAATTCATTGCTGATGGGAATGCAAAATGGTACAACCACTTTGGAAGGCAGTCTGGCAGTTTCTTATAAAACTAAATATACTCTTACCACACAATCTAGCAATCATGCCCCCTTGCTATTTACCCAAATGAGTCAAAAGCTTATATCTTGCATGTAACAAAAAAGCCTACATACAGATGTTTATAACAGGTCTATCCATAATTGCCCAGACTTGGAAGCAACCAAGATATCCTTCAGTAGGTGAAACTGTAGTACATCCAGACAATGGAATATTATTCAGCACTATAAAGAAATGAGCCACCAAACCATAAAAAGACATGGAGGAATCTTAAGTGCATATTACTACATGAAAGAAGCCAATGTGAAAAGTCTACATACTGTATGACTCCAACTATATGACATTCTTAAAAAAGCAAAACTGGCCGGGCGCGGTGGCTCAAGCCTGTAATCCCAGCACTTTGGGAGGCCGAGACGGGCGGATCACGAGGTCACAAGATCAAGACCATCCTGGCTAACACGGTGAAACCCCGTCTCTACTAAAAAAAAATACAAAAAACTAGCCGGGCGAGGTGGCGGGCGCCTGTAGTCCCAGCTACTCGGGAGGCTGAGGCAGGAGAATGGCGTGAACCCAGGAGGCGGAGCTTGCAGTGAGCTGAGATCCGCCACTGCACTCCAGCCTGGGCGACAGAGCAAGACTCTGTCTCAAAAAAAAAAAAAAAAAAAAGGCAAAACTATGGAGACAGTTAAAAAAAAAATCAGTGATTGCCACATGTTAGTGGAGAGGGAGGGATGAATCGATAGAGCACAGATTTTTAGAGCAGTGAAACTATTCTGTATGATACTACAATGGTAGATCCATGTCATTATACATTTGTCCAAACCCACAGAATGTACAACACCAAGAGTGAGCCCTAATATATAGACTTTGGGGAATAATGATGTGTCAATGTAGGTTCACTGATTGTAAAAACTCTATTATTCTGGTGCCGGATGTTGAGAGTGGGGAAAGCTACTGGTGTGTCAGGGCAGGGGATATATGGGTACTCTGCTAAATTTTGCTGTGAACCTAAAACTGCTCTGAAAAAAAAAAATAGCCTATTAAAAAATATGTTAAGGCCGGACACGATGGCTCACGCCTGTAATCACAGTACTTTGGGAGGTCAAGGTGGATGGATCACCTGAAGTCAGGAGTTCGAGACTAGCCTGGCCAACACGGCAAACGGCTGTCTCTACCAAAAATGTAAAAATTAGCCAGGCGTGGTGGCATGCGCCTGTAGTCCCAGCTACTCGGGAGGCTGAGGCAGAAGAATCGCTTGAACCGGGGAGGCGGAGGTTGCAGTGAGCTGAGATCACATCACCGCACTCCAGCCTGGGCAAAAGAATGAGACTCCATCTCAAAAAATAAATAAATAATAAATAAATATTTTTATAGACCATTTACTTGTGGTAAGACTGCAAGATTCTCATTCTTCCTGGAACATTATTATGGTAATCTTAATTGTACGCTTATTAAGAGGAAAACCTGGTTGTTACCATAGAAAATACCAGGGCTGGTTAGTGCCTCCAAGATTTGAGCAGTTATACCTGTCGGGGCACTTAAATCTCAACTTACAGGTTCCTGTTTAACAGGGAAAGGATAAAAACATCTATGTTTGTTTTAAAGAATGGCTAATACACCGATGGGGTAATACAAATTAAAGTGGATGGAGCATACACACACCACCACCACCACCAAAGTGATGGGTGAAAATTAGGGGTCTGCTGGTTGCTGACTTTGTTTGACTCTCTTAGGATTACATGTCCGGGATGCCTTCAGTGTTCATTTTCACCTGTACCAAGAATAATGAGTTATGGTAATTTTGTTGGATTGAAGGGGGATGATGTGTTTTGCTTTGCTAGGCTGAATAAGGGAGCTTCAAGCTCTGAGAGATTTACTCCAAGCAATACTGTAGGGATGTCCCCTTTGGCCAGTATCTGAAGCAGTCTTTTGCAAGCAGATTTCAACTGGACATCAAAAATATAATCTCATTCACGCACAGGCACTGTGCCTTGGGTCCTTTTAAAACCATATGTACCTCAAGAAAGCATGGGTTCTAACATCAGGAAATCCTTCTTCCCAGTTCCTAAGGAGGCATCGACCAACATATTCAGATTTACTATGCCCACCTCCTCTTATCCGATGCATTACTGACAACAAAATAAGCCTTAATAGGTACCCAGCTGTCACTTACTTGCTGCATAGCCTCAGTCAATTATTCCTCTTTCAGCTGGGAAGCAGTTACAGCATTGAATAAATGTGTTATGCTCGGGAGTATTCTGAGGGCCTCAAGTAATAGTCATGGTTTGTGTTTTAAGACACTGATTTTCTCTTTACCTGATCCAGCTCAACTACTCGTCAGCAATGGCAGAACTGTCTGTATATCAAGGACTTTTTTAGGGACAAACAGCCATGCTAAGTTCTGTGAATACTAATTATATTTTCAGAAATCCCAAATTCAAAAGGGTGAAAGATTACAAAGTGTTTAAAGTTACGCTCACAAACACAGGGCAGTACAAACACTCTAGCAATATAAAACGCAGTCTTAAGTAATTTCTTTAAAAATACGTATGAACACAATGACATTGCAAGTGAACCATAAAACCCTCAGTTCTCCTTTGAAACTAGATTTTAAAATACCACTCACCACTCTAAATATTCCATTGGTGTTAATAACATTCATACTATTGCTTTTAAGGAAAGCTTCATTTGACGTTTTGAACCTGATATTAACAATCTTATCACCATGAAGTGCTGGTGACATGAAATGACAGACAAAGGCTTATCAATTAGTCTTTCTCCAAGCTCCAAGGAAAGCACAAAACAAACACAGCGTCTGGTATGTATCATCCCCTAGTCCTTTTCCAAGTATAGAACAGTCAAAAGGTGGTAGCTATGACACCCCTTACCTTTCAATTCTATTTCAAGTCCAAGTAATGATAGATGGGAAACTACAGCTGTTTCCCATGGTGGACTTCTGAAGTCCACCTCTAGCCTCAAATGGGAAATTTGGTTTTGACTTGACAAACGTCCTCTTGCAGTCCCGTGTCCCTGTTCTGCAACTTGTCATTAAGGTTTTTGATTTAATATTAATATTTAGAAATATGTTATGGGCAATTACATATTGTAGATACGTATATATCACAACTACATACAGAGGACAACATTCAGCCCTGGGCCTCCAACCCTACAGACACACACACCCCTCAGGTTCAAATCCCAGCAAGGCACCCTGACAGCCCACTCAGGAGAGGGAGGGGCAGGAGCAGCGAGCAGAGGTTAAACCAGGCAGCAGCCAAAACAAACACCACTTCCAGAACAGGGCAAACTTTGGGTCTGGGCGGCTGCAGAACCCCAGAAATGGCCGGGGGAGGGGAGGGAATGTCAGACAGTCTCAGGGAAGGAAGATGGGGAGCGCGCACCCAGCACTGACTGGGCGAGGAGCTGAGCTGCGGAGGAGGCTGGTGTCCCCCGGGTACAAGGGCGTCGCCGCTATCCCCGGCTGCAGAGTTCTCTGACAACTGGCCGAGGCCTCCGGGTCCCTGGGGGCAGCCCTGTCGCCCCACTCGCAACCTCCGCCCCCGCAGACACTGCCCCACAGACCCGCAGGGACAAGAGGCGGAGGGACCCACCTGGTGCAGCGTCTCGGCTGGCAGCTGCGACGCCCGAAACAGGTCAGCCACTGGGCCGGCGGCTGCAGTGGCCGTGCCGGGGGCGACTCTGGCGGCCTCGGGAGGCCCAGACCCGGGGCCCCCGCCCGCGGCGCCGGCACAGCGCGCGAAGAGCTCGGAGTAGCACTGCTGCTCGCCCTCGCTCAGCAGCAGCGGTGGCGGCCCGGAGCCACAGCCCCCACCCGCCGCCGCCGCCGCTGCCGCCTCCATGGGACCAGCAAGGGGGCGCGGCGGAGCCCTGTCCCTAGCTGGGGTGCCGCTGCGTCCGCCACAGCCACCGGCTCCTCGGCCTCAGCCGACGCCGCCGCCACCCCCACGCCCCGCAGCTGCCGCGCGGCCGCTTCCTCCCGGCGCGCGCCGGCCCCGCCCCCGGGCTTGAATGTTGTGCCTCAGCTGCGCGGCACATGGAGACAGGCGCGGAGCGGCCCAATCACAGCCTGATATCTCACCGCGGCCCCGCCCCCGCCTCCCGCCTGCCCCGCCCAGCGCCAGGTAACTAACCCAGCGCGCTGCCTGCCCTCCGCGCGTCACCTGCTCCGCTGCCCAGGAAGGCGAGCCCCGTGCCTTTCCAAGCCTACCCTGCAAGGGAGCGGAGTCTTTGGCCATCCGCCCTGGTTGGGAAGGGCGCATCTAGACCCAACTGGAGAAAAGCTCTTTTCGGGGAGCGGGGAAGGTCGTGGTGTTTTTTCGCCAGAAGGCTGGGGCAAGTGTGGTGCCCACACCACGCCATGCCCTTTCCAGAAAACGGACAAGGCATGGGAAATTAGGTTTCCTTTCTTCCATAGCAGTAGTGCTTATGTCCTAAACAGCTGGAAGACACAGACGTCTGTACAAACAGGGTCCCACTGACGCCAAACTGTTCAGTGGGTATTGGAGTTAGGCCACCTCTTCAGACATGGCTCAAACCAGGAGTTGAGACTTCATAAGGAATAACATCGGTTACTCGTAAATACTAGAGTAGTAAAAGACCCATTTTGCAGATCATTTTGTCCAAATCCTGCTTTTACATATGAGGAAACTGCCATGTTCACCTTCATTCCTTCAAAACTAGTTGAATATCTCGTATGTAGCAGATTTATATGCTAGGGCCTGAAAATACAAACCTCAGTAACAGAGGATCCTCACTCTCCACAGGAAGCACTTATTTTGGTAGTAAAACAGGAATTTTTTTTTAAGTACAAAACTTTTTCAAGCTCACGCCAAAAATCAATGCGAGAACCCACATCTTTCCATCCCTGTCCATGTCCTCCTCTCTCTCCATTCCTCCCTATCCTAAAGCATACACACTGTATTTTTCAAATGTGCTTGCTTCCCCCTGGCTAGTACTCTAGCCTTTTTTTTTTTTTTTTTTGAGATGGAGTTTCAGTCTTGTTGCCCAGGCTATAGTTCAATGGCACAGTCTTGGCTCACTGCAACCTCCACCTCCCGGGTTCAAGCAATTATTCTGTCTCAGCCTCCCGAGTAGCTGGAATTACAGGTGCCTGCCACCATGACTGGCTAGTTTTTGTATTTTTAGTAGAGACGGGGTTTCACCATGTTTGTTAGGCTGGTCTCGAACTCCTGACCTCAGGTGATCCACACACCCCCCACCTCGGCCTCCCAAAGTGCTGGGATTACAGGCTTGAGCCACTTGAGCCCTCTAGCCACTTTTAAAAGAAAGTCCAGGCCGGGTGCGGTGGCTCATGCCCGTAATCCCAGCACTTTGGAAGGCCAAGGCAGGCAGATCACCTGAGTCCAGGAGTTCGAGATCAGCCTGGCCAACATGGTGGAATCTCACCTCTACTAAAAATACAAAAACTAGCTGGGCCATGGTGGTGAGTGCCTGCAATCCCAGCTACTTGGGAGGCTGAGGCAGGAGAATCACTTGAACCTGAGAGATGGAGGTTGCAGTGAGCCAAGATCACACCACTGCACTCCAGCCTGGGCAACAGAGCGAGACTCTGTCTAAAGAGAGAGAGAGAGAGAGACCAGAAAAGAAGCCACTGGAAAAAAAAAAAAGTCTGTCCCACCATTGCACTGGAAGTTCCAGCATCAGGTCCACATATCTGCATCTCTTTTCCAAAAATTATCTTTTTAAATGTCATTTTTCCTGGGAAGACCTGCAGAAATATATGCATGAAGCCTCACTGGGAAACACTAACCCAAAAGAAAACATCAGTCTAGGGTTAAGCACTAATAAAAAATATATTTTACTACAAAGAAAGCTACAAAACATTGATTTAAAAAATTGAAGAGGACATAAAAACATGGAAAGGCATCCCATGCTCATGGATTGGAATAATTAATATTATTAAAATAACCATACTACCCAAAGAAATCTATATATTCACTGTGATCACTATCAAAATACCAGTGACATTCTTCACAAAAATAGAAAAAAAAATCCTAAAAATTGTATAAAACCACAAAAGAACCTGAATAGCCAAAGCAATCCTGAGCAAAAAGAACAAAGCTGGAGGCATCACACTACCTGACTTCAAAATATACTACAAAGCTATGGTAACCAAAACAGCATGGTACTGACATAAAAAGAGATACATAAACCAATAGAACAGACTGGAGAACCCAGAAATAAACCCACACATTTACAGCCAACTGACCTCCAACAAACCACCAAGAAAATACATTGGGAAAGGACAGTCTTTACAATAAATGGTGCTGGGAAAACCAGCTATCCATAAGCAGAAGAATAAAACAAGACCTTTCTCTCTCTCTCTCAGCATATACAAAAATCAACTGAAGATGTATTAAAAACTTAATTATAAGACCTAAAACTGTAAAACTACTGGAAGAAAACACTGGGGAAATGCTTCAGGACATTGGTCTGGACAAGGATTTTATGGCTAAGACCTTGAAAGCACAGGCCAAAAAAACAAAAATAAGCAAATGGGAATGTATTAAACTGAAAGGCTTCTGCACACCAAAGGAAACATCAACAGAATGAAAAGACAACCTGCAGAATGGGAGAAGATATTTGCAAACTATTCATCCAACAAGAGACTGATATCCAGAATATAGAAGGAACTCAACTCAACAGCAAAAAAATAATAATAATCCCATTAAAAAGTGGGCAAAGGATCTGCATAAACATTTCTCAAAATAATACAGATAGCCAACAGGTATATGAAAACATGCTCAACATCATTTATCATCAGGAAAATGCAAATCAAAACCACAGTGAGATATCATCTCAGTCCATATATAAGAGAAAAGGAAAGTCTTATACACTGTTAAGAATACAGATTAGTACTGCCCTTATAGAAAACAGTGTGGACGTTTCTCAAAAAACTAAAAACAGAACTACTATATGATCCAGCAATCCCACTACTGGGCATTTATTCAAAGGAAAGGAAATCAGTAATTAAAGAGATACCTGCACCCCCATGTTTATTGCAGCACTATTCACAATAGCCAAGATATGGATCAACCTAAGTGTCCATCAACAGTGCGTGGATAAAGAAAATGTGTTATATATACACAATGGAATACTATTCAGCCATAAAAAAGAATGAAATCCTGTCACTTGCAGCAACATGGATGGAACTGAAGGTCATTGTGTTAAGTGAAATAAGCCAGACACAGAAAGACAAACATCACATGTTCTTACTCATATGTGAGAGCTGAAAAAGTTGATCTCATGGAAGTAGAGTGATAGCTATCAGAGCCTGTGAAGGGTGGGCTGGAGGATGAAGGGAGGTTAGCTAATGGTTACAAAAATACAGTTAGAAGGAGTAAAATCTAGTGTTTGATAGCATAGTAGGGTGAGTATAATTAACAATTTATTGTATATTTCTTTTTTCCTGAGACAGGGTCTCAATCTGTCACCCAGGCTGGAGTGCAGTGGTACAATCACGGCTCACTGCAGCCTCGACCTCCTGGGCTCTAGCAATTCTCCTACCTCAGTCTCCTGAGTAACTAGGACTGTAGGCGTGCACCACCATGCCCAGCTAATTTTTGTATTTTTTATAGAGACAAGGTCTCGCTATGTTGCCCAGGCTAGCCCACTCTTAGGGCTCAAGTGATCCACCTGCCTCAGCCTCCTAAAGTGCTAGAATTACAGGCGTGAGCCACCATGCCCAGCCTATTGTACATTTCAAAATACCTAGAAGATTTGAAATGTTCCCAACACAAAGAAATGATAAATGTTTGAGATGATGGATATGCCAGTTATTCTGGTTTGATCATTACACATTGTATACATGTATCAAAATATCACATATATCCCATAAATATGTACAATTAATATGTATCAATAAAAAATGTTCATACATTTTAGAATTTGCTTTAATAAAGAGATATATAAAACTTTCACCCCAAATAGTTTTATTTTTACTAAAAACAGAAGACAAAAAATCTCAAGAAATACCACTGATGATAACAAATATACTTTGGTATTATGGTCAACTAAAGGACTAAGGTCAGGAAGAGAAGCGAAGGGGAAAAAATCATGAAATTGTAAATACAAAAAGAAGGAAAGGAAAGGGGAAGACAGTGAAGAGAGATACATAAGAAGAAGAAAAATGAAAAATGATGTCAACCTCAGTGATAGCCAAAGTAATATTTACCTTTTGGAATCTAGAAAAATGGAACAGAGAAGAGGATCTTCTCCAGAAGGAAGAAGTTCTCACCTCTTCATTAAGCTTTCTTTATACTACGTCTTGCATCCAACCTGCCAGGAGGGAACTAAAACAGCAGAAAGCTTCAGAACGGGAACGAGAGTGCAGAAAGGATAGGTAAATTAGGAGCAATAAAGACTAACTTCACTTGGGAATTTCCATTTCAAAATCTCACCACCTGGCTGGGCGTGGTAGCTCATGCATGCAATCCTAGCACTTTAGGAGGCTGAGGCAGGAGGATCACTTGAGCCCAGGAATTCCAGACCAGCCTGAGCAACCTAATGAGACCCTGCTTCTATTTAAAATTTAAAAAGAAAAAAAGAATTTAAAAAAGGAAAGAAGATCAGGCACGGTGGCACATGCCTATAATCCCAGAACTTTGGGAGGCCAAGACGGGCAGATCACTTGAGGCCAAGAGTTCAAGACCAGCCTGGCCAACATGGCAAAACCCTGTCTCTACTAAAAATACAAAAATTAGCTGGGTGTGATGGCTCACGCCTGTAATCCCAGCTACTCGGGAGGCTGAGGCACAAGAATCTCTTGGACCTGGGAGGCGGAAGTTGCAGTGAACTGAGTTTGTGCCACTGCACTCCTGCCTGGATGACAGAGCAAAACTGTCTTGAAAAGAAGGAGGAAGAGGAGGAGGAGGATGAGGAGGAGAAGAAGAAGAGGAGGAGGAGGAGGAGGAAGAGGAAGAAGGAAGAAGAAGGAAGAAGAAGGAAGAAGAAAAGAAATTTCACCACCTTTGTAGTTTCCATAGCTGTGATACCTTCTCAGGAAAACTGGAAGCCCGATGTTTATTCTCTTCCTACCTTTGTGGTTGTACTCGGGTTTCCCTGAGAATGGCCCACCATTCTAATAAAGGCTAGAAGGGGACATAACTCTGTGTGATAAACACGAAACCCTCGTTTACCCTGTGACTACTGTCAAAGGAAATGTGAGCTATAATAATCCCTAATATTCATGCAGTGGAGAAAAAAAGCTGCAAAGCTTTTTAAAGCACTTTTATACCTATTGTCTCATTTAAGCCTCATAGTAACTTTCTGAGGTAGGTTGGGAAGACATTTTTAATCTCCATTTTGCAGATGAGAAAATGGATGCAGAGACGGTGTGATTTGTCTCACTGAATACCAGATTCAGAACTGATCTTTATGACTCAACTAAGTATAATAAATTTGACATATTTATTAAGCACCAGATATGACAGAGACAGGTAGAAAGTCTCACATCTGTGCCTATCAATCTATCAGCGAGACAATCAACATTTATTGATAGAACAGAGAGTATTTACTGTAACCCTACCAGAGTACTAAGAGGAATTTTTCTTTAATACAAGATGTGTTTCTTTCAAGGAGTTTGAAGCCTCACTGGAAGAGACAAAACTAACACAACAAATAAAAACAAATGAAAGACAATATATAATTAAGTGCTAAACTGTGTATTCTGGGTTAACCGCTGTGGGAGTTGAGAGAAGAGAGAAAATTCATGAGCCAGAGCTCAGCGAGGAAGGCTTGATGAGGGGGGCTGAGATGGCTGTTGACTGAGACTGGGTGGAACTGGGGAGGTAAAAGGACATGACAGAAAGGGAGGAGCCCCAGAGACTTGGCAACCAGGAAATAATGAGTGAGGGATGGCAGGCTGGGTCAGAAGAAAGGGCAGCTCTGAAAGTCTCCAGTATGTAAGAGAGAAGCTGCTCAACAAAAGATGTGGGGCACAGCCAAACGGGACCCAACAGCAGTAATACCCAGGGCACAGGAAGAAAAAAAAATGGCAATTGTAAAAATGTGTTAATATCTAAGGAATGCCAAGTACTGTTCTTTATTTCTACAAGTTTTTTCAGTAGAAGAAATAGTTATCAAACTTCAAAATAAACACAGATAAGAATTTAGAAACTAGAAGCACTCATGTCCCTTAAGGTTGACAGTAAACAAGAACTTTTTAGAAGGGAATATCTTTATACTTTTTTGTGGTTCAAAGCTTACACACTTGTTTTGGCTCCATGTTGGCCGGAAAAGCCAGAGGGATCATATTTTCAGAAATAGTCAAGAGATATCAAGAGATATCCTTTTTTATTCTTTCTCATGGAATCCAATTACTCCCATTGCAGAGCTATTCTTTACGTTATGTTCCCCCCCCGCCGAAAATTGGTACTGAGGAGTGGAGCATTGCTATAAAGATACCTGAAAATGTGGAAGTGACCTTGGAACTGAGTAATGGGCAGACACTGGAAAAGTGTGAAAGGCTCAGAAGAAGACAGGAAGCTGTGGGAAAGTTTGGAACTTCCTGGAGACTGATTGAATGGTTATGACTAAAATGCTGATAGTGATATGGACAGTGAAGGCCAGGCTGATGAGGTCTCAGATGGAAATAAGGAACTTATTGGGAACTGAAGCAAAGGCTACTCTTGTTACATTTCAGCAAAGAGCTTGGTTGGATTGTGCCCCTGCCCTAGGGATCTGTGGAACTTTGAACTTGAGAGAGATGATTTAGGGTATCTGGCAGAAGGCATTTCTAAGCAACGAAGGGTTCAAGATATGGCCTGACTGCTTCTAACAGCCTATGTTCATATATGTGAGCAAAGAAATGACCTGAAACTGGAACTTACATTTAAAAGGGAAGCAGAGTGTAAAAGTTTGAAAAATCTGCAGCCTGGCCATGTGGTAGAAAAGAAAAGCCTATTTTAAGGGGAGGAATTAAAGCAGACTGCAGAAATTTGCATTAGTAAAAAGGAGCCAAGTGCTAATACCTAAGACAATGGGGAGAAGGCCTCAAAAGCATTTCAGAGACCCTCATCACAGCCTCTCCCATCACAGACCCAGAGGCCTAGGAGGGAAGAAAGGTTTCCTGGGCCAGGCCCAAGGCCCTGCCACCCTGTGCAGCCTTGGGCCATTGCTCCCTGCATCCAAGCTGCTCTTGCTCCAGCCCTGGCTCAAAGGGGTCCAGGTACAGCTCAGACTGCTGCTTCAGAGGGTGCAAGCCACAAGCCTTGGCTGCTTCCACGTGGTGTTAAGCCTACAGGTGTGCAGAGTGCAAGAGTTGAGGCTTGGGAGCCTCCACCTAGATTTCAGAGGACGTATGGAAAAGCCTAGACTCCAGGCAGAAGACTGCTGCAGGGGCAGAGCCCTCATGGAGAACCTCTACTAGGGGAGTGCAGAGTGGGAAATGTGGAGGTGAAGCCCCCACACAGAATCCCCACTGGGGCACTGCTTAGTGGAGCTATAAGAAGAGGGTCACCATCCTCCAGACCCCAGAATGGTAGATCCACCAACAGCTTACACCCTGCACCTGGAAGAAGCACAAGCACTCAATGCCAGCCCATGAAAGCAGCCATGGAGGCTGAACCCTGCAAAGCCACAGGGGTGGAGCTGCCCAAAGCCTTAGGAGCCCACCTCTTGCACCAGTGTGTCCTGGATACAAGACATGGTGTCAAAGGAGATTAGTTTGGAGCTTTAAGATTTAATGACTGCCCTGCTAGGTTTCAGACTTGCATGGGGCCTGTAGCCCCTTTCTTTTGTCCAATTTCTCTTTTTTTGAATTGGTGTATTTTCCCAATACCTATCTCTCCTTTGTATCTCAGAAGTAACTAACTTGTTTTTTATTTTATAGGCTTTTAGGTAGAAGGGACTAGCCTTGCTTCAAATGAGACTTTGAACATTGGACTTTTGAGTTAATACTGGAATGAATTAAGATTTTTCAGGGACTATTGGGAAGGCATAATGGGATTTTGCAAGGTGAGAAGGACATCAGATTTGGGAGGTGCTAGGGGCGAAATGATGTGGTTTGACTGTGTGCCCCCATCCAAATCTCATGCTTAATTATAATCCTCAGTGTTGGAAGTGGGGCCTGGTGGGAGATGATTGAATCATGGGGATAGATCCTTCATGAATGGTTTAGCCCCTTCCACTCGTTGCTATTCTCATGATGGTGAGTGAGTTCTCATGAGATCTGGTGGTTTAAAAGTGTGTGGCACCTCCCCACAACACCTCTCAGTCCTGCTTCTGCCATATAAGATGGCTGCTCCCACTTTGTCTTCCACCATGAGTAAAAGCTCCATGAGGCTTTCCCAGAAGCAGATGCTGCCTGTACAGCCTGCAAAACCATGAGCCTATTAAACCTCTTTTCTTTATAAATTACCCAGTCTCAGGCATTTCTTTATAGCAGTGTGAGAATGGACTAATACAATCATGCTGTGCTTGCAGGTTTGTAGTCTAGGATCAATAGGCTATACCATATAGCTGTCAACTTAAATATCAAAGAGAGGCTCTCTAAAAGAAAATGATGTTTATGGCCAGGCACGGTGGCTCATGCCTGTAATGCTAGTGCTTTGGGAGGCCAAGGTGGGTGGATCATTTGAGCCCAGGAGTTGAAGACCAGCCTGGGCAGCATGGCAAAACCCTGTCTCTACAAAAAAAAATACAAAAATTAGCTGGGTGTGGGGCATTGTGTCATGCACCTGTAGTCCTAGCTACTTGGGAACCTGAGGTGGGAGGATCGCTTGAGCCCAGGATGCTGAGGCTGCAGTAAGCTGTGGTTGTGCCACTGCACTCAGGCTGAGCAACAGAGGGAGACTGTCTCAAAAAAAAGAAAAAGAAAAAGAAAAAAAAGAAAAAAGAAAGAAAAGAAAATGTTGTTCATTTGGGAATAGGGCATTGCAATGGGAATATGTATGCCACAGTAAACTTGTGCATATTCATGGAGGTAAAGGAAGACAAACATTTTTCAAGGAAAAATGAAGGTTACATAATTTTTTTGAAATGGTTATTTTTGGCGACAAGGATCAATAACAAGGGTGGCACCACTTCAAGGTTAGACAGGCAGTTGCTGGGCAGATGCCTTTACAGAAGGTTGTGATGATATTCGTGCAAGTTTGCAGTTTTTGCAGTCTTTTGTTGTAATTTTGTTGTCAGGCATAAAAGTGTGAGAACCCTCTCTTCATAGCCTTCCTCAGCTCTATGTATCAGATTTTTTTTTTTTAACGCAAGTGACTCCATTTTGATTCTGACAACTTTCACGTAGCCTAGGTGTGTAGTAGGCTGTACCATCTAGATTTGTGTAAGTACACTCTGTGATGTTCACACAACAACGAAGACACCCAACAACGCATTTCTCAGAACGGACCCGTCAGGCTGGTCTTGAACTCCTGACCTCATGATCCACCCGCCTCGGCCTCCCAAAGTGCTGGGATTACAGGTGTGAGCCACCGCACCCAGCCGACAATTAAATGTTACAAATTACTGTCTCAGCCAGGCATGGTGGCCTGTAATCCCAGCACTTTGGGAGGCCAAGGTTGGTGGATTGCTTGAGCCCAGGAGTTCGAGACCAGCCTGGGAAACATAGCGAGTTCTCATCTTTACAAAAACTACAAAAATTAGCCAGGCATGGTGGTGTGCTCCTGTAGTCCCAACTACTTGGGAGGCTGAGGTGGGAAGATCACTTGAGCCTGGGAGGTCAAGGCTACAGTGAGCTGAGATGGCACCACTGCACTCCAGCCTGGGTGACAGAGCAAGACCCTGTCTAAAACAAACAAACAAACAAATGACTGCCTACCATAAAACTAGCTTGGAATTTTGGTAAAGTTATATCTTACACCCACCCTTGTGTGCATGTGTGTGTGTGCGTGTGTATGTGCATGTGCACCCATGCAGATGTGTGATTATGTGCCCTCCTTCTTCCTATACCAACTGTGTCCTCTGAAGTCCAACAAACTGAGAAAGTGGCTGCTCTCAAGTAACAAAGAATTGTTCCCAGCAGCCCTGCTGCCCTCTTATGTAAAGTATCAGACAGTTCACTCCTCTCCGTGGAATTAAGGCTTTGGTATCCCTGGGAATGGCTGAGCAGAAATGTTAAAAACTTTCTGTGCACTGGTAAAGCCCAATAGTTAAGTGAGACAAACTGGAACCAAGAGTTCTCACTACTTGCTAACCTTGGGAAAGCAGCTTCCTGCTTTGTTTCGCAGAACACGGTTTTGGATAATTATTATCGCGACCACATCTTTTTATAGTGCTTTAAAAAATTGTCCATAATACTCAAATGTATCATTAGAGCTTTATTTTTAGAGCTTTTTTTATTTTTTAAAAGACTAAGAAAGAATTTTTCAGTTATTCAGCATTTTAGTCATCATAGAGTTGAAAGCAAGGATTATAATTGATTAAATTGATAGAATTCTGAAAATCAAATTTTCCAAAGCTGGTTATGTTTCTGAAAAATGGAATGTCCAGCAAATGAGTCAGGGTAGGCTAACTGCTGTAACAATCCCCAAATGTCAGTGGGTTAACATAATTCCGGTTTATTTCCTGCTCATGTCACCCCTGTAGAAAGGGTAGTTTTAGTCATTTTCATTCAGCGACACCGTCTGCTGGCTCCTCCATCCCCTAGGTTCTCAAAGTCCTCCGCTAGATCTTCTGCATCTAGTGGTTAGAAAAAGAAAGCAAGTGGGAACTCGGAAGAGCTGGAAAGATGAGGGTTTATGGGGGGGTCAGGCTCAGAGGTGGCACAAATCACCTCTCTGCTTTCCATTGGTTGGAAACCAGTCATATGGCAAATAAGGCTAGGAAATATCATCAAGCTGTGTACCCAAGAAGAAGTAAGAAGTTTAGGGAATATCTGGCCAGACTCTGCCATAATGACCATGAGAAAATTTCAGACCTAGGGTAGGCACTGTTGTTTTACTGCCAAGATTCCCTTCACCAGATGATGGACATACCAGTGAGTGCTGTCTGCTAATGGTTCACAGCTGCTCCCTTCTTTGGACACTACCCTGACACTACCCTCAGCCAAACTAGTCACTTCAGGGAGGTTACACCTCCATCACCTCCCATGAAACAGCCCGCAGGCAAGGACTGACTGACTCCCATACAAGGCCAGCTCCTTGACTCAAAGTGGGACCGACTCTGGTTCTGATCATGCTCCAGAGTGGCCCGTGGGTTCAGGCTAAGGGAAGTCTCCAGCAGAGACCACTTCCTTGCGTAGCTCCCTCTCCAGCCCTGTCCTGCTTCCCTCACACCTCTTCTTCTGAGAGCACTTCCCCATCAAAGCACCAACACAAAAAATCCCCATCTCAGTTTCTGTTCCCAAATAATCCAACCTGAGCCAGGATTTTATATCAGAAAGTAATATGATCCATATCTCACAAAAAAAACATGTGCAGCACAAGCCAACCTGTAAATACTTAAGTGCTTTCAGTACAGTCTATATAACATTATGCTTAATAAACAAAGACTGCTACCCCAGCACTGCAAATAGGATCCTTTTACGGTGAATATAGATTGTGGTCTCATTCTTCATTTTTCTTTCCTACCCTATTCTACTTTGACCAAGTTGATGTGGCTACTGAGTCATCTGGGATTCGATTCTCTGCCTTGCAAGGCCACAAATGCATTTATCACTTCCTTGGGGGTGACACAACCCACAGAACAGTGCAGGTACATAAATCACAATTCCAGTTAACTGATTTACATCGACAGTGATGCCTGCTCTGTGAACTATAACTCTTGTACACATAGCATTCCTCTTCTTGCTACATAAGTTCTCCCTGGAGATAAATTTTAAATAAGAAAACTGCTTTGGCAAGTGACACTGGTGTAAAGAAAAAAGAAAAAGAAAACTGCTTCTTAATACAGAGCCATAGAAACAAACAAAGGAACTAAATGAGGACGATGAGGCCAGTACACCCTTTTTCACGGTTAAGGATATTTCCAAGTAGCATTTTGAAGACAAAGAGCATGTCTTACTCATCTGATACGTAATAAATAATTGTTGATTTACTTTCTACCAA
Source organism: Macaca fascicularis (assembly GCF_037993035.2). Lineage (NCBI taxonomy): Eukaryota > Metazoa > Chordata > Mammalia > Primates > Cercopithecidae > Macaca > Macaca fascicularis. Next base: position 16,745,356 of record NC_088395.1, on the reverse strand, counting down.
AAAGATGTATGCACTCACATGTTCATCGCAGCACTACTCACAGTAGCAAAGACATGGAATCAACCTCAGTGCCCATCAATGGTGGATTGGGTAAAGAAAAAGTGGTACGGCCAGGCGCGGTGGCTCAAGCCACTCCGTCTGGCTTTTTGACACTCCGTCTCAAAAAAAAAAAAAAAAAAAGAAAAGAAAAAGTGGTACATATATACCATGAAATACTATGCAGCCAGGCCGGGCGCGGTGGCTCAAGCCTGTAATCCCAGCACTTTGGGAGGCCGAGACGGGCGGATCACGAGTTCAGGAGATCGAGACCATCCTGGCTAACACGGTGAAACCCCGTCTCTACTAAAACTCCAAAAAAAATTAGCCGGGCGAGGTGGCGGGCGCCTGTACTCCCAGCTACTCGGGAGGCTGAGGCAGGAGAATGGCATGAACCCGGGAGGCGGGGCTTGCAGTGAGCTGAGATCCGGCCATTGCACTCCAGCCTGGGCAACAGAGCTAGACTCCGTCTCAAAAAAAAAAAAAAAAAGAAATACTATGCAGCCATTAAAAAGGATGAAATCATGTCCTTTGCAGCAACATGGATGAAACTGGAGGCCATCATCCTGAGTGAATTAACACGGAAACAGAAAATCAGATATCACATGTTCTCACTTATAAGTGGGAGCTAAATCTTGGTACACGTGAACATAAAGATGGGAACAATAGACACTAGGGACTCCAAAAGGAGGGGAAACCAGGGGTTGAAAAACTATCTATTGGGTACTATGTTCACTAACTGGGCGATAGGATCAATAGAAGCCCAAACCTCAGCTTCATGCAACATACCCTTGCAACAAACCTGCACATGTACCCCCTGAAATTAAAATAGAAACTTAAATTTTTTTAAATGATGTCGATTTAAATCAAACGAGGAATCAGAATTACCTGGAAAGTACTAAAAACACGGTGGTAAAGTATCCTTCCGAGATTTCCCCTCATAAAAGGTTTATGTTTTCCTTTGCAACTAAATCCCCTCCTAGTTTAAACCTACTTTCATGACATAATTTCATTCCCAATTTCATGTCTTTTTTTTTTTTTTTTTTTTTTTTTTTTTTTTTTTTTTGAGACAGAGTCTTGCTCTGTCGCCCAGGCTGGGGTGCAGTGGCCGGATCTCAGCTCACTGCAAGCTCCGCCTCCCGGGTTTAGACCATTCTCCTGCCTCAGCCTCCCGAGTAGCTGGGACTACAGGCGCCCGCCACCTCGCCCGGCTAGTTTTTTGTATTTTTTAGTAGAGACGGGGTTTCACCATGTTAGCCAGGATGGTCTCGATCTCCTGACCTCGTGATCCGCCCATCTCGGCCTCCCAAAGTGCTGGGATTACAGGCTTGAGCCACCGCGCCCGGCCCCAATTTCATGTCTTATTTCACATTTTTACTCTCATTTATTTAATTCTCTTCTCTAGGAGTTCCAGTCACTGAAAACTTAAATTTTAGTTTAGCTGCTTCCTGGTGACTTCTGAGCAAATACTATAATCTCATGAATAACAGTTTCCAAAGTGACAATGTAGATTTGGTTGTGTCTTGGAAATGTCCCTCTTCGTCTACTCTAATTTACATATTATAGCAGAATCTGGTGGAAAAGATTAATTTCATATTCAGGCAGCTGTCCAAGCAGTGTGAGTTCAAGGTGCCCAAGATGTGGAATTGTATTAGTCGTCTCTTGCTGCATAACAGCAGCTTGAACAACAAACATTGATTATCTGTTTCTGAGGGTCAGAAATTCAGGAGTGACTTAGCTGGGTGGCTCTGTTACTGGAAAGGGGTCCCTACCAGACCCCAAGAGAGGGTTCTTGGATCTTGTGCAAAAAAGCATTTGGGGCACATCTATAGAGTAAAGTGAAAGCAAGTTTGTTAGAGAAGTAAAGAGACAAAAGAATGGCTACTTCATACGCAGAGCAGTGGCATGCGCTGCTTGACTGAGTATACTTATGGTTATTTCTTGATATATGCTAAATAAAGGGTAGATTATTCATAAGTTTTCCAAGAAAGGAGTGGGGAGTTCCCACTCCTGCTCCCCTCCCCCACCACTGCAACTAAGGGTTCCTCCCCCTTTTAGACCATATAGGGTAGCTTCCACATGTTGCCATGGCATTTATGAACTGTCATGGAACTGGTGGGAGTGTCTTTTAGCATGTTAATGTATTATAATTAACATATAATGAGCAGTGAGGATGACCAGAGGTCACTTTCATCACCATCTTAGTTTTGGCAGGTTTTGACGGCTTCTTTACTGCATCCTGTTTTATCAGCAGGGTCTTTGTGACCTGTATCTTGTGCCAACCTCCTATCTCATCCTGTGACTAAGAATGCCTAATCTCCTGTGAATGCAGCCCAACAGGTCTCAACCTTATTTTACCCAGCCCCTATTCAAGATGGAGTCTCTCTGGCTCAAATGCCTCTGACAGCTTTGGCTCAGGGTCTCTCAGGAGTCTGCAATCAAGCTGTTGACCAGGGATGTAGTTATCTGAAGTACTGATTGAGGCTGAAGGAGCTATTTCCAAGACAGTTAACTCACATGGCTATTGGCAGGAGACCTCAGTTCCTTCTTATGTGGGCCTCTCCACAGGATGCCTGAGTGGCCTCATGACATGGCAGCTGGCTTCCAAACCCAGAGCTAGTGATCTAAGAGAAAATACTTCTGCAACCATATTGCCTTTTACGACCTAGTCTCAGAAGTGACACATGAAGAAATTTTATGGGTACGTTTTAAACCATAACACTGATTCCTAACTTCTCTCTTGTTCTTCACAGAGTTTCTCTCATATTTGCAAAGTGCTTTTTAATATTATTTTGGGGTCAAATTAATGTCAATCTATTCATAAACTTAGAACAGACAGGATTTTTACAAATTCATGAGCATTTTTTATTTTATTAACTTTTTGCAGTAATTTGAGATTCACAGAAAATTGCAAAAATAATACAAATTACCCCTGTGTACCTCTAACCCAGAATTTCCAAATGTTACCACATTTGTTTTATCAACAAACGTTTATTATTTCTCTCTCTCTCTTTCTCTCTCTCACTCTCTCTCGACAATTGAAGTGAGTGACTGAAGCATGAGTCTCAATCATCTAGGTATATTAAGCCACTTTAGAGGGCTTCCGGGAAAAACACCAGCCACAGACACATTGGCTGCTGTTTTTCTGAAGTTTTCAGGTTTTGTGTTTTTACATTTCCTTAAAGGGAGGACAGGTGTGTAGGAACAGGGGCAGGTAAGCAGTTAGGCAAATACTATATTTCATATAAGATGAAGTGAATATCTGAAAAGAGAAAGGGAGTAAAGGAAGAGTCAATTATGCAGACGTCTCTGGGTAGGCGGAGGAATGAGCCTTGTCTTTGTTCTGCACCTGGGAAGATAAGCGTGTGATGACATTATCAGTGCAGAATGGACCAGACTAGTTTTATGAGGTAGACCTAAAGTTATCATTGGCATGTCCTTCTTTCTGGGAAGTCAGCAAAGAATTTACTTATGAATAATCTGTGGAGGCCATCCTTCACAGATACGTGAGGCCTTTTATCTCTCCATGGGGATCTGACTGCTGCATTAATGTTAATAACAGCTATTCATTTGGGAGAGGGTGTTGCAATGACCTTTCCTGTTGCACAAGGAGGATCCTGAGATTTTTTAAATTTTCCTTTCCACTTTCCATCTATTTTCTTTTTCTGAGTCATTTGAGAATAAGTTGCAGACATAATACCCTTTTACCCCCGAGTACTTCAGTGTACATTTCCTAAACACAAGGATATTCTCTTGTATAATGACAATATGATTATCAAAATAAAAGAAGTCACTATCATCTAATCTACAAATTTTATTCAATTTTTACCAATTGTCCCACTAATGTACTTTCAAGTAAAAGGGGGGAAAAAAAACAAAACTTTTTTTTCCTCAATCAGGATCCAGTCCAGGATACACTGCACTTAATGGTCATGCCTCCTTTAATCTGAAGCGGTTCATCAGTCTTTCTTTGTCTTTCATGACCTTGACATTCTTGATGTCTACAAGTCATTTATTATGTAGAGTTTATCACAGTTTGGGAGCAGATGGTATTCAATTTGCTTACAAACCTGCATCTTCATTCCTCTGTAAGCTTTGTAAATCTTCCTGAGACTCATAAAAATAAGCAGTCCTAAATATTTTTTAAAAATTGCTTTTGGCTGGGTGCAGCGGCTCACACCTATAATCCCAGCACTTGGGGAGGCTGAGGTGAGTGGATCACGAGGTCAGGAGATCAACACCATCCTGGCTAACACAGTGAAACTCCGTCTATACTAAAAAAAAAAAAAATACAAAAAATTAGCCAGGCGAGGTAGCCGGGCGCCTACATACAGTCCCAGCTACTCCGGAGGCTGAGGCAGGAAAATGGCATCAACCCGGGAGGCAGAGCTTGCAGTGAGCAGAGATGGCGCCACTGCACTCCAGCCTGGGCGACAGAGCGAGACTCCGTCTCAAAAAAAAGAATTGTTTTTTGAGACAGGATTTCACTGTATCACCCAGGCTGGAGTGCAGTGGCACAACGTTGGCTCACTGCAACCTCCACCTCCCGGGTTCAGGTGATCCTCCCACCTCAGCCTCCCTAGTAGCTGGGACTACAGGCATGTGCCACCACACTTGGCTAATTTTTTTATTTTTGGTAGAGATGGGGTTTCACCATCTTGCCCAGGCTGCTGAGCTCAAGTGATCCTCCCACCTCAGCCTCCCAAAGTCCTGGGATTACAGGCATGTGCCACTGCGCCCAGCCTAAATAATTTTCGTCTATCAATGGCTTGTGAACTGATAATTTTGAGAATTAGTAAATAAAAGGAAATAATCAAACACTGACCTTGCCTTCCATATCAATCTTTACCACTGGAGAACCAAATGTAAATGAGGTAGGTGAGTGGGGTTTCTCTTTTTTTTTATTTTTTTTTTAGAGACAAGGTTTTGCTCTGTTGCCCAGGCTGGAGTGCAGAGTCATGATCATAGCTCCCTGTAACCAAAATCCTGGACTCAAGCATCCTCCAGCCTTAGCCCATGTAGCTGGGACTCCGGATGGATGCCACCTGGCCCCTAATTTTAATTTTAATTTTAAATTTTATTTTAATTTAAATTTTTTTATAGATACAGAAGCTCCGTAGGTTGCCCAGATTGGTCTCGAATTCCTGGCCTCAAGCAATTCTTCCACATTGGTCTCCCAAAGCACTGCGATTACAGGCGGGTTTGTCTTTATGTGTTTTAGCAACTAAGTACCAAAGGAATGACAGAATTAAAATATCACCATTTTGCAATTCCTAATGAATAAATAGATCCAAACATTGATCATCAATGGCTGCTAACATCTCAAAAGGAGTCAGACATGTGCTTCTGGCCAGACACACCCAAAACTACTTATGAAGTACAACTGCTAAAAAGCAAATCTGAATTTTAACGAGTCTCTCTAAATCAGCACTGTCCAATAGAAATATGATGCAAGCCACATATGTAATTTTAAATCTTCTAGTGGCAACCATTTAAGGCAACTAAAAAGAAATATGTGAAATTAACTTTGATAATTATCTAACTCAAAATATCATCATATCAACAAGAAATCAACATGAATTAATCAGTAATTAGATAGTTTACATTCCGTTGAAACCTGATGTGTATTTTACACTTACAGTCATCTCAATTTGGACTGGTCACATTTCAAGTGTTCAATAAACACATGGCGCCAGTGGCCACTGCATAAGACAGTGCAACTCTAGACAAAACCATCAAAGTGCAGGAAATACAGAAGGCAGAGAAACATGTTAGACACCACCACAGAGAAGTAAACAGCCAAAGCAAACTGTGGGATTCTCTACAAGAAAATTTTATTTATTTAACAAATAAATCACAAGTGGGGAAAAGGAAATGGATGGGGAAATTCTACATGAGAAGAGATTTAAGATGGATATAATCCAATCATGATCTGTGGATCTTGTTTGGACCCGGATTCAAACAAACTAACTTAAACAAATGATGGCGTTTATAACACAAATGGAAATGTGAACACTGACTGGATATTTTGTGATAGTAAGTAATTATTATTTAATTATTCAGGTGTGATCATAGCCTTGTGGTTTTTAAAAATGAGTTCTTATCTTTTAAAGATATGTTCTGAAGTATTATGGATGAAATTATACAGTGTTTCAGATTCATTTCAAAATTATTAGGAGCTTTTCATTTCTATTAAATATCCAGAAGAGGCATATCCATAGGGAAAGAAAGCAGATTGGATGTGTTTCTTTGTTTGAAGACAGGATCTCACTCTAATGCCTGGGCTGGAGTGCACTGGTAAGATCATGGCTTACTGCAGCCTCGAACTCCTGGGTTCAAGTGATCCTCCCACCTCAGCTTTCCAAGTAGGTGGGACTACAGGCGTGCACCAGCATGCCTGTTTAATTTTTGTAAAAAAAAATTTTTTTGTAGAGACAGGGTCTTGCTATGTTGCCCACGTGGGTCTCAAGTGCTCCTCCTGCCTTGGCCTCCCAAAGTACTGGGATTACAGGTGCAAGCCAGCATGCTGGGCCTGAAAGCAGATTGTTACCAGGTCTAGGAGGAGTGGGGAATGGGGAGTGACTGCTCAGTAGGTATGTAGTTTCCTTTCAGAGTAATGAAAATATTCTAGAATTAGATAGTGGTGATGGTTGCACAAGATTGTGAATTACTAAATGTCACTTAATGTACACTGGTGAAATGTTGAAAATGGTTAATTTTACGTTAGGTGAATGTCACCACAATAGAAAATTGTTTAAATGATATGATTGAAAGATAAAAACTATAAGGGGCAGGGGAGAAGAACATGTGGGTTATGGACGAAACATTGAGTTTGAGCTGATAATTGTTGAAGGTGGGTGATAGGTACCTGGGGGTTCATTCTACTATTCTCTTCATTTCTGTATATATCTAAAATTTCCAATAGTAAAAAAATTAAAAATAAAATCTGTTAACCATGAGGGACACTTGAATATGAACTGAGTATTCAATTATGTTAAAGAACATTGTTTATTTTTAAAGTGTAATAATATCATAGTGTTTATGAAAAAGAAACCCTTGGCCGGGCCTCTTGGCTCACGCCTGTAATCCCAGCACTGTGGGAGGCTGAGGCGGGCTGATCACGAGGTCAGGAGATCAAGACCATCCTGGCCAACATGGTGACACCCCGTCTCTACTACAAATACAAAAAAATTAGCCGGGCGTGGTGGCGGCACGCCTGTAGTCCCAGCTACTTGGGAAGCTGAGGCAGGAGAATTGCTTGAACCTGGGAGACAGAGGCTGCAGTGAGCCAAGATCGTGCCACTGCACTCCAGCCTGGGTGACAGAGCAAGGCTCTGTCTCAAAAAAAGAAAAAGAAACCTTTACCATTTGCCAATGCATTCTGTATTATTTATGGGTGAAATGACATGATATCTTGAATTTGCATTAAAATACTCAAGCACAAAAGAAAAAAGCAGAAAGGGGATAGTTTGAAAGACAATTTTGAGAGTACTGACCACTGTTTTAGCTGAGTGATAGGTACAAGGAGGAGTATTATATCAATCTCTCAATTTTTTTCTGTTTGAAATTTTTTGTAACAAAATATTTTAAAAATATATCAACCCCTTCTTCACAATAGCAAAGACGTAGAACCAACCCAAATGCCCATCAATGACAGACTGGATAAAGAAAATGTGGCACATATACACCATGGAATACTATGCAGCCATAAAAAACGATGAGTTCATGTCCTTTTCAGGGACATGGATGATGCTGGAAACCATCATTCTCAGGACACAAGAACAGAAGATCAAACACTGCATGTTCTCACTCATAAGTGGGAGTTGAACAATGAGAACACATGGACACAGGGAGGGGAACATCACACACCAGGGCCTTTTGGGGGATGGGGGGCTAGGGGAGGGATAGCATTAGGAGAAATACCTAATGTAGATGACGGGTTGTTGGGTGCAGCAAACCACCATGGCACATGTATAGCTATGCACATGCACCTGCACGTTCTGCACATGTATCCCAGAACTTAAAGTATGAAATATATAAACTTTTATCAGCAATCCCTTTGCATCCCCATTTGTTCATTCCAATATGTAAGCCCTCAATGCAACTCTGGTATCTAAGTGCTTTTGAATGTTAACATTAAACAGAAATTTAAAACAAAAGAATAATATTAAGGCATGCCTTTCTCTTTAAAAATAGTGAAATACCTGGCAACTAGTCCAATTTTTTTGTTGTTTTAGAATGAAGCTTCATGAGAAAGTTCAGCACATCTGGATGACAATGGCTGCTTTCCTTTCGCACGGGAAGAAATAAAAGTGTATGTTCATTTTGAAGAGGATGTTTATTTCACATGTGATGTATTATCTTCGTGAGACTCCACCCTTTAACTAAAATGGGAGTTACGAACAAGAGAACTGCAAATAAACTGGATTTTTTTTAAGCTTCAGAACCTCTTGGAAGAATATGTGTTTGTAAACAGTTTCTGTATTATTACACATGCCAGTCAGGTAACTATGAAAATAGTAACACTGGATTAAAACACTAAAAAGTTGATCACCTCTGTAATTATTTCCATTTTAGAACTAGAGTACTGCACTTACATTGACAGAAAAAGGCTTAAATGCACAATGAGGCTTTAATCCAAGGCCTGTGCAACAGAAAACTTGGAAATATTTTGTAGTTCATAAAACTCATCCTAAATTTTGACTGAAACCAGCTGTTTCATTTAAGCCAACAGAGTTTTTTTTAAAAAAAGAACTATGGTTTCTGGAGCCAGATCCCACATAGCAATACCTCAACAGACTTCTGATCCTTTAGGAAATCACTATTAGAAATATTTTACAAGCATGTTATGTCTCCAAGGATTGTTTTAAAGAATTGGCTTAAACTGCATATTTAGCCAAGTATATAAGAGTTCATCAAATATATAGCATGATTTACTGAGACAGTTATTATCAAAAAGAGGGACAATAACAAGTGTTGGTGATGATGCAGGGAAACTGGAACTCTCATACACTGCTGGTGGGAATATAAAATGGTGCAACCACTTTGAAAAACAGTCTGGCAGTTCCTCAAAACTTTAAACGTAGAGTTACTGTATCACCCCGCAGTTCCACTTCTAGGTATATACCCAAGAGAAATGAAAACATGCATCCACATAAAACTTGTCCACAGATGTTCATAGCAGCATGGCTCATAATAACCATAAAGTAGAAAAACCCAGATGTTCAACAACTGATGAGTAGATAAACAAAATGCGATATAGGCACATAATGGAATATTATTCAGTGAAGTTCTCACACATGCTACAACACAGATAAGCGTTGAAAACATACCAAGCAAAAGAAGCCAGACACAAAGGACACATATTGCATGAATCCATATTAATATAAATAGACTTGTTTATGAACTGTCCAGAATAGGCCAATCTAGAGAGACAGAGTGATTGCCTGGGGCTGGGTGGGGGTAGGTTGAGGAAAAATGGGGGCTTCTTTTTGAGGTGATGAAAGTGTTCTAGAATTATTAGTGATGGCTGCACAACTTTGTAAATATACTAAAAACTACTGAATTTTACACTTTACAATGGTGAATTGTATGGGATGTGAATTACGCCTCAATTTTTTTTAAAGTGTTTTTAAATACAAAGCATGCCACTACCACATCCCTATTTATTTCCTTGTATAAGCAAATGAAGAGCACTGTGTAGTGGGTAAGAGAACAATCTAGTTCCTCTCTTTTGCCGAAGTCATGCTTGGAATTTAACTCTCCAGACATATCAATCTACACTGATCCAAAGAGGTGACACTTCACACGAGGTGTTGCCATCCTTTCGTCACTTCATTGCATTGTGAAAATGCCATGATCGTATTGGACTTTGTCAATTAAAAGCAAACATGAAGACTCTGCAGTGAGAGCAGTAGGAGTAAACCTTCTCAAATGGTGCCCTTTCTAAATCTTGTCTTTCTCTGCCTCTCTCTTAGCCTGGATCAGGGCCCCCAAAAGAATTCCTTGTCTCCAGAGAGTAGACCCATATGAGGCATCTTCATCTGAATATCCAGTTGGGGAGGGCAGTTCTCCAGCCTTTTCCCAGCCTTCCTGACAGCCATTTCTCTTTCCCACCCTGTGTTGGGAGTTGTGTTTCACTTGATAACCCCTATGGTGGGATATGTTTCAGATACATCTCTAAAATTTTCTGTATAAACCTGATTTTTATAAAAATCAGTGAAATTTAAACAAATTCAGGACAAGATTTAAAATAAATCTTATGAATCATTTTAGCAAATGACTAATCACTTCTATTTCTTTGTTGGGTCGTATATCTAGTTTACTTAAAGAACAGGAGACATTCTATATTACAGATACATATATAAGTGTGTGTGTCTATATATAATATATATATAACTGTATAATATATATTATATATAAATATATAAATATATATTTATATAACTGTATAATATATATTATATATAACTGTATAATATATTAATATATATAATATATTTATATATTATATATTATATAAATATATGTGTGTATATATATTTTATATATATATAATTCATTAGAGAAAAGCTTCCTGAGCCCAGAAAATAGTTAGGTTCAGATCTTAAACAGTGAAATTAACGTAAAGCTTTCTTTTTAGCAAGTTTCAAAACCACACATCCAAATCTTAGTACGGCTAAGTCTAGGTAGGTTTTATTTATTTATTTATTTATTTATATTTTTTAACTAAATGAAACTTCTGTCTCATATCAGCTTATATAAGAATTAAGCAGGGTATATATACATGTAAAATAACTACATTTAAAAAAATAATAATTGTGTTGCACAAATACCATCAACAGAAATGGGTAAATAAATGTGATATACATGTACAGTGGAAGAATATTCAGCCTAGAAAAAAGAGAAAATTCTGACACATGCTGCAACATGGATGAGCCTTGAGGACATTCTGCTAAGTGAAAAAAGTCCATCACAAAAAGACAAATACTGTATGATTCCACTTATGAAGTACCTAGAGTAGTCAAATTCATAGACACAGAAAGTAGAATGACGGTTGCCAGGGGCTGGGAGGAAATGGGAAGTTACTGTTTAATGGGTACAGAGTTTTAATTTTGCAAAATGAAAAAGTTCTGGAGAACTTTTTTTAGTAAATATACTTAACACTACTGAACTACACTTAAAAATAGTTAAGATAGTAAATTTTATGTTATGTATATTTTACCACAATTAAAACATTTTTAATTAAAAAATAAATGTCTCGAAACACCCCAATTCTTACTTAATAAAATCTTTTCAAAAACATACTTCCTACCCAACTTGTGGGATTATGATTTTGGCAAATCATAATGTTGATGGCAATGGTTCTTCCTCCTATTGTCAAGGCTTTCCTGTCCCCAATCACTTTTTAAAATTGATACATAATAGTTGTACACATTTATGGGACACATAATATTTTGACAGCTGTATACAATGTGTAATGATCAAATCAGGGTATTTAGGATATCCATCACCTCAAACACTTATCATTTCTTTGTTAGGAATATTGCAATTCTTCTCTTCTGGCTATTTTGAAATATACAACATATTATTGTTAACTATAGTCATCCTACTGTGCCATCAAGCACTAGAACTTATTCCTTCTATGTAACTGTATGTTGTGTACCCATTAACTGATGTCTCTTCATCCCCTACTACCCTCTTCCCTTCCCAGCCTCTGGTAACCACCATTCTACTCTCTACCTCCATGCAACCATCTTTTTTTTTAGCTCCCACATATGAGTGAGAACATGCGATGTTTATCTTTCTGTGTCTGGATTATTTCACCTAACATAATGACCTCCAGGCTCATCCATGTTGCTGCAATGACAGGATTTCACTCTTTTTTAAGGCTGAATAGCATTGTATTATATGTACCATATTTTCTTTATCCATTTATCCATTGATGGACAGTAACGTTGATTTTGTATCTTGGCTATTGTGAATACTGCTGCAATAAATATGGGAGTGCAGATATCTCTGTGACATACTGATTTCCTTTCTTGTAAGTATATATCCAGCAGTGGGATTGTTGTATTGTATGATATTTCTATTTGTAGTTTTTTGAGGAACCACCACGCTGTTTTCCATAATGGCTATACTAATTTACATTCCCACCAACAGTATGAGAGTTTTCTTTTTTCCACATTCTTGTTAGTGTTTGTTACTTTTTGTCTTTTTGATAATAGCCATTTTAACCTGGGTAAGACAATATCTCATTGTGGTTTTGATTTGCATTTTCCAGATGATTAATCCATTTTGAGTTGATTTTTGCATATGATGGGAGTGGGTTTAGTTTTTTTCTTCTGCATTTGGATATTCAATTTTCCCAGCACCATTTATTCAAGAGACTGTCCTTTCCCCACTGTATGTTCTTGATGCCTTGATGTAAATGTGTAGATTTATTTCTGGACTTTTTTATTCGATTCCTTTGGTCTATGTGTCTGTTTGTATGCCCCTACCAAACTGTTTCGATTACTATAACTTTGTAGAATATTTTGAAGTCAGGTAGTGTGATGACTCCAGTTTTGTTCTTTTTGCTCAGAATTGTTTTGGCTATTTGGGGTCTTTTGTGATTCTATACAAATTTTAGAGCTATTTTTTTCTATTTCTGTGAAGAATGTCATTGGTATTTTGATAGAGATTACATTGAATCTATAGATTGCTTAAGGTAGTATGGGCATTTTAACAATATTAATTCTTCCAATCCATGAGCATGGGATGCCTTAATGTGTTTTTTGTTTGTTTGTTGTTTGTTTTTTGTCTTTTTGAGACAGAGTCTTGCTCTGTTGTCCAGGCTGGAGTGCAGTTGCATGATCTCATTTCACTGCAACCTCCGCCTGCTGGGTTCAAATGATTCTCCTGCCTCCACCTCTTGAATAGCTGGGTCCCCAAGCGCATGCCACCACACCTGACTAATTTTCGTATTTTTACTAGAGATGGGGTTTCACTATGTTGGCCAGGCCGGTCTCGAACTCCTGATGTCAAGTGATCTGCCTACCATAGCCTCTTAGAGTGCTGGGATTACAGGCGTAAGGCAACACATCTGGCCTAAATTATGATTTTCACAGAAACTTCATTATGTTTTCAATTATCATCACAATCCTAAAGTTTATGCATTCACTATAAAGACTCTATTAGTCAGTTCCTTTTGCTAATATTCAGTTTCTAGAGTACATTTGATGTCAGCTAATATATTTTTATCGTTTACATACTATTACTTACATTCGCCCAATTTGGATTTTTTGTTGTAACCATAGTGCCCCATTATATTCCCAGTTTTTAAAAATGGATCAACAGTTCATTGTAGTATAAAAGCGGTTAAGAAAAAGTTATCTAAATACTGCAGTGTGGGATAATTCATAAATATAAATAATACATAAGAAGTCAGTGTGAATATAGAGTATGACTCTATTACTGGGACAAAAGAATATGTAATAGTGATAGCACAGAAAAAAGGAATAGGAATGAGAAATACAATAATTATATGAGAATCAGATGCTATCTATAGATGCCTGTGCTTCACTTATTATGAAACTGTCAAATAGTGGCAGGAAGCCACCACAGCCTTTTTATACTTTTCAAAAACAATGCACAATGACCTCTCTGGTGAACCCACTGAGATTTTCCAGAATAAGCTAAAAATTGTGCTTTCCAGGATGCTAAAGGTTCAAGTTGTACTGCTGCCAAGAACTTTGTAAAACCACTCACAAAGTTAATAGAAATGTTGTGCAAGAAGGAAAATTGAATGGTCTGTTGGCAAAACTCTCCTACCAAATGATGGTGTTGTACATCATCTAATATCAATGGCATTCTGCAAAAACAAGTACTTATTATGGTGTTTATGTGAGCAGATATTTTACATTACAGCTAAAATATGTTTGCTTTTGGCATATGTAATGAGCATACATGAGTGAGATGTGCTCAGTGTTTTCTTCTGTTGATCTCTGAATACCCAGGTTACAAAAGTGATTTTTTATTTAGGTAAAAATTATTCTGGGAGCCAGTACTGGGGTAGCACCCGCTACACAAGCAGCAATGCCAAGCTTTGCTAGGTGAGTCAGATTGATGGGAAGTGATAGAAAAATAATTGCAACTGCCTTAAGCCATCGAGTGTTTATTCGCTCACACAATTGAATTCAGATACTCAAGCAATATCATCACATTGGTTTTGTCTCCACCTTTCCTCTCTACCTTCTGCCATGTTAGCTTCAATTTCAGGCTCTGCAGAGTGTCTTCCAGCTGTTCCAGTCACATATGCTCTCATGTTGAAGTCCAAAGTGCCACATTTCCAATAGCCCCAACTAAAGTTTATGAGAATTTATTGGCTGAGTCCAATTGGGTCACATGCCCATCCATGAATCAGTTTCTATGGCCAAGGAAAGGCAATGCTTTGACTGGTCACACCTGAGTCATCATCCACCCCAGGAGAAGAGGTTGAATTCAACTCTCCCCAAAACAGAGTCTGACATGCAGGGAGGGCTGGTATCCCAAAGGAAGATCAAAGAATTATACCAAGAAAAAATTGAATGGATGATGGAGAAGGGCCAATAATAGATGTCAACTATAGTGTCTTAGTAAAATGACAGTTTTTTCACATTCCTTTATTCACTTAGGACAGCTGGATGTTAGCAATATGCTTCTTGAATCAGTATGGAAGTAATCTGACTAAATTGCCACTACTCAGAGTATGTTTCTTCAACATACTGTGAAAAGTCATAGGAGCATGCATAAGATGGCTTTTCCACACCAGAGTGCATTAACTATCAAGAAAAAGATGCTGACACTGCGTACAAGCGTGACACTGATAATGCCAGCAAGGACCATTTCCGCATGTCGCGGTGCTTGCTACTTTCCAAAGTGCAATTCAGTGGTGCATTTATTAATGTATTTGATACACTATATATGTACATATTTCTGAGGCACATGTGATATTTTGTTACATCCATAGAATGTATACTGATCAAGTCAGGACATTTAGGGTATCCATCACCTGAGTATTTATTATTTCTGTGTGTTGGGTACATTTCAAGTCTTCTCTTCAAGTTATCTTGAGCTATCCAATACATTGCTGTTAACCACAGTCACCCTACTCTGCTATCCAGCATTAGAAGTTATTCCTTCTATCTAACTGTATAGTTGTACCTATTAACTAATCTTTCTTCATCAGCCCCCACCCCATACACCCTTCCTACTCTCTGGTTTCTATCATTCAACTCTCTATCTCCATGAGATCAACTTTTTCAGCTCCCACATATGAGTGACAACATGCGATATTTATCTTTCTGTGCCTATTTCACTCAACATAAGGACCTCCAGTTCCATGCATGTTGCTGCAAATGACAGGATTTCATTCTTTTTCATAACTGAATAGTATCCCATTTTTATATATATCACATTTTTTCATCCATTCATCTGTTGATGAACAATTAGGTTGATTTCATATCTTGGCTATTGTGAATAGTGCTTCAATAAACATGGGGGTGCAGGTATCCCTTTGATATATTGATTTCTTATTTTATTTATTTTCTTATTTATTTATTTTAGAGAAAGGGTTTCACTCTGTTGCCCAGGCTAGAGTGCAGAGGCAAAATCATAGCAGTTGCAGTCTCCAACTCCTGGCCTCAAGCAGTCTTCCCACATCAGCCTCCTGAATAGCTGGGACTACAGGCACATGCCACCACACTTGGCCAATTTTTAAATATTTTTGTAGAGACAGGACTTCAGTATGTTGCCCAGATTGGTCTTGAACTCCTGGCCTCAAGCGATCCTCCTGCCTCGGCCTCCCAAAGTGCTGGGATTACAGGTGTGAATTACTGCACCCAGCCTGATTTCTTTTCCTTTGGAAAAATACCCAATAGTGGTCTTGTGTTTAACACATTGAATAGTCTGAATTTATCACTTGAGAGCCAAAATACTGTGGTTTATAATGTTCAGCATACAATATTGAACATAAATATTTCTAAAAATATTTTTAAAGAAATCAGACCAAGATCCAAACAGCTCAATCACAAGGAGTTTGGCCCTCTTTCAACCTTTGATGAATTTCTTCATTTATGGAGAAAGAAATCACTGCTGTATTTTGGGGCTACATTTTGAAATCACGTTCGGTTCTAGTTAAGCAAGGCAGATTGATCTCATATATGTATACATCTTAGGCACCTCTTCAAACCCCACTAGAAAGACTGAAAGGAAATTTTTTAAGGCATAAACTCACAAGGAAGCAAAAAAAACCCATCAAAATGACAGCAGATGAGATATGACAACAAAATTTTGAAAGCTGGAAAGTAGATGGCCAAGTGGCAAATAACACAATAAAGCAGAAAAAAGCTAAGTGCCTGCAAGGTGGGAAGCCAAGAAGAAGCAAGGTGATTCGTGTCACAGAACCCCAGAAAAGCTTAGGAATTAAAAGGAGAGAGCCTGCTGAAGGTGGGTTGCAGGGTGGAGCCAAAAACAGAAGTGGTGGAAATTCTTTAAAAGAACAGCTAGACCTCAAATCTTCGTCCCACCACTACATAGTCCTAAACACAGGTGAATGTGTGTAAAAAATTTACTTGACTTATTAATGAAGAAACCTGCAGCATAGTAAAGCTGTTTCAAAGATCATCTGAGAAACTGAAATTTATATATTCAAACAAGAAAAACGTGCTGATATAAGCATGTTAGCATCAAAACCCTTAATACCCTACAGGGCAATAAAGCCATAACCTTTGGAGTTATCCTTTCTACTACTCTTGGTCAAAAATCTACACGTTTACTTGTAAGTTTACAGAGTATGAACCCTAATTAAAAGTGTCAAACAAAGATACATTCTCCTAGAGAATTAAATAAACCTTGGGCAGGCCTGTTGGATAGTGCTGTCGTATGACACTTGGAAGACTTTCAGTCACCCTTTCGCCTTGTTATAGGTTTCACATTATTTTTTCTTGATAAGAGAAATAAACATCTCTTTGAAAAGCCGTTCTTACTTAGCGTTTTTTTTAGCTTGCAGCTGAACACAATCACAACTAATAAGCCCTCTTTGTCGCAGGGAACTTGGCTACTGAGAGAGCTCCTGAGTTTCAAATCGTACAATTCCCACCACAATGAGGGATTGATTTAGGCTCTTTCTAATCGTGAATTGGGATAGTAAAGGCATGTTGATACAAGCAGTAAGCTGTGTGGAAATAGTTTTCACTCTCAACCACAGCCCCTGAAATGGGTTTCAGAGCCTATTTTGGTGATTAAAAGTTAGATATTTACTTTGTTTTTGCATTCCTGCTGTAATAGTCTTTAAAATCTTCAAGACAGTGAATGCCTCTGGCTTAATGTGGTAAAGTTCACTTTTAGAAAGTACCAACATGAATTCACATTAACAATCCTCTAGATTTTATCTTCCTACCTAAATATGGTCAAGTCTCTTCAATTTTTAAAAACAAGTCTCTCCAGGTAACCTGGGGGCTTGTCTCAGTCCATTCCAGTGACTATTACAAAACAGTATAGACCGGGTGGCTTGCAAACAACATTTATTTCTTACAGTTCTGGAGGCTGGAAGTCCAAGATCAAGACAGGCAGATTTTGTGTCTGGTGAGGGCCTCCTTCCTGATTCATAGATGATGCCTTCTCACTGTGTCCTCACATAATGGAAGGGGCAAGTGAGCTCTCTGGGGTCCCTTTGATAAAGACACTAATCCTGTTCATGAGGGTTCCACCTCTATGATCTCATCACCTCCCAAAGGCCCCACCTCCTAATACCATCACCTTGAGAGTTAGGATTTCAAGTTAGGAATTTGGGAGGGATACATATATTCAGTCTACAGCAGGGCTCATGGGGCATTCATCATCTTCAGTGATGCCCATTGCGCTTGGCTTCTCTTTTTCTTCATCCTCAGATATCTGTTCCTGGAGGACGGGAAGGAGCCTTGCCATCTCTGCATCCCAGCAGCCCCAGGAAGAGCTCCTGTGCATGGCAGATACACACTAACTGCTTGAAAACTAGCACCAATAAAGCAGACAGGGAAGAGCAAAAATCAAAGAAAGAAAAACCCAAAGTAAACAAAAGCAACAACAATCTCCAAATTTTAGAAACAGAGGCCCACAGGCGCTGTTGCTACCCTTCCTTCTATCCCTTACAATCTGTCTACTGTCTACTCTGCTCTATGACCTTTGCTAACAGCATGGATGGCATCATAACCATTAACTCAATGGTCACTTCTTATTTTTTATCCTGTTTGATCTCTCTCTGCCCATTTAGAATTGAGAAGGAATTATTAGAGAGGGTGAAAGATAATCTGAAAAGCACAGTGTCATGAAAGTCTACAGAAGAATTTTGAGAAAGAAGTGATAAACATCATCAAATATTGTAGAGAGGTAAGGACTAAAAATCATCCCATAGTTTTTGGCAGGTAGGGGGTCATTTGTCTGAAAAGAGAATGTAGCCACTTGGTATTCAACACTTCCCTAATGTTCTTCTACAGTAGTTTTTCACCATTCAACCATGGTTTGTCACTGTCTGCAAATGCAGAGGCCTGCTCTCCTCAAATCAAGGATGATGGCTAATTTTATTGGTTGATTGGTTGATTGCTAATTCCAAGAAGTTTATACCCAATAAAACCTTGCTTCAAGTTGTATTTAGGGTTGTTCCTGTTTTGTCTTTTTTGCCCACTCTTCACTTTTCTTTCTTTCTTTCTTCTTCTTCTTTTTTTTTTTTTTTTTTTTTTTTTTAACAGGGCCTTGCTCTATTGCCCAGGCTGTGGTTAGATAGAAACGATGCAATCTCAGCTCACTGCAGCCTCTGTCTCCTGGGTTCAAGCAATCCTCCCACCTCAGTCTCCCAAGTAGCTAGGACTACAGGTACACATCACCACGCTCAGCTAATTTTTTAACTTTCTGTAGAGACGAGGTCTCACTATATTGCTCAGGCTGGTCTCCAACTCCTCGACTCCAGCAGTCCTCCTGCCTTGGCCACCCAAAGTGTTGGGATTACAGACATGAGCCACCAACGCCCTACCTCACTCTTCATTTTCTATATAGCAATGCACCCATTGACTTTTACAAAGCACCTCACAAAGACCACCAGAGCCACCCTTTGATGACACAAAGCTAAATTTATTCAACTTGCTGAGTAAGGGAGAGCCCTGAGTTTACAACATCTCAGTAGCAACTCAAAAGAAGGAAGTTAGATGACTGGGCTCAGATGGTTCTAAGGCTGGGCTGGGTAGAGAATGAACATATGTCAGATTTTGTAAACCACACAAGTTGCTGAATCTTGGAACACATGAGTTGGATGGGTTGGTACTAAAACAATTTGGGCTGAAGCAATTTTTGTTGTAAGTTTATGGCCTGCCTTTCTAGGACAGACCGTTATGTTATCCATTATAGAAAAGTATGCTATAAACGGTGTTCTAATATGACATTGAAAGGACATGTGGCAAGCATTTTGCCTATTTCTAAGTTTTGCATATATTTTTCTTTAAAAAAAGTAAGAGATCTGGGAGCAACATGAAATGGCACAGGGATGACAAATAGATTTCACTGATAGATCCAACTTTGCACCATTGATGGTACGGTGTTAGGTTGAGAAGGATTTTTGAGGACCTTTTTGGGGTCTTAAAGAAAGAATCCCATGGCCGGGTGCAGTGGCTCACACCTGTAATCCCAGCACTTTGAGAGGCCGAGGCGGGCAAATTATCTGAGGTCAGGAGTTCGAGACCAGCCTGGCCAACTTGGTGAAACCCTATCTTTACTAAAAATACAAAAAATTAATAGGGCATGGTGGTGCGTGCCTATAATCCCAGCTCCTCGAGAGGTTGAGGCAGGAGAATTGCTTGAACCCGGGAGGCAGAAGTTGCAGTGAGCCAAGATCGTGCCATTGCATTCCAGCCTGGGCAACAAGAGTGAAACTCTGTCAAAAAGGAGAGAGAGAGAGAGAGAGAGAGAGAGAGAGAGAGAGAGAGAGAGAGAGGAAGGAAGGAAGGAAGGAAGGAAGGAAGGAAGGAAGGAAGGAAGGAAGGAAGGAAGGAAGGAAGGAGAGAGAGAGAAAGAAAGAATCCTATGATCTATTACATTATTTTAGGGTGCTTCCTGTCCTGCAGAAATTGGAAAGCTAAAAACTACATTTTCTAGGTTCTCCTGAAACTTGGGTTTCAGATGTGCTTTGAATTCTGCCAACCAGATGTCCCCAAGCCAGCAGGGCATGAGGCACCCCCAGATTTTATTTTGTTTTGTTTTTGTCTTCGTCTTTGTTTTTTGGTTTCTGTTTTTAGTCCAAGTTCTGGGCTTAACCCCAAGTTTGTGGCCTAGGCGTGGCTGTGCCTGTCTTCCTTGAACTACATGAGCCAAACCAAGACCCTGCCATGAAACCCCTTTGTTACATAAGTGAATCCTAGCTGAGCTTCTGCCACTTGCAGTCAAGGATCCTGAGTGACATATCTATTTGCACATAAAATCTTGCATGCAATTTCAGGCCCTCACAAAATCCATCCACAAACTTCAGATTAAACAGCCCTACTCTAAAGAAGACTTAACTATTAAACAGCCCTACTCTAAGGACTTAATTATTAAACAGCCCTACTCTAAGGACTTAATCATTTTACTCTGGATGTGTCTCCACAATAAGGAAATCCAGTAGAAAGTTTATAAAATCCCTATTCATACACGTATAGTCAAATGGTTATAAATACTGTCACTTCTGGGAAAAAATGATTATAAATAATACCTTTGGAAGGTCCAGGAAAAAAAAAAATCAGTCTTTTCCTCCATTTGCTCACCATAGTACCTAAAATCCAGTCAGAAGTATATATTTCTCAGTGTTAAACAATGACACCTTATTTATACTTTTTTTTTTTTTTTTTTTTTTTTTTTTTGAGACATGGTCTCACTCTGTCGCTTAGGCTGGAGGTCAGTGGCACAATCACGTTCACTGCAACCTCGACCTCCCAGGCTTGAGCAAGTCTCCTACCTCAGCCTCCCTGGTGGATGGGACTAAGAGCACACACCACCATCCTGCTTATTTTAAAATATTTTTGTAGAGACAAGATCTCACTTTGCTGCCCAGGCTTGTCTCAAACTCCTAGGCTCAAGCAATCCTCCCACTTTTTCCTCCCAAAGTGCTGGAATTACAGTCATGAGCCACCATACCTGGCCTATACTCTTTGTTTTTCCAACAAATAGGCACCACATACCCTGCACTACATGAAGAAGATCAGCTATGGATGTCTTTGTTCTTTCTCCACTCCCACTGCTTCATTTTGACTAGCTGAAAAAAAATTAAAAATAAACAAATAAAAATAAAAAGTTTTTAAAAGAAGATAGATGTGATTCATGCCACCATGGAGTATTAAGTCAAGTGGGTGAGAAACACAAGTAAGCAGGGGGGGCTCTTACTTAAATGCCCCTGAGTTGTCGTTATCATTTATTAAACTAAATAGAAATCTGTTTACAAAATACTCAATCAGTTTGACGAAGCTAAACATATGCCATCCCACAACAGGTGGCTCACACCTGTAATCCCAGCACTTTTGGAGGCTGAGGCAGGCAGATCACGAGGTTAAGAGATAGAGACCATCCTGACCAACATGGTGAAACTCCGTCTCTACTACAAATACAAAAATTAGCTGGGCGTGGTGGCGCAAAGACATCCATAACTGATTGTGATCACGTCGTTGTAAACACCACTGCACTCCGACCCACCTATCTTCTTCATGTAGTACAGTGTATGTGGTGCCTATTTGTTAAAAAAAAAAAGAACAAATTCCTGTTGCACCCAACCATGTGGATGAGTCACAGACATAACAATAAGTGAAAGAAGACAGACACTAAAAAGTATGTACTGTATCATTCCATTTAAGTGAAGTTCAAGAATGTGTAAAACTAATGTATGGCAATAGAACTCAGGAGAGTGGCTACCTCTATGTCAGGGAGTGGCATTGACTGGGGAGGGAGCCATGAGGGAGCATTCTAGGTTGTTGTAACATGTTCTACATCTTGATCTGATTGATTTTTTTTTAATGGAGTCTCACTCTGTCCCCCCGACTGGAGTGCAGTGGCACGATCTCAGCTCACTGCAACCTCCGTCTCCCAGATTCAAGCAATTCTCATGCCTCAGCCTCCTGAGTAGCTGGGACCACAGGCATGCACCACCACACCTGGCTAATTTTTGTATTTTTGATAGAGACGGGGTTTCACCATGTTGGCCAGGCTGGTCTTGAACTCCTGACTTAAGGTGATCCACCTGCATTGGCCTCCCAAAGTGCCAGGATTACAGGTGTGAGCCACCACGTTCAGCCCTGAGTGATCGTTATATATGGATTTGTATATGTAACCATTCATTGAGCTGTATGTATTCGGTTGATGCAAAAGTAATTGTGGCTCTTGCCATTGAAAGTAATGGCAAAAACCTCAATTAATTTTGCACCAACCTAATGATTGGTGCATTTGGCCGGGGGGCCCTTTATCCTTCAGTAGCATTTCCCCTAATAAATCTCTTGCACATATAATTCAGTCTTGGTGTTTGTTTCTTGGAGGATCCAAACTGACAGGGCTCCCAAAAACAAGTGTTGCAAGAGAAAGGAAGTGGAACCTACCAATGCTTCTAAAAGCCGGGCCCAGAACTGGCCCAGGGTCACTTCTGCCACATTCTCTTGTTTAACTCAAGTCATGGGCAAGCCTGACTCAATGCGGGAGGGGACTGCCACAACATGAAGATTGGAGCCATCTTTGCTGACTAGCTGCCACAACTGTATGTATGTTATATCTCTATTTTTAAAGTTTTTTTTTTAAATATCCTGTCATCTGGATAGACCTTGGATTCTGAAGCTGCAGATGAAGAGTGTGCTGTTGTCAAACACCATAGAGGGAGACCTCTCGAGGACACCACCTGTGTTCTTGCCATGTGGCAGCATTGAGAAAGAGACATTTGCAAGTGCTGCTGATCACATTTGGCTTCTGTGAACTATCTGTACTCCATTAACAGGGGTCATTCATCTGTCAGCTCAGCCTGGTATGCCCATTGATGGTGAGGCAGCATACACAGCCAAGGATAGGTTAAGGCAAGCACTAGTTGACTTCGGCTGATTTCATTTGTGAGCTCTTGTCATGAAATTTTTCAATTTAATCGTTATTTGAGTTTAATATAAATAGTAATCTAATCTAATTAAGTAACTGCACTGGATCAAATTTGGCAGTTAGAAAAGTAAAACATGGCCAAACACGATGGCTCATGCCTGTAATCCCAGCATTTTGGGAGGCCAAGGAGGGAGGATCGCTTGAGCCTAGCAGTTTGAGACCAGTCTGGGCAACATAGAGAGAACTCATCTCTACTAAAACAAACAAAAAAAGTTAACTGGGTGTGGTGGCGCATGCCTGTGGTCCCCAGCTACTCAGGAGGCTGAGGTGGGAGGATCACTTGAGCCCTGGGAGGTTGAGGCTGCAGTGAGCTATGATGGCACCAAGGCACTCCAGCCAGGGCAACAGAGTGAGACACAGTCTCTAAAAAAAAAAAGAAAGAAAAGGGCTGGGCACGGTGGCTCACGCCTGTAATCCTAGCACTTTGGGAGGCCAAGGCGGGCGGATCACCTGAGGTCGGGAGTTCAAGACCAGCCTGACCAATGTGGAGAAACCCAGTCTCTACTAAAAATACAAAATTAGCTGGATGTGGTGGCGCATGTCTGCGATCCCAGCTACTCGGGAGGCTGAGGCAGAAGAATCGCTTGAACCCAGGAGGTAGAGGTTGTCGTGAGCCGAGATCATGCCATTGCACTCCAGCCTGAGCAACAAGTGTGAAACTCCGTCTCAAAAGAAAGAAAGAAAGAAGGAAGGAAAGAAAGAAAGAGAAAGAAAGAAAGAAAGAAAGAAAGAAAGAAAGAAAGAAAGAAAGAAAGAAAGAAAGAAAGAAAGAAAGAAAGAAAGAAAGAAAAGAAAAGTCAAACACACCATTGTGGTTTATTTTTTAAAAAATAGATGGAATAAGTCTCAAAAAAGACAACACATTTTCATATATATCATGCCTTATCAACAAATGTTTGTAGTCAAAAGACCAGAAACGCTAAGACAGAAAAGGATAATAAAAATTGAGGTAGGAAAGGCAGCTTTTACTAAAACACCAGAGTAAGTTAGTTAAACCACAGGATCATCAGGTTCAGATAGGATAGAGCCATAGTGCATGTTGGTTAATTCCCACCTGGAGTTCAAGTCCAGCAGAGCTTATGTCTTACCTAGAGGGACTTAGCCTGAAACAGAATTTTTTGCACTAGTTAGGTTGTCTGGGCAGACATCCTCTTCAGTAGGGTGGGGAGAAAAGGGGGGATCTTACTTTTAAAATTAAAATATAATTGATATAAAACATATAGTTTTTGTTTTGGTTGGTTGGTTGGTTGGTTGGTTTGGAAACAGAGTTTCACTCTGTCACCCAGGCTTCAGTGCAGTGGTGTGAACACGGCTCATGCAGCCTTGACCTCCCAAGCTCAATTGATCCTCCCACCTCAGCCTCCTGAGTAGGTGGGACCACAGGTGCATGCCACCATACCCAGATAATTTTTGTATTTTTTGTAGAGACAGGGTTTCCCCATGTTGCCCAGGCTCGTCTCAAACTCTTGACCTCAAGTGATCCGCCCACCTCAGCCTCCTAAAGTGCTAGCATTACAGGCATGAGCCACTGCACCTGGCCTACATAGATCTTAAGTATACAGTTCTATGGGTCTTGGCAATTATGTACTTGTGTAACCGATACCAAAATCAAGGCAGAATATTTCATTTTTCGTTTTCTGAGACGGGGTCTTGCTCTGTCGCCCAAGCTGGAGTGCAGCAGCACCATCATAGCTCACTGCAACCTCTGCCTCCTGGGCTTAAGTGATCCTCCCACCTCAGCCTCCAGAGTAGCTGGGACTATGTGCATACTACCATGCCTGGCTAATTTTTTGTATTTTTTGTAGAAACGAGTTTCACCATGTTGCCCAGACTGGTCTCAAACTCCTGGGCTCAAGTGTTCCACCTGCCTTGGCCTCCCAAAGTGCTGGGATTACAGGCGTGAACCGCTGGGCCAGGCCGACATAGACTATTTCTTCCATCTTAGAGGTCCCTTTTGCCTCTTTCCAGTCAATCCCCACGTACCTACCTTCCCCACCCCTGCAAATCCCTCCAATTACTTTCTGGATTTTATCACTATAGGTTAGTTTTGCTTGTTCTAGAATTTCACTTACGTGGACTCTGACAGAATGGCTTTTTTCATTCAACATGATGTTTCTGAGACTCATTCATGTTGCTGCATGTGTCCTATTGATTTGCTTTTCATTACTCAGTAGTATTCCATTGTATCAATATACTGCTATTTGATTATTAATCCTCCTGCTGATGGATATTTGCGTTGTTTTCAGTTTGGGGCTCTTAGGAAGAAAGTTGCTACTGAACATTTTTGTGCAGGGTTGTTTGTTTGTTTTCTGTTTTTTTGTTTTTGTTTTTGTTTTTTTAAACAAATGGTTTCATGACTCATGAGAAAATACCTAGGCATGGAATTCATGGGTCCTAGGGTAGATGTATGTATAACTTTATAAGAAACTGACAAAAATTTGTTGTACTTTTTTTTTTTTTTTTTTTTTTGAGACAGAGTCTTGCTCTGTTACCCAGGCTGGAGTGCAGTGGCACCATAGAACTCAGCTCACTGCAACCTCTACCTCCTGGGTTCAAGTGATTCTCCTGCCTCAGCCTCCCAAGTAGCTGGGATTACAGGTGCCCACCACCACGCATGGCTAATTTTTGTATTTTTAGTGGAGACGGGGTTTTGCCATGTTGACCAGGCTAGTCTCAAACTCCTGACCTCAGGTGATCCATGTTGTACCATTTTAAGCTCCT
The DNA here is from genome assembly GCF_037993035.2 of Macaca fascicularis. Classification (NCBI taxonomy): domain Eukaryota; kingdom Metazoa; phylum Chordata; class Mammalia; order Primates; family Cercopithecidae; genus Macaca; species Macaca fascicularis. The sequence goes on along the minus strand of NC_088395.1, from coordinate 16,719,457 downwards.
ACCAGCAGTTCAAGAAAATTCCAGTTGCTCCACATTCTTGCCATTACTTGGCATTGTCAGCTTTTCAAAATTTTAGCCACATAGTGGTATCTCAACTGGGTTTTAATTCCATTTCCTCAATGACTAACAGTGATGAGCACTGTTACATGTACTTCTTGGACATTCCTGTGTCTTCTTTCATGAAGTGTCTGTTTTTAATGCCTTCTCTCTGCCCTTTTTTTTTTTACGACCTGAATTAATTTCCCTTAAAGAAGCACTTCTCCAAGTTTGCTGCCTGGAAGAGTTCTGTGATGAAACAGATCAATTCAAGCAATACATTTAGCCAAAATAGCTTTCTATGCTGGTCCAATTTCACTGTTAAAAAGCAAATATGCTTGCTCACATAAATTGGTACAAGCTTCCCAAAGTAAAATGTTGACTCTAGCTTTTTACTTCCAACTTTGGGGTATGTATGTACTATAAGCAGTTTCACCACAAGCATGACCACTAGAGACTATGGTCTATTAATAAATAATGTTTAAAAAAAAAAAACAATGTATTTGCTTTTAAATGAACTCCAGCCTGGGGCAACATTGAAAATCATTAGTATTTCTATTCTCACAAAATGAGGCTGAGGCAACAAGCATAATCAATAATTAATAATTAATAATCAATGAATCTTAAAAGACTTTAGAATGATTGGCATAAAATATACTGTACTGTAAGAGCTCATTAAGAGATAAATGAGAAAACTTCACTTTCATCCACTACAAAGTGTTTCAATAAAGAATTAAAATCTTACAGAGAGGAAGTCATGGTCTTATTAGGTAGGTTTACAGCAGTTCATCTAACTTTCATGTTGTCTATCACTGGTGACACCAGCTTCATCTTTGTACTTAAGGATTAATCAGTTTGAATGCTTGCTTATTCCATCTTTGCTGGTGAAGACTTATTAAATGGCACTTTTATATGCTGTAAGAAACTTAATATTACTGAATGTAATCATAAATATGACATTAGGGTGTGATACAATGGCCATCAGGTAAGTCTCATTCCACTTGACCGAAAAAAAAATCTTTTCTTCTCCTGCATCTATTGCATTATGCTCACATTTACAGCATTTCAAAGTTTTCTGATTTTTGTCCACTGTTCTTATATTTGGACTTTTATTTTCTGTGTTTGTGAGTACTGATGCCAATTTGTTCTTATTTCACAATAGCAAATTGCTTGATCTAGAGTATTTTAGGCATATTGTACTGAGTCACCTCAGCTAGAGCATCTCAAACCTTAATATGCATAGGAATCACCTGGACTTCTTGTTAAACTGCAAATTCTAATTCAGTAGGTTGAGGGTGGACCCTGATTCTGCATTTCTAACGCTTTCAGGGTACACCCATTCTGCTCACCAGGGATCCCACTTTAGTAGTAAGGGACTATAGAAAAATTGCTGTCACCATTTTGACTGATATTCAAATGTAATTTACCATTAAAACTTTTTTGAGACAGGGTCTTGCTCTGTCACCCAGGCTGGAGTGCGGTGGTGAGATTTTTGCTCACTGCATCCTCCACCTCCTGGGCTCAAGTGATCCTCCCACCTCAGCCTCCTGAGTACCTGGGTGCATGCTATCACACTCAGCTAATTTTTGTAATTTTTGTGGGGACTTTTACACCATGTTACTCAAGCTGGTCCCAAATTCCTGCACTCAAGTGAATCACCAGCCCCAGCCTCCCAAAGTGCTGAAATTACAGGCATAAGCCACCAAGCCCAAGCAAAACATTTTTATTGATACACAATAATTGCACTTATTTATGGGATAGGTCCATGATATTTTGATACATGCATACAACGTGTAATGATCAAATCAGGATGTGAATCACCTCAAATATTTATCATTTCTTTGTATTGGGAACACTTCAAATCTCTTCTAGCTATTTTGAAGTATAAAATAAATTACTGTTAACTGCATTAGGCTGTTCTTGCATTGCTATAAAGAAATACCTGAGACTAGGAAAAAGGTTTTATTGGCTCACAGTTCTGCAGGAAGCATGGTGCTGGCATCTACTTGGCTTCCAGTGAAGCCTCAGGGAGCTTTCAATCATGGCAGATGGTGAAGGGGAAACAAGCATGTCACATAGCAAAAGCAGGAGCAAGCAAGAGAGAATCGGGAGAGAGTTGCCACATGCTTTTTTATTTTCTTGGAGAAGGAGTCTCACTCTGTCGCCCAGGCTAGAGTGCAGTGGTACGATCTTGCCTCACTGCAACCTCCATCTTCCAGGTTCAAACAATTCTCCTGCCTCAGCCTCCCGAGTAGCTGAGATACAGGCACATACCAGTACACCTGGCTAATTTTTTTGGATTTTAATAGAGATGGGGTTTCACCATGTTACCCAGGCTGGTCTTGAACTCCTGAGCTCAGGCAATCCACCTGTCTCAGCCTCCCAAAGTGCTGGGATTACAGGTATGAGCCACTGCACCCGGTCAGTCACATGTTTTAAAACAACCAGATCATGAAGGGGATGGCCTAAGCCATTCATGAGGACTCTGCCCCCATGATCCAATCACCTCCCACTGGCCCCACTTCCAGCATTGGGGATTATAATTCCACATGAGATTTGTGTGGGAACAAATATCCACACTATATCATTAACTACAGTCACCCTGCTGTGCTATGGAACACTAGAACATATTCATTCTATCTAACTGCATTACAAGTTTTTAGCTACACGAATATTGCATCATGGCAGGTGATGTACTTTGCCTGCCTAACTGCCATCTCATCCCCACCTCCTCCACAAACCTTCTGTTTATTGATACAACTCCCATTTTATTTGGGAAACACTCTGACATTAGCTATTCTACTCCTCTTATCCACTTTCCCAGACCCCCTGCATCTAATAATGGCCACGTTACCCAACACTGGCCAAGAAGATGAAGGGAGGAAATCCCCTAGGACGCTTCTGGGAAAGCTTTTGTTTTCCTGCGGAAAGAGACTGTAATAAAAGAAACACTGCCCTCCCCCAACTTTTTTTTTTCTTAGAGACAGTATCTTGCTCTGTCACCCAGGCTGGAGTGCAGTAGCGTGATCATAGCTCACTGCAGTCTCAAACTCCCAGGCTCAAGTGATCCTCCTGCCACAGCCTCTCAAGTAGCTGGGACCACAGGCATGTGCCACCATGTTGGGCTAATTTTTTATTTTTTGTAGAGACAGGGTCCCACTATGCTGCCCAGAATGGTCTCAAATTCCTGGGCTCAAGCAATCCTCCCATCTCAGTCTGATTACAGGCATAGGCCACCACACTCGACCAGGTTTATATATATTTTTAAAAGAAAAGGCCACCCGTATGTTCTGAGGATCCTGGAAAACATTGGGATAGGTCTAGAAGTTAAAAACAAACAAAACAAAAATAAGCACCTATCAAAATATCACATTACTTTATCTTCTTAGTCCAATTGAAATACCTTTTTTTTTTTTTTTTTTTTTAAAGTTCTTAGATGTTTTATGGAATGGAGAAGCTCCTGACCAGTCTTCTGGCTTATGTTTTAAAAACTGTCACCAAAGAAAATGTTAGCTTTGCAAAGCCAACCACAAGCTGAAATGCAAGAAGAAATGAGAACTAAGAAATTTAGGCTGTTAAAAATAGAAATTATAACTAGCAATAGTATCACCCTGCTTCCTGGGCTTTACATTTTCATTTCTTTCACAAACATAATTATGAAAAATACTTGAACTGTTAAAATTTTTTGAGATGATTGATTTTCTGAATTTAAATGTTGTTATAACTCTTAATGGGTGCCCATTCTAAAGAAACTTGACAAAGTTGAAAATTTTCTACCTACATAGTGATTTCTACATTTAATATGTCAAGCTGAGTTTTGTTTCTGTTAGGGCTGCAAAGCTATATATATATATATATATATATATATATATATATATATATATACACACACACACACACACACACACATATATACATATATATATATTTTTTTTTTGAGACAGAGTCTCACTCTGTTGCCCAGGCTAGAGTGCAGTGGCATGATCTTGGCTCACTGCAACCTCCGCCTCCCAGGCTCAAGCGATTTTCCTGACTCAGCCTCCCGAGTAGCTGGGATTACAGGCACCTGCCACCATGCCTGGCTAATTTTTGTATTTTTAGTAGAGACAGGGCTTCACCATGTTGGCCAGCCTGGTCTTGAACTCCTGACCTCAGCTGATCCACCCGCCTCAGCCTCCCAAATTGCTAGGATTACAGGAGTGAGCCACTGCGCCTGGCCCAAAGCTATATATTTCTATTTTCAGTGTTAAGTAGTAGTAGGTTTCTTTCTCACAAAGTTTGCTATAAAATTTTCAGTATTTCAAGCTTGTTGTTTCACAAAGCAAATAAAATGGGGGAAGTTGGAGCAAGATGGTGGAATAGGACTCTCCAATGACTGCCCCACCACCACCTCTGCCAAAACATCAATTTGAACAACTATCCACGAGTGAAAATATGGGCCGGGTGCAGTGGCTCACACCTGTAATCCCAGCACTTTGGGAGGTCGAGGTCGGTGGATCACCTGAGGTCCAGAGTTCGAGACCAGCCTGGCCAATATGGCGAAGCCCTGTCTCTATTAAAAATACAAAAATTAGCTCTGCCATGGTGGTAAGTGCCTGTAATCCCAGCTACTTGGGAGGCTGAGGCAGGAGAATCATTTGAACCCAGGAGGCGGAGATCGCAGTGAGCAGAGCTCGCACCACTGCACTCCAGCCTGGATGAGAGCAAGACCCTGTCAAAAAGAGAGAGAGAGAGAGAGAGAAAGGAAAGAAGGAAGGAAGGAAGGAAGGAAGGAAGGAAGGAAGGAAGGAAGGAAGGAAGGAAGGAAGGGGAAAGAGAAAGAAAGGAAGGAAAGGAAGGAAGGAAGGAAGGAAGGAAGGAAGGAAGGAAGGAAGGAAGGAAGGAAGGAAGGAAGGAAGGAAAAGAAAAGACAAGACCTCCACGAGAGCTAAGGAAACCAGGTGAGAGTTCATAGTACCTGGTTATAGCAAAGTAAATAAATGTATATGCAATTTGAAGATATGTTTTGGTCTCTTCATACACACGATCCTACAATTATGTATAACTTATGGAAATAAAAGTAAATTTTTATCCCATGAGACAAATACAAATATGAATATGTATATGGAAACATGTGTAATTTCACTAGTGATTAAATTATCCCATGAGAAAAATGTTTAAATAGTAAATGTACAGATGAAAATGCCTGGTTTTTCTAGTGACTGAAAAATGTGTGTTAAACTCAGGAGTGTTGGCTTGTGTCTGTAATCCTAGCTACTCAGGAGGCTAAGGCAGGAGAATCGCTTGAGCCCAAGAGTTTGTCACCAGTCTGGGCAACTTGGTAAGACCCCATATCTTAAAATATGTATATTTAAACAATTTATCACAACATTCATCCAACAATTGCCAGCTACCAGACTCTAGAAATATGAATATACGTCTGCACCCAGTGGGTCATGCCTGTAATCCCAGCACTTTAGAAGGCTGAAGTGAGAGGATCACTTGAGCCCAGGTATTCCAGACTACTTGGGCAACATGGCGAAACCCCAACCCTACTAAAAATACAAAATATTAGCCAGGTATGGTGGTGCATGCCTGTAGTTCCAGCTACTCGGGAGGCTGAGGCAGGAGGATCGCTTGAGCCTGGGCAGTCGTGGCTGCAATGAACCGAGATTGTACCACCACACTGTAGCCTGGGTGACAGAGCAAGACTGTCGAAAGAAAGAGAGAGAGAGAGAGAGAAGAAAGAAAGGAAAAAAAGAAAGAAAAGAAAGAAAGAGGGAAAGAAGAAAGAGAAAGAAGGAAAGAAGAAAGGAAAGAAAGAAAGAAAGAAAGAAAGAAAGAAAGAAAGAAAGAAAGAAAGAAAGAAAGAAAGAAAGAAAGAAAGAAAGAAAGAAAGAAAGAAAGAAAGAAAGGAAAGAAGGAAGGAAGGAAGGAAGGAAGGAAGGAAGGAAGGAAGGAAGGAAGGAAGGAAGGAAGGAGAAAGAGAGGAAGGAAGGAAGAGAGAAAGAAAGAGAAAGAGAAGAGAAAGCCAGGGCACAATGGCTCACGCCTGTAATCCCAGCACTTTGGGAGGCTGAGGTGGGCAGATCACCTAAGGTCAGAAGTTCAAGACCAACCTGACCAATATGGTGAAACCCCGTCTCTACGAAAAATACAAAAATTAGCCAGGCGTGGTAGTGGGCGCCTATAATCCCAGCTACTCAGGAGGCTGAGGCAGGAGAATTGCTTGAACCCGGGAGGCAGAGGTTGCAGTGAGCCAAGATCATGCTACTGCACTCTAGCCCGGATGACAGAGCGAGATTCCATCTAGGAAGGCAGGCAGGCAGGCAGGTAGGCAAGCAGGCAGGAAGGAAGGAAGGAAGGAAAAAAGGAAGGAAGGAAGGAAAATATGAATATAAGAAAGATATAGTGCCTATCTTTGAGGATCTTAAAGTCTACCAAAAGGGAGATGGGCATGTTAACAAATGAGCACTAAAGTTATTTAGGTGCAAAATCAAAAATCTGGGCCAGCACTAAGGCTCACACCTGCAAGCCTAGAACCTTGGGAGGTCGAGGCGGGAGGATTACTTGAGCCCAGGAGTTCGAGACCAGCCTGGGCAACATAGCAAGATGTTAAAAATAAAAATTTAGCCAGGCATGGTGGCGCGTGCCTGTGGTCCCAGCTACTCCGGAGGTTGTGGAGGGAGGATCACTTGAGCCTAAGAGGTGGAGACTGCAGTGAGCTGCAATCACGCCGCTGCACTCCAGCCTGGGTGACAGAGCAAGACTCTGTCTCAAAAAACTAAAACAAAAATAACTTCATGTGGCTCTATAACTTCCAAAGAAATGAATGTTTAATTCTATCCAAAGCAGAGAGTAGGCTTCTTTGAGGAGGTAAATCCTGTTGTGTCTCTAAAGATTTTCAAAGATCAATGGTGGGTTAGTCTGTGAGACTCAGAGTGGAGGATTATATTCCAGTTGAAGCAGCAGGAGCAATGATACAGGGTGTGAAATAGCAAGGTGCATTCCCCGTAAAAAAAAGCTCAGTGTGCCCATTCTGTATAGTTTTGAAGTGGGGAGAAGGCATATAGTGAGATAACACGTAGCAGGTAGTCATGTATTAGAGCTAAGGACTTTGAACTTTTTCTTAGAGGGACGCAGAAGCCATGGGCTGGCCGTTTTTATTTATTTCCTAGCCTAAATCATCCTGATTCTGAGCAGCTACTATGGTCTATGATAACTGCAATAGATTGTTTTCAAAATGGGTGCCATCATTCCCCTCCCTATATCCCTGCCTTGGGGGGTTCTCTTCACTCTGATTCTTGAGCTTGTCCAAGTGACTTGCTTTGGACAATGGGGAAATAACAAACATGACACTTGGAAAGTGCTTGCACTACAGTAATAAAGACACTATACACTATGATCCAGCAATAGGACTCCTTTTTATTTAATGAGTTGAAAACAGGTCCACAGCAAACCTTCACAGAAATAATAAGAGTATATAACGAAATTGGGAGAAACTAACAAACAAATGAACTAAACGTAAGACGTTGACTGGAAACTGTTTCACAGAAGTTCAAAGACTATACATGAAAATTTATTAACCTCACAGTTAATTAGTAAAAACCAAAATAACACAAGATGATCCCATTTCACAAACATGAGATAGACAAAAATAATTCATTAAAACATTAGATCATTCCAATGTTGCCAATTATATGGAATAAATAGACACATGTGCAAGAATGGTGGAAGGGTCAACTCATACACTGTATTAGAAATTTCTGGTAATCTTGAAGTTTCCCAGAACCTACAACCCAACAAATTTTCTCTAATGTAGAAAAATTGTTATGTATAGGCACTTGCAAACTTGAGTATGATTCGAGCAACATTTTTCATAAGAGAAGAACATAAAATCAAAGGAAGCCAAAGACTATAATAAATGGAATGGATGAGCAAATTGGGTTGTCCAAGACTCAGACACCAGCGGGTGTGAAATATACTAGGGGGAAAGAAACAAAGAGATGCCAATCCATTTACTTCCTTTCATGGAAAGTGCAAAAGAGGCAACATTAAGTGAAACACTGCTTGGTGATAAATAGTGGATAGTAAAGCCATAAAAAGTATTCACAGAATGATAGATAGTGGTCACCTCTGATGACAGAAGGCAAATTAAGTCAGGGTAGAGCACCACAGGGAAACTATGAAATGCCCAATGTCTGTTCATTACTGTGAGCCTCCAGTCTAAAGAACTTTATATGATGTTTATTTAAATGTAAAACAAAACATTTTATGCATTTTTCTGAGTAAGATATAATTTATTATACGTATAGGCCCGGCACAGCGGCTCACGCCTGTAATCCCAACACTTTGGGAGGCCGAGGCAGGCGGATCACCTGAGGTCAGAAGTTTGAGACCAGCCTGACCAACATGGAGAAACCTTGTGTCTACTAAAAACACAAAATTAGCCGGGCATGGTGGCGCATGTCTGCAATTCCAGCTACTCGGGAGGCTTGAGGCAGGAGAATCGCTTGAACCTGGAAGGCGGAGGTTGCTGTGAGCCAAGATCGCACCATTGCATTCCAGCCTGGGCAACAAGAGCAAAACTGCGTCTCAAAAAAAAAAAAGTGTATATATATATTACACATATATAAATAATGATTTAAGCACTAAAATTATAATTTATTATTTATTTATTTATTTATTTATTTATTTGAGACAAAGTCTCACTGTCGCCCACACTGGAGTGCAGTGATGCAATCCTAGTTTACTGCAACCTCCGCTTCCCGGGTTCTAGCGATTCTCCTGCTTCAGTCTCCCCAGTAGCTGAGATTATAGGCGTGTGCCACCACGCCTGGCTAATTTTTTTATTTTTAGTAGAGACAGAGTTTTGCCATGTTGGCCAGTCTGGTCTCAAACTCCTGACCTCAAGTGATCCGGCCGCCTCAGCCTCCCAAAGTGCTGGGATTACAAGCGTGAGCCACTGCACCTGGCTAAAAACTATAATTTAAAAAAAAGAAAGTGCTTGCACTTTCCTGGGACCCATGCAGTCATCACCTTGTGGACAAGGCCAGGATGCCCTTCCAGAGACATGTAACTCAGTCACCTTCATCACTCTAGCCAACAGCCAGCACTCACTCCGGATATGTGAGTGATGCATACTACACCAATCATTTCTATTAATGCAAAATCATTAGGGAAACTCAGAATGTTAGAAAGAAGAAGACATGTCACCCATAATTATACTACCTAAATATAACTACTATAAGCTTTTTTAGTATTTTTATTTCCAATTTTTTTTTTAAGTTTTTTGAGACGAAGTTTCACTCTTGTTGCTCAGCCTGGAATGCAATGGTGTAATCTCAGCTCACTGCAACCTCCGCCTCCTGGGTTCAAGCGATTCTCCTACCTCAGCCTCCCAACTAGCCGGGATTACAGGCGCCCACCACCATACCCGGCTAATTTTTTGTATTTTTAGTAGAGACAGGGTTTCACCACGTTGGCCAGGCTGGTCTCGAACTCCTGACCTCAAGTGATCTGCCCGCCTCAGCCTCCCAAAGTGCTGGGATTACAAGTGTAAGCCACGGTGCCTGGTCTATTCCCAATCTTTTTATCTGCCCAGATTTCTCTATATGGTTATAATTAATACATATGGACAGTTTTGCAGCCCGCTTTTTAATTTGTATTAAACAAGTATATTTTCGGCCAGGCACAGTGGCTCACACCTATAATCCCAGCATTTTGGGAGGCCGAGGCAGGCGGGTCACTTGAGGTCAAGAGTTCAAGACCAGCCTGGTCAACATAGCGAAACCCCGTCTCCTAAAAATACAAAAACTAGCCAAGTGTTGTGGCATGTGCCTGTAATCTCAGCTATTCGGGAGGCTGAGGCAGGAGAATTGCTTGAATCCAGGAGAAGGAAGTTGCAGTGAGCCAAGATCGTGCCACTGTACTCTAGCCTGGACGACAGATCAAGACTCTGTCTCTTTTTAAAAAAAAAAAAAAAAAAAAAAACATGTATTTTCGTATATGTTACCATGTTTAATGGCTGGGTAATAGTCCATTTAATCTGGCAAATGAACTATAATTCCTTTGCTGTTGTTGAAAAATTAGGTATATGATGTAATCAACCTTTAAAAGTAGGCATCCCAGTCAGAGCAGACCTGGGGACCTGTGCGCCCTGCACCCAGTTAACTGCTGAAGGGGTTGGCTCAGGCTACCAGCCCCTTTGGTGAGAACTCTGCCTGGGGCTCTGCTGATGGTTCTGAATCATGGAGGTGAAGAAGACTTCTCTAGCTAGGTGACGTTCTTGTTGAAAATCATAGGCTACCTCAATCGGCTCTTCCTACAAACTGTCTTTAAGAGAGGTGCCTGCTCACACTGATCCAGGAGCTAGGGCGTAGCAGCTTCCATGGATAGGGAGATGGGCCCTCTTGTGACCTTTGTGTGGAAGGCAGTGTTGACTATGCTTCTGCACTGGCAGGCATCGCCTTCCACAATGAAGGGCGCTGGTTGAATGATCCAGCCACAAGACCCTTGTGGTGTTGAGATGGACCTACTACCTCAGAATAGTGGCTCCCACAGCACTGGCAACAGCACTTGACATGGGGTTGTCCAACTGGAGCTTCACAATAACCAAATCTTTAGCTGTCCTCTTCATCTTCAATCTTCTCTCTGATCTTCAAGCTGGAGGAGTTGCAATGGCACTGGTCCTTGTGATCCTCCTCATCGCCGGGGGTCTCTTCATGTTCACCTTCAAGTCCACACAGCCCAATGTGGAGGGCTTCACCTTGGTGCTGGGGACCTTGTTCATTGGTGGCATTCGCTGAACCCTCACCCAGACATTCCAGCAGAAGGCTGATCTTGGCTTCCAGGACTCCATCGACAGCATGTTCCACCTGCAACCACTCATGTTTCTGGGGCTCTTCCCTCTCTTTGCTGTATGTGAAAGTCACCATTTGTCCACGTTGGGGGAAATCTTTCATTTCCAGGACACAGGGCTGCTCCTGGGGCACTTGGGAGCCTCTTCCTTGGTGGGCTTCTCACCTTCAGTTTGGACTTCTCTGAGTTCCTCCTGATCTCCAGACCCTCCAGCCTCACTGCCTCCATTGCTGGCATTTGGAAGGAAGTCGGCACTTTGCTGGGTGATCAGATCAGCCACCTGAACTGGCTGGAATTCCTGCTCTGCCTCTCAGGAATATCCTCAAAGCCCTGCACTCCAGAGGTGATGACAGCTCTGAACCCTTGAAGAGGCTAGGCTCCAGTTCCCACCTGGAGCCACTGCTCTGAAGCAGCCAGCAGGAGTAAGATGACAATGCCGAGGAGGAGTACTTTTTGGCCCAGAGGCAGCAGTGACCAGCCAAGGGGAGCAGCTTGAAAGCAGGCCACTCTCAACTAACACTTGGCAGTAGCTCAGGGGACCTGGGTGGCTGGCTCTTCATGGCAGCTGGGAGCAGTGGACCGGGAGTCACCCGGGCATGGCCATGTGGTGTGGCCAGGTCAGGGACTTGTAGCTTCTGCCCCTCCCTTTGGAACATGGTCAAACAGAGAGGGTGAGCACCAGGCCAGCTTGGGACCTGGCCAGAACTGGGCCCAAGCTGTGCTAGAATCGCAGCAGCAGACGGGAGTGGGCTGGTTCTTCTCAACTATTTCCCAGACTCTGACAGCCAAGACTCATTTCTGAGGCTTAGCAGCTTTCTAAGGGGACTGGGTTTGGACTGCAGAGCAATTGGGAAGGGGACCTGGAGAGGCTGGGGCCCTCATCACCTGGGCAGCATCTTTTCTCAGATAGCAAATTTATTTATACTTTGGAAATAAATGGTTCACAGTCCAGAGAAAATGAACAAAAAATCCTTCATAAGCATAAAGGTCTCTCCAACTTTAGGATTATTCCATATAACATTCTCATGAAGCAGAGCAATTGGATCAAAAGGTGTGAATATAATTGAGGACCAATACACATTACCAACCCACACAAAGGCTTTCCTACCAGTTTACACACCCATCAACATTGTCTGAGTGGTCATTTCACCAAAGCCTCAAAGGTCCCATGGGTTTCTGTAGTTGTTCATTTTGTTTTGTTTTCTATCTTTTTTAATTTGGGTGAGAAATTAATTCTGGTTTTCATTTTAATTATTTCTTCAATAATTAATAAGGTGAAAGTGTTAGAAAGTCACATTTTCCAGTGCCTATCAGAGCACTAGGCTAGTTGATTTAAGTTGTGTTAAAATAACTTTCTTCATATCCACACAATAGCTGCTTCTAAATTTCCATGTAGTGTCTAGAAATAGCTATCTGTTTGAATTTGTGTTTGCACAGCAATTTCAAAATATTGAGAAGATGTCAGTTGTCTATATTTAAGAATAAGTACATCCAGCGAAGATTATTCGGGGGAGACCTAAACTCCCAAGCTACCCATTGGTATTGCCAGGAAATCCACACCACAATATTGCTGCAATTTACAGATGAGTACCCTAAGCCTTGGAGGTTTTAAGAAACTTGCCCGGCTGGGCGTGGTGCCTAACGATTTTAATCTCAGCACTTTGGGAGGCAGAGGCGGGGGATCACTTGAGCCCAAGAGTTCAAGACCAACCTGGGCAACATGGCGAAACTCTGTCTCTACAAAAAAATACAAAAATTAGCCAGGTGTGGTGCATGCACCTGTAGTCCCAGCTACTAACTAGGGAGGCTGAGGCAGGTCCATCCCCTGAGCCTAGGAGGTCAAGGCTGCAGTGAGCCATGATCACACCAATGCACTCCAGCCTGGGCAACAGAATGAGATCCTGTCTCAAAAAAAAAACAAAAAGAAGAAGGAAGAAAAAAAAAAAGAAAACAGAAACTTACTCAAGAGTCCCATAGATATATAAACCTCAGAGAATGTAAATAGACAATCAGGGCAGAGTGGATGGGGGTCCTCAGTTCACAGAACAAAAATCAAACTAAGAATGACATGACATCGTTACAAGATCTTTCTGGTACATCTCAAATTCAACCACTTCTTATATCTCTGCTGCTGCTACCCCACCCAAAGCACATCCTCGCTGGATTACCACAGTAGTCTGCAAACTAGTTTCCAAGTCCATCCATAATCCTCTACAGCTTACGTTCTACATGTCTCCTAAAGATGTTAGTAATCTTTTTTTTTTTTTTTTTTTTTTTTTTTGAGACGGAGTCTCACTCTGGCCTAGGTTGGAGTGCATTGGCGCAATCTCGGCTCACTGCAACCTCTGCCTCCTGGGCCCAATCAATTCTTCTGCCTCAGCCTTCTGAGTAGCTAGGACTACAGGCTTGTACCACCATGCCTGGCTCTTTTTTTTTTTTTTTTTTTTTTTTTTTTTTTTGTATTTTTGGTAGAGACAGGGTTTCACCGTGTTGGCCAGGCTGGTCCCGAATTCCTGACTTCAGGTGACCCACCCACCTCAGCCTCCCAAAGTGCTGGGATTACAGACATAAACCACCGTGCCCGGCTGCAATCTTCTTTTTCCTTTTATTCATTTGGCAGCAAAGGGAACTTGTATAGGTGACTCTGGTCACTCTGGTGACTCTGGTCAGCTTCCTCTGACATCTTGTAGTTCCTCCCCGCCCCCAGTGGAAAAAAAGAACCGTAAGTACATGAGCCCAAGCTGACGCATTCCCCACCTGTAGGACTTGGGCTTTGCCCATGCCTGGGTAGGAAGAGCAGCCAGACCATCATCTCGGCCACCTGAAACAGTCTTCCCTCATTCTCCCTGCTCAATTTCCAGCCTGCCAGATGGAGGGGGGTGTTGAGTACCTGCTATGGGACAAACACCATGCCAGATAATAGGTTCAAGACCATGAACAAGGCCGGGCGCGGTGGCTCAAGCCTGTAATCCCAGCACTTTGGGAGGCCGAGACGGGCGGATCACGAGGTCAGGAGATCGAGACCATCCTGACTAACACGGTGAAACCCCATCTCTACTAACAAATACAAAAAACTAGCCGGGCGTGGTGGCGGGCGCCTGTAGTCCCAGCTACTCGGGAGGCTGAGGCAGGAGAATGGCGTCAACCCGGGAGGCGGAGCTTGCAGTGAGCTGAGATCCGGCCACTGCACTCCAGCCTGAACGGCAGAGCGAGACTCCGTCTCAAAAAAAAAAAAAAGAAAAAAAAAAGGACCATGAACAAGACACAAAAGATTCTAGAATTTTGGCACTTACTTTCTAGCAAGGAATACTGACAAAAGTAAATAAACAAAGAAAATTTATGCAGTGTGATAAGTACTACGAAGAAAGTGGAGTATGAAATTAGCCTAGAAAGTAATAGGGAAGGCCATCAACTGACTTAGATAGTGTGGTTGACAAAGGTCTCCCCGGGAAAATGACATTTAAACTGAGACTCAAAGGAAGAGAAGGAGGGATGGGGTTGGGGTTGTGGAGAGGCTGAAAGAGAACAGTAAGTTCAAAGACCCTGAGGTGGAATAAAAATGGGCAAGCTCAGTGATCTGAAAGATCAGAATGTTCTTGGTGCACAGTGAGCAAAGGGAAGTTTGATATGAAACGTCCCTGAGATGTAAGCAGGAGTCCAATCACGTAAGGCCTTAGAGACTATGATAAGGAGTTTGGACTTCATTCAAGGTACAATGGAAAGGCATAAGAAGAGTTAATGAAGAGAAGAATATTAATCAACTATCCCTTGATGTTTTATGAGAAATTGATTGGAATATTCATGAGTGGTGGTGGGAAGACCAGGTAGGAGCCTGTGGCTCTGATCAGGTGAAAGTTAATGGTGGCTGGGACTGGGCTGGTGGCCATGAAGATGGAAGGAATTGGAGGGCTCTCAAGATACATTTTAGAGGTAGAATCAAAAGAAATTGCTAAAAAGGAAAACCCACATTCACCAAATACTAATAGATTTGTTTGTGTCTTTAACAGTTAAAAAATCACTAAACACCTCTAGATCAAAATGGCAAAAAAAGAAAAAGAAAGAAATGTAAAGACTATTCTAGAAAGAAATATTGGTCAGGCGCAGTGACTTATGCCTGTAATCCTAGCACTTTGGGAGACTGAGGTGGGCAGATCACAAGGTCAGGAGTTCGAGACCAGCCTGGCCAAAATAGTGAAATCCTGTCTCTACTGAAAATACAAAAAAATTAGCCGGGCATGGTAGTGGGTGCCTGTAATCCCACCTACTTGGGAGGCTGAGGCAAGCAGAATCGCTTGAACCTGGGAGGTGGAGGTTGCAGTGAGCTGAGATGGTGACACTGAACTCTAGCCCAGGCGACAGTGCAAGATTCTGTCTCAAAAAAAAAAGAAAAAGAAAGAAAAGTTATACTGCCATTTGTGATTTAAATTTTAAGAAATCATTCTGAAGGACTTCGATGAAACAGGCACTTATAATTGGATGGCTGATGACTCACAACATGCATAATCATTAAAAAATAAACTTTTTGGCCGGGCTTGGTGGCTCACACCTGTAATTCCAGCACTTTGGGAGGCTGAGGTGGGTGGATGGCCTGAGGTCAGGAGTTCGAGACCAGCCAGGCCAACATGGTGAAACCTTGTCTCTACTAAAAAAACACAGAAATTGGCCGGGCGCGGTGGCTCAAGCCTGTAATCCCAGCACTTTGGGAGGCCGAGACGGGTAGATCACGAGGTCAGGAGATCGAGACCATCCTGGCTAACACAGTGAAACCCTGTCTCTACTAAAAAAAAAAATACAAAAAACTAGCCAGGCGAGGTGGCAAGCGCCTGTAGTCCCAGCTACTCGGGAGGCTGAGGCAGGAGAATGGCGTGAACCCGGGAGGTGGAGCTTGCAGTGAGCTGAGATCCGGCCACTGCACTCCAGCCTGGGCTACAGAGCGAGACTCCATCTCAAAAAAAAAAAAAAAAAAAAAAACACAGAAATTATCCAGGTGTGGTGGCGGACACCTGTAATCCCAGCTACTCAGGAGGCTGAGGCAGGAGAATCGCTTGAACTCTGGAGATGGAGGTTGCTGTGAGTGGAGATTGCACCATTGCACTCCAGCTTGGGTGACAAAAGCAAGAGACTTCATCTCAAAAAAAATAAAATTAAAATAAATAAATACATACATAAATAAACTTTTTTTTAAAAATCAAGCATGACTCCAAGGTTTCTGGTTGAATAATGAGTTGGTTGACATTGCCCTTTACTGAGATAAGGACAACTGTGCAGGGAAATAAGGTAAAGGTTGTGCACAGGGATTAAGAATTCAACTCTAGACATGTTAAGTTTGAGGTGGGCTTAGTCTTCTTGACTCTGGATAAGGTAAACACATGATGGTTCTTTATAAAAATAATAAATGTGACTTAAGTTGATGCAACAACAAATTAAGCACTAATGACAGTAGAGAACAATCTGTAAAAGACCTTCCAAAAGTGAAAGCACCCAAAACTGCTGTGTTTCTCAGAGAATTTATTTGAAACTTGCAAATAATAACACTATGAGATAGGTACAGGATTATTGCTCTTTTATTGTAGATGAGTAAACAGAGAGTAGAAATTTTAAAAACTCATCCAAAAAATAC
This sequence comes from Macaca fascicularis, assembly GCF_037993035.2. Taxonomy (NCBI): domain Eukaryota; kingdom Metazoa; phylum Chordata; class Mammalia; order Primates; family Cercopithecidae; genus Macaca; species Macaca fascicularis. Next base: position 16,702,962 of record NC_088395.1, on the reverse strand, counting down.
ACACCTAATAAGGGGAGAAACTGGGATTATATAAATTGTAACAATCTATGGTACATGTAGGAAAAGATTATTTTTCTAAGACCTTGTGCCAGATAGTACGTTAGTCTCCCAGTTCCAAACTGGTCCTTGCCAGGGCTGGGACTCTGCATAACATTTCTGCTTTGCCAGCTGCTCTCTGCTAGGCTCTGCCAGTAGGGGGAGCTAGATAGAGACTGTAAGTCGGGAGAAGGGAAAATAGACTTGCTCCTCCCCATCTGCTTCCTACATCTTGACTGCAGCAGTTCCTTGCAGCAGGGGATGGCGCGCTCTCCCCCTGAGGTCTGGGTCCCAGTCCCGTCCTCAATGTTTCTAAGTTTTAATAATTCCAGCCTCTTCCTTTGCTCACTCAGCCTTCCTTTGCTACACTAGAGTTCTCTTTTGAGTCTTTCCTAGATCAAGATCCTTTATATTAATTTTTGTTTAAGTGACTGATGTGGTTTCTGTTTCCTGACTGACCCATGGCAGATATAGGCCTAAAAAATGAAAATTCCCAGCCAGTGTCACTTATATACAAACGCTAAATCCTAAATGCAATTTTAGTAAACTCAGCAGCAAAACAGTTGAGGCTCATGACATGGATCATCCTGGTGAAGCAGGCCTAATTTAATATGTTAAATTAATGAAATTTAACATATTATTATGCAAGACACAGTCAGGAACAGGGGAGAGAATTATGACCTAAATTAAAGTCCTGTCCTTCACGGAGCTTCAGGGAAGCCAGATATTTCTTGAACAGTCACACAAACACATGCTCTGTGAGAGCTATTTATTTATTTATTTATTTTATATATATATTTTTTGAGGTAGAGTCTCCCTTTGTCACCCAGGCTGGAGTGCAGTGGCACGATCTCGGCTCACTGCAACCTCTGCCTCCCGGGTTCAAGCGCTTCTCCTGCCTCAACCTCCCGAGGAGCTGGGATTACAGACACGTGCCACCATGCCCGGCTAATTTTTGTATGTTTAGTAGAAACGGGGTTTCGCCATGTCAGCCAGGCTGGTCTTGAACTCCTGACCTCAGGTGATCCGCCCGCCTTGGCCTCCCAAAGTGCTGGGATTACAGGCATGAGCCACCAGGCTCGGCAATTTATATATATATATATATATATATATATATATATATATATATATATATATATATATATATAATGTTTTTAGACAGCATCTTGCTCTGTCATCCAGGCTAGAGTGCAGTGATGTGATCATGGCTCTACTGCAGCCTCCAGCTCCCAGGCTCAAGTGATCCTCTCACCTAAGCCTCCCAAGCAGCTAGGAGTACAGGCACATGCCACCACACCCAGGTAATCCATGAGAGTTTTTAATAGGGTATGTGACATGGTCAGGAAGGTCAAAGGTCAGAGAAGACTTCCCCGAAGAAGTGACACTTGGACAGGTATTTGAAGGACACATAAATAGCTATTCAGGCAAAGAGACAAGAGAAGAGCATGTGCAAAAGTCATGTACTACGCTGGGCACAGTGGCTCACACCTGTAATCCCAGCACTTTGGGAGGCCAAGGTGGGCAGATCGCTTGAGGTCAGGAGTTCGAGACGAGCCTGGCCAACAGAGTGAAACCCCGTCTCTACTAAAGATACAAAAATTAGCCGGGTGTGGTGACACGCACCTGTAGTCCCAGCTACTCAAGAGGCTGATGCAGGAGGATCACTTGAGTCTGGGAGGCAGAGGTTGCAGTGAGCCGAGACCTCACCACTGCACTCCAGCCTAGGTGACAGATTGAGACTCTGTCTGAAAGAAAGAAAGAAAGAAAGAAAGAAAGAAAGAAAGAAAGAAAGAAAGAAAGAAAGAAAGAAAGAAAGAAAGAAAGATAGATAGATAGATCTCCACTGCAGTGTGCTCATCCGGGGTGCTTTTAAACATCTCACACTGCACAGCAGACTAATTATGTCAAAATTTGGGGGGAAGACTCAAGCATCAGCATTTTTTAAAATTCCTCAGGTAATTCCAATGGGTAGCCAAGGTTGAGAATTGACAGACTATTATTGTATTCAAAGTCCTATTCTAAATTCTAGTGGTGTTAAAATAAATAAATAAAGCATGCAATGTGTGCCTCAGCTGGGTGTGGTGGTTCACCACTGTAATCCCAGCACTTTGGGAGGCCGAGGCGGGAAGATCACTTGAGCCCAGGAGTTTGAGAGCAACCTGGGCAACATAGTGAGACTGCCATCTCTAGTTTTAAAAGTAAATATTCCTTTTGGTAGGAGATAGCTTAAATAAATAAATAAATACATATTTTTTAAAAGAAAAAAAATGTGCGCCTGTATACGGAGTTACTTCACTTATTAATAACATGCTATTTTTACATAAAGTAATTTTTCCTTGAGCATTTTAGTCTTCTCAAACAATTAAAGATGAACAGGTTGGTTAGACATTTAAATTTTTTTGAACCTTATTAATTACCCACTTCAACAGAACTAATGGACTTAAGATGCAAATGAAAACTGCAAGTTCAAAGCTATCAAAAAATTAATGATTGAACCTTTCTGTTGTTGCAGAAAGATGATTATTTGATAACACTCATGGTTATTTCAGAACCAAAGGAGATGCCTGTTATAAAGAAAGATTCTAATCTCCAGTCCCTTCATCTAGAATTTTAAAATTGTAGTCACTTTTTGGAAAAAGTTTTTATTGTGAAATAATTTCAAACTTGCAGAAAAGTTGCAAGAATAGTACAAAGAATTTCCATATACCCCCTTCACCCAAACTTATCAATTGTTAACATTTTACCATTCTCTAGATAGACAGATGATAGACGAATGTAGATAGCTACAGTTTTGATTTATAAGAGAGTAAGTTTATCACGTCCCTTTACCCCCTAAATACTTCAGAGTGTACGTCCCAAAAACAAGAACATTCTCTGACATAATCACAGTTCAATCACAAGAATTTGGAAATTTAATGGTGCGATAACACTATTATCCAATCTACAGCTCATATTCAAAATTTTTAATTATATCCATAATGTCCTTTCTAGCACTTTCTCCCAGTCCGGGATCTAATCCACAAATACACATGGCATATATCATGTCATGGCTCTTTGATCTCCTTTCATCTGAAAAGGTTCTGTTAATATATTGCAGAAAATCCTTCAGCCTGGGTTTGTGTGATGTTTTCTCAAGAGTAGATTGACCTACCCCTTCTTTTTTTTTTTTTTTTTTTTTTTTAGACAGAGTCTCGCTCTGTCACTTAGGCTGGAGTGCAGTGGCACGATTTTGGCTCACTGCAAACGCCGCCTCCCAGGTTCAAGCGATTATCCTGCCTCAGCCTCCTGAGTAGCTGGGATTACAGGCACCCGCCACCACGCCCAGCTAATGTTTATACTTTTAGTAGAGACAGGTTTTCGCCATGTTGGCCAGGCTGGCACATTTTTTTTTTTAAGCAGAGTCTCGCCTCCCTCTGTCACCCAGGCTGGAGTGCAATGGCACAATAACGGCTGAATACAACCTCTGCTCCCGGGCTCAAGCAATTCTCATGCCTCAGCCTCTCCAGTAGCTGGGATTACAGGCACCCACACCCACGCCTGGCTAATTTTTTGTATTTTTAGAAGAGACAGGGTTTCATCATGTTGGTCAGTCTGGTCTGGAACTCCTGACCTCAAGTGATCTGCCCACCTCGGCCTCCCAAAGTGCTGGGATTACAGGCATGAGCCACTGCGCCCGGCCGAGTTATACATTTTTGGATGGGGATACCACATAAGAGATGATGTGTTCTTCTCGGGGAACCACATCAGAAGGTTCATGACGTCAACTTGCCCCATTGCTGGTGATGTTTGCTTTGATCACTTGGCTAAGACGCTGTCTAGTGTCTGTCAGGTGATCATGATAAGGTTACTAATTTCCCTTTGTGATGTCATCTGTGGGGATCTACCTGCAGGGTCCAGACTAGGCTGAGGTGAGTGAGGCTTAGGGATGTAAGCAGTACTCCAGGACCTGATGGGGAGATCCTAGTCTCCCTTTTTAAAGACACCTTGTCACATAATCAGTTCACCTACCGTCTCTTATCAGGTTTAGGAGGAAATCTTGCAAAAATAAAATTATACTATCAAAATTTTAACAGGAAATTTAAATCAAATCAAGACATCAAATTTGGCATAAATGAGAAGAAAAGAGAAAGCAGGAAGAGCAATCCAGGTGGGTGGGGATCAAATAACAAAAGCAAAGCAAGCAGGACAGGGCAGGATCTGCTGGGCAAACTCGGAGCAGAGAGTAGTGGTTGGGATGACTGTCAAGGCCTCGTAACTGGGGCCCCTAAGTCCGTCCTTGTCTCCCTACAGTCTCTCTCAGCATGGAAAGCCAAGTGATCCTTTAAAATTCGAAGTTGCACTTGGAAAGAAAGGCTAATGGCTCACAGGGTCCTGCCTGAGCCACCCACACCCACGTTGGGGACCTCTTCGCCCACTGATTGCCATAGCTCAATGACCTTGCAGTGCAGACCTGCTCTGCTCCAGTCCTGCAAGAATAGAACAAGCCCACCCACCTCGCCTCGCCTCCCCTGCCTCGAGGACTTTGCGCTATCTCCCTGGGCCTGGGACATTGTGTCCCCAGATAGCTACGTGGCTCCCTCCCTCTCCTCCTTCAGATTTCTGCTCAACCTTCTCAGCAAGACCTTCTCTGACCAACCCCCACAAAATCCTCCCTGCTACCTCCCTACCTCCCTTCTTTGCTTTACTTTTCTCCAGGGCACTTATAATCAGCCAACAGACAAATGGGGTTCTTTGCTTCGTCTTTGACATCCCACTAGAATGCAAACTCCACGAGGCGAGGAAGTTTTGTGTCTTGCTCACTTCTGGATTCCCAGCGCCTAGAACATGCCTGGTGCATAAGAGCTCAGTAAATGTGTGTGTCTTTGTGTGTGTGTGTGTGTGTGAGTGTGTGTGTGTGTGAGAGAGAGAGAGAGACTGAGACAGAGAGAGATAGAGAGAGAAAACGAAGGAAAGGGAGATCAGATAAGGTTGAGAGGTAGGTTGGAACTAGATTTTATTGGTTGTCTAACACAATGGATTTACCATGAAGATAATGAAGCTTAAGGAAAGGTCCTAGCAATGTGCACATGCACATGGCCATGTGTTTAAATTTGCAAAAGTAGGCTAGGTTCGGTAACTCATGCCTGTAATCCCAGCACTATGGGAGGCCAAGGCTGGAGGCTCACTTGAGCCTAGGTGTTCGAAACCAGCCTGAGCAACATAGTGAAACTCCATCACTATAAATAATACAAAAATTAGCTGGGCATGGTGGCACACACCTGTAGTCCCACCTACTTGGGAGGCTGAAGCGGGAGCATTGCTTGAGCTCAGGAGATTGAGGCTGCAGTAAGGCGAGCTTGCACCGCTGCATTCCAGCCTGGGAGACAGAGTGAGACCCTGTCTCAAAAATAAAATAAAATAAATTTGTAAAAGTAAAATGCTTAAGCTGCAATCAGTTAGAAACACTGTCTCCATTCCAACTTCCCCTCCATCTCAATATATGCACAGAGCATGGTGCTAAGCTGGAGCTTTTTCCCAGAGTTCTCAGCTCTACGTGATTCCAGGTTAGCACTGGCCACTAGAGACATTCTGTAGGCGATGCAGAGGGTAGATGTACACCAGCGGCCATATTTTTGAAGCTCTGAAGGTTAGTCTGGGGGTGTGGCACTGTGGCAGCTTGCAGGCAGTGTCACTGATCTGATCCCTCACTTAGGCAACACTGGGCAGCTCCTTCAGCGACTTCAAAGCCTGGGTCAAATGCATGTGTAGTTCCATGGCAAAGAGTACCAGCTTATCGTGCAGGCCACACACGACACCATGACAAGAGGTGGTGAGAGGTTGGACACGTGTTCCAGTTTGTCCCCAAGCATTCCAATTGTTATCCACATGCAGTTCTCCTTCCTAAATGCCGGCCTGGCTGATCTACAGCAACTTCAGGCTCAACAATAAACACGGAGGTGACAGCTTACACATATTCTTCCCCTGGACCCCACAGTGGCATAGGATCGAATCCCTATAATGAATCCCTTATTTTAGATCTCTGGCAGTTCTGCTTGTCAGATCGACCCCTGACTGATACACTTCCCACTATGCTCAGTGACATTAGAGTGGCTACAGGCATTTTGGGGATCTAGCTAGGGGAAGTTGAGTTGGAGATATATTTGGCTAGGGTTTAGAGAAACATACATGTTTGACGGTCATTTCCATGAATGGTTAAGTCATGCATTAGCCATCCAAATAAGGAATAGCTCTCAGGAATGCTCCTACACCCCACTGCCAGAGGACATATCACAATATGATCATGTCCGAGGGCACCTGGCACCAGATGTGGGTAGTGGACAAAAAACAAGGCTTATGGTCAGGTGCAGTGGCTCATGCCTGTAATCCCAGCACTTTGGAAGGCTGAGGCGGGCAGATCACCTGAGGTCAGGAGTTTGAAACCAGCCTGGCCAACATGGTGAAACCCCGTCTTTACTAAAACTACAAAAATTAGCCAGGCTTGGTGGCGTGCTTCCGTAATCCCAGCTATTCAAGAGGCTGAGGCAGAGGAACCACTTGAACCTGGGAGGCGGAGGTTGCAGTGAGCTGAGATCGTGCCTCTGCACTGCAGTCTGAGCGGCAGAGCAAGACTCTGTCTCAAAAACAAAAATAATAATAATAAGGCTTCAAACACACAAAGCCAGAAGCAAGTCTGGGGAAAGTTCTTCCAAGCATATTATGTGATTTTTCCAGATTTTGTGATGTTTCTGGTATTTGTCAGCTCTTTAACATTTGTAATGTGTCGTGATTTCTCATTCCAAATAATTATTCACTTTTGTATCTAATGTTATACTATGAAGTTTGTATTACTGCTCTTAAAGAGGGCCCCCAAACTGCATAAGCTTCAGCACCCATGAGATCATCTTCTCCTCTTAAATATCAAGCTGGAGAAACTGGAATCCACTCTGGAGCCAATCAGCAACCATCACAGGATTCTGGCAGAAGAATGGAATAATCAGATCTGTACCAAGCAGTGATGTGTTGGAGAAGGATCATATTGGCTCATGAGAGCTCATTGTGAAGTTTTCAGGAATTTTACGAGGTGACTAACGTCAGGTCGGTAGCTTGAAATCAGCCACTGCGGGAGTATTTATACCACAGAAATTGGCAAGTGCTGCAAATCAGGCCTTCCCCCGCCACCAGAGAGCCAGTTGTTAAACATATAACAACACATCACTGGTATAATACCAGGTGATTCCCTTGGTCATGAATCTTCATGAGAAAATATCCCTGGAATGAATTTACTCTCAAGTGTAGCTGATAGAGATGGGGGTTAGGGAGGGAAGAAAAGGTAGAAGGCATCACAGAGAAGTTGCTTAAAAGCTTTGAGTACCTGAAGGAGAAAAATAAAGGAAAAGGATGGGAAACTCAAGAGAAACAAAATTGTACCCATCCCCCAACTTTGCCTAAGATGAATCCTGCTGATCTTCCATTCTACATGGGAGCACACTGCAGTGAAGTTTGTTGTTGTTGTTGTTGTTGTTGTTGTTGTTTTGAGACAGAGTCTTCCTCTGTCGCCCAGGCTGGAGAGCAGTGGTGCAATCTTGGCTCACTATAACCTCTGCTTCCCAGGTTCGGGTGATTCTCCTGTCTCAGCCTCCCGAATAGCTGGGATCACAGGTGCACGCTACCACGCCTAGCAAATTTCTGTATTTTTAGTAGATATGGGTTTCTCCATGTGGGCCCGCCTGGTCTGGAACTCCTGGCCTCAAATGGTCTGCCCACCTTGGCCTCCCACAGTGCTGGGATTACAAATGTGAGCCACCACACCCGGCCTGCAGTGGAGATTTTTGAGTTTGTGTGTTGCATGATTACTTGGGGAAGCTCTGATTATAGCATATGTAATTTAATATTCTAAATTGGATTTAGAATCACAATAAAAGGTCATTGTCTTTGTTTCTGGGGGACTTTGAAGATACATTAAAATAAATATGAAGATACATATTTTCAATGACGTTATTAAATTACACAGATCATATTTCATCTAGTTTAAGGTGTCATGATTATAAGACACACTATTATTTTATATATAAAACTAAGAAAAAAATGTTGCCAACTATACTATGACATGTTTCAGATGAAATGTGAATTCAGAGATGTTAAAATGTGGGAGAAAAAGAGAATGAGTCTCATAATCAGTGAAATATGAAATAACCTTTGGATCTCTCCTGGGCTAAAAACATTGTTTGAGAAACGAGGAAATTGTAGATCCGGAAGAGCAAACCATCTACTTAAGGGGATAGGCCTAGTTAGTGACAGAGTTGGAAATGAAATGCAATTATCTCCCTGCCTTGATCAGAGCTCACAGTGATTAGAGAATTTCATACATCAGAGACAGCGATAAGGGGCTGGTGTGGAAGTACCTTTTACCTCTGAGAATACAATGTGCTAAAATGTATGGATTGTCCTCTGATAAATCAGAAAATGCTGTATAGGACAAAATGACAGCATCTGCTAAAAAGGTCCCCATATCTAGCATTGGTTTCTTTATTTCTGGTTTTTTTTTGTTTGTTTGTTTGTTTGTTTTGAGACGGAGTCTCACTCTGCCTACCAGGCTGGAGTGCAGTGGTGTGATCTCTGCTCACTGCAACCTCTGCCTCCCGAGTTCAAGTGATTCTCCTGCCTCAGCCTCCCTAGAAGCTGGGATTACAGGCACCCGCCACCATGCCCGGCTAATTTCTGTTTTTTTTTTGTTTTGTTTTGTTTTTTGGTTTTTTTTTAGTAGAGACAGGATTTCATTATGTTGGCCAGGCTGGTCTTGAACTCCTGACCTCAGGTGATCCGCCCACCTCGGCCTCCCAGAGTGCTGGGATTACAGGCGTGAGCCACTGTGCCCAGCCTAACATTGGTTTCTATTATAAATTTCCAGTGTCTGTAACAGTGTCTTGCTGAAATATTTATTGGCATATTGCAAGTTCTCAATGAATGTTAGATGCATTTATCTAGCTCAGTGACTTTCTTGATGACTTTGAACCAGTTACTTCATCTCTCTGGGTCTGCTGCATCTTCATCAAATGGGCATACTAATATCCTTCACTGAGGGGCATAGCAAAGGTTAAATGAGATGGAAATGTAAGTCTGCCTGACACAGAAGCTGGTCAATGGTGGGAACACCAATGTTAGTTTTCTTCACCCTTAAGGTATTGTTGTTAGATTCAAAATCGTTTAAATGCCAACTTTGTAAAGTCATTCAGAAAAATCAATATTCCTATACAGTCTAATACTCTTCTCCAATATAGTAGTAGCCAGTAGCCAAGTGTGACTATTTAAATGTGTAATTAGCCAGGTGTGTTGGCTCACGCTTGTAATCCCAGTGCTTTGGGAGGCCGAGGTGGGAGTGCGAGATCAGCCTGAGAAACACAAGGGAGACTCTGTCTCTATAAAAATATTTAAAATTGTCCATGCACAGTGGCTCAGGCCTGTAGTCCCAGTTACTTGGGAGGCTGAGGTGGGAGAATTACTTGAGCCGAGGAGGTTGAGGTTGCAGTGAGCCGTGTTTTCGCCACTGCACTCCAGCCTGGATGACGGAGCAAGACCCGGTCTCAAAAAAACAAAATAAAATAAAATAAAATAAAGTAAAAATAAAAATAAATGTATAGTTAAACGAACTAAAATTAAATTTTCATTTCTTCAGTCATTTTAGCTACATATCCACTTGTGGCTAGTGGCTGCCGTGCTGGACAACACAGATATTGGACATTTCCATCATTGCAGAAAGTTCCATTGGATAGCGCTGCTCTACATTCATGAGAGGACCACGATGCCCCTGTTTTTTTCCTCAACCCAAGCAAGAGGGTCCCAAAACATGTTATACCAAACGTCACTTGATTCGTGCGCCCTCCCGTGGCTAGAGGTGGAAACTAGTATGCGTTTAGCAGATGAAGCGGCACATTTATAAAAGGGATAGCTTAGAAATCTTCATTAATCTGACCACTAGAAAGAAAAGCGACATAAAATAGAATATGTATTTTGAATGCTCTAGAGACTACTAAGAAAAATCTGTTTGAGAAGGTTTGATCACGTAATCCTATTATTCCTGTATCTCAGTATTTCCTGGACTACCTACCCTTGTGGGATAAAGACATTCTCTGTTTAAACAAAGGATGGTACTATATGGCTGTTTAAAAGTGAGGAGAGACAGGCAGGATTATTCGATGAATGATCCCAGGCGCTCTCTCAGTGGCACCTGGCAACAAACAAGCTGGAACCTGTGGCTCCCCCTGTGGGGACTGGGAGGACTAGACTGAGACTCCACTTCCCACTGGATGAAGGGGACTCCTGTTTCTGGGTGCCGGGCACCTGGCCCTTCCGGGCACTCCCCCACACAGCTGGCACCAGAGCTTAGCCTGCCTGGAGCCTGAGCCCAAGAGTTTATGCCCGACCTACCACCCATGCAAGGCTGTTCTCACGCTTGCGCATTAGAAATGAAAAACCGTGGCGGCGGGGTGGGGCTTCCCGTGAAGCAGTCCCCGCCTGAGTTCTGCGGGTCCCCAAGCACCCTCGCCACAGGATGCAAAAAACATGAGGGACCTGGGCGGCCGCTGACTTCTGCCTGGGATTTCAGCCTCACCAGTGACACCCCTGGTGCTGGGGAGGGGCGGGGCGGGCGGAGAGCTAAACCTCTTTGTACAGATTTTTTTCTGAAGACATTAGTATATTAATATTTCCACACACACACAAAATAGTAAACACAGAGAAATACAAAGAAAATAAAGATCACTCAAAATCCTGTCACCCAGATAAAATCACTAATACAGCTAAATATACGGTTATACTACACATAATGGCATTTCTCCCTACACTGGTTTACTTATTTTTAAGAGATATTCAGTGAGCAATGCACGTGGCCAAACAGCAGCTGCCTCCTGAGGTCTGGCACAGTTTCCAGGTCCCTCCCCCACGCAGGACATGCACAGTACAAGAATTGGGTTGAACCCGGTGCAGTTCTTCAACTCAGAACAGCTACCCCTTCAAATGGGCACCTACGTGTGTACACTGTGTTCGGTGCATTGTCCCTGTTTGGGAGCAAGTGCCAAGTCACATCCCTTCTCGTGCAGCTGCAACTCATCAATCAAGAGTTTCACAAAGAATGTTTTTGGAAACCAGGTACACACTGACCCGCTAATGTTCCACATTTATCTGAGCCCGCTACATTCTGGGGCACAGAGACACATCGTGTTGGCTCTTCTTTTTTAAAAAATTAGCTTTATTGAGATGAAATCACATACTATACAATTCACCCAATTAAAGCATACAAGTGACTAGTTTTTAGTACATTCACAAACTAATTACAGAACATTTCCATACCTCCTAAAAGAAAGCAGACAAATTAGCAATCACTCCTCATTTTCCCCCAAACCTTCCAACGTTAGGTAATCACTAATCTATTTTGTGTCTTTATGGCCATTTCATATAAATGGAACCATACGGTCGGGCGAGGTGGCTCACGCCTGTTATCCCAGTACTTTGGGAGGCCGAGGTGGGCAGATCACTTGAGGCCAGGAGTTCAAGACCATCCTGACCAACATGGTGAAACTGTACTAAAAATACAAAAAAAAAATAGCCGGGTGTGGTGGCACACGCCTGTAAAACCAGCTGCACGGGAGGCCAAGGCAGGGGAATTGCTTAAACCTGGGAGGCAGAGGTTGCAGTGAGCCGAGATCGTACCACTGCACTCCAGCCTGGGCAACAGAGCCAGACTCCGTCTCATAAATAAATAAACAAATAAATAAATAAAGGAACCATAGAATATGTGTTTTTTGTGTCTGGCTTCTTTCACTTAGTATGATGTTTTCAAGGTTTATCCATGTTGTAGCATGTGTCAGGACTTCATTTCTTTTTATTGCCAAGTAGTATTTCATTGTATAGACATAATGCATTTTATTTACCCATTTGCCAGTTGATGGAATCCCATTAATATATATGTGTATCCTTACACCAGTACCACACTGTCTTGATTACTGTAGCTTGTAGTAAGTCTTGATCTAGGGAAGTGTGAGTCCTCCAACTTTGTTCGAGATTGTTTTGGCTTTTCCAGATCCCCTGACTTTTCATATGAATTTGAGGATCAGCTTATCAATTTCTGCACAGAATTTAACTGAGTTAGGGATTGCGTTAAATCTGTAGATCACTTATACTGTTTATAACCTGCTTGCTTTTCAGTTAAATATATTGTGGACATCTTTCCATTTCAGTAATTATAAAGTTCATCTTCTTTCTTATGTAATAATTCAACAAATATTTATTAAATAATTACAAGAAACCAGGTGGTCTGGTTTCCTAGGTAGAAAGCTTCTTTTTTTTCTGGGTGGGATACATGTACAAAAAAAGATTACTTACAGCTTTACAAAATGAGGTAAATATAGATACAGGCTTTTAGCTAGACTAGGGTTTCTTGGTCTCAGCATTATTGATATCTGGGGATTATTCTTTGTCGTGGGGGGACTGTCTTGTACATTGGAAGATGTTTAGCAGCATTCCTGGCCTCTACCCACTAGACTCCAGGAGTATTCCCCCTCCCAGTTATGACAACCAAAAATGTCTCCAGACATTGGCAAATGGCCCCTGGGAGGCAAAATTACCCTTGGTTGAGAACCACTGAGCTAGACCTTACATAATCATTTATGATGATTCCATAGTACATCCCATGAATAATCTACAATTTATGCAACTAATACCCTATAATTCCACGTTCCTGTTACGCCCAATTTTTTACTATTTTTTATAAAACATTACTTTTAGAAAGTACAACATCAGCTCGTTGGGGTAAATAACTATATCATGTTAGATTTTTTTTTTTACTATAAAAGTTCTACATGAAAATTATTTTTTCAAACAATTTTGAAGCTAAAATTAAAAGGATTTATCTCTCAATCCTACTCCCCAGAAATAGTGTATGGTATGTTAGTTTTAAATTTTTACATTTATTCAGAAGTGAAGTGGTAAAAACCTTCTTTTAGTGCATTTTGATCATTACATGTGATAATTTGGTCTATTCACTGCACATTTTATCTGGAGCTCTCCAAGCCACATTTTTCGAGCTGCTGGTCTTGGCCCATTCATGGAATCAAATTAGAGGGTCACGAGCAGCACTTTTTAAAATGAAATAGAACAAAACAGATCATATCAGAGTATATTATACATAACAAAAATAAGTACTATTTTTTGAAAAAATTGTTTCAGTATCAGATAGACAGATGAGACAGACAGATAGATGAAAAATATATGCGTAACTATAGGTTACAGCCAAGAAAAATGTAAAAGCCACTGCTGTAAGCAATCTAAATATATATAACATTCCTTTCTATAATGTTAGTAAAGTAGCGGATGGGACAAGTCTCTTCTTTCTTGACTAGAAAAGAATAATTAATATAACATAAGCAAAAATACTTAGTGTTAACAGTTACCCCCAGAAAAACAACACCTATTTAATGTAAATTTAAGTTACCCCCAGAACAACAAAATACTATTTAATATAAACTTAAGGTCCATCAACTCAAATTACCCTGACTCCTTAGGAATTAAATGATAACATGCAGACTGGTGTAATGGCTCACGCCTGTAATCCCAGCACTTTGGGAGGCTGAAGCGGGTGGATCACTTGAGGTCAGGAGTTCGAGACCAGCCTGGCCAACATGGTGAAATCCTGTATCTACCAAAAATACAAAAATTAGGCCGGGCGTGGTGGCTTACGCCTGTAATCCCAGCACTTTGGGAGGCTGAGGCGGGCGGATCACGAGGTCAGGAGATCAATACCATCCTGGCTAACACGGTGAATCCCCGTCTCTACTAAACATACAAAAAAAATAGCAGGGTGTGGTGGCACGCGCCTGTAGTCCCAGCTACTCGGGAGGCTGAGAGAGGAGAATCACTTGAACCCGGGAGGCGGAGGTTGCAGTGAGATCATTCCACTGCACTCTAGCCTGGGCTACAGAGTGAGACTCCATCTCAAAACAAACAAACAAACAAACAAAAAACGCCAGGCGTGGTGGCAGGTGCCTATAGTTCCAGCTACTTGGGAGGCTGGGGGCAGGAGAATCACTTGAACCTGGGAAGCCTGGGCAACAGAATGAGATTCCGTCTCACAAAAAAATAAATGAAATAAAATAAATGATTCAATAGGAATCATCCACAGCACGTTTATACATTTACAACTTAAATAACATTATGGTATACATTGTGATGGTTGCTGATTCTTTAAAATCTAGTTCTCTTGTACCTCATTCTTCACTCAGTTTGTCTCATTAAACATGACCAAACGCTTATGGCTGCCAGTAGGGAGAATGGGACATGGTGGCTTATATAAATGTTGTACCTCCCCTTAGCAAGGAGAAGTTAGAATGGCAGAGTTTATATGGCCATGATGCTCTTGAATGTCTTTTAATTTAATGCCAGGATGAAACAATAAAGTCCATGTGACCAATTTACACTACTATATAAATCTTTATGTTCATTTAAGACTAACTTACGGACGGGCGCGGTGGCTCAAGCCTGTAATCCCAGCACTTTGGGAGGCCGAGACGGGTGGATCACGAGGTCAGGAGATCGAGACCATCCTGGCTAACACGGTGAAACTCCGTCTCTACTAAAAAAAAAATACAAAAAACTAGCCGGGCGAGGTGGCGGGCGCCTGTAGTCCCGGCTACTCGGGAGGCTGAGTCAGGAGAATGGCGGGAACCCGGGAGGCGGAGCTTGCAGTGAGCTGAGATCCGGCCACAGCACTCCAGCCTGGGTGACAGAGCGAGACTACTGTGATATTTGGCTACACGGCATGGTTAACAAAGGATTTCACTAAAATCATAGGATAATTAAGATTTCCTGGCCGGGTGCAGTGGCTCACTCCTGTGATCCCCACATGGGAGGATGGCTTAAACCCAGGAGTTTGAGACCAGCCTGGAATATAGTGAGACCATGTCACTACAGAACATGCAAAAAATAGCCAGGCGTGGTGGCATTTACCTAGAGTCCAGGGAGGATTGCTCGTGTCCCAGAGGTCAAGTCTACAATAAGCTGTGGTCACATCGTTGCATTCTAGCCTGGGTGGCGGACCGAGATCCTATATCAAAGAGAAGGAAGGAAGGAAGGAAGGAAGGAAGGAAGGAAGGAAGGAAGGAAGGAAGGAAGGAAGGAAGGAAGGAAGGAAGGAAGGAAGGAAGGAAGGAAAGAAAGAGAGAAAGAAAGAGAGAAAGAGAGAGAGAAAGAGAGAGAGAAAGAGAGAGAGAAAGAGAGAGAGAAAGAGAGAGAGAAAGAGAGAGAGAGAGAGAGAGAGAGAAAGAGAGAGAGAAAGAGAGAGAGAAAGAGAGAGAGAAAGAGAGAGAGAAAGAGAGAGAGAAAGAGAGAGAGAAAGAGAGAGAGAAAGAGAGAGAGAGAGAGAGAGAGAGAGAGAGAGAGAGGGAGAGAGGGAGGGAGGGATGGAGGGAGGGAGGGAGGGAAGGGAGGGAGGGAGGGAAGGAAGGAAGGGATTTCCCCCTAAAATTTGAATATTTACTATAACTTGAAATGATCATATTTTCAAGGTTGCTGAAGCTAAATTATAGATGAATACACAAAATGACCTTCAAACTAAGAAACAGAAAACATTTGCTAGACCTGAGAAACACGTTTTCCCCCAAAGTTTTATTTAAAAGATCACCAAAAAGACTTGATAAAGAAAACTTTTGACTCCTCTGTGTGAGCCTATTTGCCGGAACACCCACAGCCAAGTGATGCCAGCTTGGCTGATCTATCAATGCAATCATTGAAAGCCACATGGCAGAGAGAAGGAAAAATAATAAAGTGAATCCTTTTGGAAATGTAAGGGGATAAAAAAAACAATTTATCTCTAATAAATACAGCATTTCATTCTGAGATCTAGTCCAACTCCTCACTTCAGAGATGAGGAAAATGAGTCTTAGAGAGGATAAGGCTTTTTAAATTAATAGACTATTTTTGTGAACAGTTTTAGGTTTACAGAATAATTGAGCTGAAAGTACAGTTCCCATCAATACAGTTTCCCATGTTAATTCACACATGTTAATCTCTATTACTTTAATTTCACACATTAATTTTGCATTAATATGGCACATTTGTTATAATTGATCAGCCAATATAGATGCATTATTATTAACCAAAGTCCATAGTTTACATTAGGGTTCAGTCTTTGTGAGCATCTTTTCATATGCTTATATGGCTTTTGAGAAAGATATAATGACATGTATCCACCATTACAGTACCATACAGAATAGTTTTACTGTCCTAAAAATCCCATCTATTCATCCCTGCCTCCCCGCTCCTGAATCTCCGGCAAGCAATGATCTTTTTACTGTTCCGTAGATTTTAGCCATTTTAATATGTGTGTAATGGTATTTTCTTGTTTTAATTTGCAATTCTGTAATGGCATATGATGTGGAGCATCTTTTCATATGCTTATCTGCCATCTGTAGATCTTCTTTGGTGAGGTGTCTGTTCAGATATTTTGCGTTTTTAAATTGAGCTGTTTGTTTTCTTAAGGTTGTGTTTAAGAACTGCTTGTATGTTTTGGATACCAGTCCTTATCAGATAAATGTTTTGCAAATATTTTCTCTATGGCTTATCTTTTTGTTCTCTTAACAATGTCTTTTGCAGAGCAGAAGTTTTAAGTTTTCATGGAGTCCTATTTATCAATTTTTCTTTTTGGTAGATCATACTTTGGGTGCTGTGTCTAAGCAGTGATCACCAATCTCAAAGTCATCTAGATTTTCTCTTATATTATCTTTTAGGAGTTTTGTAGTTTTGCATTTTACATTTAGGTCTCTGATTCATTTTGAGTTAATTTTTGTGAAAGGTGTAAGGCCTATGTCTAGCTTCGTTTTTGTTTTGTTTTGTTTTGTTTTGTTGGTTTTTTTGCATGTGGATGTCCAGTTATTCCAGCACCATTTTTTAAAAGGATTGTCCTTTGTGCATTAATTGCCTTTGCTCCTTTGTCAAAGAGAGGTAAGACTTTTTAGCAATACCTCGAGGTGTTATTTTTGTATCAGTTCTTTTTGCTGATAAACTGACTACAGCTAAGTGTTTAAGGGAATTGTCTCTGGAGTCAGATGATCTTTTTTTTATCTAAACATTTTCAGTTGCAAGCTGTGAGATCATGGGCAAGTTACTTAACCTCTCTCGGCCTCAGTATACTCAACTGTACAATGGGGTTGATGATAACAACATGATTAATAATAATTGTAAGGTTATCATGAGACAGATTAGATAATACAGGCAAAATACCTGGCACATAGTAAGCCCCCAATAAGTGTTGAGTAAGGGCTGCTACTATTGGAGTATTCAAAATTTAACTTGCTTTCTGCCTTGGGGCTCACTATTGAAATATATCAGACAAAAATATATACATATCTTTCTTCATTCTCTAAACCCCCTTCTAATTTTTATAAAATTATGTACCATTTATGTAGGTTTTTTTCCAAAATCACGTTCTCTGCAAATTCATCTGTGGTGGCAGCAGCCAGATTCGTAGTTGCTCAGTGGTCATTGATAGAGGAAGGGGCACAAGGAAACTTCTGGGTGTGATTGAAATGTTCTTTTTCTTTTTTTTAATTGTAGTTGTGGTTTCATGGGTGTTTATATCTGTCAAAACTCGTTGAATTGCATACTTTAAATGGGTGCAGTGTATTGTACATAAATTATACCTCCATAAAGCTAAAACACACACAAGGAGGAAACGTAAATACTATCTGGATATTGATACCAAGGAATTATTGCTACTTTTTTACATATGAGAATGTATTGTAGTTATTTGAATTTTTTGAAAAGTCCTTATCTTTTAGAGATGCATAGAGAAATACTTGCAGATGAAATAGTGTGATATGTAATATTTGCATCAAAATAATAAGAGATGGGAAGGGTGGATTGGGGAGAGAGATGAAACACATTTGACTATGAGCTGATAACTATTGCAGTTGGATGGCATGTACATAGATAGTTCATTCCACTATTCTGTTTTCTTTTTGTGTTTAAAATTGTCTATAGGCCGGGCGCGGTGGCTCAAGCCTGTAATCCCAGCACTTTGGGAGGCCGAGACGGGCGGATCATGAGGTCAGGAGATCGAGACCATCCTGGCGAACACGGTGAAACCCGGTCTCTACTAAAAAAATACAAAAAACTAGCCGGGCGAGGTGGCGGGCGCCTGTAGTCCCAGCTACACAGGAGGCTGAGGCAGGAGAATGGCGTAAACCCGGGAGGCGGAGCTTGCAGTGAGCTGAGATCCGGCCACTGCGCTCCAGCCCCGGCGACAGAGCGAGACTCCGTCTCAAAAAAAATAAATAAATAAAAAATAAAAATAAAAAAATAAAATTGTCTATAATTTTAAAGCGTTTTAAAGAACCACTCCACAGATACAGAAACTGTTGCCTTTATTTCAAACCGCTCCACAGATACAGAAACTGTTGCCTTTATTTCAGTTGATAAATGGAACAGTACTGAAAGCATCATTAAGGTTTTTCGATTTTTTTCTGCACACCATTTATTTTTTATTTATTTTATTTTTTATTATACTTAAAGTTCTAGGGTACATGATGTGCACAACGTGCAGGTTTGTTACATATGTATACATGTGCCATGTTGGTGTGCTGCACCATTAACTCGTCATTTACATTAGGTATATTTCCTAATGCTATCCCTCCCCTCCCCCCACCCCACGACAGGCTCCAGTGTGTAATGCTCCCCTTCCTGTGTCCGAGTGTTCTCATTGTTCAATTCCCACCTATGAGTGAGAACATGCGGTCTGCGCACCATTTATAATTTTTAATTATAATTTTAAAGATAATTATAGATTCACACACAGTTGTAAGAAATAATATAGAGAGGAAGGCCGGGCGCGGTGGCTCAAGCCTGTAATCCCAGCACTTTGGGAGGCCGAGGCGGGCGGATCACAAGGTCAGGAGATCGAGACCACAGTGAAACCCCGTCTCTACTAAAAATACAAAAAATTAGCCGGGCGCGGTGGCGGGCGCGGTGGCGGGCGCCTGTAGTCCCAGCTACTCAGGAGGCTGAGGCAGGAAAATGGCGTGAACCCGGGAGGCGGAGCTTGCAGTGAGCCGAGATAGCGCCACTGCACTCCAGCCTGGGCAACAGCGTGAGACTCCGTCTCAAAAAAAAAAAAAAAAAAAAAAAAAAAAAAAAAAAAAGAAATAATATAGAGAGATCCCCTGTATACTTCACCCAGTTTCCCACAAAGGTAACATCTTGCAAAAGAATAGTATAATATCTCAATCAGGATATTGACATTGATATAATCCACTCATCTGATTTAGATTCTCCCAGTTTTACTTGTCTGTGTGTGCGTGTGTGTGTGTATGTGTGTGTAAAGTACTACATAATTTTATCACCCAAAATTGTAGGTTCTTGTATCTACCACCAAAGTCAAGATATTGAACAGTTTCAATACTACACAAGCACAAGGATTTTTCATTTTGCCCTTTTATAACCATACTTACCTTCCTATACACCACCCCCCATCCCTATTCCCTGGCACAACTAATCTGTCCTGATTTTTATTTCAAAAATGTAATATGAATGGAATTATATAGTATGTAACCTTTTGAAATTGACTTTTTTCACTCAGTCTAATTCCCTGGAGCTTCATCCAAGTCATTGTGTGTATCAATAGTTTCTTCCTTTTTCTTGTACATTGATGATATGTATGTACCATACATATGTTTGTTTGTTTAACCATTTACTAGTTGAAGGACATCTAGTCTGATTTCAGTTTTTAGCTTTTACAAATAAAGTGCTGTGAACATTCACAGATGCATTTTCATCTAACATTTTGTTTTCTACTAGTATAATAATTTCCCCTTCTATCGGTTAATCTCAGATGAGCAGTAAGTTTGCAAACTTTCTGAATAAAATCTGTTGGCTTAATAGATCTGTACATTTGAAGCATGTATAATTTCCCTTTAGAGATTGTGAAGTATTTTTTCAACAATATAATGAGTGTCTCTGGTTTTTCCTCTAACTTATTTTGAAAAGCAATTCTCAATAGGAATTTGTAAGTGACCTTATAATTACAGACCTTTTGAAGGCTATGATAGCTTTACATCAGTGTCAGTTTCCTCTTTGTAATAATCAAACTAAACAATCTTGCTGTACCTCCTGTACCTCATAAATATGTATTCAAAGGCATATTTTCTGACTGATATACCCATATGCCATCACTGAGGGCCAGAGAACATGTTACAGATTTGAAATTTGTGCCCTTAGGTCTTTCAGCATAGTACAATAATGAAGTAACTTACATTCAGCCACAGTTATATTGCAAATTTCCAATTTACTAGGGAATTCTATTTTCAAAAACCATTACTGATCCTCTTAAAAGTGAAGCATGGTTTTGTTGTGGTTATTTTCCTGCCTCCTCTTAATGCTAAGCTAACCCCCTTTCACTTTGTTTGTGATGCTAGGGCTGGCACTGCAAACTGCTTTTCCCAAACTCCCTTGCTGGTTGCCTTCCTGTTAGGTTCTGTCAATGGAAGGTTCTGATGGGAGATTGGAAGGGGTGAGAAGGGTCTTCTTGCTGCCAACTCCTATCAACAGATGCCCAACACACATGGCTCCAGCCTCCACTTTCTTTCAGTCTTCCCAGCATCACCATACCACATAGCTGTCAGCACCAACCAGCCACACCTTCCTTGGTGATCTGAGTCTCAGCTGAGTAGTACACTTTTCAGTTGTCAGAGCAATGACTGTGGGGAGTGCCAGCCAGCAGGTGAAGTAGCTGATATGTACCCAATTCTCGGTATTGAATCAGCTCTATGTGAAATACTTAGCATAGCTTTTGCCTTACAGAGTGTTGTAGCTTTCTTATACAATTGCAAGAACAATTTTGCGAATTTTTTAGTATCATGTCTGTGTCCTCTCCAGCTACAAAGGTCATGTTCCTTATTCGGGATAATCTGTGGTTAAATTCAGAACTTGGAGAGAGAAGGGGGTAGGTTTGTGCAAATATCAGATTTATTTGATGGTAGGCAACAAATGGACACAGGCTAACTTAAGCAAAAAGGAAATCCATAAAAGCTACATAGGAGCTTTGCGCAGTGGCAGTATCATAGCCAATGAGGTTTATCTGAGGCGCGATTATTGCTAATTGAAAAGCTACGTAGGAGCTCACAGAATCAAAGGAGCCAACTTGGAAAGGGTAGGAACCAGAGCCATTCCAGAGATCCAGGAAGCAGGAATCAATGGACTTGCACCTCCAGGTGTTTCACCAGCATGAATCTATAGAATTCACATTCCAAGAAGGGTGTTGCCCACTGGGGTCGGGCGCCCTACCTTTTAGCTGGTGGAGAGTTGGACATCCTGATGGACAGTCCTCCCAAACTGTAATGGATTAAGGAAGAGTAGTTCACTCAAAAGAACTCCAGCATGCTGTTTCCTGGAGAAGGAAAAATGGATGGTGGCCAGAAATTACAACAAACGTACACTACAATGAATTTCAGAAGAGGTCTTCAGCGGTAAATAAGAATGCATTGTATATGAAAACTTTGAATAAAAGAACACTGTGCTTGGAGTGAAACACTCAGGGCTATATGTCTACAAGAAGATTCTACAGTTAGGAGAAATAAGTTTTAGTGATCTATTCTACAGAATGGTGACTATAATAAATAGTAATGTGTTATATATTTCAAAATTGCTGAAAGATATATTTTAAATGCTTTCACCACAAAAAAATGTTAACTATGAGAGGTGATGAATTTGTTAATTAGCTTGATTTAATCATCTCACAATGTAAACATATATCAAAACATCACATTGTGGCCGGGCGCGGTGGCTCAAGCCTGTAATCCCAGCACTTTGGGAGGCCGAGACGGGCGGATCACGAGGTCAGGAGATCGAGACCATCCTGGCTAACACGGTGAAACCCCGTCTCTACTAAGAAATACAAAAAACTAGCCGGGCGAGGTGGCAGGCGCCTGTAGTCCCAGCTACTCGGGAGGCTGAGGCTGGAGAATGGCGTGAACCCGGGAGGCGGAGCTTGCAGTGAGCTGAGATCCAGCCACTGCACTCCAGCCTGGGCTACAGAGCGAGACTCCGTCTCAAAAAAAAAAAAAAAAAAAAAAAAAAAAATCACATTGTACCCCATACATTTATATGATTGTGATGTCCATTAAAAATAAAATTTAAAAAAGGTTTACATGCGAAGCTTTCTTATTGATGCTTATGGATTGGGACAAGCCTAAGAGGAGTTTCTTGTTCATTATTTTTCATTTGACAAATATTTATTTACCACGCCCCAGTGATTCTAAGCCTAAGCCTCAGTGATTCTGGTCTAGGTCATTTCCTTTATTCACTGTCCCCAATGCAGAGCTCAAGTGGCTGAGCCTCAACAGCTAGCAACAGGGTAGGTTGGTCTTTTAGAAGTCCAGAGGGACACCCCACAAAGGTTACATATTAACACATTTGTAAGTATAAAACAGTCACTTCACTTTACCTAATAAAATAGCACAATAGTCAATGCAAACAAAGTACAAGTTCAAAGAACAGTGTGTTTTCTATTATAATAATTTTCCTTCAACTCCCTCTCACCCAACTGCATTAAACAATATTTTAAATTACTTAGAATTTTACCGCATTAAGACAACTCTTCATTTGTATTACTCCGACATTTTTTTTCTAAAATGCATGCGTTTTTTCTATTGATATGAGCATTATGCGTCCAGTGGAAAAAATGTTAAAATAGGGCAATATATGAAGAATAAAATAACAATATACTAGTATCAAGAGACAATGGCTATTAATATCTTAGTGTATTTTCTTCTGCTCCTAATAATGACTGGATGAAAACAATTTGGCCAGAAACAAAATTGGTATTCGTTATGCTCCTCTTTTGCTTGTATAATTTTCAGATCTTTCTGTAACAAGCTTTGTTTTTGTAATAAGAAAACAAACAATAAAGGAGAGTATAAAAGAGCAGGATCTCTGTATGTCTTGTTCATCCAGCTAGCTGCAGTTTCCAGAACACTGTTTGGCTCACAGTAGGTACTTCAAAAAATTTTTTTGAATGGCTAAAACTTTTTTGCCCCCAACCTAGTGAACCATAGTTGCTAATGAACATGGAATCACTCTGCAGGTATGTCTGGGTATTATGTCTCTGATTCCTTTTAGTAAATAGTTTATTCTATCCATAGGATCACTTTTGCTGTCT